>NC_057945.1:15785846-16433719 GCF_018555375.3 Anguilla rostrata
ACATTCATTTGGCTGACGCTGTTATCCAAAGCGACGTACAAGAAGTGCATTTTCATGATCGTAGACAACTGCTGAACACGGGTTCAGTAAGGTACAATTACTTATTTTGTACAGCTATTTCTAGCCGTGTTGTTGTGAGTTAACAGTATGTTTTCAGCTGAGAGAGACTTCATCTGATCCAACCAGGTGTTACAACATTATTCAGGCCTATTTACTATTTATGAAGGCCTTCTGCAATTATGCTAAATTGTCATCTTTTATTACTTTATTATTTTAGAGGATGTGGGGATATGCTGTTCTTCGTCAGAAGTGTTCCTGCATTGGCCTTTTTGTGTCTTTGAATAGTGCCACAAGGACTGGCCAAGAAAAGAAATAAACAATATCTTTGGCTGGCAGACTGGATCTTACGGCAAGAGAAAGAAAGTTTTACCTTCAGTCAGATAAAAACAGTGGTAAGCAGTAACACACCCACCTCAAAGCAGACCCGTCTTCGAAGATCACATTGTGTGAATGAGTAGTCTTCATATCTCTCAAGTGCTGCTACCTATCTGAATGATATTTGTGCCATTAAGATTAAGGGAAAATATGTGGATTAGCTGAGATTCCTCTACAGAATCTGATAAACATCCAAAGTACATACAACAAGTAGTTTATCCAGCAAATACGTGACATTACTGTAATGTCACATATTTGTGGTAATGGTTTTCACACTGGTCTGATGGAAAATTATTATGGGTTTGTGACAAAATCATATGTCCCATAATAATGACCAAACTGAACATCTATTTGATTATGTGATAACCCTCAGAGTTACATATTTTGTTCCATTGTTTATTTCTACATGAATAACATACATACAAATATAAAGGCATTTTTGTTTAGCACCCACCGATTATTCATCCTCGTAAGTCATGAAAAACATATATATATATTTTTTTTTTTTTGTAGTCCCTCCTTGTGGAACCAAGTAAAACAAACTCTGCTAAATTTGCTCTCCAAATATGACCACATTAAAGCATTATCAATGTATTGCAACTGTAAAGACCATGACTTGCCACCAGTAGCCCATTTAAACAGCCACAATGCATCCACCCAAACAATAAAATGTAACGACCGACAGGTGTGAGAACATGGTGCAGTTTCAGATATGTAGACTTTAATAGCATAACTCATTGACGATAGGTTTTCACAAATATAATTAAAATATGACCTTGATTTAAACTACTTCATTACTTGCTTAATTACTTTAAGGCTAATGGGTGGTGGTTATTGGTCAAAGGGCGAATGCAGTTGGAATGTGAGAACTTAAAATGTTTATATAATTAGATTGTATGGTTGAACAAAACCAGCATCAACTCTGTACACAATTCTATTTTCTACTGATATAAGGACAATATACATAGGACAACTAGTTATGGATAAATTTCATCGTACGATTTTACCTAAGAAAAAGTACAGTGCGTGTTGTGTCATCCTCAGCGCTGGCTGGCGGTTGCACTCCTGAACTCCTGCTGCTCAGCACTACATCCTTGCCTCCTCCGCGTGATTGGGCAGTTCAGTCAAAGGCAAGGCCACCGCAGAGCCAGTCTGACCAATCAGGACCGCGGAGCTACAGGCATGCATGATGTGCTATTATATCAAAACCGCTCTGTATGAAAATGGCTGCTGTGGGAATTGCGTCAGCTATTTAGCTCGCAGGAAGCTCTGGAAGTGCTGCCAAGCGTAACCCCGGCTCTTTCGTTGTTCGTGCTGAACAGGTGTTGAGGTTGTAGGCCAGGATATTTACTGGGCTCCCGAGAAGATTCCACTCTGACATATCAAATGCCCTGTTTAGTAATGTATTACTCTGTGCCCAGTGCAGATACAGTTATTATACTTATACGTTGATACAGCTATACATTGAGACTATGCTGTTTAGGGGCCAAAAAATCCAACTGGGAAATTAAAACGCACACACTATCCCACACAGTCAACAAATGCTATGAATGGTATGAATAAGCACACACAATTAAAAACTGGTTTGACATAATATATGTATTAAACTAATTTCAGATTTTACCCCTTTAATTTCAATCTGCACTATAGTTTAGAATAGCATAGCATGGTAAGTATAGCTTTTAGATTATTTCAGTTTTGCCCAGATGCAGCAAAAGATTTTCCCCTACATAAGTGCAGTGGTGCCTTGTAAAGGTAAATGCCCTTGTTTGCAGTACACAGATACTGCATAATTTTAGAAGCTGTCTCGATGAACATCCTGTCACTCGTCTCCCTCTAGCATTCTTGCTGCAGCTCAGTGGTGGTTGGAAATTCTGATGTGAGGCCTGGTCTTCGTGGTTTTACAAAAAATGTATTCTGTGGTGAGCCTGCCCAACCGAACGTATCACAGAAGATAACAACAATCTTGATGCTTTTCGAGGTCTGCAGCACACCAATACTGTCTTCTCTGCTTCAAAAGACCCGTTTAATCTTGTTTAATCTTGTTTTGTTTCCGTATCTCTCAAAGTCAGAGGCTACTAAAAAGAAGCCAATATGAGTCAAAACAGAACCTCGCTGGAACTCGTGGAAGGTTTTTCTCCTTTGAGTCACATTTTATTTCCTGTGGTTTTTCACTTGTGTGCTACACAAAGGCAAGACAGAACACTAATTTATAGACCTATTCTTCTTTCAGACAATTATTGTGCCATTCGCTGTCCTGAGGCAGAAAAGATGATAAATTATGTACATTTTAGCCACTTGAGCTCAAAAACAATACTTGCCAAAAGCCGGTAAGAAATAACAAATTACTTTTTTTCCCCAGATTTGAGTCGTCAAAAAACTGCGAAATAGAGTATAATTTTTTCCTATCCTATTTTTGTTTTTTTGTTTGCTTGCTTCTATACATCACATACATATACATCATATATTGAAGGAAAATTATATTACCTATGGATAATTATACTAAGAAAACAATATCTTTTTTAAAACATATAAATGACAAATAGGTAACAGATAGTTAGAACTCCTTAGTAGTTTTATTTCCACAGTTATCAGCATTATTCAGTGTCCAGCGTTCGCCTTGTTTGGGTTGATTTTCCGGATGGGATTTTTAATGCTGTATAAATCACCTCTGGGTCAACTTCCTCCTGCAATGAATGAAAACAGAATGTAAGAATATGCTTAGAATTCAACAATCATTTCACTGTAATTCTACATTTACTGGAAAACGGCATTCATATGACTATCTATTCTATTTTGTTGTATTTAAACAAATTGTAAAAGGACAATGCTTGAAAATAGCATGGCACACAGACAGTATACAGATTACTTAATTCAATGAAACTTTGGCACTTTAAAGATCAATATATACAGTACATGTCTTAACTTAATTCAGGAAAGTGTAATGTGAAGTTGTGAAGTGATGTTCCTTCATACAAACCTGCTGGAGTGCTCAGAAGGGTTTTGTATGTTCAACCTTAAACTACTCCTGAATTATTTTTTAGACCATATTTAATTTTGTCTCCACGGATTTCACTTATTTTACAGATACCCGGGCTGATTTATTTGTTATTATGCGATATTGTGTTTAGTTTGGAATCATTATATTTTATTTTATATCTCATTACATTAGCATTATATTATATTGGTTTTTAGAGAATGCTGTCGTATGATTTTACACGTAGACACTTGCTCTTCTATGTAGTCTAGCAAGAATGCATTTTGACCTTAACTTCGCATGCAACACATGAACAAGTGTCACTTCCTATGGTTTTTGATACAGCATAGTGGTATCAGCAGTCTCTGGCTTTGCTCTGCACTGCAATACATGAAAAAAGGCACCTGTTCAATGTGGAAGCTTTGATCACATCAAACCCTTGAGTGCATTTAAGTGTGCTACTGCGTATGCCTATTTACTGCATACCATACCTTTCCTAACATACTCTTGTCCTAAAAATTCAACCTTGAATGAAAAGTCATTGTAAAAATATAAAAATATTGTTTTTGAAAATATATCACTTGACAATATATCACACAGTGTCCCCCCACCCCCCAAAATGATTACATTTATTTAATACATTAAATAGATATTTGAACAAAATATCACTCGGAAATTGGAAATAATTCCTGGAAATTAGCTGCATTGTATACTCAGTATACAATTAATATTGTGACTTACTTTGGAAAATAAACGTATTACTTCAGAAAAGTGCTATTTTGGTTGACTCTACTGAATAATTATTAAATTTGAATATTTTTCACCTGTACTCAACACTTCATTTATTTTATATATGTTTTGCTTTTCTTCATCAAGAATGTGAATCATTTTGGAGGGTACTATAGGTGTCGATCACCTACATAATGGGTATCATTATTACAGGAAAAATATTGCATGATATGAGTGAGGAGTATAAATTATAGCAGGTGATCAATACCTCTTTTCCATCTGTATTTCCATCCATGGATGTGTTCTGTGCCTCACAACATTCTGACCCTGAATTTACACAAGCATTTACTGTATGTCAAACATTCAATCAAGCAGTAATCATAGCATCATACTGACAATATACATTTTGCATAACAAGTACTGACAGGCAAGGTAATGTGTGTATATATATATATATATATAACCGGCCAAAAGTATTAGGGCTCCTGTGGAAAAAAAAACTTTATAATAACAAGCCCAAGACAAACACTTTTTTCCATTTCTACCTACAATGACAAAAAAAGATTAGTTTTACTAATCTTAGACATGACATTTTTTAATTACAAATTTTTAAATGATTGGAAATCTATAAAGCGGGAGTTGGAGGGGTAGTCAAATTGACTGAAATCTCATCTACCATACGTTTTTTTAAAACCACAGGTAGCCTAATACCATTGGCCTGTACTGTAAGTAAAATAGGCACTGTAGTTGCAAGAAATACAGCAAAGAATAAAGAGTTAGGCTAAGATGTGTGGAGCCAAGTCAGAGGCGTCACTAGGGGGGTGAGGGGGGTGCGGAATGCATCGGGTGACACCATCAGAAGGGGGTGACACCGAAATGACTGGCAATGAATTTCGACAACTACCAACAGCCCCCCCCGCCCCCCGCCCCCGACAACTCATCTTCCAACAGCTAGTGACGCCACTGAGCCAAGTAAACAAGGTTATTCCCCGAAATTGCAAAGAAGCTTAAGATTTCCGGTTGTGGTGTTCAGCACACACTCAGAAACTGGTCCAGCTGATGGGCAGTAATGTTAACAGGAGAAGTCCAGGAATATCAAGAGGCAATAGACAGATATGTTCTGTTATCTAGCAGAGGAAACTGACAAAAAACTGCACCACAGCTACAGGAAGAGCTCCTGTGCAATGCAACTAGAGGGAAACCAGTGAAATGGCGACTACAATCTGCTGGTCTAAAAGGATGTGTATACCATAATTTCTGGCAAATATTAATGTTACATAAATGAAAGTAGTCATGTTTTATTACTTTTCACATATCTTTTGCATGCAATGACTGCTTGAAGCCTGTGACCCACTGACATCATCAGATGCTGAGTATATTCTCTGGTGATGCTGTCCAGGCCTGTACTGCAGCCATCTTCAGCTCCTGCTTGTTTCTGAAGCTAGTTGCCTTAAGTTATCACTTGAGCATATGAAAAGCATGTTCAATTGGACTCAGGTTGGGTGAATGACTTTTCCAGGCAAGAAATTGTTTTTTGGGTTTGAAAAACTTTAGCGGTATGTTTGGGGTCATTGTCTTGCTGTAGGATAAAGCATCATCCAACGAGTTTGGAAGCATTTGCTTGAACTTGTGCAGATAAGTACACCTCTTCTTTCCGTACTCTTCAAAATTAATTCTGCCCTTGTTATCAGCAGATACATCATCAGTGAAGACAAGTGAGCCAGTATCAGTGGCAGCCTTGCATGCCCAAACCATAACACCCTCGCCACCATGTTTCACAGATGAGTGCTTTGGATCTTGGGCAGTTCCTTTTGGCCTCCACATTTTGTTATTGCCATCAATCTGATACAAGAGCATCTTGGTCTCATCTGTCCACAAGACCTTTTTCCGAACTTTGCAGTCTCCTTTAGGTACATCTTAGCAAACTGTAACCTGGCCATCCTGTTTTCTGGCTAGCTAGCAGTTTACATCTTGCAGTGTAGCCTTTGTATTTGTGTTTGTGAAGTCTCCTGTAGACAGTAGTCACTGACACATCCACACCTGCCTCCTGAAGAGGGTTTCTGATCCCCTAGACAGGTGTTTGAGGGTTTTGCTTCATTATGGTCAAAATTCTTCGGTCATCAACTGCAGAGATCTTCCTTGGCCTACCAGACCCTTTGCAATTACTGAGCTCACCAATGATCTCTCTCTTCTTAATGGTGTTCCAAACAGGTAACAGTTGCAAACTGGTAAGTCAAAGGTTTGGTCTATGTCTCTGAAATTTCTTTCTTATTTCTCAGCCTCATAATAACCTTTTTAACTTTCATTGGCATAACTTTGGTCCTTGTGTTGACAAATGCCAATAACAGACTCCAAAGGCTATCTCAAACCCAGATTCAAGGCTAGGGTTAGGGTTAGGGTTAGGGTTAGGCTCTCCTATACCTGTATAAAAAGAGCTGTAATTTATACATGGTGAAATCAAAATGTGTAAAAATAACTTTAAATGAAAGATGAGAATCTGCACTTTAACCACATGTGAATTGTTTTAGAACTGGAGATGTATTTCAACCACATGTGAATTGTTTTATAACACATCTAAAATAGTGTATTACAGAATCAAATTTTTTTTTTAATATTTATTTGTCTGAAACATTATGGAGCTCACTATATATATACACATTCCTTGTTTTATATATGAGTTTTGTATGCAGAGTGGGAGACCTGGAGGCAATTGGCAAACAAATCATTTACACAGAACTAGCGTTAGCAGTAAGCTTTCTTTGTTCTAATTGCTAGGTGTATGTACTTTCTTAGCATACAAATATAGAAGAAGAAGAAGAAGAACAACAACAACAACAACAACAACAAAAACAACAACAACAACCTATGGAAAGACAAGGAATGTAATTGTGCTGTCTCATCGAAACTGAATGGATTGATCATCTGATTTGAAACTGAAAAAGAACTTGCCCGTTCTGCAGTGCTTCCAGTGGAGGCAGGCTCTGTAGAGCAGGGCGCCCACCACGATGCACACTGGGATCAAAATGGCCATCAGGATCCAGCAGTGCACTCGAACCCCGGGCTCGACCTCAGGAGCAATTGTTGGTATGGCTGAACCATTGGATACCGTTGTGGCGGGGAAGTTGCAGTTCTCTGGAAAAAATTTTTTAAATCACACAGCAAAACAGCTGCTGTCATTCATTGTTTTCCAAAACTAAAAATCCTATGGAGTTACAGATGACATTTTTGAACATACACTATGTATGTATCATCACCTGCAAGAACAAGCATGGTGCCAAGTCCAGTGAGCATCGGTACATCAGGCTTCGTGCTGCAGTAGTAGAGTCCCAGGTCAGGTATGGTGAGGTTTGCGATCTTCAGGTAGACCGAGTTATTGGCTGGAAATGGAAAAGTTCTGAATCGAGGGTCATAGCCTCTGAAATATTTGGTCTCAGTCTGGCCTGGTTTTCCATCTTTGTCTTTGGCTGCAATGATGATAAATGGAACTTTGCCGTGGCGTTGTCCGTGCCACATGGTTTCCTTATCGTGTTTCACATCACAGTGCAGTGTAACGGTGTCCCCAAGCTGGACCACCCTTGATGAAGTTGCTTCAGTGAATGTCTCGCTGACTTGACTGTAAGACACTGGAGGATAAACGGATGACAAAAGCAACAATTGAACAAAATGATCAATGCTCTTAAAATTAAGACAGAACTGAAGCAAAATGACGTAGGGAATGAGTAGGGTTTGTTACATTACTCACAATTTATCATAATCAGAGCAATGCAGACTCTTTCCATGATGTCATCCGCTGCCCTTCATTGGTAAAAATGAGGCATCATAGTTTTGTGTTTAAAGGTTATAGTTTTGTTCAGCGGAAGTTGCCATAAGTGGGCAAAAGAGAATCTATTGGTTCTTATTCAGCAGAGTATCCTTATGCTCTCTTTCATGAAATTTGATTGACACTGAAGGGGTGGTCTTTAGACCTGCAACAAGATTACTGAGTGTGCATATGTACAGTACGCTTTCATTTTTGATCAATGAAACCAGCAGTGGCTGTTTCCTAAACCATATTGATACCTAATATTGATTCCATAGCCCTTAAAAAAGAATCACTGTTTGCTGCTGATAATCAACAATTGTTTTCTCTGAGTTTAAAAATGTATGCGTCATCTCTGTCTGGATTGCGCTTTTAAAATGAAAGATCGGTTTCATTTCACCTCACCCCTCTGAATTACCGGCACCATTCAGGATCTTTGATGGTTGCACATTGCCATCTATTGATGATATTTGGTACTGCATGTGAAAGTGACTACAGTTCATTTTTCTGCAGTCAATGCGTGTTTTCGTTTGGACTGAGAATGCCTTTGAAGGATATCATGTGCGCATTAAAGGAGATAATTTCTCTTTCTGTGGAGGTTTGACCCCCTTGTGTGTCTGTTCCCTGACAGAAAATGTGTCTTTTTGGAAGCTTTGACTCCCATATCAACCCTAACACTGTATCCAATGCTTATGTAGCACAGTTACAGATAAAAGGAGAAAGAGTATGATATTAAGCTCATTAGAATATGACATCTTAACATTTAAAGACATTTAAAATCACCCACAGATATGAAGGTGTGTAGTTGTCAATGTTTATGCACATTATTTATACCCATGGTAATATTACAATGACAATAAAAAACAATAAAATAAATATTACAGTATTTTACAAAATCGCAGAGTTTATGAAATTTTAATGTTATGAACTTTTAATGTTAGAATGTTGTAAAATAATGCAACAACAGAAAAAACAGGAACAGGAAACAGGAAAATTCACAACCTGTAACCTGTAAAAACTTGAGATTAATATCAAATTGTCTAAAAGCAGTTACACAAAGAGTACGCTTTTATTTAAAATCTTAAAATGTTCAAAGACAAGAAATTTGATTCTTCTAAAGTTGGGCATTCTACAAATAATTACTATTTGCTCTCAAATAATTAATTTAAAACCATTCAGAATGTGTATTTGAAAGTGAATGTGGATGAATTTCCCACAAGGCACTGCGGTAAACAGCCCTGTACAGTATGGGAGGGAGGAGCACAGGTCCTGTGTCCTGGGAGTCAGCTGGCCTAATTTGATAGTCTGACCCACGGCCCATCTGTCTGAACGTATGACCGCACAGCTTGAGTCTGAACTGACTGTGAACGGAAATATTGATTGGGAGATTACTCCGCAAGGACAGATGCGCATTTCCAATATTAGCTTTTCATGAAGCGCTGCAGGACCAATTGTATTTTGACCAGATGGGCAAGCATAAATCATCGCGATCTTTTGAAAAGAAAATGGGCGATGAAGATCGTTTCTTCATTTAAACCAAATGGACGTTAATGCTCTGCAAGTACAGGGCGAAATGATTGCTTATTATTAGAACACTGACTGCCTGAGCCTGAGCTAAACACAATGACCTACATACAAGTTCAACAAATGACTGCACTGAATCTTAATTGTAAACCTGCCATTACTGTTATATTGAAAAGTATGTCCACGTAAAGATGGGCGGGTGAAAATATTGATCTTACAGATTTGATAAATTTGCTTGTGTGTCCATTCAGGTAATGCATCTCATTTGACATTGACAATAATTGGCTAAAACAAAACCATAATTGGAGACACAGACACAAACAGATGACAGCATATACACACAGTACATACAGAGCCGGATTTCAAACATTCACATGAATGTCGGTGACATGCTAACAGAATGACATTGTTCATATTGCCTTCTCTGATTCCTTTGCATAGTGCCTCCCCCCCAACCCAGGCATGAGTTGAGTTGGCTCACTAATCTGATATTGCGAGCAGGTTCAATCATGCAACAAATAGGGCAAACTGTGTTGAGTGTGTCAATCCAACAGGCGATGGGCACAAACATCATCCAGTCATGTGACAGGGGCCCCTGTGACCTTGACCGGCGTGCCGAACAGCTGTCTGGCAGAGGGCAGCTGTGCCGCCACGTTGGGGGTGAGCAGCCGCGGTTCCATTAATCCGGCATCAATGAGACACCCTGCCCGACCTGGAGATCCATAAGTGTGTGTTTACGCAGGTGGCGCGGTGTTATGTGGGCACAGAGGCTCTGTTTCCTGTGGGCTGGGTTTTGATGGAGAGGTTGTGCAGCTTCTTTGTGAAGCTAAAGTGTGCTTAGTGTCCCTTTGTGTGTTATGTTTGGCCCAAGAAGTGGGCATTTGCGATGTGAACAAATGAATGTGGTCTCTCCGTATGGGCTCTATATGATTTCATGGCCAGCGTGAATTTACCTTTTCTATGTATCCGAGGATTAGGAGTGGTGTAATTCTTCATAGCCTGAAATTGATATTGGAATATAATATTTCATGCAGCAGGAGAGAACAAAAGAAAATCCCCTAACAACAAATGAGTCATGTGCTTTTTATGGAGTGTTTTCCTACATGCAACAGGTCTAATTCACCATCGAGATAAAGCAGTCCCAACTCCTACCAGACCCACACACACACACACACACATGCACACACAGGCACACACATATGCACACACACAAGCACACATGCATGCACGAACACATGCATATGCACATGTGCCCACTATGTACAAATAAGCCATATACAGGCAGCAGATTTAGCAGATAGTGGCTGAGTTAAGGTTTGGGTCTTCACTAATCTGTCTGGGAAGAAATCTCCCTGAAAATACATGAAATCTGAGTCTTGATAGAGCCCAAGGTTTTGGGTTTGTAAGGGGAAGTGGGTTAAATACAGCCAATCAAACTAATGACTGAATGCAATCAAGTAGAAAATGGGAAGGACTGCACCTGCATGACCCAGTATGTAACTCTGTAAGACTTAAATTCTGCAGCACAGGGCAGTCTTACAGGCACAAGCAATGAAGTTGCATGAGACTTGGTCTGGCTCATAGACAGAGTTAGTTTGTATGGAACATGGAAATTACTGAACTGTAGTTTTTTACTGAGTAACACAAATGGGAAAAAGTAAAAATACCACCAGGCTAGTCTAGTGTGATGGAGAACTTGTACACAGTCCTCCAAATCAACACAAATGAAAAAGCTGGCCCTGGATTATCATTTCCTTTTACGAGGGCCTCTCTCTCTCTCTCTCTCTCTCTCTCTCTCTCTCTCTCTCTCTCTCTCTCTCTCTCTCTCTCTCTCTCCCTCTCTCTCTCTCTCTCTCTCTCAGAAGTGCGGTTGATATTCCGTGTGACAGGCCGGGAGCTGGAGTGGGATGAATGGCGCAGTGTTTGGGACCTGAATGTGCTGTGCCCTGACAGACAGGCACGCTCATTCACACAACCTTCCCTGCACCTCTCTGCTGCTATGAATACAGGGCTGTCCTCAGACACAAACCAGATTAGGACCGAAGGGAACAAACAAACGCTGCCCTCTCATTTTCTCCCTCAAGCTGCCTAATTTGGTGGCTTTTTCCTCTTCTTTGGTCCGCCACATCTTTATTTTGTGTTTCTCCTCTCTTTTCTTCTGTTTTGTTCAACAGGGCAGTTTGCTTCTTTATTTCTTCTTCAGGGAGAGAGAGAGAGAGAGAGAGAGAGAGGTGAAAGAGAGGGAGGAAGAGAGAGAGGGAGAGAGAGAGAGAGAGGATGGAGGAGAGTCTATGTGTGAACACAGAGGATTAATGTCTCATCTGAATGAGAAGAGAAATGAGAAGGGGTGGAGAGGGAGTAAAAAGATCTCTATTCTGGAGGGGAACCCTCCCAAGATGCCAAGTGTTTGGCATAGCTTTGTATTGATTGTGTGGTTTTTATTGACATGCGTGTCCTGTTGGTAGGAATAGCCATTAGACACTTCCTCACATAATTAATGTTAGAAGAAGATGAACAAGGAACCCGGCTTCTGTTAGACAAATACATAAAACTTTCAGCACCCCAGGGATATTGCAACAATTTATGAAAAACTTGACATGGTTGAACTAAGAACAATATTTACAGATATCATTTGGCTGCTATCCCATGGCAGTAGATCAGTAGACATGTATCTATGTACCGCACGGTTGCTGGGGTTGTCATGAATTATAATTCCCCCTGGCACATAAAGATTACAAAGCTGAAGCAGAGGCATCTGGGTAATTTTTAGCTATTCTCTACTAAGGTATTTACTGATTAAACTTCTTTACAGTGAACTTTCAGCTGTAGTATCCGTGGAGATATGTTTTGGTCTATTATTAGGCTACTTGCCTCTTTTTCGCCGTTGTCTAGTTTTTGCACTACCAGTATACTGAAAAGGATAAACAGATTTATCTGGAATAATTATATCTTGACTGAATTTACTGACCTATTCCATGATAGCTTACATTATAAAATTTAACATGATAAGATATATCAGTCTAATTGTAAAGAACAGAACATAAATGCAGTCCATTTCACTCACAGCCTATGCAATTCAACATGTATTGCCATCAAGATTCCCACCTATGCCTCTAATTTAAACACTTTTTGTCATTTGAAAGTTTAAAAAAACTGAACTGGACAGGACAGGACAGGAGGCGTCAGTGGCACACGTGTTAGTGGCTATCCATACATGAATTATCAGTACCAGTAAAGAATGTATGCTATCCCAGGATCAGCACTTTCAGTTCCAATTTAACCCCCTAAGATTTTAGCAGAATATATGAGTTCTGATCCTGGGTCAGTTTTAAAGGGAGCAGCAGCATGTCTACACCCTGCAATCAAGATCCCAGGTTCTGAAAATAATTACATTACCAATATGATGCCACAGCACCTAGTTCTGTGCGCTAAATTTAGCCCAGACTTTTGGCTAGGCACCCTAAAATGGGGGAAACTATGTATAAAAAAGGCTGTAATTCCCATAATGTTTCTGCAATTCCTACATTTCCTATGAGGGTCAACTGATACAGATTTAAATACCATCAAATTAAAGGTGACAGTCTTTACTTTAATCTCATAGTCACTGTTTCATTTCTAATCAAATGTACTGGAGTACAGAAAAAAAAAAAAAAAAAAACATTAAAAATTGTGTCACGGTCCAAATATTTTCAAGATGCACTGTATATCTACACAAAACCTATATGTAATATAGTATTATATGCATATTTAATCTGTGGGATTTCATATTGAATGCCATTGTTATGGATTTACATTATGTAATATTTTAAGTAATAGCATAAAATCTGAGTAATACAAAAATTAACGGAACAAAATTAATCAAGAAAAAAAAATTATCCCCAGACAGGATAATATATGTTGTAAGTGTACATATAATATGAATCGGTACAGATGAAAAATAAACAAACTGTGCAAGTAGGAGAGTGGAAAGGTACATTTTGTTTGCTGTTTTTCCAACCAAAAATAGTGCACATGCTGTTTTACTGAGACCCGATTTATTTTTTCTGCCCTCGGTTCCACAAGTTCCAACGGTTGCCCCTTTAAGAGAACCGCTTGTGAGAACAACCACGGTCGATGTGGGTCCGACAGTCGTCCGAGCATTTGCGGTTCAATGTGACTTAGCCCCTTTTAAGTATTTGGAGTATCGAGGGCAGGCTCATGAGGTAATCTGTCCTACGAAACCTATTCATTCCCACCAGTGTTCGCCGGGTACATGTGATTGTGTAAAGCGCTCCAATGCAGCGTTAAAAAAAATCTAGCGAGGACTAGTTGTAGAGATGTCCGTGAATGGTACTCGATAAAATTGTCTAAGAAACAAGTTGTGCACTGCATACATTTGAAATCAGTGAAAAGAAAGTTGCGCAAATGAAAGTACATTAGGTGCTAAGACGATTTCTCTTTTGTCGATCCTGGGAACAAGTTTGCGTTTGGGAAAACAGTGCTGTCTGGATTTAAAAGTACCCGTTGCTGACAAATTGGATTAGCAAACGAACTCCCTCTGCTCAGCGACGCAGAAGGATTGCATTTGATTTTGAGGAGCTACGGTAAAAACGGGAAGGGATATATCACAGTCCGCGCTCTTCTAATACAAGGTAAGACGTATTTAAATGTAATAATTTGTTTTTTATAAAGTAATGCATTTTTCAGCCCAGTCCTCCTGCAAGCTTTGCGCTAGGTTTGTCGATGGCAAACTTATTTTTTTCTTGCAGAGCTAGCGTTATAGCTTCGTCTCCATCTCTTAAATTAAAATTTGTTCGCTGTAGCCTTTTGTTAGTTATGGTTATTTTATACGAAACGTTTTTTGCTATGTATGTTTCCTTTTAATATTTTGCACGTTTTACAAAGTAGCTAACGAGGAATGCACGGTGGAATTCGGTTGATGTTATAGAAAAGTATTGCCAGACTTTTTGAAATGAAGACTTTGCCCCCAAACCCGATTAACAAACATGAAGTAATTCACTTAAGGACGTACTAAGCGATAAATCTGTCAGTATACAGCCGTATGTGTTTTTGTTGCACTTCTACCTGTCGATAGTTGAGGTGTTGAATCAGCTGTTGTTCGGGGCAGCATTTCAACGTATTAAACGTAAGTGTACCAAACTGATTTTATTTTCTTTTTTGTGGCGATGGGGGGTGGGGTATAGGGGTGGTATGTGTATAGGCCGGTAACTTTTATTGCAGCTGGGCAGAAGGTCATTGATCCGCAGCAGGCGGGCGTCAGTGGACTGCCTGCCCAGCAGCCTGGCTAGCGTGGCTGGCCTATTCTGTCCGACAGGCGTCGTTGCATTGCAGTTAGAATTTTTCTCCCCATAACTGCATTGTCCCATCTATAGGGAACTCAGCGAAGCCCCACGCTTGGTTTGTATAAATATGCAAACAGCAAAATTCCGATAACGAAAACTCGAATAAACACAACTGATTATTAATGATAAACAAAGTGGGCAAATTACACAGTGACAGATATAGCTGAGCTTCCCCCGTCGTGATCAACCACGATTATACATTTACTAAACACATTCACGTTGCTCAGATGTAAAACAGTACTACCCTGTCTGGAAATCTTGTTAAAAGCAGATACCCCCAAAACACCAGTACATACATTCCACTCCTATGTAAAACTACACTGACGTATCTCTTGCAATATTGATATTGAAGATCTATGGCGCTATACTGCATGTGTAATTTAGATTTATTTAAGGTTGGTACTATGTTTTGTCATCTTTAATATCACTAGACATGCTTTTTAACATTTTATTTTCATAACACCTGTAGCGTAATGGGCATGGTAGGCGAATTAAATAGTTTAGGAAGTTAAGAAGTTAGAGCCACAGGTGCTACCAGTTTGGGGCAAGAACATGAACAAGGTACAAACACATTTGCACCTGAGCATTGCATGGGTGAGATTATACAGATGCATTTAAATGCTTTTTCGAAATCTATTGAAATGGAAAGCCGACTTTTCAGAGATGTAGAAAACGGTATTTAATCCGATATTAGCTTTGGCATGCATTCATGTTGTGGTACTGTATTAAACACCACAAATTCATGAATGGTTTTTTTTTCTACCTTTGCTTGTCTTGTCAGCTCAGACATTATGGATTTCGGAGAGAGGGGCAATATTTCATTTAATTACAAACACAACATTTGAAATCCTTCATTTATATTTATCCCACGGCGCGCAAACAGGACTGCCGCCGTGGGCTATGCATGGCAAATTGTGGTCACTCACTCACGGACGTTTAGTCGGATGCATGCGCAGGTGGTGCCAGCTAAAATGTGTCTGCAGGAGTGAGTTGCGCCGTGGATCTGGATGGTTCCGTGCTTGTTTCATTCTGGACCCTGCACACCTTAAATCAACTATAGGTTCCAATTGTATTTGTTGCAAAAATCGTCCAATGGTTTGTTCCTTGCATGAGAAAATGAGGTTGGGAGCATTCTGCACTCAGATGAGGTTAAAAGAACTACATTTTAGGTCTGTGTCTTGCTGGCTATCTCAGCCGGCTTATGTTGTGTAGGGACAGTGTTCTCCGGGCCAGCGGGATCGGCATTGACAGGGTGGTTCTGAGAGCGAGTGCGATCTCGGGCTGCTCCTCCTGCCAAGGTCACCGGCTTTTCCCTTTTAATGTCCCAACACTCCTGGAACGACGGCCATCTGCCGCGTGAAGCGTTGCCTCGTATGGCAGCTTAGCAGGCTAGTAAAGCTGCGAGAGCAGGAAGATGTGGTCAGTGTTTAAAGAAACGAGCTTAGCGCATGATTGTTTGCAGCGTAGCTCCCCCCCAACCCCCATACCCCCAATATTTGCGCGATGAAGCAACTGGTCTCCTAATCCGGTGAGCTCTGTTTATCAATTGAGAGGCTAGGTGAAGCCGGATTTCTTTCCCTTGTATCTCCATTGAACCAAACTGTCGCATCAGGATATGACATTCATTTCTAATCACTTGTTCACTGGGACATATTTTACAACATAAGAACCAACTTGAATCTTGTGGAAGTTTGTTTACAAATACTGAGCCGCCGGCCTTATTGCCATTGAAGGCTTTAGGTATGGGCTTCAGTGCAGAGTACCTATATTGCTAATGCCTGCGTTTAGAACGGGTTTTAAAATTTTCTTTGTGGTCAAGAACCTCTCCTTTACAGCGCAGTTAGCCACAGCCTGTTGGCATTGCTTCTTAAGGAATCGATGCTAGGTGCAGTCGGTGGAGGCTAATAGATTGAAGATCCATAGAGCTTCAGTGACATGCTGCTTAATGAAAGCTATTTTTGATATGGGGCCACTGGAGATTAAGGAGGTGGAGATGTGATATTGCAGTCTAGCCTGTGGCCTAACCACAGCCACCGACCAGAACAACATATTAAACTGAACTCGGTTACATCTATTGTTTTACTCCTCTGGGGATTTCAGTTGGATGCTAATTGTTGGAAGCACATGTCCAGAGAGAAATCATTTCAGGAGTTATTGGATTTTAGAATGTGAACCAGGCTTGATTTGGCTTGATGTACTTTCTTGAAGTGGTTCCTTCTGGGAGAATGGTGCTTGCCTTTAATAGATTTGGCTCCATCTTATGAATTAAATCAGCCCTACCAACCCTTCATTTAGCTTTTAAAATGGGATTCCAACCTTGCATTCAACAATTAAATGTCATGTGATTAAATCATGAATGAACTGAAAGTCGTTGATGTGTTATCAAAAAGGATTTTTGGTCAGACTAAAATGGTACATTGAAAGATGATCGCATCTACATCTGCTTTACAAACTCCAACTTATTACATTACATTTCTTGTTGATACATTACCCACCGCTATTTCTGGGTCATGCCGTTGATGATTTCTAAAAAGGTAGTGGACAGACGGTGTTTGCTGGCCTCGTATGAAAGAGCTGGCTGTGTTCCAGACTGTAGGAACCATCTTAAAAGGTTGCCGTTATGATGTGTTTCAGCCCACTGCATTTGTGTCAAACCATATAGGGCAGCAACTCAACTTAATTTGCTCTTATCTGGGAGAGAAAACCCAGAGCAGAAAATACTTTTATGGATGGAGAATTCTTAGTTCTGCACACGTGTGCCCGGTCAGCTTGTGATGGTCTTCTCTGTAATGTGTTTTTATACATTAGCTTTAGTGCTCTTCTGTGCTCTTTAATGCTTGTTGTGCTTGAGTCTCCAGTTCGTGTTTCTCATGGTCTGTTTGTTTCTGTTTTTTTATTTTAATGTTATGCACATTCTCTGTTCGAAGCGCACTAGTTTGCCTTTTTAACTTTTTCGTTCAGTGCGAAATGATCAAGTTATTTATCAAAAATATTGTTCACTTGAAATGTTGATACATTTTAGACTGCTGTGTCAGTGTGTGTATGGGGTTCACTGATAGATTGCTAGATTTGTGGGTTGTAAGTTTGACTCTAGGCACCTCAAGTACCTGTTTGTAATGTAGCAATGTCCCAGTGATGGTTCATTTTTCTCCCTTTCCCCACGTTGACCTGACATGACTGATGATAATGGAGACAGCTCCTCTAAACGGACCACTGCAGGTGAAAGGGTGCGGTTTTTCTGTTTTGATGGATTGCGTTCGTATCCGCGCTCTCTGGAAAGCCGTTTAGATGTGCGGTGACCGGGGTCAGCCACTCTGTCCAGCTGAAGGAGATGAACCGTTGGTGCTGCCGGTTTCAAGAGTTTATTCCCTGGAAAGCAGTTGGCCTTCGGAATCAATTTTCTATTGAAAGTCTTATTTCTGAAGTCCATAAATAAATCATCTTACTGCGGCTCCAAATTAACACACATCAGCAATGATGATGATCCGTGAGGTGACTGGAGAGTTGGTGAGGAATGCCCTCTCGTTTCAATTGGGTGCCGTTTGTTACAAGTGGTTGAGTATCTGTGAATGGCCAAAGGTTACCGTTTATTGTTGCGAATGGTTAACAGTGCAGAGGAGGCTAACCCGAGAGGCTAATGGGTGAATGGAACAATGCTCACTACTGGGTACAACAGCTCTCGTGTTTGATTGTGTGGCATTAGTGTTAGTTTAAACACTTTGTAGCCTAATTGGCTTGGCGGTGGTTAGTTTCTGGGTTTGCAGAGGCCACTGTTGTTCTATTAAGGGTAATAGCGTTTTGGTCCTGGTGTCCTCAGTCTTCATTGCCCGATTGCAGAGGAGATTTGGCCGTCCCCAGTTAGCATGTGGACAGGCTGTCATGGATGGCTGACGTCATGGAATCTACCAAACTGCCACCGTGCCGGTGTTAGTGATGACAGCGAGGCAGGGTCATTAATGACCCAGGCCCCGCTGCCCCCCACTGCTCCTGGTCAGAATGACACCATGTGACCACCGTGTGATGTGGGTGGCTGCCAAAACCCCTGCACAAAAGCCTCAATCATCTCTGCTTTTCTAGCGAAAGGGTTATGCTGCTAAAACAGGTTACTATATGGATTTGGTAACTGAGCATCTTTGAAACCTTTTTTTTAGATAGATACGATGCTGGTGTGCTCCCCCCACCTACTCTCTTTATAGTTGAAAGTACTTAATTTAGACTAATTATTTTGTTGGGAATCTGCCTCTCATCTTAATGGGATTTATTATTTGTCCTGGTTAAAGAGATTTTAAAGTCAATAGATGCAAGAGATTAAAAAGGCAATAAGGGTGCAAAGCACTACTGAAAAGGGGGACATTTTGGCTCTTGATAGCTTAATTTCTACCTCCTTTTCATTAAATAAGTACAAACTCCAGGATAAGAATTGGATGTCAGGAACCATACAGCTGGGCGTGGCTTCGGTAATAAAGAGGTGTTCTCTATTTTCTCAGCTCTGACACAGGATTGGCTGACTGCTATCCTTTCTCCAAATTTCATACCTCGCATGTAATTCGTATTTGTAAAAGTCTGACCATCTGATATAATATTGATTATGGTTATGGGAAGTGATGCACAGAATTGCAGTCACAAGCACAAACTACTATAGACAATTCTGTGTGTGTTATTTGGTTGGTCTTTCAAGAAAACATGTTGAACTGAGACCAACTGGAACACAAGGCAAGGCAAGCTTGTAGAACGTAATGATGACCCTGGGGTAGCAGTGGATCGGAAGAGCTTGTTGTTGAGCCCTGCTCTGCTGCACTGGTTATCAGGAAGAGGTGCGTTGCAGATGCTGAAACTGAGCTGCTTATTAGTTACAAGCCACAGGTCCTTGGGGGGTATGCTGAGAATAAAGCATATGAAGACCCTGTAAGCAGGTTTACTGCAAGCAGGGGCCATTCTGTGTTTCCACCTAATCTTCTTATCTACTTACATTACTGTCTGAATACAAACAAAAAGGAGAAATGTAGAAAGTTCCTGAATGTGTATTCAATCAAGAAAATAGGGTTTGAGTTGTGGCTGCAATGACCTATCGCCTGTTCTTGTGTGCATATATTTATTTTCTGAAACATCTTCAAGTTTTAAAAATAAAAAATGTGATTTATGCAGTGTGGGGTCTAGAGCTTTTAGAGTTGATTCCGGACCTTGATTTCATCTTATTCTCTGGATTAAAGTTTGTGTGTCTTGGGTGCAAAACAAGGGGCAGACCATCAGATAAATGTTGATAACTCAAAAGAATACATTTGGCTTTGAAATTTTCAGAACTAAACCCTTAAGTGTTTGCTGTCCAAAAGTGGAGGGGGAGGTTGCTGAATCGTCACCTTGCTGGAAAGCAACCCCCTGGGTTTTCTGTGGGGTGTTGACACAGAAACGGTTGCTCCAGGCTCTCTCTGTCCCCTTGGACAATCAAAGCCGCCACTTGTTTGGCAGGAAAGCCATGTCTGGTGCTTGCATGAACTGACCAGGCCAAGCCATCCAGACATTTGCACCCACATACCACACTGACAGAGCCATGCGGAATCTAGCCTTGATTCTAGCTAGGCCTGGTGAACAAGGCTTGATTCGTTTTCCACACAGAACTAGGGTCCTATCAAAGGGACAGGACAAATGTGAATACCTGTAGAGATCCGCCCCTTTGAAGGCACCTGTACGCTTGGAGTTTAAAAGCTGTACTTTAGCAAAAAAAAGAAAGGTTGGATAGCTTATTGGGGAAAAATAGTTCCATTAGCTTTGTTTGGTGATGAATGCTGGATGGAGTGAGGCAGATTGCAAGTTTAGTATTGTATTGTAGACCTTTAATTGAGTTATAGGTGTGACAAAGTGTTGTGGAAAGAAGTTGGTGCATTGTGTGGAATATTGCGCAAAATCCCCCTGCCCCTGACTATTTCTTCCTCCCAACAGCTTTAATGCTGCCTGTTGCCATTTTTGCTCACCCCTGTTGCTAGCCTCTGAATTACATGGTCAGCAGCAAATCATTATGGGCCACCACTTGGTTTTTTTCCCTCACCATTCTCTTTCTCCTTTTTTTCCTGCTGTTTTACTTCTGTGAATATTGCTTGCTGGTGATATTTTAGGATTTATTTGTCTCTTCTGCTGTCAGTTCTCACTTGCAACTCTAAAGCACCTTGAGATTCCTATTCCTGAGATTCCTTTGCAATGAAAGGTGCCCTATATGCAAAACAGGCTACATTTCTGTTATTTATTACTTCAGAAACAAAGTGCAGAACCAGGCATAATCGCCTGGCCTGCATCCCGTCCCATTCAGTTTTCAGACCTGAGGCCTGCCTCGTCAGTCAGTTTGGGCTGTGCCTGCACTCGGTCAGTCAGTTTGAGGGGCTGTGCCTGCACTCGGTCAGTCAGTTTGGGGGCTGTGCCTGCACTCGGTCAGTCAGTTTGGGGGCTGTGTGTGCACTCGGTCAGTCAGTTTGGGGTCTGTGCCTGCACTCGGTCAGTCAGTTTGGGGTCTGTGCCTGCACTCGGTCAGTCAGTTTGGGGGCTGTGCCTGCACTCGGGTCAGTCAGTTTGGGGGCTGTGCCTGCACTCGGTCAGTCAGTTTGGGGGCTGTGCCTGCACTCGGTCAGTCAGTTTGGGGGCTGTGCCTGCACTCGGTCAGTCAGTTTGGGGGCTGTGCCTGCACTCGGTCAGTCAGTTTGGGGGCTGTGCCTGCACTCGGTCAGTCAGTTTGGGGGCTGTGCCTGCACTCGGTCAGTCAGTTTGGGGGCTGTGCCTGCACTCGGTCAGTCAGTTTGGGGGCTGTGCCTGCACTCGGCCAGTCAGTTTGGGGGCTGTGCGTGCACTCGGTCAGTCAGTTTGGAGGCTGTGCCTGCACTCGGTCAGTCAGTTTGGCGGCTGTGCCTGCACTCGGTCAGTCAGTTTGGGGTCTGTGCCTGCACTCGGCCAGTCAGTTTGAGTGCTTTTGCTGGGAAGAGGTGGCGTGTGCATGACCAGTCGTCTCAGGCCACATGGATCTCATGTCCCAGTTTTACCATGGGGAATGAACCGTTTCTCCGGTACGCGGCCAGGAGGACCTCCGAGGGGGTGTTTCTGTCTGCTGGACTCACCGAGGAGAGCTCCTCTCTGTAGGGGTGGGGGGTGGAGGGGGGGGGGGGCAGCCTCCTTTGTCTCTTTTGTTGGGATTGGAGTTTGAAAAGGCCAGCGAACAAGAGAGGGACCCGGGCAGAGTGGGGGAGGGGAGGGGATGGGAGGGGAGGTGGGGATGAGGGGGGGGGGGCTGGGGTGATGCGTGGATGATGCAGAGTGCTTCACCGATCAGTCAGTGGAGGAACAGCTGTTTCTGCATGAAGTGTGCTTTCTTGCACCCGGGGGGGGGGGGGGGGTTGGGTTGATGCAGAATTTTAGCCCTCAGCATTCTGAGGTCTGAAACTTGAACTAGGCCCGGGTTTGGAAGTGTCATCCTTGTGGGTCAGTGCAGTTTCAGAGCTGAACAGATAGTAGGCTATACATTACATGACATTACATTAACTTAGCAGTCGCTTTTAACAGACTTACAATTCTTTCCCTTCTGAACAGTCACGAAAATTAATTTATGTTAAAAGTGTCTGGGGTCAAATGGGGTAGATTTTCACTGAATGGGGCAGGTCAAATCTTTCAGCGACAGAAAGAATGGAAAAAAGAAAAAACTACCATTGAATAGTTCTTGAATTAGGCTTTTGTCGATTACAAAGCGATCGCTGGCTGGGACAGGTGGCCACTGATTTACACTGAATGGGTCTGAGTTTAGCTGCAACGGGAGCGACCGTCGGAATGCGCCACCGATGACGTAAAGTTGACTTTTGACTTTGCCGTAACAATGCAGGGCACTGGAGATGGCAGTAGTCTTCTGTTTTTTTTTCTTCTTTCTATGGTGGCAGGCGAATTGGTGGGCTGCAACAGCGGTGGAATGCCAATGTTCCCGGGTTGTTGCTAGGTAGAAGCCGGGGAATCTTGGAAAACGGGCCCGTTCTTTTTCTAGAACTCACTTCTCAAGGCTGCTGCCAAGCCAGGGCAGTCACCCTGAAAACTTGGGGGTTTGGGGTGTGGGGCAACTCTTCTCTCTCTCTGGGAAAGAAAGTTGCCATGGAGAGGAAAAAAAGGGCGAACATAGGACTAGACTCTGAAAGAAGTTTGGGGAGCTGGTGAGGTGTTGCTGAAAGCCAAGTTCTTTTCTTTCTCCATGGGTGCAGATTCACCCCGATAAATCATCCCTGTTTGCCTGTGTTTTGGCGTGATTATTGTTAATGGTAAATCAAAGATGGCAGGATTTGGAAAGTTCTAGCGCTGCTGCTTACTTTCACTGGTGCGTATTAGGCTACATCATGCTGAAAAATAACATTAAAGTGAAGCAGTATGCATAATATACATTAGCATACTTAGCAATGAATTAGAAGTTGTATTGGACCTGTGGGCATTTATTTTAGTTATTCTCATTAAATGTATAAGCTCATTAACTCCCAGACACACCATGCTCTGAAGGCATTTGTGTGCTGACAAGGGGCATTTTTATGCTTTTCTTGTAAAAGAACACTTTAGTGTAAAATGGCTTATCTCCTTTATTGCGAGTTCATTGGTTAACCATCAACGTGTAAACTCCCTACGTGTTTCCTGTGATCTGTAACTTCAGACGCTTGACCGACTGACTGGGACGTACAAAAAAGCAGTTTTTTTTTGTCATGCTGGGATGTGCTTCATGGTATCCATTTGTACATGTGGAAAAGGGTACAGAAACATTTAGCCAGTTGTTCTCACTTGACTGCCATTTCAGGGTCTGTGACAGGGGTGAGCACTTCCATTCCTGGAGGGGTCGGTGGTAGGCTGGTTTTTGTTTCCAGAATTGCCAAAACAGTGTTAGTTGACTCAGGTTAGATCGCAGTAGAACCTTTCCTACAGGGACACAAAAATGTTTATTAGTTGCCTTTGTGAGGGCATCAGTAAATTTGGCTAAAATGTCAGATCACACTTATGATTGGGCTGCTCAAATGGCAGTTCTCTGCTGTCTGTGGTTGCATATTGCATACCAGTGAATATTTGTGAAGTCTCTAGGGAGAACAGTAGAACTCTACTATTGGACCTGTCATTTATTAATGTAGAGTTCAATGCAAAAGTATTGGGACAGCAACACTTTTTTTTGTTGGTAGTTCTGTACTCAAGCAGACCAGCACATTGGATTTTAAATGAATCAATGAATATGAGGTTACAGTACAGACTGTTAGCTTTGATTTGCTGGTATTTGCATTAATTTCAGGTGATCCCTGTTGGAATTGCGGCCGTGTTTATAAATAGTCTCCCCAGATTCCCACAAATATGCTGGAGTACAGAGCCGAAACAACAAACATGTCACTGTCTCAATACTTTTGCATTTAACTGTATTTATTTTTATAGTGCCTAAGCTTGATATACCGTGCGGGCGAGGACCTTTCTGTCTGGAAATGAATAAATATTTCAATAAGGCGACCTATTAATAGGAGTCAGGTCTTTCTCCCATCACAAAGCGCCGCCTTTTCTCTAATGAACTTGCCCAAAATGCATCTTTTGGAATGCAAATGAGCAGTCCGCTGAAGATCGGGTCAGGCAGGACACTTTGTGAATAGGGGAACAATTAGTCCTGGATCAAGCGATGCAGCGTTTCCATAGCAGAGTAGCATTCAGATGACGACTGGATTTGAGCTCTCAAAAAAGCTTCTAATAGGTGACGTTATGTTTGAATGAGTTAGGATCCCTATAAACAATAAACCCCTCGCGATACAGGACCCCGCCGTATAACCTTCTGTAATATCCAGAGCTCTGAAGCGCGCTGTGTGGTTGGTGTTGTTTTCCTGCCCGGGGTGAAAGTCCCTCAGGCTGTGCTTCCTGTGCTGGCTGCAGGCCGGTAGCAGAGCCCTCCCCTGCTACTCTGGAGTGTAGAGTTCAGCTCCGGCTGCTCCGCTGCTCAGTGTGGAGTCCGGGCCGCGGGGAGATCAGAGGAGGCTGACTTCCATGTCACCGGCGGTGGGTTTGAGTGCCTACCCCCACCAGCCCCCCTCCCCCACCCCCCCACCCCATCGCTGGGGCCCTCCCAGGTGCTTGCCGACTGATGGGTCACATGTCGGTCTGGTCTGTACCGTCCCGCAGTTTGCCTTTCATGGATTCCCTTGCCTTGATTCATGAAGTCTCACCGTCAAATAATATTATTATTATTATTATTAGTAATAATAAAGCAAAATCAGTGTGTTCCAAAATGTCCAAAAGGCATTTGTTTATGTATTTATTATGTTTGCTGAGCAGGAGTTAAGTGCTTTCCGCTGCCAGGCCCAGTTAATTCTCTCAAGTGTTCGATGGCCCCCTTGATAAAGGCCGAGGTGTTTCCTAGCAACACCCTGCCACTTGTTGCTAAGCTCACCCAGGATGCACTTCTCTTTGGAAACAGTCGTAACTGCCTGGGCCTCGGTCAATTTTTCTTCCTTTTGGGGAAGGTGGTGCGTTGGTTCACACCCCTGCACAGCCCCCACTAACCCCCCCCCCTCTTCCCGGAGCATGTGTAACTTGCTGGCATGTGTGAGAGCAGGCCTGCGTAAGACTCTGCCGCGGATGAAGCCAGTCTCTGTGAGCCTGCCAGCGCTAGGCAACTTCAGTAAATAACTCCTTTTTTTATTTTATTAATGCCCAGCTCAAGTGTTTTGCTCACCAGGAATAAGCTTTTCCACCTCCACACACCCTCTGCTGTAACCTGAGCGGGAAATGAACAGGGCCTGTGTTTCTCCCCGGCTTGGGGGACGTTGAGGACCGTGGGAGGGAAAGGGGAGTGTAGAGGCGCGGTGGGGAGGGGATGGGAGGGGGAGTGGTGGAGGTACAAGTTTTTTTTAACTTCCTGAGGACTGATTACTCCCCTTCTCTGTCCTCACCTCCTGGAAACAGGTGATGTCTGACACACACACACACACACACACACACAGTTCTCAGCACTTCATTGTACCATTGCACAAGTTATAATTCTCTTCTTCTAGCCAAAAATGGCACAGAAATGTTCTATTGTGATTGCAGCAACTGTGCACATTTTTTAAAAAATGCCTTGGGTTTAAATACATGGAGATAATTTGCTCTTTAGAAGGCTGTACTATAAAATGTGAAAATCCCTTTAATCACAAACTTGATCATCACCTTCCTGTTTGCTCGTTTGTTTTTCTCCCTTTATTCCGTGGACCCCCCCTTTTCTCCTCCACGCTCTGCGTTTGCGTTAAATGTCCGTAGGTGTCGGCTCTGACTGAGCGGAACTTAGAGGAAAGGGGGGGGGGGGGGTACCTCAGAACCTCAGATAAGGGTCAGACACTTTGTCACCTTTGCGGCCTGTCTGTGTTCTGGCAGATAGCCCCTGATCCCAGCGGAGAAATCCCAGCTATCTAAAACACGGCCATTAACATTCCTTCCATGAAAACGTCAACAGACCCCCGGCAACCCAGAGCCCAGCAGGTGTTCATAGGTCCTGCCCAGAAAACTCCCCAGGGGCCACATACTAGAGGGAAGGGAAAATGTGTCTCTTTCTTTTGTGTGTGTGTGCGTGTGTGTTTTTGCAGGCTGTGCTTGGTAATGACCAATCAATATTTAACTTTTCCTAAAACTGTTAAACTTTTAAGATATACCCTAACGCCTTCCTCACCCCCCGTGGGCAGGACTCATTTTCCTCTTGTCGGTATCAAAGACATTATGTAAGTGTCCGAAATGTGCCCTTTGGCCTTTTCGTGAAGAACGTACAGCACTCTGCCTCAGTGTAAAGTTCTTCCCCGCGCGGTCTGCAGTCCGGGTGAAATCCTAGCTTGGCGATGCCTGGAAGTCGGACGTCGAGCGTCGTCCGGAGCACGAGCGCGTCACGCTCTAGGCCGGCTAACGGGTGTGCAGCGAACCTCCGTTCCGTCCGCACGAGCGAAAGTGAGGCAGTGGAATTCCTCGTCGGCGGAATTGAGTGCGTGATCAAATGAGAGCCAGATGAGTATTTCTACACAACTGACAATGGGATTAGAGGAGGATTAGCTGTATCTGGGGGGAAAGCACATTGCTTCTCCAGCCTGGTTTCTCACCCTGTTCCCTCTTCTTTTGATTGGCTGTGGGAGGGTGGGTTGGGTGGATGGTAAACGGATCTTAATAATCTCCTTTCTTATGTATACGGGCATAATAATGACTGAATCAGCTCTTCATGGCCAATGCATGTATGCAGAGTCTCATCCTTATTGAAATTTGCAGCCAAAACTGGTACAATTAGCCTAGCTGTTTTAACTAAGCAGCTTTGTGTGTGTATTTATTTGTGCAGATGCCCACCTCTTACCAAATAATTTTTATTAACCGTGATGTTTTGAGGGGAAAAGTTCATGTTTACAATCAGATTAGATTGAGAATTGTAAAAGTTGTTTTAAATAGTTATGCATTTGAAAAAATATTTATCCAGGCCCAGGTGCTGGTGTTTGTGGTCAAAAGAAATACAGGGTATTGCAGTAGCAGTCTAATTGAGTGCCATAATCACTAATGTTTACCCCTAGTCTATTGACTCCACTGAGTGAATTACTTTTACTTTTTATATCACTGTCACAGCTATAACTAGTGATATAACTTCCTTAAATTATCATGACCTCATACGTTTTTACAACTCCGATAGCAGTCCCGACGCAGCAGTGAGCAGTCTAATTCACCACTGTGTTACCACCTCATGATTCTTCCTCAGCGTACTCTCGAAGGTGTGAAGAGACCCAAAAAATCATGCTTAGTTATTACTCTGTATGAAACAGACTTTTGCTTTAGCCCGTGTGCAGTAAGAAGAACATTACTGGAAGGCAAAGTTTTTAATGCCAAAATAAACCGCTCAGGAAGAGCTGCTCGTTTTGGTGAAGTCAGTTTTGTTGTTGACGTTGTTCATGCATGTAGTATTTATCGACAGATAGCTAATGCTTATTGTGTTTGAGGCGACATCATGTCGGAATGTTGCAACATTTTCTGGGGGGAGAATGCAATATTCTTGTGAAGACATGTTTTGTCTTTTACTTGCTTGTATGCGTAACAAGATGCCGTTTCAAAGGCTGTGATCCCATACGCACTAACGATAAGCTCCTTGTTTAATTCCATTATCAGAGCTGCACACCAGGAATTCCTAATTAGGCCGTGTCTGGACCGAATGCCAGAAAGGACAGGATCAAGGTGACTGTGATCCGCGAAAAGGACATCATCTGACTGAAACAACATAAAAGAGCGGATTCCACTCAATGTACTCACAAATAAAGAAAGGGGGGAAAAAAAGTTCCTCACATTTTCCTCACAAAATTCCTTTATTGGATTAATATAATCAAATGCAGGGAAACTGCGGATGCTGCAAAGAGAACAAAACGTATTTTGAATGTTAAGTCAAATTTCAGGCGGTAGACTGAATGTTAAATGACAATATCAAAATGGTTGCCACTTCAGCCTGAAGAGGGTGTGTTGGAAGTGATGTTCTTATGAACAGGGTTCAGTCTGAGACTGCGCACTGCACTGAGCAGGTTAACACCCCAAACAGGGTGAATTCCATGGGAATGAGAATCGCTGGCATCCCTCCGTGGAAGCCATGCGCTTTAGAGTGGGTGGCCTCCCTGCGTCTAAAGCTGGCCCGATTAAGAGAGGTGCGTAGCGTTCCTGGAAATCCCTCTCCCCCGAATCAAACAAAGCCTCATTAACGCACGTCGGCCTTTGGTTCCCGCCCGCATCGTTAAAAAATAGCGTGTCATGACAGGACACTTGTTCCTCGCTCTTGCTTACCCCGGTTTTGTCACGCGGGATATTCTGGAAGGTCTCGGTTGTTTACGCCGACGGCGTAATATTTGGGTGCAGACAATAGCAGGGTATTTCGGTGTGCGTTTTGGGTTTGTGTCGTTCAGTGGCACGCACATCCACCACCCCCCCCCCTTTCCCTAGGTGGAAAACCTGCGGCTTTTAAAATCGGTTTGAAAATTCTGTCCTGATCCAAAGCCGCCCCCCCCCCCCCCCCGTACCCCCTGGGGCTTCTGACCCCAGCAAATATGATTTAAGATGGATGTGTACTGTACATGACCTCCCCACCCAAGCTTATATGATTCATGCTGAATGTACACCGCAGAAACGTCTTAACAAGTAGCAGATGAGGATGATCTGGTAGCTGGGGGGGGCAGGGGGGGCGGCAGGACCCAAATCCACAGGCTGTGCGGCGCACGCAGTCTTCAGGGGTAAAGCTAGCAGAGCTGCTGCCTCTCCACAGAGGTTCTGTGAAGGGTCCAAGCTCCGACGGTCACTGCGTGGGCAGAGGACATTCCTTGTGTTCAGGGGTTAGCCTAAAAAATGTTAAAAAGCAGGTTGAAAATAAAAGCGCGCTCGAACACCCTTGCGTATTTCAGGGGCCGAACAGCGACTGAAGTGTTATATTTTGCCCGCCTCTATTCCTGGCCTGATGTGTATGTAGACATTTCTGCACAGAGGGGTGTGTGTGTGTGTGTGCTTTCTTCCTTAGAGTTGCTTTTGTTTATTTGTTTTTGATTGTCTTCAATGATAAGAGGATCAAATATCCCAAAATGAAGGATGGTTACAACTTTTATGTGTGCGTGCGTGCGTGCGTGCGCATCATTTTTGATCTTAGTTTGTTCATGTGACACAGCATCTTGCACTAGTTGTTTGGTGTGCGTTTGTTTTTTCTCTGTTATCATGTAATGATGACCACTAAGCCTACATTGTTTTCTGGGGTGTTTGAGTGCTGATCGCCTCTATTGACGCGGTTTATAGTACATTGAGTCTTTCACACAGTTAAACCACCCCACCCCCCGCTAGTCTGATTTGGTCTTAGCACGGCCATGGTGGGTATCTGCAGGCTCAATGACCCTGTCGGCCTGTATCAAGTCTGTGTGTAAATCTGTTCCCATCGACCGAGCTCCATCGATCGATCAACCAGCAATGTGCCCCAGATAGCTAAATCTGTATCCTCCCCCTTCTTCCTGTCCATCTGGGGGGGAGTGGGGGGTGCAGCCTATGCTGCTCTGTCCAACTTTTATTTATTTATTTATGTTTTAAAGCCATACGGCTGGTTTTGGGTTGAATCCCTTTCCAAGATTCCCGCTCTCGTACAGCTACTCGGCTATGGGGAAGGACAAAGACAAAATGTGAAACGTGTCTTTAGTCTGAGTGTGAACGTGTGTGAGGGGACAGGGTTGTGGATAGATGTGTCGTAGCTTTGTGCACCGATCCACTGCTCTCAGGCCCCGGACTCTCGCTTAATTAAAATGGCCGGCCTGTTCCCCTGGGGTTCTCCCTCATTTTCCGGTGCTCCTTAATGACCAGGGCTCTGGAATCCATATTTGATCCTGGGGCTCCATGTTGAGCTACTACGTGGTGTAGCTTTATAACACAAGCTTGCCGCTCTTTACTAGATGTGATTGAGAAATTGCTTGGTTCACTTCAGTCTTTCCACAATTTGCTTGGCCCATGATTGTGTAACATTTATGAAAAACTGTTTCTTCGGGTTTTCAATTCATAGAAAACTTTTGTGTATTAATTTTGTGTATTACCGTTAACCATTTGGGGCTGTTTATCTTGACTTAACAATTTTAAAGACAACAAATATTTATAATTGCAGGTTTCTAACAGAAGAATGGTGGTCAATCCCAAAAATGAACTGCCAAAACTCTTTGTTTGGGGCCATTTTATTTTACCTTTTGACAGAGAATGGAAAGGACTGAAAATATGGCAGCTGACGTGAGCTAAGTAAACACTGTTGCAGCTAGGCTAGCGTGTTTTGCATTTGATGGGATGCTGTTTTGAAGGCACTGGGGGCAGCCTGACTTGTCAGGAGAAAGGACATTGTAGCGTGTGCATGGGATGTGCCCAGCTAGATGGAAAAGTGCATGCATAGTATGAAGTTTTCACTGAGTTAACTGTCACTGTGATTCTTGCTCTGTCACTGACTCCAAGTGTGTTTATTATCCTTTTCTGTGGATATTGCCACTGTTCTAATCCTACTGAATGAATGTTATATATTAGCGCTATTGTTCTCTTACTCTTAGTGAGTTGTGGGGTGTTCCAAGTCAGCTTTGACTAACGCTATTAAACTTCTAAGTGATAAACATTTAGCCTATATATTTTTCCCATTTTCAGTCCTGCGGTGAGCCAGCAGTACTATAATATTTTCAGTGTTATATGGTAACTGCTGCTGTGTTCGCAAAGGCAAGATGGCATGAATTATGTTTTCAATTATGTGCGCTTGAAGTAGCGAGCCAGTCAACCTTTATGGGTTTTACAGTGAAGTATGGCTCTGCACATATTCACAGAGCACCAGATCCTCCAATACTCGACTGCTGAACTGTAATGGCTTCTTGAAGCTTCTCCTTAGGGTGATGTTGTGGGTGGTATGTACACTGTATTCAGCACTGCCATATTTATGTCATTGACAGTGATTGAAAAATCATTTGGCAGGGGACCCTTTGTGTGGAGGAAAATAAGTTCTGTCTTCCCCAGGTTGAACTTGAGGTGGTGGATTGACATCCAGGCTCAATGTCAGCAGTGTCAGCCAAGCATACTGAAATGTGTACGTGAAAGTGGGTGTCAGAGGGAGAAAATGAGAGAAAAAAGTTGTCATCAGCATAGCAATGATGTGACATGTCGTGAGCAGTGGTAACTGCACCAGGTGATTTATTGTAAAGAGAGAACAGGAGAGGACCAAGCACCAACCCCTGTGGAACACCAGTCATGAGGGGGCAGGGGGAAGGATTACATATCCGCTCCAGGCCACCTGATAGGATCAGCAAGCCATGCATGGGTGGAGCCTAAGGGATGAGAGGAGGGATTCGGTGGTTCACAGTGTTGGCCGCGGCAGATCAAGCAGGGTGAGGATGGTTACTTCACCGAGTGAAGGGTCTCTGTGACTGGGAGGAGGACAGTCTCAGTGGAATGGCTAGACTGGAAACCTGACTAGTTGAGGTTGAGGAGGTTTTTCTGTTGCAAAAGGAGAGACACTTGATTGCAGACTGTGCTTTCAGGAGTTTTGGATAACAATGAGGAGTGAGACAGGTTGTAGGCTACATTCCTACAGTTTTGATGATCACTGCAGTCTCGTCTTCCTGTTCTTAGCTGACAGAACCTGGAGTGGTTTTCAGATGCTGCAGCCCATCTGCTTCAAGGTTCGACATGTTGTGCGTTCAGAGAAGCCCTTCTGCACACCAATGTTGTAAACTTCTATTATTTTAGCATTTGTGGCCTTTCTGTTAGCTTGAACGAGTCTGCCCATCCTCCTCTGACTTCTCTCTTTAACAAGGTGTTTTTGCCCTCAGAACCACTGCTCACTGGATGTTTTTTTGTTTATCACACCGTTCTCTGTAAGCTCGAAAAGAGCAGCTGTTTCTGAGACATTGAAACCACCACATCTGGCACCACCAGTCATACCATGCCCATTCTTATGTTTGGTCAAACAACAACTAAATCTCTTCACCATGTCTGCAAGCTTTCCCAACTGTCCTACAGCCACATGATTCACTGTTTGGAGGAACAGGCTATTTACTTTAAAGAGCAGGTGTACCTAATAAATTAGCCAATGAGTGTATGTGTATGAGAATAATTCTGCAAACAAAACTGTTAGTTTATTTGTGTAGGCTTTGCTTTGGGCTGAAACATGGTGGATGGCTGTTTTTCTGGGGCTTGTGTTTGTAAAAAGCTAGAGATGTCAGATGAAATCTTCCAGATGATTTTATTGAACTTGAAATATGCCTTAAATGGTTACATTTAAAAAGAAAGTCCTCCATAATGCTCTCAGACCTCTGGTTTCTGCTGCCCTGTCCGTCGGCCTCATATGCCTCATATAATTGTAATTAAGTATCAAACCTGACCTTGGAGTCCTGGAAAGTTTTGATCATACTCCCTGGTAAGCAAAGAAATGAGATCTTGACAAGCAGAGCTTGCCACTAACCCCTAGCCCACCCAGCTGTCAAAGCCTCAAAGCTGTAATCATGAATCTAGTTAATACACGCAAATATCGCATTGTTACATTGCACTTTTTTAGTTATGTAATCCCAGCTTTAAAAAAATCAAAGGGAATCAGTCTATCCTACGGCCTAGCGTAGTATAAAGTTGATGCACACATTTTTACAGTCGAAAGAGATGGTTGATCCTGATGGCCACTTTACCATTTAAATATATGTACAGACGTTACCTGTATCCAGCGCATGTTTTTTTGTCGAACTGAGTTTTATTAAGCACACAAAGGAATGACTGAAAAACAAAAAAAAGATTGTTTTCCGGTGCTCTTGTGTGTAATAAACTACCGAGTGCATCTGTGACTCTGTATAGTTCTGTTTCTCATTGCCATCACAAACAGATTTCTCTAGGCTGTACAGAAACCTTTTGCAGCCAACGTACAACGGCAGGGGTTCCGAAGTGGTTAATGTTTGACACTGATCCAACGCCCAACCACAGTGCTGCAATGCTGTAGATATTTTACACATTACTACATGGAAACGTGTCTGAACTGTATCCGAAGATCACAGCGTTAGCAAAGATGTGAAAAATGTATTCAATATATCATGTATGGAATATGGAAAGCACGTTCATAAAATATTCTTGGAAGGGGAATTGGTTTGTACTGTGTTTTTTTTTCTCATTTTTTTCTTTCTCTCTGTGGACTGTCCGGCTCCTCCCTAGGGCCCCTTCAGACCCATATTAGAGAAGGGATTACTGCCACCTGGAAGAGAAAGTAATCCCGAATGAAGACGCTGCAACAGGGACTTGTCAGAAGTGAATGATTTAGACCTATATTTAAAAATGTATCACATTCGGCATCTGGTATTGATAGAAAGTCTGCAAGCGCTTTGACTGGATACCCCCCCCCCCCCCCCAACTTTGCTGTATGAGAAAAATCTGCCCCTTTTGAAGGGGTTTCTAAGGTAAGTGTTAAATAACATTTTCTGAAGTAGTGTGTGGAGCCAAAAATCTCTCTTGAGTCAATGAAAGTGCATATGGAAACATGGCTTTGGATTTTGTAAGGAGGAACCCTTTGCAAGGGCCTAAATCCTAAAATTGCAGTGTGAATACACTTGCCAGTCAATGGGAGTGACTGGTATAAAATGGATTCCTCAGACTCAGCTGCCTGCATGGAAAATAACCTGGAACAACTCTGTCACAGAACAATTCCAACAATGACTTCTTCCAGTGACGGCTTTGCCAGCTGGTTTGATCAGATCATACTATAGTATATTTTTTGTTATATATATTAATAAATCGGTCCATTAAATAAATTAATTTCCATGCTGAGACAGGAGAAAGATTGCTGAATTCAATCAACCCTAGTGTAAAATAGACTGTGCTAGTGTGCTTATCCAGATAATGGGAATTATTAAGGTTGTACTTTTTTGGGGGGGGATGTGTGCGTCTCACACGCTTACACAAACAGGCACAAGCAGGTACTGACACACAAACGTGCAAGCATACACAATCACGCAACTATTTTTAACAAATTTAACAAAGCACAATCAAAGAAACTCCTACAATTATCTCTCGACTTTTAGATGGTAAAATATATCCATATCTCTGACTAAAGGACTGGTGCTCCAAATTGCTTCAAGGAGATTTTTCTTTCCTCTCTAACACACTTATCTCTCCTGCACGTGGTGTTGATGTCTCCTATGCTACCTCTGGAAGTGGTTTCAGGTCGTGGCAATCCAATTTGCAACCGCTAACATCTATCTAGCTTTTCGAGAAAATGTGGAGTTGTAATGCGATTTGGTGTGAAAGTGTTAGCGGAGAGAGTTAGAGGCTGACAGGGATGAGAGGGACTGTGGAGCCTGGCGAAGGGTGGAACCAGGGAGGGGGAGGGGGGCTGGGGGGAGGGGGAGGGATATCGGCAGCATGTAGAACTCTGACCTTTCACAGTTTGAGTAAAATAAGCGTTGGTAATGAAAGCAGGCAGATGAACAGCAGCTGACAGTACTGTCACACTGTGGAGACCTACACACACGCACACACACACACACGCACACACGTACCACACATGCACACACACACTCACACACATGCGCACACACACATGCAGACATCAAGACAGAACTTAAATAAGCAATTTAAGTTCTGTCTTGATGAGTCCATTTCTTAGAATAAATAAAGTTTTCAGATTCAGTAGTTGGGAAAATGTAGTTTAATATACCTCTTTCAAAAAAAACAAGGAAAGAGCATGTTGAAATTTTGAAACAAACTGACAACTTTTAGCATCTGAGAAATCATTCAAAGTATGATCATTCATGCTGGACCAAGTGGGCTGTGAATGTGAATGTGTTTGATCCTATACAGAATTGCTGGGCCTATGCTCTTCAACTCCTTTCTGTAGTACATTGACAGTTGTTTGTGGAGATCTAGGGCTCCTGACATAATACAACCTGCATTTCAGATGGTAATCGTGAAGTTAAGTAGTAATCAGGGTGGAGCCCCTAGGCACCATTTCCAAGGTTTGTTTATAGCGATAGGTCATGACTCATGCATCAGTGTTAGTATGAGACTCAGTTTACACAGTGTAGCATACATTGCCCTCCCATCCACAAAAATATAAATCCAGTTTCCATTTTTTTTTTCCATTTGAGGTGTGATAATCACACGTTATTACAGGGCTTTGCCTGAGCAGTTTGACACCTACCTAAGGAATGCCTAACAGGCCGTCCCTCTCTCTCTCGGCTGTGGAGAGATGCCAGGAATCGCTGACGGTGGTCTAGTGGGAGTCTTCCTCCCAGCCTCCCAGGCATTTGTTAAAAATGAGAAGCCTGAAGGAGCTTGTGCTGTGGCGAAGCGTGTCGCTTCGCATGTGGGTTTGACCTTTTCTTTTGCCGGTCTGTGTGTTCCGGAGGGAAGTGCCAGTGAAGACATCCACACTGTGCCAAGCGGATGGTCAGGCCTACCCTCTTGGACAGGATACACCAAAGTTATATTTGGAAGCTTTAATCTCTACTCTGTGGGAGGAAAAAGGGCTCCCTTGTTTTTAAACGGCATAATTATAGCTCTCCCTGGCCATGAAAACTCAGTCAGTGGTAGTTTAAGAACAACAACTTCTGGGGAAAGAAGTAAACCAGCGGCGATGCTGGTTTGGTGACGCAGCATAATATCCCAGAACAGTTGGTTTCTTGATGCTAAGAGATGTGTGTGTGTTCCAGACTTCACAGGTAGGCGACCATTGCTTTGGGTAAGCTGGTGTGACTGACCAAGATGTGTGGGTATCTTTTGGTGTGTGGATGGAGAACTTACCCAAAAGATATTATCAAAGGTGGACTGTTGCTCATTTAAGGTTTCTTGTTTTTAATCTTAGGAAAGTGATTACAGCTAGCTGTATTAAAGTTTGTGTTGTCTTAAATTAGAAATCTTATGGTCTGTAATTGGTCACATTACAATTCTTCATTTTGTTTTGGAATGGATGGTCGTGCAACTGTTCAGTACACTGTAATTATTTTCCTTCTCTTTCAATACGGTGGCAACAGGGGACTTAAAATAGCAGGCCCCTCTTCTGCAGTTTATTTTACTTGCAGACCGTGCACTGGAAGAGTTCTCCGTGAGGGAAATGGCATTGCTGTGTCGCAGTGTGTTTCTCAGTGAGAACATAACCCGGGTTGCAGGATGGTGTAGGCTAGCCTGATGCAGCTCCTAAGCCCAGATGTGCTGAAAAAGGCCTGTTGGAGCATCGTCATGAGCGAGCGTCCGTTACTGCGATGGGCTTTCTGAAAGCGCCTGGTTTGTTTTCTCAGCCGCCCTCTTGCCTGCCGAAGATAAGCCGGCCAAATGTTTGCTGTTGCAGTTTGAAAAATGGCACCATTGGCAGGCTCTGTAAGAGGAATGGGACCGCTTTGTAACGGCCAGCGGACGGAGCGGTAAATTTCGACTTTGAAAGGGGGGTAAAAGAGTAATATCGAGGCTGTCGCCGTGGCCTGTAGATCACGATCGCCCTGGATGTTCCGGGCCGATTACGCCACAGCCCTCGCCGAGCTCATCTTCGACGCTGATTAAAGGTCGTAATGAATAAAACCAGCATTGTGTTTGTATATGTGAAGACGTACGCCTGCACTGTGTGTAACAATTTAGCAATGCGGTTGTGGTGATAATCAGATGCAATGAAGGGTGTTAACGTTGACTGCAAATGTACTGATCTGGATATAGAGCTTTTCTACCAAGGAGTTTGATGACAAGAAGAATGCTCTTACCATGCTTTCAAAAGGGAAGTAATGTTTTTTACATGGTCAAAATCTTTTGTTTTTAAGCATTTTTGTCTTGTTTGTATTGAATCCTGGGTAGTATTTGTACGCTCCAGTCAAGGAAAAGCCGAGAGATGAAATGTGACCTGGGTGCCATGTTGTTTTTTCACATCCTTGCTAAAGTAGCAACTCAACCAAACGTTCGCTCTGTGGCCCCGTCGGGGCCAAAACAAAACGAGAAAGGAAGGGTTTTGAAGTGCGGCCATTTGTGCACCTGAACGGAACCTGAATGCTCTCCAGCTCTCGCATATTACATTCGCTCACGCAGGTTATTGCGTAAGCCGCTACGGTTAAGAGGGTCTGCTAAAGTAATGTCTCGTGTGGAAAAGTATCCGCAAAATGGAGTTCCAGATGAGGACAGAAGGCGGCGACCCCGTTTCCCATGACAACGTACGGGTATCTCATGCGCCACGTAGCCTATTCAGTGCGTGCGGAGCCGCAGAAAGGGTAGAGACTCTGCTGCCCAGCAGAGCGCTCAGTGCGTATTGATTCTGAGCGAAGCTCCGCTAACTAGCCCATTCCAGGCTAAGGTATTTCACACGTCTGCTTTATTAACGGTCGTATATCACATTCAGGCATCTTAAAGGAACAGACTCACCGTTCCAGCTGAAAGTCACACCCACGTTACATTACATCCACTTGAGATGTGCTCTTATCTAGAGGAACTTACGAAAGTAGAAGCGAATGTGAAGTACAGTTTTTGCAGACATAAGTTGTTTTCATTATGAGCTACAATGGTGGCATGCGTTCTGCCTCTAATTTGGTCAGCGTTTAATTATACTTAATGACTGTGATTACGGAATGCATCGTATAGCTTACGGCCGACGTACAGTTCACTTGTAACTGGATCATATAATTGCGGTGTTGGTACAGAAGGGGCGTTCAGTTTGCGTATGAATACAGGTCTATTCCTTTTCATTTACGCTCATTAGGACGAGGCACATTTGTCAAGGAGAGTGATTCCAGAGTTTGTCATGGTCCATGTCAGCCAGTTCAACTGAAATATTCTGCCTCAAATTTGGGCTGTTAACAAATGTAGGCCTTATGTGTAGAAAGTTTGCTGAAACTGCTCAAGTGAATTAAAGGTGCTTCTCATCATTACTGGTTAAAGAGCTAATACATGGAAGAAAAGGATAAAAATGGGTTTAAGAAGTTTTTCATTGTCTGTTTCTAACCGGAGTGCTGGTTTCTTCCTGCATTTCAGCAATGCATGCTGGGTCGTTGTGCTACCTCTTCCCAGTGGGCACCTGTCAGTAAATCTCCCAATGTGTGAAGTCCTGCCCGCCTTGTGAAAATGTGCCAACTGCCCAACAACACTTCATTCTTTTTGGGCTGTTATAATCAGCTCTTTATTTCTCGTTTTGTGCGGGTCTCACTGTGTCAGAAGCTGTTGTATCCAACTGCTGTTGTTGATAGTGCTGCAGTCTGGTCAGTCTGGTCTATTTTGGCTGCGATGCATGGTTTTTGGGGGATTGATATTTACTCTGTAGTTTTCCTCTGTAGATCTAGAGCAGTGGCAACCAACCCTGTTCCTGGAGATCTACCATCCTGTAGGTTTTCATTTCAACCCTAATTTGGCACACCTGATTATACTGATTTAAATCTCTAGCTGTTGAATGATGTCTGCTTTGTTAGGGTTGGAGTGAAAATCTACAGGAGGGTAAATCTCCTGGAACAGGGTTGGTTACCACTGCTTTATATTCATATAAAATATGTAGAAAGAAGACACCGTCAGATTCGGCTGCCTCATCACCGGTGTCTCCACCATTTATGGAAACTCTAGCAAACGCTAGCGTGGACTCCCTTGAAACAAGTGAGCTCCATTTGCTTTCTTTAGATTACAAAAAAATGAAAGTTTACCATTAACATTGGAAATCTAACAGTTAGCGTTGACCCACTGTGTTAGGTTGGCTACCAGTGATCTAGAAACTAGCGCTGTTGCATTTTGCATTTTTCTTTTCAGTAACTGATTACATCGGTCTGCAGGCAGTTAAGCTGGAAATGAACGCACCCGAAATGTGTTCTCTCAGACCCGTCATGGCCGCCGTGTCCCTGCTCTTTTTATCGCGGTCGGGCGATGTGAAAGCACACAGACAAGAAAAAACTTGCGGTGCTCGTTCCCTGACCCCGTCGGTTTGTTCAAACATTAAAGCGTCTGGATTGGAAAATAAAAGCCACGTCCCCAACAAAGCTGTTTGTTGAACATTAGACGAGAGCACTGAAAGTTAATAGAGGGGAAAACTGTTGTCATAAAAGCAAACAAGATCAGGAGCAATCTGTATGCAGACTGCAGGCGTTATAAACCAGGTCAGAAAAGCCAATAAAATGAAGCCGTCTTGCTTTATTGTCTATGAAATGAAAAAAGCCACCGTGGGTTAACACAGGAAGAAACCGTATCTCATTTAAATGATTCAAAGCATTATGGGCTTAGCTTCAAAAATATCCTAACAATGACTTGAAACTAATTTCAAACATTGGACATGCGGTGGAATGGAACTGAAGAATCGATGCCAACGTTTTCCCCCGCTTGTTTTCACAGAATGTTTTGCTCAGTTTTGTCTGTAGAGAGTCACCTTACTTCTCTGTATTGGGCGTTTGTGGCTGCTATTGAAGTCATTCTGTTGACTTTCTGTTTTGCTTTTAGGAAACCTTGCTGCGAGAAGGACAATGGTTAAATCATATGCAGTGTTCCTTTACCATACACATAAAGTTCCTAATTATAAAATCCCTAATGATAATGTGTGTGTTGGATGTAGTTAACAGACCTTCACCTATTGTGTTCTCTGAGCACTAAAAATGAATCTGAGCATTTAATGCAAAATAGTAGTGAACTACGGAGCAAACGAACATTGTAGTTCACAGTGGTTAACAGACTATTAACTCTTGTTATTTGAGACTGTTGGAGATTCAGGGTTTCAGTGATGACAATAAAACACACACGCACACACTCGCACGCACACACACATGCACATACGCACACGCATGCACACGCACAAACATATTAACTTGCACTGTCTGTACAGGCTGGCTGGCCCCCACACAACCTCCCCCAGTCCCTGCACTGGTTGATAATTAACAGTGCTGCTATTTTAACCTCCAGCTTGCCTCCTCTGTGCTGCCTCGGATTGAAAAGCTATTTCTGGGAACTGGAGGATGCTGTATAAGGGACTCCTTGAAATTAGTTGTGTTAGCTGGTGCTTGCACAGAAAAACACCCACAGAAAACTTACTATTCTGTAGCGAGGATTGATATAAATAAAGTACATATCAGGACGATTTTACTGGCATATGACAAGAGTTCAAAACTTTAATATTTGGCAAGAAGAGACATCAAGCAGAATAGAAGGAGTGAGTGTTCTGTAATTCTGATGCTGTGCTCTTGGGCAGCACCATGAGTTGAGGTCAGTTGACTGCCTTTCCACTAGAGGTATAGAGGGATTGAGGGAAGGGCTGAGGGACTGAGGGAGGGAGGGAAGGAGTGTTATTATGAAAGAAGCTCTGTCACCATTTTCCATCTTTCACTCATTCCCTGCTCCATGACTTCTCTGGGACGGTCAGTGCACAATAAGTACCATGACAAACCAGTCTCTGGTATATTGAGTTGGCAGATGGGAACCTCTGAAGTACTGTCTTTGTGCTTTTTACTCAATTACTCAGTCTGTCTGAGCGAATGGGAGAAGTAAATAAGCCCCTTTGTGAGGAGAAAAAAGATCTGCAAGAAGTGAATTTGAAGGTATTTTGATTCCTAGAACCTAGACGTAATTGCTAGGAGTATGCCTCTCACACTCTTTTTCCCCTCCTCTCTCACTCTCTCTCTGTCTCTCACTCTCTCTCTCTCTTTGCTTCCCCCTCTCTTTCTGTGTGAGAAGACGTGTGCTAAAAGTGTCAATACACAAGTATTTAATAACAAATCATGTAATGATCCCCCTGCCCTGTCGATACTGCGCTTGCCATACCGATGTGTTTATAATTTCAAAATTCATATCCATGAAATGCGCACGTTTATATTACAGACAAAGTGCTATTTTATGTGCGCGTGTGTTTGTGTGACGGACATTAACTATCTTTCATGGGGAAACATCATCCTGATTTGTGAGACTTGGCTTGGCCTGACCATGTCAAGTCAGTGGCAGTCGCTGTGAATAAAGTCTTGTTTGTTTTGAATGGTGGCCTTGTTAAGGTGAGTTTATCTTGGGCTTCAGCATAATGAGCCTGTCGCGGTGATGTCATTCCCTAGAGTGCGTCAGGATAAACGAGCTCAGGCGACCATTGCATTTTGGCGAGGGCTAAGCAATCTTTCTGTGCCGCTGGTCTGAGTCAGTGCAGTATATAGAGCTGTCAGGCACTCTGACGTGGCTGGTGATCCTTTTCCATTCAAGACCCAGAATCCTTTTGCATTAGAAAAAGTCTGGAACCATCAACCCAACTAGTGCAAGTGAGAAGAAACCAGCATGCTAACAGTACATCTGAACTAAGCCCCTGCCAATTCTGGCCACTGTATAGATGCTTTTGTGCGAATATTGTAAGCATTTGTCTTTGGGGTCCTTGTAATTTCAGGGAAAATTCTACAGTATTTTCCAAGCCCTCGATTCTACCCCAGCACCGAGGTACAGATTTCCCATCAACCCCCCCTTGCAGTTACTTGCGTGGCCATAACTTGCGAATCAGGCTTCTTCTGAGCCAGCCGCGGTCAGAGAAGAGCGGAGGAGAGGGCTGTCCCTTTGATGAAGGAGCGCCGTGTTTTCAGAAGGGACGGCCGTGGGACTGCGCCACGCCCCCCTCCTTTTCTCCCCGACTTCCTGTGCGCTCCTCTTGCCCCTCCCCCGGGGCTTTTGGCAGATTACTCTACAAGACCGAACACATCTGAGAATGAGCGCACCTGGAGGGAGGGAAGCTCACAGAGTGCGCGGGGCTCCACGAGGCTCGGATGAATATAAAAAATGTATGGCCTGTACGTGTATGTAGTGACACCTGTGTAAGCCCGAGGGGCAAAAGCTAGCTTTCCACCTTTCATTTTTCCCTCCTTTACTTTATGAATGCAAGTTGGAATTCCTCCAAAAATCCTCCAAAGCGTTGCTTGGAGGTCTCCTTGGTTATAATTCAGATTGTAATTTCTAATTAGTTAATCATTTCTTTTTAACATGAGCAATGTGGAATTAGATTGAACAAGAAAAGGGTTAGTCAGCTGACTTCATGGCATCGGGTTATGTTAATGTTGGCAGCCAAAAAAGGGTGTTTTGTTCCCCCAGAGTTGGCCGTCATAATCTGGACAAAGTCCGCCTCAGATTACGGGGTGCAGAGGTGTTGCTAGGAGCTGTGTAACTAGCGGCAGGAGATAAGAGGAAACGTGCGCTTGGGTCTCTCTCCTCTGGCTGGACGCGGTCACGTTTTGACAAAGTATTAGCATTTCTATTTGGCAGTTTTCCATGCTGTGAACCGCTCCACTGAATTTCTTGTTGAAATACCATGTTGGACGTTTGTTTTTTTTTCCGGATGCGTCTTCAGGGCCCATGGTTTTCCCAGGGTAGGCGTGGACTACGTCGGTTTGCTTTGACAAAGACGTTCTCACCCCATCGTCCCAGCGCTATCCTCACCTGACATGGCACTAATTTGACAGCCTGCGTGTCCCTCTGTAAACACTATTCTATAGGAAGGCATTGAGTGACGAGAACTATAATTTCCTGTCTTCTAGCAGATAAGTGGAAGCAGTAGGATGGGTGGTGATTACTTTTTATACGTTAAATCTTAAAATCACAGCTGTTCAGTTTTATTTGGCTTGGCTTCTATTCTCAGTTGAAACTTTCAGGTTGTATTCTGTCACATTCTGCAGTGGCATTTTTCTACCCCCTCTTGAGAGTCTGGGAAGATGGCCCGTGGGCATAAGTTAGGCGAACGTGGCCTTTTCAGATCCATTGTATGTCTTTAAAAGGTGCTTTTATATAGACAGGATTCATACGACGTCTATTGTTTGTCTTCGCTTCTCCCACTGCCACAGGCACACAGACACAGACCAACACCTCTTTTAATTGGCCGCCTCTGTTCTTCCCGGGCATTCCTGCAGGAAGCCGGCCGGGCGTTCGGGGTTTCTACATGTTCCACCTGAGTCACGGCTTGCACGCACTCACCGGGCCTTTCCCTTTGTCTCCAGGTTCGGCTTCGCCTCATGGAGTTACTGCAGTAGCCATTTTACCTCCTGGGCTGACGGTCTGGAATGCCACGGCAACAGCGCTGATCTTCTGGATTCTACCGGTGAGGTGTGGAGGTCTTTTTTTTTTTTTTTTTTTTGTTAGTTCTAATGTTGTTAGGGGAGAGTACTAATGTAATTTACTCTCAGGAAAAGTGTCATTTTTTTCCTGAATAGTTCAGGCCTAGTAAGCATCAGTTGCGTGCACGCAACCATATAATTAACAAGCTCACTAAATGCTGTGTATACGTTTGCTTTATAAGCAGGCGGTGCCAGGATAATATTGTGAGAATTCTCAGCAGAGTACAGCGTAAATGTGAAATGGGCGTTGTTCACAGTTAGTTGGGCCGTTAGTAAAGACCGCTGAGGTTTTGAGATGTTTCTGCTTTCTTTGCATACTGTTATCTTTGTCGTTTCATGAGCGTTTGGTTAGAAATCCCTAGCCAGCCCCCCTCTAACTTGGGTCTAGGATTTTTTTTTCTTCTTGAACTCGGTTACATAAACAGATGCTTCATCCCTACTTGATTCCTCAATCCACTTGCCATGTTGCCAGTGCTTGTCTGTGCACTCTCACAAAACCCGCTGTTTTGATTGCGTTGTGAAATCGGACCTGAGGTATATGCTGTGTTTATCCTCTCTCGCCAACTCCTCTTTCCCAGGCCCAAGGGAGCCAGGGGGGAGGCGGAGCTACTGCGGGTGAACCCTGTTGTGAGGTTGTGCTGTTTGCACCTCCTCCTTGGTCTGCGAGGGTGTGCTGTCTGTACCTCCTTTTTCCGTGATGGTGTGCTGATTGCGCCTCCTCATTCTGTATGGGTGTTCGCACCTCCTCCTCAGTCAAGCAGGATGTGCTATTTGCGCGTCTGTTCTACAGGCCCTGTGGTGAAGCCCCAACAAATGGAGCATCTGACCGTTTTGACATTCTTAAGTCATCAGTATTTTTACAATTTGTCCACCTCCACATAAATGGAATACCCCATCACTGTTGTCTGCCTTCTCAAGGCTCCAATAGAGGTGCAAACCAACAACCTTCTGGTTACAAGTTATATTTCGTTATTATGCTTTAACACATTTTCATGGATTTTTAATGAATTTGTTAATGTCATAAAACCTTCCTCGTTTGGTTTAACTAAGGAAAAAAATATTAGCCTGTTTCAATATTATTCATGATTATTTTTTTAGAATGTCTTACTGGATATAGTGAAGCTAACGGTCTATTAGCATACATTAGCATCCATCTGATTTCTCAACAAATTTCACATGTATGAAGTTTGATTGCGATCTAAACGCAAGAAATGGATATGACTCGGATTTGTTTGAATCCGATTTGAATTGTGTCTGGAGGTGGTCCGTTATCTCTGCATGTTCTTTATAGTAAGCCTCCCCTATGGAACCTTGAAGTACTTTGAGCCTCTGTTTCATGAAGTGAAGCTTCATTCACTTCATGGAACTGATGCTGATAGGTTTGAGATTATGGGGGCCGCAGGAAGAGAAGAATCACGTGAATCTAGATCCGTGAACATAGGGCCCTTTGTCGTAAGGGACCATAATTGTTGCCCCATTCAAGCAGAGGGGTAAGATTAGATAGCTGCTGTAGGTGGGTTTCAAACGCGGTGGTGCTGGCTTGTTTGTTTCGGTAATAAGCGGTGGGTGCAGTGGGTGCAGTGCGACACATTGAGATGCCTATCATTTAAAACAGGCTCCGAAACAGGAAGGAGCTGAATGGCGGGTGGCTGTATTTTGAGTGTGGCTGCATACCATCACTGATGCGCGCGCCTCTGTATCAATTCATCTGCCCTGTGACACGCTTGCTCGCATTTCCTAAACCAGGCGAAACACAATAAAACGATAAGTTGACAGGGAGCGTTCGTTCTATTGGACCTGAGGTTACGGCGAAGAAGCCAATTCGATTTCGCCTTTGCTGTGAATTCACGCCGATGCAGCCTGTCAGGCGGGGCCTTCGTACGAACATACGGCTCCTGCGGCGGCGCATTTCCGCGAACTTCGCCGTTTCGCCTTTGAAAGTCAGGAGCCACGTGTCCGGCGTTAGCGCCTGAATGTGCCCTCTTTGTCTTTGGGGAATTTACTGCGGTCGGCGGCCGTATACCACCGGCCAGCGTTTACGGCCCGGCTCATCCTCACTTCTGCTGCGCCGTGGCGGGCGGAATCCATTTGGGCCGACCGATCCGCCGGAATAATCACGAGCTGTGCGCGGAATAATCACGAGCTGTGCGGCCCCCTGTGTGGAAACGGTCTTCTGTGCTGCAGTCACAGGCGTCTTAAACAGCCAATCAGCAAAGTGGAGTCTGAGGGACTGGTGCCATCTTAAGAACTTTGAACTTAACCACGATAAACGACCGCTCTGCTAAGTTAGCCAGTGTGCCTGTGGTCTGGAGAGCATCCTGCCCTCTGTCAAGACCGGTCATGAATGCAATCAAGGGCTTCTCCTTCTCTTGCTTAACATGGCCTAGTGTTTAATGCATCATCAGCTCTGTAGGCCACGCTCACCATTGCGCAAGTTGGCTGTATAAGGTTTCAGTTGTGATTAGTGGCGTTAAGGCAGTGTGAAACCGCATACCCAGTCACCCACATGTGCTGTGCTCAGTAGCCTGGCATAGACCCGCGTGTGCATGCATGCCTGCCTGCTCACCCACCGACCCGCCCACCCGTCTGCATATTTACCGAATGCTGGTCAGTATAGTGCTTGTGGCAGCTCCTCCTGTCTCCGGGAACAGCCTGACTAATCAATGTAACAACAGACAGGCAGGGACAACACACCAGAATATCAGACATGCCAACCTTCCGCACTATATTATCCTTCCTCAAAACTCTGACCTCTGTCTGTCTGCTGTCTTTACCTTGCGACCGAGCGCGAGCGGGAACTGTAAGAGTTTCGAGTGGGAGCTGCTATCGGTGTTTGCAGAGTGTGTTTGCTCCAGCCACTGCCATTCCACTTAGTCATACTCCCTTTCAGACCGTGTGCTGGAAGTATCAGACCTCTTGAGTGCCTTCCATGCAATTTTTTCCTAAAACGAAGCAAGTCAGTGTTTCTAATATTATTAAATAAGCAGTATGAATACAGTGTGAAAAGGATCTTTTTATACTTGTAAATTCAGCGTTGAGCAAAATAGTTCATTCATTTAATAAAGTCAAATGAAAACATTTATAGACTATTTTAATTTTTATTGTTTGTGAATGCACTGTACTAGTAATTGATTGTACTTTAGTTTAACTTTAACCCATTTCTCGCCATTATCTTGGCCACTGTGAGAGATGTCATTCCCCTCCTGACCAGGAAGCCTGTTGACGTGGTGGAGTGGTCAGAGAGGGGGACGTATGTGGGTAAAATGGCCGCCGTGGCTGCGATGTCCCCTGCACTTGGCTCAGGAGGCCGCCAGCCGAGCATTAAATTACAGGGAGGCGGGAGGCGGGGGCAGGAAGCCCGCGGGCCCCGCTCGACCGCACCTGAACTTCCGCTCGCGCGGAAACCCCGAGCCTCCCGGAGGGCTGGGCTGGGCTGGGCTGCCCCGGGCAGCCCCCCGCCCCGCTGTTAAGGAACACTAGATTCGGAGTAAGGTTGAGGTAGTGTTTTTTTTTTTTTAATGGCAAGATTCGTAAAAGTGAATCTGATGAGATGTGGGATGGGCGGGGGAAAAGGATGAAAATTGAGACTCATTGGAGTGTCATAAATCTGTTCATAATGCCTTGATTTGTGTGGTATATGGAAGTCAATTATCACTCAGTTTCATGCTCATTCATCAAATGAATAATAATAAATGCAAATTTAATTTGCTTTAGGAGCATATAGGGTCTGCAGCTGGTCTCATGCCAGTCACAGGTAAAGTAAACAGTGTTTGCTCTCTGGGGGGATACTGCAGGCCCAAACCCTGCTCATGTTCTGTGTGATTATGGCAGCTATGTCCCTTAAAAGGAACGATCTCTCTGTTCATTACTCTGCCTGTAGTCAAGTCCCCTGAACCGTGGCCAAAAGTGACACGGGAGCATTATTAAAATGCCAATCCACCGCGTCACACAGACGGGCACACACACACACTCACACACCACGACTCACACACACACTCACACACCGCGTCTCACACACACTCACACACACACACACCGCGTCTCACACACATGCACACACACACACACTCACACACCGCATCTCACACACATACACACACACACACACACACTCACACACCGCGTCTCACACACACTCACACTCGCACACCGCGTCTCACACACACACACTCACACACCGCGTCTCACACACACTCACACACCGCGTCTCACACACACACACACACACACTCACACACCGCGTCTCACACACACTCACACACACACTCACACACTGCGTCTCACACACATACACACATTCTGTTTTCACTAAGGAGGCAGTTCTTTGAATTCTTTGTTTCCCCCGCACTAGGACTATGTGAATGTCACAGTTGTCCCAAATGCAGGGGCGTCTTCGCACCTGAGTGTGGCTCACTGGAAAACTCTCTGACGTACACTGTGGAAAAAGGTGCGAGATTTTTGGTCTGGCCGAGAGGCTGAAAGGCATGGTCCAAATTCTTGAATCGAGTTTTTCTTCTTTCTTGTTGGCGCAGTTAGGTCCTGTTTTAAAGAACATAATTTGAGTCTCATAAGTGGTGTGAATGGTTCATTTATTTTGGCTGGAAGTGGGTAGTGCATAGTGGGTAAACTTCAGTTTCCTTCTCATACCCTTCTCCCGCTGTTTTGTAGTGTTATGCTGAAGTCCCTTGATCTGTAGGGTCGGTCTTCCATTTGTATGTTTGTGAATCTGAAACCTCTTTCGGCTTGTTCCTCAGATTCCACGACCAGCCCGGGTACCGGAGAATCGCTGACCGTGGGTCACACGCCCTCAGGGGTTCCTGGGTAATTCCACCGTAGAGGAACCTCAAAGCCGTTTGCCGGAGGTAGCATTTTTGGTGTCGCCTAATGTTTTCCGCTTGAGCCGTAACATTCTCTGAAAACGTGAAAAAAGCATGAGGTAATCTGAGATCGAATCAGTCAGCTTTATCCATTTTGAGTTTGAGGCGAGGTGACTTCCATCGAGAGGAATAAAAGAAAACCCAACACTGGCCAGAACAAAGCCCAGAAGTAACTGAATAAAGTAATTGAGTTTCCGCATTTATTTCCTCCCTTTTACAGCTGTTCCAGGAGTAATATGCGCTTTCAGTGTGAGGACCGGGAATGTTCCGGAAGGCTGAGAGGACGCGCTTTCTTGAGCGCGTTTGCGGCCTCCTGGCTGACGGTGTCGCTTCCATTTCCCTCCCCCGGGCCTGGCTAATGTCACCGGCTTTAATCGGTGGAGACCGTTCACGTGGCACCTGAAAGCCAGCAGTCTTACATTCTGATGTGCCACCACTTTCAACTTTCACTTTCTGTGTCTTCCTTTTGATTTAAACATTCAAAATCCCAATACCACCCCCCCTAGGTTTCTGAAAGGTAAAAAAACTAGGGCACTCCTTTGCCCTAGTGTGCGTGCGTGCGTGCGTTTGTGTTTTTGCGGTCATAACTTCAATCGCTGCAAAGTAATTACCGAACAAACAAATAGATGCGCATTGTGTTAGCTTCAGTGGTGAAAGATGGCAGACAACAAAGGATCTGCTCAGCTAACGGAAACAATAGGGACTCAGAGATTCAGCACTAATTGGGTCTTTTCCTCAAGTGGGTCATGACCGGGATTACTGGCGGGTTTGTTATTCAGGCGTTCGGGGCTGGAGGTCCGCAGCGCCCCGGTGGAGGACCCGCCGCGCGCTGTTCATTTGTTGTGTGTTCGCAGTTCGCTTGTGTGTCTCATTGGACCGTAAAGCGCATCGTCTGTCGGGGGAAATAAGATGCCGCCCGAATCGCTTCTTTAATTTCTCCCCGTTCCAAACCCGCAGGCCGCCAGAGGAACAAACGAACATTTCGCTAAACCATTTACAAAAATGCTTATTGCGTTTGGGCTCGGGAGGGGAGGGGATGGGGGGGGGCGGGGGGAGATTGTTTGGGGTCCTGTGAATGGCCTTTTGGAGCGTACGCTAGATTTCCTGGGGATTATTGCGGGCCTCTGTCGCAATGCGCTTGTGTTTTGGGGAAAGTAACGGGGGAAAGACGCAGGGCGGCGGTTCGGTTGAGCTGCCGCTCACTGAAGGGAAGGTTTCGCCTCTTATAGCGTCCCTGGCCTGTCACTGCTGCGTAATGCAGGAGGCAGGGAGAGAGAAGTGAAGCACGAGAACCTGTGTGTTTCTACGTGTGTGTTTGTGGGGTGTGAAGAGGAGGGAAGGTGTGTGTGTGTGTGTGTGTGCGTGCAAGTGCGCGTATGTGTGCGCGTACGCGTGCGTGTGTGTGCGCGTGTGTGCGTGTGCGTGTGCGTGTGTGTGCGTGTGCGTATGTGTGTGCGTGTGTGCGTGTGCGTGCGTGTGTGTGTGTGAGTGTGTATGTGTGTGTGAGTGAGTAGTGGTTGTTGTGCTCTCTCCACTGTGGAGAGGCCAGTTGTAGAGCCAGCTGAGGCCCAGTACGCTTGTAAGGCACACAGCCTCGGTCAAATATTGATGTGGTCATCAGGTGCCCTGACAGACGAGGGGCCACACGGGCCTGCGGGGCGGGGGGGTGCTCCACAGCACATAACCCCCCCCCTCCCCCCGCCAACCTTCTGAGGGCTTAGCGGCAGCTGACAAATTGAGACCTCTCCGTACTGCCTTCTATCAAAGAACCCCAGCAAAGGGCACCTCAGGATTGCTGTGTTTAAGTAACGTGCGAGCGAGCGGCCCAGCTTAGCACAGCCGAGGCTTACAGTCCTTCAGCTGCGCTGAGGTCAAAGTGCCAGTCCGCTGGAAGGCAGCCTGAATGCGCGCGCGGCCAGTCCTGAGCGTGAACGCGGGGAGGAGGACCCAGCGCCGGAAAGCCTGCGGCTGAATCGACGTTGACCGAGTGACAAATTGGCTCCTGATTGTGGCTTTCATTTTGACTCAAGGACCTGGTCAGAGAGCACAGGACCTGCCTCCATGTTGGGAAAATGAATGAATTCATGTTCACTTAATGGGTGCTAGGGGATGGCGAGCTAAAACATGAGTGACACCATTAAATGCTCCTATTATTTTTCCCTGTGCGCATGAATTGCTTTAATGGAACTGCCTAGTTGTTTTGTATTAATTTAATGGAACTCTGGGGCACCTTATTTATCTGTTATTCATTTGTTTATGAGCAGAAAGGAGGGGAGAGGAGGTGCGATTAAAGGAAAATGCCAGAGAGAAAATTAACAAATAATAGCTGCAGTTTTTAACAAGATTTTTTTTAGCGGGAATAATTAAAAGTATATAAGGTTTTTGTGTGTTTGAAGTTTATCAATTGACCCTGACCCCCACCCTACCTCATCCCATATATTTCAGTGTTTCGATTTGACAGTAGTGGTTGGAATAGACCTATGTATTTTATCTGCGATTGAAGTCAATGGGGAAGGAGCCAAAGATTATCTTTGGAGAGCTTCTTTGCATCTTGGGCCTTCAGTATATTTATTTGCTTATCATTTGAATGTCTGTGGTGTGAATTTCATTACATTTGATGTGCTGTTGAATTACTCCGTTGCCAGTGTTCCATTGTCTGTTGTAGCAGTGCCGTCATAAGGCAGCCATTGATTTCGCCCGCTTGTCTGCTTTCCCTCCGTGTGGAAAGAACAGCTGTCTTTATTCACCCCCTCCAGTGAGCTTCCTCACCCCCCCCTCTGGGTTAAATCAAATCCTCTTCCAGGCTCCGCCGGTCAATTTCTCCCATTGATCCTCCATCAGGGTAATTGGGATGGGGGGGTTCTGGGGGGTGAAGGATTCGCTTTACCTGCAGGGCTTCTTCTGTATTTCACCGCGACCGGTGTTTGAGGCCTCCGTGGAACGCCCGTGAGCTAGGAACGCCTGTGTGTGTGTGTGTGTGTGTGTGTGTGTGTGTGTGTGTGTGTGTGTGTGTGTGTGTGTGTGTGTGTGTGTGTGTGTGTGTGTGTGTCTGTGTCTGTGTCTGTGTCTGTGTCTGTGTCTGTGTCTGTGTCTGTGTCTGTGTCTGTGTCTGTGTCTGTGTCTGTGGAGTGCGTTCACATCTCAGTCTCCAGCGCGCTCGGTTAAATCCGTTAAATCTATCGCGGCGGTATTTCTCCCTCCCTCCCTCGCCTCAGTCACTCTCTCTTGCGCTCTGGCAGGCAGTGCAGCGGGCGGCGGAGGGGGGCTGGAGGGGGGCCTTTTGTCTTTTAAATGAAGCTGTCCGTCTCCTCGTACCGAGGCGGACACTGAGGACCCGCTGCCTGTCCTCCCCCGCGCTCCTCACCTCCCGCCCCCCATCGGGAAGGGGGGGGCGGGCGGATACGACACGTTCATCACCCCCGCCAGCCTGCCGCTCCGCCCGACTGCGGCGCGGACCAATGGCGCTCCGTCGGAGGGCGGTCTCCCGCCCCGTCCACCCAATCGCAGGGCCGAGAGCCGGCTTGTTTGCTCACCTCAGAGGAAGCCGTGGTTCTCTGATAGGTGAAGCTTCTCTCGCGTTTATTGTTCCTGTGGTGAACGCTGTAGCAACACCGACCTCCGGATCTAAGGGACCCCCAGCTACCTGCAGCCGACCGTGTGTGACCCCGGGGGGATGGACCCACGCGCGCACATTTTTTTGTGCAGAACTTAAAGTCAAAATGATTTCCCCCCCAATAACTTAGTCTGTTACTGTGTCTTATTTCGTTCGGCAGGAAATGATGGGCAGTTAGCCGCTGTTTACTCGTTCATGAAAGCTATTTTATAGTTAGCATTTCATGTTTTTTATGCTGTACTGAACTGTCAAAACTGAGGTACGCACCGAACCAAGATTTTTGTGCATTGTTCACGCCCCTACCCGTACCAGCTGATTTGACAAGCTCGGGAACCTGCGGAATATGGTTTTCCCGAGCGCAGGTTTGAGGGACGTTTGGTAGGACCTTGAGACAGCGGCCGAAAGCCTGCCAGATTCGCTTGGACCCGCGTCCCCCGGCTGCGTTTGTATTTGAGTTATGACACTATGTCTTCATCGCAGCCGTACGTGTTTAACATGAGCACGGCAGACGGGCAAAAACAAGTCTGAGAAAGGAGGAGGAGGCGGAACGCCGATGTTTATTTTACCCACCGTGCCCCCCCTCCCCTCTCGGCGAAAAATGAATTAAACTCTGGAGCGTCCGGGAATCCAAGGTCAGGTGAAGCTCGCGAAGACGTCGGCGCAGATCGGCTGAGTCTGGACCTTCCCCTCCCGCCCGTCGCCGGGGCGTGCGATAGGTTGTGTGTTTCTGCGCGGGGGCAGATAGCGTGTGACCCGCGTCCCCCCCCGTCCCCCCGTGATGAATGGCGTCGTTACGGCGGAGGTGTGAGATTTAACCGCGCGGCGAGACTCGGCCCTGCTATGCTGCTCCCAGAGTCTTAAGGTGTGGCTCCGGCTCCCGGCCTCTCCTTCGGTTCTGCCTTCTGTCATTATCAGTGCTGGAGAGGACTGTGTGTGTGCGTGTGCGTGTGCGTGTTAATGTGTGTGTGTGTTTGTGTGTGTGACAACATTTCCGCTGGTAAGGTTTTGCCGTGCCGTACATAAAAAATAATATATTTACTGTATATAGCCTATATATTAAATATTTCTGCCTAAATGCGCTTTCAAAACCATACCGTCGCATCCACATATTTACTTTCAAAAAGAGCCTAGGCCGCGCGCTCTGCGCTTGCTCCTTTCTGAGGTGGACGGAAGACTTGCAGCGCGCAAAGGTCTGTCAAAGCGTCACTTTTTTTTCTTCAGCGACCGAAAGACAACGAGAAGGTAGGTAGCGACGCTTCAAATATTACAAAAAATACCATAGTGTTAACCAGTGTTTGAATTGGACCAAAATATGTGCCGCTGCTTACTCCTCAAAACGCACACTGTTTAAAATAAATTAATGTTGGTAATCAAAAGAAGAGTCGGTACTCATATACAAGTCCCGACAGCTCCTGCCCATCTGAAGCACTGGCGTTAACTATCATTCGGTGGCGACAACTGGCGGATCCTAACTCTGTTCGGGCAAGTGCAATGCCTCATGCGGTTGTCTGACAAGTAAAAAATAAGTGTGATAAATATGTAACATTATCTGAAAATAAACAGTGTTTGTTTGAGCCGAAGCGGAACCTGTTCCAGTTGAGCTACGTACGTGCCTACCCTTTTTTTATCTAGAGCTGCTGTTATAATGGTACAATACATCTTTCTTGAGTATCAATTTTGGTTATATAGTCCTCTATTCTTGAAGGTAGAACTTCTAGATGGACAATGTGCTCTTTTAATTGTTCTCATGCCACCATAACTCAAATACAGGCCTATTTTGCTTCAATATTTACAAACAATACAAGGGTTAACAAACCTTTTATGGTTCTAAAGTACATCTAAAACTACTTTTTAGCTCTTGCAAACTGCTATTCCTTGTATCAAGAGCTCGTCAGAGCTGAAAGATAGATGTAGATATTTTTTTAAAACCTTTAAGAAGTCTCAAGAGGTTATGTTTTCATAGTCTTAAACATTTTCACCTTTGCTACACACCCCCCCCCCCGCCCTTCAGACACTCACAACCACACCAAGAGATCAGTTCCACAGGAAACACTGGTGTGTGACTGTATGTCTGTGTGTGTGTGTGAATGTGTATTTTTGTTTCTGTCTGCATGTGTGTTTCCGTTTCTTTCTGTCTGTGTGTTTCTGTTTCTGTCTGTGTCTGTGTCAGTCTGTGTCTCTCTGTGTCCGTGTCAGTCTGTGTCTGTCCGTCGGTGAGTGAGTGTGTGTGTATGTGTCTGTGTCAGTCTGTGTCAGTCTGTGTCTGTGTCAGTCTGTCTGTGTCTGTCTGTGGTGAGTGAGTGTGTGTAGGATGTGGGCTGTGTCAGTCTGTGTCTGTGTCAGTCAGTCTGTCTGTGTCTGTCTGTGGTGAGTGAGTGTGTGTAGGATGTGGGCTGTGTCAGTCTGTGTCTGTGTGTCTGTGTCAGTCTGTCTCTGTCCGTGGTGAGTGAGTGTGTGTAGGATGTGGGCTCTGCATTGCTCTAAGCTTATCAGATGTGGCTGTCTTTAATTGGATGTGTGAGCTGTGCGGGGCTCATGAAAGCCCTCTCTGTATTTATGGAGTGCGGTGTGAGCTTGGAGCAGCATTCCTGAGGACAGCCGAGCGATAAAGCGGACGGGGCAGAGCCGTGGGGGGGGGGGGGTGTCTGAAGGGCAGGACGAGACGGGACGCACCGCCACGGCTCTCCAGCGTCGGGCCCGGTTGCCCGCGGAAACGGGGAGTCGTCCTGCGCGCCCCTCTCCGCAGGTCCCGCCCACAGCGACGCCCTCCCGAATAAACATCCCCCCCCAGCCTTAATCAGGGTTGCGCGGAGTCCCGGCATAGGCCGGGCTACTGTACACAGCCTACAGACGGGCCCGCTGAACAAACTGCTAGTTTCACTTCCCCCCCCAACAGCAGAGCAGGAAACCCAACACACAGAGGCCCTTCTGCTCTTCCCTGCTGACTGTGGAGCTCTGTTCTGTCGGCGCCCAACAGAGCCCTCTTTTTGTTTTTGTTTTGTTCTTAGCGCCCCGTTGAGTCACACCGGCTGAACCGGGTAGCCAGACTGCGGTCAGCTCCCCCGCGCCCGGGGACGCCGCCGTATTTAACACCGGCACGCACATTTCACACCGCTGCGCGTACTCAGCCCCCATGCGCCGCGCTCGCTGGCGAAGGCGCTCGATGCTGTCTGACCGACTCGTACAGATCGGCTCCCTCTGCTTCATGAACCCGGCCGTCACCGCTCGCCGCCGCTCCGGTAATTAATAATGCAGCCCTCCCTCCATCGAACTGCTGAATGCCGTCTGTGGGGCTGCCCCCTGGGAGAGAGAGACAGTGAGAGAGTGTAGGGGAGAGAGAGAGAGATGGAGAAAGAGAGTGTGTTACTGTGTGTCATGAGAGAGAGTGTGTGTGTGTGTGTGTGTGTGTGTTTCTGTGTGACATGAGACACGATGTGTTATGAGACCGAGAGAGTGTGTGTTGCTGTATGTTATGAGAGAGACAGAGTGTGTGTTGCTGCATGTTATGAGAGAGAGAGTGTGTGTTGCTGTGTGTTATGAGAGAGAGAGAGAGAGAGAGAGACAGAGTGTGTGTTGCTGCGTGTTATGAGAGAGCGAGTGTGTGTGTGTGTGTGTGTATGTGCGTGCGTGCGTGTTTTTGTTTGCCATGCCTGCTTGGGGTCACATCGCTGTATCCCCAAAGCATGTAAACAGCATTCAACCACTTCTGCTGTACCCCTCCTCTGTGTGAGCTCCCCCCCCCGCCCTCGCCCTCACTCATCCCCCCTTTTCTCTGCCTGTCTGTTTGAGTGGCGTCCGGGGTCACCAGTATGAAAGCGTGCGTCAGCGCCCGGCTGCCTGAGACCCAGCGTATTAAATATGACGGGTGAGCGACAGGTCACTTGTAGCTCTTTAGCAGATTCGCTCATCACCAGCCCCCCCCCCCCATGCCGGCAGCTCCCGGGGTACGGAGCGGCCCGCACGTACACCGGTTCCTCCGTCCGTCTTTCGATCGGTCGGCCCCGCCTCCCCGGTGCCAGTCAGGGGGACGCACGTGCGCCCTCTCTTCTCGCCAGCGATCTCGGCAGGGTCGGAATCGGACGGCTACCGGGAAATGACGTGCCCGGCAGCGAGCGGACGAACACGAGGACGATGAGCGGGAAGGCTGCTCGCTCGTCTGGGCAGAACAGTTGAGCTACGGCTGCCCGTCGCGGTCAGACTGACCCAGATTCCGCCCGTCACCGCAACATGTCTCTGTGGAAGGTAACGAGGCAGGCCGCTGGTGTGGATGGGAATGACGGTTGTGGGGAGGGAAGGGGGAGTTGGCGGGCGGGGCGGGGGGGGGGGTGTAGATGAGTGATGAGAGTGTCTGTCAAAGTGCCTGTTTAAGTCATCTCAAGTGTGAAATAATAATTTATTTTTTTTGGGAAATGAAAGTATGTATCCTCAGAATAAGGAATATCCTCTGAATAATGAATAATGGATCTTCTTCACCAAGTCATTTCCCATTTTAAAATTCATATGCTGAATGATAAACATGGAAGTTAATAAAAAATAAGACACGCTGTCTGTGTGGAGTAACCGTCATGGTTGGCTTCCATTCATGCGGATTTGATATCCGAAGCGGCTGGGCTGAGAGCAGTAAGTGCGGGGTTGGGACGCAGCTGGTGGATTAACGGTGCTGTCCAAGCACATGTTTTAGGTGGGAGTTGAGCAGAATGGTTGGGTCCCGGGGGGGGCGTTAGGGTGGTTTTGGCAGGGGGGCAGGCTCCACGTATCCAGTCCGTTACTGGCTCGCCCAGTCCATTTCCCTGTCGGGGGGGCTTGAGGGGGTATCTGAAGCGGGGGTGGGAGCACGGGGGAACTCCGGGTGTCCCCAGGGGGGGAGCAGAGGAGCGCGTAGATTCGGGAGGAGGCCGGCGCAGGCTGGTATCCGGCCAGCCAGGGACGTTCCAGGAATCCAGAGCGCTTCTCGAGCCCCGCGCCACGGCGTCCGCCGGAGAAAAATGATTTAAAACGCGCCAGTTCAACATTCGCATTCTTCAGCCTCCCGAACGCAAGCAAGGCGGGGAGGAGCCAGGAAGCCGTGCTCCATGGGAGACTGAGTATCCCGCTCCGTATGTCAACTTTCTCCTGTTCCAGGATCACGCGGCTGCGTGTGCGTGCACTAACGTACGCGGTGCGTGCGCCACAACCGTTCAATGGAAATTCACCCATCCGCCCCCGTCCCCTTCCCCTGGTTATTTAAGGGATCGTTACGGAAGCCAACTCCCTGCACTACAAAGATATTCTTTGTAAATATACACGTTTGTACACACACCACCCGGGACACTAGACTGCCATGCTAATATTTAGACTTTCTGCTACTGCCTTATAACTCACTATAAACCCACAGAAACCACTTGTCTGCTCCGGCCCTACAAGAGCCCTCTATACGGTTGCCAGAGGTGATGCAAGTTCAGTTACCATAGAGGCTCCGCCTCCCTCTGAGGTGATGTGTGTTCTGCAGTAGAACCTTCTGGAAGGAAATCAATGAGCCTTTGCCTCTGGTCTCAAAGACTGTTCCATGATTCTCATGTCTGAAGTCGGTGTGCAACAGCCAAGGGCTGTATCAACAAACAGCGCTGTGTTTTCAGAGCGCTCTGAAAGCCGTTTTTGTCCCCCGCCAAATTAAAATTTCGATTTACGGAAATATTTAGTTTACCTCAGATTAGCTAGCCTGAAGCCCCCCGAGGAGATTCACATCGTTAAGTCTGAAGGGGTGGATTTATGGGGGAATTATCCTGAAGTATTTCCAAACTTCTGTTCCTCTTTGTTCTGAGATTAATGTTCTCTGAAGAATTTTCCTACACCACAAGTACTGGGCTGAATGTGTTCTGAACACATTTTAATGTCAAAATGCCGTCATTTTCACTGACATGGCTGTTGAATGTTCCTGTGTCAGCCTGCTCTGGGCTCTGCTACTGTCGGTTGTTCTGGTTTCCCACTTGTCTGGTTTAGAAGTAGTGTATGCAGTGTTTATGGGGTTTCCTCTTTACCGTGAAACTACATTCAGGTTAAACCAGCAGTTCCCTACAAGACACTATTGTGTAGAGTAGATGGTCAGCAAATGGTGATATAAGGGAGGATTATTACTAAGAGGAAATTTTAGAACAGTTATGTGCAATTACACATTTTCAAAAGGATTTATTTAAAAATGTAAAATATAAAAACCACAGGCACACGAAACTTGTGCAAACAGGTAGGCCTACATATTACACTGCAAATCATTTCTATGAATCCATTGAAGTGAGGCTGACTGTTTCATGCTAAAATGTTTTCTTGCATGGTATCCTGGCCCTCATCAAAATGAACAGAAAATGTTGCATCCGTATGTAGGTCGATCTCATTATTCCTTTTTCATTTGTGTAGACATTCCTCCTATTGGTCTGTAGTTTTGTTAGTCATGGTGTATGAGCAGCTATATGGAATACTGTAACCAGCTTCGCCGGAGTCAAACATAAAGGTAGCATTGGAAGACCCGAGCTCTTTTTGAATGTTCATGTGAAAGCATTTGGATTCAGCGTTTGAAGGCGGTAAATCACTGTCAGATGTCTTGCTGCCTGCTTGACTCGCGATGCATTGAAGTGACTAGTTAAAGGATCAGGCGGAACCCTTTTGAAGTTTGATGAACTGAAGGGAGTCGAGTCGGCGGTCGATTATTTTGGGCTTTCCGCTTGAAGCCGCGCCGTGGATTACGGTTTGCCGCAGGTGAACTCGGTGGGGAGGGAATGAAGGTTCAAAGGACCGCACGCCACATTCCGCCGCACCGCGCGTCGGGCCTCTCCGGCACCCGCCCCCGTCGTGCGTCTGTCGCCTGTCGTCACGCGCTTTCGTTGAAGAAGCTCCGTTTTTCAAAGTTAAAATTAGACGCTTGTTTTCCTGCCGTGTCGATGTCTTAAGTGGACAACGTTTGTGTTTGTGTTCCCAGCCGTCCTCTTGCCTTGCCTCCAGAGACCTGGATCGACAAGCTGCCCCCCTCCCCACCCCCCCAGTTTCCTCAAAAGATCGATTCACAGCAGGTAGGGCATCCTGAGTACTTCCTAAACGAGCTTCCAGTAGTTTTTAGAACTGGAAACGCGTTTGAAACTGTGATTTGAGTTTTTCTTCTTTGCTTTTTCTCAAATGTTCAGTCTCCCAAGAACATCGAACACATCATCATTTGATACGGAACCAATTAAATACTCTCAAAAAGTGCAAACCCCGCCTTCTGGTTATATTGGCAGACTCAGTTACACCAGGCAAGATCAACAGAGCACAGAAAAGTTTGACCCAGGTCTGGTGTTTAAGAATCGATCCAATGAATGAATTCATAATTAATAATTGAGCAATTCCGGGCTTGTTTGATTGAGGTCCAAACGGAGAGGGAGGAAACTACAGATGAAGAGGTTCTGTCCTGCGGGCCCCTGTAAGCTTGTGTGGGACACTGGGCCCTTACAGTAGGGGCCATGTGACGGCCCGTTCCGAGCGTAGGTCCGCGGGAGGCTTTCACCCGGAGGCCTCAGCCCGTCGCCAAGGCGACCGCGTCAACAAAGCGCTTTCATCCGCTGCTTTTCAGGCCCTTTCAGCGTCATGAAAGAGGAGCTCTTCATGAAACGGAAAATGCGTCGAGGGGTCTAATGTATGCAGGGACGTGCATGCACTGAATAACCGCGCTCCAGAAACAGCAGCTTGCAGAGAGCTGCATCGGTGCCATTTAGAAAATGCCGAGGTCTGTGTCGCAGGCATGCATCCATAGCATACTCATTCCACATAATATATTATTTGCATTCAAATCTGTTTGTGTAGTTACTATATTGCAGTGGTATCCAACTTTGTTCCTGGAGATCTACCATCCGGTAGGTTTTCATTGCTACCATAATTTGGCACACCTGATTCTACTAAATAGCCGCTCAAGAAGCTCTCTAGCTGTTGAATGAAGCGTGTTTGTTAGGGTTGGAGTGAAAACCTACAGGGTGGTAGAAGCGGGAATCACATTGAGAATTTAGCATTTCTATATTTTAAGCATTTACCAGATGCTCTCTTCCAGACTGACTTGAACTTTAGTACAGTATTCATTTACACAGCTGTGTACGTACTGAAGCAATTCAGGTTAAGCATTTTGCAGCGGTGCCTTACCTGGGTATCGAACCTGCAACCTCTGGGTAGCAGGCCCAGTTCTGTGAACATTATACTGAACTGCTGCCCCAGTTTGTTTTGGGATTTTCCACGGTTTTCTATTTCGAGCCGCACCGCTGCCCCACAGAGAGCGCTGGAGCCAGTTGGAGCCCAACTGTACCCGGTGGTACCACAGGCCCACAGGCATTCATTTAAACTACGGTCTTTAAATAAATCCCCACACCCTATTCTCTCCACCCGAACGACTCGCCGGCCCGAGCGACGGACCTCGGCGTTCATGGTGCGTTCGCTGTTGCGTCATAAACACCAGGACCTGGAAAAAGAGCCGCTCGTTTTGCGTCGGTGTAGTTCGCGCATTCTTTCTGACAGCGCTTGCATTCCTGCCCGTCCCATAATCAGCTCCTAAAAACGGCAGGCTGTAATTTGGGGAGAGGGCCTGGCTCCTCGCCCGCCGCTGCGGGGACACGTTGGCCGCCACGCCTCTCCCGGGAGACCCGACCGCCGCTCGCTCGCCGGCCTCGGCTTCCTGCCGCTCCGTTTCGCCGCGTCCGCTCTGTTTCGGCCGTTTGCAAGGCTCTTTCCCAAGATGAATTAAAAAAGACATTTTCTTGCGGTTGACGGCTCTTCTTCCTCGTTTCGGTTTGTTTGTGGAGACGCTTTAATCCGATGAGCCGTTTAAAAGTACCCCAAGGCCGGTCTGGTACACTGCGGTCTTTGTCTAACGAGTTCAATCACAGCTGTGTTGAAAAGTGCAATAACTTTTCTTTTTGCTTGTGGGGTTAGTGGTGTTTCTCCTACCCACTGGGGATTCTGTATTTATCATCTGAAGATTGACTCACCTGCCCATTTCCCTTAGACTCTGGAAAATGTTAATTTGACAGGATTAATTAGCTGGTGTGTGATTAGTGATTTGCATTTCAGGAAAGGCTGTGTGCAGTGATTTCTCAAACCACAGTGAATCATATATTATAAATCCATTCACCTGGAGCATAAGAACAAAAGATTTGGAGATGATTGCATTCGATATATGGCCTCAGGGTCTAATCTACATATCAAACCCTGTATGGCCCGCTGCTGCTGCTCGGCCTGTCCCATTGGCCCTGTTCAATAGCCGTGTTTTGGGAAATGCGCACGCAACACACGCTCGGACATGCAATGCGCTTCCTGTGTATGCTTCTACGCTGGTGTGCTGGCGCAGGGCCTAGAATGCTGTAATCTTATGGATGGATAACAAACAATACGTATAGGAATTCTGCAGAAATGGTTGAGTCCATTTTTTGTTGTGCTGCAGTAACAGGACGAAAGCAAACTCGGTGCAGCCATGATGCCCGTTCCCACCGGCCTCCCTACGTGGAACCTTCCGGCGTGTCACATCTGTGTTTTCAGCTCGTCCCGATTGGCTCAGCAGCAACCACCTGCTGGAAGAGGGGGTGTTTAAATTTGATATGTGTTGGTGTCTACTGCCTCCAACCCCCCCCCCCCGCCGTCCCCCCTTCCCCTACAGCAGTCCAGCTATTTGCAATGCAGGTGAAACCCTACGCTGTTCAAGTGAGGACGCTCATGCTAAAGAGCACGGGCTGCTGCAGGTGTGCTGTTCAGAGGGAAGAGTGCCACCTACTGGTAGTGTAATCCATGCGTGGTCACCCCGCAGACAAAGAAACAGCAAACGGCTCTATAAGTGGGGAATCTCTGAAATGAGTTAGTTTTTTTTGCACTTTTTCAGGTGAAGAGTGATTCTGTGATGTTACTAAAACTAGCTTCCTTGCCTAGCCTACATCATCTAGGCTATTTGGGGTGGGGGACAGTCTCTGGATCTCACCCCCCCCCCCCCAGGCCTAAGGGACTGTCTGAGTCTGGTATGCGAGAGCGTGTCACACACGTCTTTTTGTTTGGAGGGCAGTGCACTCGCCCTCCGTCCGCCTCCACACCTCCCTCCACCCGCCGCTCCGCTCCTCCTCTCACGGCTCACGAGGGTCCGTCCGTCGCCGGGGGGAGTCGCGGGCGAAGGCAGCCCGCTGTTTAATTAATAATTGAGCCCTTCCCCGCCTCCGCTGGTTACCGGGGGGCGCTCGAGTGGAATGGGGAACGAGGAGAGGACGGCCGCGAGTGCCCCCACCCCCCCCCGTGATCGTCTCTCAGAGCCGTGGCTGGAAAAGGCCAGAGGAGGAGCAGGTGGCCTGGTGCCTGCCTTTTTAATGGTGGGGTCTGGCCCTTCAGTTATTCATCTGTGTTAAGAGGACTGCACCCCCTCCCCCCCCACCCCCCCAGTGACTTTCACGTCCCCCCCACCGCCCATAAATCCCCAACGCTGGCCGCCACAGAGGCGACCGCCAGACCGCTAACTCGCAGCGAGAGGTCCGTCTAGAAGGCCGTGCTCGTCCACAGATAATCATCAGAGGACAATGAGGGGATTGGAGACAGCGTGACGCGGTGACCTGGAAGCGCTCTGTGCAGAGTCAGCATCCTGGTAAAAGCCCTACCCTGTGCTCTGTGTCATCTTCAGAAGCAGCCGTTGCCCTTACTGATGAATGAACTGGCATATCTGGTATGACTTTTATTGTTTTTTTTTGGTAAATGTACCATGTAAAATGGCGTGGGAGCATACTGCACCTGGAAGTGCTGGTGGTATGTCAAGTGTGCGCTTGAGACTGTAAAGGGCTGGTGAAGGACGCGAAACGAGGGACCGTGGGACTTTTTGGGGGACTTCCCAGGGTTTTTGGAGTTGTTCCGAACGAGGCGAGGGTTGTGAACGGTTGACATTCCCGAAACACCGGGAGCGGTCAACCAGATGCCGGCTCCGAACGTTATTTAGACGGCTCGGACGACGGTCGGAGTTTTAAATGGAAGCCAGCGCAACGCCCTTTAAATATCAGGACGGGCACAATAGCATAGTTTGGAGCTCCCTGGTAATGCTCGTAAAGGCTGGAGTGCACGCCGTGTTCCTGTTGCCGGGGGCGAAGCCCAGCGCCCGTGCTCTAAAGGCCCACGCCGCTCTCTCTGTCAGAGGCCGCCGCCCCCGCCCGTGATGAACTTCCACCAGCGAGCGCCGGGGCTGGGCCGGGCGACGCCGCCGCGCTCAGACCGACACGCACGGATCCTAACGGAGATCTGCAGACCGCGCCAGGCCCACGACTGCCCCGGCATCAGCAAACGACGCCAGCGTCGAGCCGTGTTAACGTTAGCGGAGGCTGTGCACGAGACGGGCGTTTTCAGAGGTGAAATTGTAAGGCTAAGGCAACAGGGTTTCATGCTACGGTCTTTACAGGGATGAACTTTGACTTTGGTGCATTTCCCAGCGATTTGTCAAAACCCCCCCAAGCTCAAGTTTTCAGCTTTCATTTTAATGCGACTATTAATAATACTGGAGTTTAATTGTTATGGGAACTTCCACCGAGTCCCACAAGCAACCCCACAGTTTGGAATGTACCCAAAAGGGAGTGTTTGAGAGTTCTGCTCCCCTCCCCCCCCCCACAAAAAGGCCGATTATATAAAAAAAAGACAGCTGATTTGAGCCATAAATTCTTTCTCTCTGTGAAAAGACCTTTCTGGAAGGCGGCAGAACCGATAATCCCCCCCAAGTTCGTCAGCCAGGAGGAGGAATGCGTGTTCCCTCTCAGCGGCGGCCATTGTTGGCGCGCGCTATAAATAACCTCCCGTCGGCGCGGCTAGCGGTCACGGGGCGGCGCGGCTCGAGGAGCGCAGTCCGGCCGAATCCGGAGCGCTCTCACACCGAGCGCTCCAGCCCAGCAGCTGTCAATGAGATAGCAACTTCAAAATTAATCTTCTTGTTTTTCTTCAGTGTCGCCCCTGTCATGCTAAGTGCAAGCGCTGGAGTTTCCCAAAAACAGTGGACTTAAAACTGGAGTATAGCTAAAAACCCCCAGTAGAGACTCATAAAGGACCCCAGTTTTCATTCATAAAGGACATAGAATCTTGAATTTTGTTTCGAACTGACGACCGGAATTGTAAAACGAGAACGCAACATCGTCTAAGCGTGTTTTCAGCTTATTCATCCGACATGCACACATTTTTACAGATTTTTGCGTGTATTTTTGCAGAAACAAATTGATTTGAGTTGGGCTATGGGAAAAAAAAGATAAGCACGGAGTGATTGCACAATGAGGTCAGCTGTTTCAGAAAACACCGAAGCGTCCTTTTTAACGGTACAGTTCAGAGTAACCAGTGGCTGTTTGGCTAAAAAGCACTCGTTCACGATAATGGGGTACAAAAAGCGCTTTTTCCTGTCGAAAGCGGGTCCGGATGTGCCACGGCGATCTGGACAGGCCATTAGGTGGGTTTTAAGTACACATCCCCTAATTACAAAGCAAGCAGAACCGTTCCTTTCTCCTGCTTTCTCCCTGGCCATTATTTGAATTAGTTTTGAATGGAGCATTTTGGCTTGGTTCCGTAATTAATGGCCATTGTGTGCACTCCCCCTTGCTCTCCATCTCCTTCTGTCTTGCTCTCTCGCTCTCTCTCTTTCTCTCTCGCTCTCTCTCTCTTTCTCTCCCTCAGCAGTAGTGGCTTTTCAGTCACATTCCATCACGACTCCCAAGTTCAGTGGAGCTTGTAAGCACTTGTTGTTTTTTTTTTTCTTTCGCTGAGAAATCTGCGTGTGGGGTGACAGGGCCCAGTCCAGCGCCTGCCATTCACAATAATCTCTGACAGACTCTGGCCTGATAGTGGGATTGAGCCCTGAATCTGTGCAAAGGCTCCATTTATTTATTTATTTATTTTTAAAAAGGTTAACTGTGGAGTGTTTAGAGGCCAGTTGCCTTCAGTACAGGGTGATCTGTTTTTCTGTTATTCTACGGTCTGGTTGTGCGTGTGACGCATGTGAACGCTTCCAGAATTCACACCCGGCCGATTGTTAGTTTGGCTCTGGTTCAGCTCAGTATTTAGACTGGCTGGGTCTGGAGATGTTTGGTGATGAGACCAGGCTGTTCAGCCTATCTAGGCTATCCGTTCTACCTGCAGTGTAGGCTAGATCATGGATACCCAATCTGAACCTCGAATCCAAATCCGGCCCTGGTTTTCTTTTCCCCCTTGGTAATTAACTGAACAGTACTACTGATTGGCCGGACTGTCACACCTGACTCCCAGGTGAAGGGCGGGTGGAAAACCAGCAGGTTGGGCTGGTCGAGCTGAGACCACACCGCAAGCATACCTGACTGCTGCTAACTATTGCTATCTGTTTTCTTGATAGATGGTATGCCTTGCATTTGAGTCTTACTCGATTTTTTGCAATCAGGAGTCAGTTTGAAAGAATGCCGATGTCTTGCCTTTACCTGATTGTAAATACTGTTTTGGTGTATGAGACAAATAAAGAAAATATGACTCAATAGTTTGCTCTTTAGAGTTGGCTCACAGCACATAACAGAAAAGCAGGTCAGCTGCTGATTATATGACCTGTTGAATAACTACCTTAGTCGGTGATGGGCTACACAGATAAAATGGCTTGCGTGCATTATACAAAACAAAATGGTATTGGGATCTGTGGACTTTGAGAGATGGTAGGTTTGGTCCATTTGGTGAAGCGTAGTCCATCTTAAAGCAAAGCTGGAAAATCCATACAGTTGAGGTGGCCCGGTCCTGAGCTGTTGGAGGAAGTGCTTTTCCACGGACGACGGCGCGGATGTCCCCCAGGAGCGAGCACGCGATGCCGGGGCGGGACAGGGGTGCACGCCCTCCTCAGGCTAGCAGCTAGTGCAGTTTTACTCAGTGGATATTAGCAGGACCGTTATTTGAGGCGCTCCGAAGTGGAGCTGATCGTCTGTGCCGATCACTGTCGGGGTCGTCTTGCGTAAATATGAAGCAAAGCTGCTCATACGTGCCAGTCAGCGCCAGGGTCGTCTTGTGTAAATACAGCGTTAGCATGGTCGTTTGGGGAAATCTTGTGCAAATATGAAATAAAAGCTGCTTGTCTGTGACATTTGGTGTTAGGTTAGTGTCTGAGCTTGACGGTAGGGCTTAACAAAGAACTAAAAGAAACGGAGTGTTCACAGGCTGTGAACTCTTGATAATTCCAGCTTGTGCGGTGGCTCAGTGCGGTGGCTCAGTGCGGTGGCTCAGTGCGGTGGCTCAGTGCGGTGGCTCAGTGCGGTGGCTCAGTGCGGTGGCTCAGTGCGGTGGCTCAGTGCGGTGGCTCAGTGTTATCTGTTCAGCCCACACACACAGGATGTGACACTCCAGGCCTTCAAGAACATCTGATTTATTGAGCTGGGAAAAAAATAATGTTATTGCTAATTTCTTCATCACCATGACCAGATGGTTCAGTAAAACCCCTGAGTGTCAGGTTTTAAATTTCCTAGTACGAGCCCAGCTTGGTTTCTCTCAGTACTGGCTGGTGTCATCATTACAGGAACACCTCTGAAACAAACACAAAAGTAGAGCCCTATTTCAATAGACCTTCAAGTTGTTTAGTGCAAATATTGGAGTTATGGAGCGATGTTTGTTGAAAAATAGGTTTGCTTAAGGTGGTTATTATCCTTTTTAACGTCCTTTCAGTAATCAAGTCTGCATGAGGACGTCAGCAATAACTTAGAGGTTTTTGTACGTTTTTTAATTTTTAAATTTTCTCATACAACTGCCAGCGGTATACCTCTACCTTGAGTTGTCATCTATACATGTAATATCTACTGAACATTTATGTAGCACTCCCTGCTTTCCCCCGATACAGCTGTACATGAGACTGTACCATACCGCACCACACTGCTCCACACTGCTCCACACTGCTCCGCACTGAGCCACACTGCTCCACACTGCTCCACACTGAGCTACACTGTCCTGTTTACTCCCCACTGCACCCTGGCCCTCCACTGTCCCACATTCACCTCTCTGTTGCTCAAGTAGATTTCCATTGTTTTTCTTTGATTTTTTCTACCCTCTAGACCACCTGAGTGGCAGTGACATGTTTGCGTGAGTGAGCCACGGTCTGCAGCTGTTAGGGTACTGCAGTCCTGAGTACAGCTCCTTTACACTGCGAACATCAGGCACCAGGAGAACACAGACACCCACGTACATGTGTAAACTAATTACTGCTTGTGCTTCCTATTGGCCCTTCCTGCTTCTGCTGTGTAACTGTTACCGTGCAACTGTTGGCCTACCAAAACACACTGCTGCTGGAAATCAAATGCGATTAAAAACAAACATAATTAGATCAAATTACTGTTCTCCCGTGTTTGTGTAGCAGAAATGTAGACAAAGCACGCAAATGATTAGATCATGGGCGTAGAAAAGGAAGAAACAAAAGAAACATTCTGAAATAAATGTAAAAATACGCAAAAATGTATTATTTTCTATTTGTCTGGTGAAAGACAAGGCACAACTGTCCTGGATTCCAGCGCCGAGGGTTGTAAGTTTTCATAATCGCGGAAAGTGACAACTGCGCGGGATCGCTGCCAGGCTGGTAATTACCCGTGACCGTCATATCGCGGCACGACCCCCGAAATCCGGCGGGTCAGCGCGGGGTTTCCCCGGCACAGAGGGTCGATTCTTCGCACCGTCGCCGGGGCGACGTGCCTGTCATTCCTGTGCTCGGCCGTGCTGGGTCTTCCCTTCCTTTCTCAGAGTCAGCCGGGGCTGGGGACGAGACCCGCGATACGATCAGCAAACATGACCCGCCCCCGCCGCTGCAACCCCGCCGCCGCCCCCGCCGCTGCCCCCGCCGCCGCCCCCGCCCCCGCCGCGCATCTGAGTTTACCAAAAAACCTATTTCACATATTTCTCTTTTTTGTGTCTGTTAACCCCCCATTTTCTTACATCTCCCTGTAGATCCTTTGAAAACTCAGACTATTGTTTGTTTTTTTTAATTGATTTTTTTTCGGGTATGTGTCAGAAGCAGTCATCATCTTCTCTAAGACGGCTTTGTCAGCTTTCCCAAACTCAAAGAAGCCGTTTCACGAGGCTAAAAATACGTCTGCAAATATTTAAATAGCTTCTGCGGGGTGGAGCAGGAGGGGAGGGGGTGGGGGTAGGCTGGTTTTAATGGAGTGAAAGATCAGATGGCGGATAAACTAAGGTCAGAATGATGGCGCTAGCAATGATTGTCTGATTTTTTTGCTTTATTTTTTTTACCACATCAGCATTCAGGGCCTCTTTGCCTTTCCCACCCCCTGCCCCCCCCCCCTTTAGATAAGAGCAATGGGGGGGGAGGTTCTAAATGCCTCAGTGTTGTGAGGAGTCTGTGTCACTGGGTGGGAGAATAGTGTCTCTTTCAGCGTCCTGCTCTTCCCACCCAACCCAGCCTGTCTGCACTGGCTGGGGTTAATCCTGCTTCTGTGGAGAGTGGGAGAGTTATTCCTTCCTGCCACCGCTTCTCACCCCGCTGCGTATTTTTATAAAGATTCCGCTTGTATGCACGTTGCAGACGGGGGGTGAGTCAGCAGACAATGCTGGTAAACGTGTCCAGGGGCTTAATGTGAAATAAATACAGAATAATTTTTTTTTGGGGGGGGGGGGGTGTTAGGGTGGGGAGCGGTGGTTGGACGCTGTTTACCGAGCAGGCCGCATCGCTGTGGTGTTTTTCTTTTTCAAATTATACGCTTTGCACACAAGACATCGTAACGCGCGCATGCGTGCCCGTCAATAAAGCACAGTTCGAATTCAAGTTTAGAATTAAAACAAAGCAGTATTATGCCAACAAAGTCATTTCCCATTGCCTGTTTTGACTTGCGCTGGCAAACGGAACTCCTGACAACCGCAGTGTAGGCTGGTTGGGATTTAAATGTGCGCAGCCAACTGCTCAGCGCTGAAGGATTTTAACTGCCTTTGCTCTAAGTGTGGTATGAGTGCGTGTAATTACACACTGCGTATGAAGTGCGCTGTAGTCATGTGATCTCTCCCGCTCTTTTTCAGGCTCTGCTGATTGGAGGGTGTTAATCTGCTTTACTGGATGGCAGAGGGGTGAAATGCCTCTTTAACACGGAGTTTGAAGCAAATGGTGAGGAGGACATTTTATAAACGCTTGTTCTGGCTTCCGATTATTTTCCATTACATTACTTGTGATTCCGGATCGTTGCTTTAAACTTTGGTTCTTGGCTTGTTAATGAAAGTGCACTTTTGTTGTGCACGTTTTGTACACTGTGGCACCTTTCCCTGTTAATTATCAAATGGATGCCATGGTATAAGCTTCTCTCCTGGTTTTTTTTTGTTTGTGTGCGAATTTGTGTCCTATCATTTTAGCTGACAATTGGCAAATTTTGAGCAAATTCTGCTGTCTCCTGATTTTTCTACCGTCTCCTTTTTTTTTATCCCCAAATTTTTTTCTCTGTCCCGCTCTCCCCTATGCCCCGCCCCCAGAATGTTTGCCATGCCGCCGGGGATGGTCCCAACGTGCGCCGTCGTCGCCGCGGCGCTGCTGTCCCTCCTGGGGGACGCCGGCGGATACCCCACCTTCTACCGCAACGACAGCCGCTTCGAGCACCTGGCGCTGCACCCCGACCCGGCGGTGGGGCGGGTCTACGTGGGCGCCCGGGACCGCCTCTTCCAGCTGGACGGGCGGCTGCGCCTGGAGCTGGCCCAGAAGACGGGGCCCGTGACTGACAGCAAGGATTGCCTGCCCCCCATCACGGACACCAACTGCCCCCATGCACGGCCCACCAGCAACCACAACAAGCTGCTGCTGGTGGACCCCTACGCCCTGGAGCTCATCAGCTGCGGCAGCGTCAACCAGGGCATCTGCCAGAAGCGCAGCCTGGACAACGTCAGCCGCGTGCTCTTCTTCACCGATCGGCCCGTCGACACGCAGTACGTGGCCGCAAACGACCCCAACGTCACCACCGTGGGGCTGGTGGTGCGCTCGCGGGGCAAGCAGCCCGTGCTGTTCGTGGGGCGGGGCTACACCAGCGGCCACCCGCCCATCTCCACGCGCAACCTGGCATCCGAGCCCGTCTTCTCCTACGAGGAGACGGCCAAGCTGGCGGTGGCGGGGCGCCTGTCCGAGTACGACCACCACTTCGTGGCGGCCTTCTCGCTCCGCGCCCACGTCTACTTCCTGTTCTACCGCCGCGACCTCAAGTCGCAGTCGCGGGAGTACAAGACCTACGTGTCGCGCGTCTGCCTGGACGACGCGGCCTACTACTCCTACGTGGAGGTGCCCCTGGCCTGCCGCTCGGCCGCGGGGAAGGCCTACAACCTCCTGCAGGCGGTGCAGGTGGGGCCGGGCGGGGGCGGCGGCCAGAAGGAGGTGCTGCTGGGCGTTTTCTCCACCCGCCAGGCCTCCTCCAGCAAGGCCAGCGAGGACTCTGCGCTCTGCGTCTTCCCCCTGGAGGAGCTGGACCAGCGCATCAACTCCACCCGCGACCTCTGCTACACCCGCGAGGGCAAGGCCGAGGGAGGGGGCGAGGCCGCCTACATCGAGTACGAGGTCAAGTCCAACTGCGCCACCCTGCCCTCGGTGAGTCAGCGCCCCCCCTCGCCCCCACCCTCACTCCAGTTTCCAAGTGAGAAGAGATCTATCATTGCTTCTGAATGTGTTAGTGAATAGTGTGACTATTTCCATAAATGCTTTACTAGTTTTCTGGTGAGTATCTTTATAATTAAATGGGAATTATCTACATTTTACAATGTGTTGTCTTACTCTGCAAACAATATTGGCATCCATTCTGATTTCAGGGGAAATCTTGTGCACCTCAGGTTTATTAGTGATATTTATCCACTTTTAGATTCTGTTCTGGGTAGAAATTGATGACCTTGTTATTTGTTGTGTTTTTCTCAGTGGAAAAATTCCTCGTATATTAAACAAGATCACTCTTGTTTTTAGAATTAAATTATTGCTTTGGAGATTCTGAGCAGCGGCACAGACGGACGTAGCTTCTGACAGCGATCAGTAGGCAGTGATCCTCGGTGCATTTAACGAGACTCCCCTTAAAAACAGGGCGGGGCCCGGATGGCATGGAACAGGACTCGGCCTGTGACCCCCGTGCACTCGAGTCCTTGGGAGTCGGCGAGAGAAGCGCGAGAGATGCTGGTGTATTTTAATGGGATTGTCGGGAATCGATATTTCGGATTATCCTTGCTTAGCAAGAGGGGGAGCATTTAATGAGGTTTGACAAGGACAGATGAAGCGCTCAGATGTCTGGTGCATCACAGGCAGAGGGAGAGATGAATAATCTCTCTCTCTCTCTCTCTCTCGCTCTCTCTCTCTCTCTCGCGCTCTCTCTCTCGCTCTCTCGCGCTCTCTCAGTTCTGGTCGGTTTTATTAGTGTTTTAGGAGGCAGTTGCATTATTCAAAGACTGATGTTGTGGTCCTGTGCCTGGGACCATCTTATCAGCTGCGTACACACCCTGCACTGCGGTTCTCAATTACAGATCAGAAACAGCAAATTACTTTGACACACACTGATTACAAACATGACCTTCATTTTTTATATTTTAACTGCATTTAAATACTGAAATTGTTTCTTCAGTTCGTTTTAAATAATGTTTTGATGAATCCATTCTTCAAAATAAAGATTTAAGTTGTATGTTTTGAGTACAGTAAATGTAAATGTTTGTCAATATAGCCCGGATTTGTAGTCTTGTTAACTAGTTTATTATCCAGTCAGTAATTGGAGAGGTTTGTACTGAAGCGTCTGACTCAGGGGTCTCAAACTCCGGTCCTGGAAGGCTGTAGTCTCTGTTGGTTTTATGTGATTTCCTTTCAATCAGCAGCTAGTATGGGCCTTAGAAACAAGAGGTGTACAGACTCTTCAGCCAATCAGTTACTTACATTAATCACTTGAGTGCACATAAGAACCAGCAGACACAGCAGCACTCCAGGATTTGAGTTTGACATCCCCCAGAATTTATTGAACTGATGGTATCAAACCTATTTAAAATTAACCAACAAATATTTGCAATTTGATATCATAACTAAAAAGAATATGAAAATGAGCCGGTGTAAAGTGTATTAGTTTTTAAATGATTTACATAATGTTTTACTACATTATTCACCTTTTAGAGTCATGCATTAAAATAAAAAAATAACCAGATGCACACAGTTTCTCTTTCCTATGGAAAAATATATGCTTCCCTGACTCATGAAGTTAATTCCACTACTCATGCTTTGACACGCTCCACATCTGAGTAGTTTGACTGTGCCATGGGTGAGGTCATTTTGACCCATGCTCAGGTGTAGGTGTGAGAGTCAGCGGTTGGCTTTGTTACGGGTTGGAGTCACACCAGCAGAAACCTTCCAGAAGGGCCTCTGCTGTACTCCACACGCGTCAGGGCCGCTGGTGGACTGAACACTTCAGACATGTCAGTGGCAGGCTTGCGATTTGTGTTCAGGAAAGGCTCGACACCGCGGCTCCGAGCCAAACTACTCGACCGGAGGCGTTCAACCCATTTACAAGCCGCACGGGACTTCGTCGAAAAGCCGATTTTGAGAGAGCTGAAGGCCCGTGTTTTGTCACCCTGTAGAACACCCTGGAGGCCTACCCCTGCGGCTCGGACCACACCCCCAGCCCGATGGCCAGCCGGGTGCCGGTGGAGGCCGAGTCCATACTGGACAGCCCGTCGTCGCGCCTCACCGCGGTGGCGGTCAGCGTGAGGGAGGGGCACACCATCGCCTTCCTGGGGGACTCCAAAGGAAGCCTGCACAAGGTACGCAGCCAATCGTACGGTCGGGCTACAGGGCTTCTGCTGATATGTTCCCATTATGTGTCATTGTTAATATTTATCTTTGTTTTCTACTTAGCATGGTGTGAGATTTGCCACGATTCTGATGCGTATTACTTACTGTGTCCATGTATATGCCTGGCACCAGACCTGGGTCAAATACACATTTGTTTTGGATTCAAGTACTTTTCTACGCTTTACTGATGATTACTTGTCTGGTGTATTGGAATCAATGAAATACTGTCAAAAAGTGCAAACCCTGCCGTCTGGTCATATTGGCAGGCTCAATTACACCAGGAAAGATCAATAGTGCACAGAAAAGTATTTGAATCCAAAACAAATATGTATTTGACCCAGGTCTGCCTGGCACACACACGCACACTCACACGTTTGTGCTCTTATGCGCATGCGTGATCGTACACACACTGTACATGTGTACACGCCGTGCACACGCATAGGCTGAATACCACAGAAGTAGAGCCTTGAACATAGACTCTGGTTCAGAACATTCCTTCTCTAACCTGTTGCCAAGAAGTAGGACACGGGGGTCATGTATAAATACACAGTGCGATAGTGAGACCTTATCAGATGGCCAGTGTTAAAGAACTGCAATGGAGGAGAGAGCTAAGCTGTATGGTGAATGGACCCACAGCACTCTGTTTAATGTTTGTTTGGGTACGGGTATCTGAACGATCTATGCCCTGTGGCTCACTCTCTTCCACAAACAGTTGTTATTATCTTTTAATATCCCCTGTCCGACTCCCTTGTTTGGCCAGCTTCCTCTTCCTGTTTTTTGTCCTTTTTTCAATGTTTTTCTTGTCATCCTTTAACTAATTTTACTTGCCTTTCTCTTTCATGTGCGGTACTAAAAATCCGCTCTCTCTGTTTTTTTCTCGTAATTGTCAGTAAGTGTAGATTCTTCTCTTGTTAGCTCACCTTTTTAGTGGCTCTTTTCATTCCCCTAAAGTTTTCACCTGTTTTTTCAAACCGTTGACACATGAGTATGTAAAATATTACACGTTACTTATGTAATGCGCGTGTGCGCGCAATAATTCTTTTTTAATTAACTCCAGTGTTCTGTTGAACATGCCAAACATATCACAGCAGATGGCGAGGCTGACTTGATTCAAATCCAAACACCATTCCCCTGGTGTTACGCTTATCATAAAATGGCCTTAATGTAGGGGCCCTACGGCCACACGTTTGAACTCTGAGGAAATCTACTGCTTTCTCGCAACTTTACCGGCAGGAAAAAACAAGACCGTGTTCTAAGCTTCATGTTGCCACTGCATGCACACCTGCCTTCCTCCAGTCTAGCACTTTCCGCGCACGCATGCTGGTTTGTTAAACGTTGTGATTGGCTGTGCGCCTAGCCCGTGGTGGCCGTCAGCCATATGGCGTACGGAGACGTCCCCTCTGGTTTGCACCAGGAACGCGGCATTCCTTGTGGTGCTAAGTGAGGGAAGTGAGGTCATCGCAGAGGAGAGGGAGGGGGAGGCTGGTAGGGCCCCTCTGCATCGCAAGGCTTGTTTTGACGCTATTGGATGGTAACGTTTCCCCGGTTACTATCCGGAGTGCGCAGAAGATAAGTAGCAAAAAAAAAAGTTATACAATTGCCCCCATTAATTTAACTGGAGACCCGTCAGCGTTTCCCCACAGGCCGTGACTGTGTCCCTTTGTCCTGTGGTCAGTCTCGCCATCGCTAACTGTGGCAAAAAAAAGAGGTTTGGTATAGAGGGGCTGTTGAGCCCTCCTGGTCTCGTCATGCCGCGGGGTTGGCGGATGTCACAGGCCAGGCGTGAATAACGACACTGTCCCCGTCATCGCGCGGCTGTCGGTGACATCGCAGGGTCACGTGCGGCCGTCTCCTTGGCTCTGCGCAGACCCGGTTTTCCAAATAAAAAGCAGAGAGGGGCTATTGTTGTATTAAAAACCACATAGGAGCCAATAACAAAGTAGAGCTTTTATTTCATTAGAGACAGGAAGAGGCAGCACTCTCTGGCTTTTGTCATTTGATTCCAGTTTTTCGTTGATAAATCAGAAAAAACTTTGGCGCACAGGGGTGTAAATTAGTCTGTGTTGTGTTGGAAAAAAAATGTCTTGTTTTGCAAAAATACTTTTGTTCTAGCTCTTTGCTGACACGGCAAAATTGTTTTCTGCTAGGAAAATATTTGTCAGAGGATAACATTTTAACATGCAATATAAGCTCTTTAAAATGTCTTATTCATATTCTGAGATGTTTTCACTTGCAAGGAAAATTCAACCCTCAACCTCTCCTCTTTCCTCCTCATACGCATGAAAAAAACGAAAGAAGATTCTGTCCTCCGACACGAGGACTGCTGTGTTATGTTCTGCCCTATTTGTTTTATGCACCTCTCGAAAGATTCTGAAAGCGTAGCCATTGTGAATTACCGCCATGTCAAATGTGAATTCTGTTGGTATTCGAAACATTTAACGGTTGTGAAACTTCCAACAATCGCAGTGACATCGGACAGATGTCTGCCGTCACTGGTTTCCAAACCAAATGTTTTCTTTGGAAAGTTCAGCTGAGAGGGGCATGGCAAAAGGGTCTTTATCTGGCTCTCTGCCATCATCTCTCTCCCTCTCCCCCTCGCTCTCTCGTTCTCCCTCTTTGTCACCCTGGCAAAACACAAGCAAATCGGAGTTATCGCTGCACAAAAGAGTTGGATACGTTGGACGTGTTGCACGCGAACGCAACGCGTCCGGAAGCGGACATCCAAGCTTTCATGCGCTTTTGGTTTCCTTAGTGGGGTTTCTCATTGGGACATCTACAACGAACCTCTGTAAGGCCCGATTGTGCGCTATTGGATTAGAGACAGCTGAAGCCCTGAGCGATGGGGATCAAAGCGATTCTCCGCGCAGCTGACCAGAAATGATCCGTCGAAACGGATTATCTCATCGCTGCAAACGGTATCCTGTATCACGCCCCGGCACTATCCAAGCTGTAATTTGGATACACCTGCCCGCTATGGATTTTTACATCAGCCTGATTGCCGCCAGGGTTCTGCGAGACGGAATGGGATTCACAGTAATGGCATTAAGACCCAGCGGTCTGAAATTTTAACCTCCCGCAAATAGCATAAAAGCCTGCTGATTGGAGCGCCGGGGTCGGGCCGTTTCCGAGTTGAAACTCTGTTACTGGCCGTTAATGTTCCGTCCTGACTTTCATCGTTTCGGTTTTGAATTGTGCAAATGCGTCACCTTTAGGGAACCCAACCAGTTCAGGAGCTTGGAAACTATTACAGTTAAATATGGTACATTGTTTTAAAGTCTGTTCATTACGATGTCAGGACAATTCAAAGAAAAGACACCTGTGTGCAAGATGACAAATATGGGAACGCGTACATTTTAGGTGCCGTTCAGGCCCCCATTAGGCTCTGTATCTTGCCATCTGCAGAACTGACACAACCCTTCTGAATGCACTTCAGAGGCGTTTGATTGCCTAACATCAGTCAAAAAGTCAGCTGTGTAGATGGAGGTCTGTCTCTTGTGCTTCCCCAGGTCTTCCTTGGCCCCAACGGCGAGGTGGAGGAGTACGACACCGTCACCATCCAGCCCAACGTCCCCATCAGCAGCGACCTTCTCCTGGACCAGACCAAGGAACACCTCTTTATCATGACCAGCACGATGGTCAGTGGCCTTCACAGTCTTCACAGCACTTAGGATGAATGGCTAATGCCGGCTGGTGGATCTTCTGGGTGACCCCTGGGGCAGCCATCTCTAGCTTTCTGTGGTTCCTCCCAGATTCTGCGCATTGCACCATTTGTTTACCAAGCTTTATCTGCAATACCTAATGAAAGAATGTTGCTACCTCTTGAGGAAATGTGTCCTTACTGTTGTTGTCATAGCAACTGTTCTTTATTTTGATTATGTATTTTTTTAAGCCACATCCTCTAAATGTACTTTGTGGGAAAGTGCTTTGAGCACCCTTTGAAAAGTGCTATTTAAATAGTGTGTTGTGGTTGTTGTTGTTGTTGTTGTTGTAATGTCTCCTATTGTTTCAGCTGGAGAAGAGGCCAGTGGCCGAGTGCTACAAACACCTGGACTGCCAGTCCTGTCTCTTTGCTCATGACCCGTACTGTGGCTGGTGTGTCCTAGAGGGAAGGTGAGTCCTGGTGCCATGCCGGACCCCTCGTATTCAACACTCACAGGACCACTCACATTCAACACTCACAGGACCACTCTCATTCAACACTCACAGGACCACTCACATTCAACACTCACAGGACCACTCACATTCAACACTCACAGGACCACTCTCATTCAACACTCACAGGACCACTCACATTCAACACTCACAGGACCACTCACATTCAACACTCACAGGACCACTCTCATTCAACACTCACAGGACCACTCACATTCAACACTCACAGGACCACTCACATTCAACACTCACAGGACCACTCACATTCAACACTCACAGGACCACTCACATTCAACACTCACAGGACCACTCCCATTCAACACTCAAAGGACCACTCCCATTCAACACTCACAGGACCACTCACATTCAACACTCACAGGACCACTCAAAGAAATGCCTACAATTGCTTATGCTTTGAAAGCATATTATTTGGGCACATACTTTAAATCGATATAAATTTAATTATGTCATATCTTTTGTCAAAATGGGCCAGAGCCTCACAGATTAAAGGAAGATATCAGTGTAACTGCCTCACCTGTGTGCCCCTGTCTCCCTCATTCTGTGGCAGGTGTGGTCAGCGCTCTGAATGTCGTCGTGGAGAGCAGCCAGGCCAATGGCTGTGGAGTTTTGACCTGGAGCCACAGTGCCTCACAGTCCAGTCCTTGATCCCATCCAATATTAGCCGAGAGGAGAAGAGAAGTGTATGTAACCCAGTAGTGGGCCCGTGGAGAGGGGGGGGGGGAGGCATGAGGGGAGTATAGGCTCTCAGTATCTATAGATCACGTGACCCAAAGATAGCATTGGTACATGCCTTATGCAGGTACTGCTGTTATTCATTCTTATCTTCTTAGGATGGAAGATTTTAGCCCAGCCAACAGCCTCAGCACTGATTGCTGGAATAATATAACAACGAGAAAGATCGTTATCAGGCCGCTCCATTTCGGTAAAGCATGTAAAAACAGTGTAAATCACAAATAATTGGACCTGAGCTCCGATGAGGGATAACATTCGCGGGGAGTTGAAGGTGGGGGGGGGGGGGGTTCTCTTGAGTACTGGAATAGGGCAGTCTATATTTTTACTCCTTGCCTTGCACTTTAAGTGAATTAATTGCACTCTACTTCCTCCCAAAACGTTTGCGAGCGCTGCCTTTCTTCCCAGAATCCAATCTGTCTAATCTGGCTCCCCCGCCCGCTCCCTCGTAGATCTCCCTGTCTGTGCTGGGGCTGCCCAGCCTGGAGGAGCACGAGGCGTACTCCTGCCTGTTCCACGACAGCGAGAGCCCGGCCTCCATCAGCAAGGCTGGCGTGCTGTGCTTCTCCCCGGACGCGGATAAGGTTCCGCCCATTCGCCCGGGAGAGGGTGAGTTCACCCACGGCGCGCTCAGCGATGGATGTGTGTGCTCCTTCAAATGTCCTTCAAAGTCCTGGAAAGTCCTGGAATGTTGAAAATATTTAAATGATTTGACAGTGGGGACCTGGAAAGGACATCACAAGTTTTTTTTGTTTTTTGGTAAAGGTAGGACAAGGAAGCCAGATGTGCACTTGGGAGAATTCTTACAGTTTAAAATGCTACTTCAGTCTGTCATTTAGAGGTAGACTCACTGTATTCCCCAGGCGAGGGAAAGATCCTGTGACATCTTTCACAGGTTATAGATCCTCAGAGATTTAAGGGTAGCCTTTTCCCTTCACGACCCTTCTTGAAGAAGGGTGTAATCTTCCTATTTGCATGAGATGGAAGAGTAATATTAGGAGGAATTAGAAATGCTTGTGCACTGCACAGGTCAAAGCTGTACAGTATTGGTATGTGTTTTGACAAATATAGGAATGCAGGAGTCTTAGCTTAGCAAAGCATTTAGTAATTTAGTAATTAGGTGTCAAGATATAAATATTTGTGAACAGTCCTTGTGCAGTTTCCTTTTTTTCATAACAATAAATAAAATAAAAATAAGAATATTCCGTTTCAAAACATTAATATATTTAAACCGGTTGAATATGTGGGATATACTTACTGGTTTAGATGTAGTAAGATTGCAGATTATCTAATCATTTGAAACTTGAGGAAAAATAAAAAATAATTTTAGAAAGCCCAGCTGGCCCGTACCCCCATCTCTCTGCTCTGATAGCAGCGGGCTCTCATGAAAGCATTCCTGGCGCTGGTGGGTTTGTTTGCACAGTCCCGCTGTGATAACAGCGCTCAGCTCCTGAGCGAGGCCGGCTTGGCCTGCCCCTCCCTGGGCTGCGCGTGTTCCCACAGTCTCTGGTGCGCGGCAGGCTGGCACCCAGCGCTAGCGTCCATCGCGCTCCTGAGCTCTGTGTGTATCAGAGGATTACGGGCCCAGAAGAATTTCAAACATTTCACTCCCCGTCCTTTCCGGTGCGTTTTCGGGAGCAGATGTGGTGCGTTAAACCCCTTTCTTCTCCACTCTCCTGAAGCCCCCCTTGGCACATTTTTCATTCGCAGCTGGTTTGTGTTCTTAATCTTGGTCTCCCGTTTTTAAAAGTAAACTTTTGTCCATTTTGGGATCTCCAGTCTTAGGCTGGTACCAGAGCTCCCCACCTGTAAAAATGACCTTTGATAAATATTTGGGGGACGTCGCGTCGCGGGAGGGCGGTGATTTAAGGGCGTTGTTCTTTCTCGCTCCGCAGACTCCGTCACGGTCACCCTGTCCCTCCGCTTCCTGAACGTGACGGTCGCCGCCCGAGCGTTCACCTTCTACGACTGCGCGGCGGTCAAGCAGCTCTCCAGGAACACGCCGTGAGTGCAGATGCGTCCGCCCCGCCCCGCCCCGCCCCACCTGTCCTCCGCTTGCTTGAGCGGGGCTCTCTCTCCGCACAATGTGATGTAGTGGCTGCGGTTTGGGATTTGTAGCCCGAAGGTCATGGGCTTGAACCCCAGATGAGTCACGCTTATAGTACCCTTGAGAAAGATGCATGAATTACTTGATACTGCTTGACTGGTTGGAAAGCCAGGACTTCCTGGATAACGGCCTGCCCGAAAGATAATGCACTATGATGTCAGTAATCTCCCTTTTCTTCTACATATTGATATGCTAGTGGTAACATTTAAATGGCTACTCCTGTGTTCAGTATGCAATGTGTTATTATGCACTTTGAGGTTTTTAGCTGCATGGATACTGGGATGCGCCTTGGTAAATGGCAGGGCTGTTTTCATTTAAACTCCTTTATCTGTTTGTGCATCGGGCCAGGCACTCACTTAATTACCCTCCCTCACAAGTGTTTTCAGGGGCCACACTGATAAGTAACCAAACACAATTCAATTAAGAGACGTATGTATATTGTCCCTCACCATAGGCCAATTAGCGGGATCATTTAATCACGCCATCTGTTTGTTCTTTGCTGCCATTGGGTGCTGGGGCACTGCTCCTCCTCGTTCTCTGCCTCCCTCGCACACCTTGCCTCCCACTCGCGATCCTCCTCCTTCTGAAGCTCCTCCTCCCTCTGAAGCTCCACGTCCCTCTGAAGCTCCACCTCCTTGCTCTCCACCCCACTCTTACGCTCCGCCTCCCCCTCACTGTCCCCCTCCAGGTGCCGCGGCTGTGTGACCAGCCGTTGGGGCTGTAACTGGTGCATCCACCAGCATTCGTGCACCCACAAGCCCGTCTGCGAGGACGGGGTGATCATTTACAACGAGCACGTAAGTGGACCGCATCGGTAACAGACCGGTCGTAGCCTGTGAGGTTTGGAATGAAGCTAAACTGTAGAACTGTTGAGCGGGGGTGGCCAAACCGGGTCCTGGAGGCCCCGTCTGTTAAAATCACCTTAAAGTCAGAAACGAATGAGAACCAGATGAGGTGAGCCGACTATGTAATGAACTGCTTTAATTGATCCATTAACTGCTGAGTAGTAATGAGAACAAGCACACTCTGCATCTCTCCAAGACCAGAGTCGGCCACCTACGACATAGTAATTGGTTGCATAGAAAGAATGAGTATGTGGAAATGGTTGGGTTGTGACAGATTCTAGGCAGGGGTTTGATACACAGGTAGGTGACTGCATTTGCTCTTAACATTTGCCGAATATTTTATTATTCATATTTATATTCGTGTTCCAAAAACAAACGACGCAAGCAAAACTAAGATTTAACATATTCATCATCCGTGTCACAGCCTCATCATCCAGACCCTTGTGAGTGCATGTGCTTTGTGTTCACTGATAATAATCCCGTGTGAAACCGATAACCCCACGGCCCATGTTTTGTACCGTTGTCAGATTTGTTTTCTTTTCCTTTTTTGGCTTTTATGTTCATTGTGTGTTTTTATTTTTGTTTTGCCGGTTTCTTTCTGTCTCCCCCCTCCCCCTCCCTCTCTTTCCTCCTGTTCTCAAAACTACCAGTTCAAACTTCCTACTTCGGCACCTCCAACAACCATAGACGTTAAGCTCACATCAACTGCCCCGACCACAACTCTGGCCCCCACCACTATCCCACTCACCGAAGCACCCACTACTGCAGCCACCACCACAACCACAACCACCACCACAACAACTACCACAACAACTACCACCACCGCAACCACCACTGAAGCCACCACGACTGAAGTCACCACAGAGGAGCCAGTGACGACCACGCTACCTCCAACCACCACCACCACCGCCACCACTACCACCCCAGAGCCGACGACAATGCCCACCACCCCTCCACCCACAACCATGCCTGCCCCTCCGCCCACCACGGCAGCCGCAATGTCCACAACACTGCCCACGGAAGCCACCAGCCTTGCAGAAGAAGGAACCACGTTGGAGGAGTTCCCGGTCACTGGAGGCGATGAGGTCACGCCCACCAGCTCTAAAGTAGTGGAAGTCGTGGAGGTGGAGCTGCCTGTCACTCTCGGTGCCGCCACGCCCACCACTCCGGCTCCACCCCCAGCATACCCGGTCTTGAAGACCGTGACGGCTCCTCCCACTGAGAGCCCCCAGCCAATGGAAGACACCCAATCCGTGGCTGAGCCTCCCGGCGACAGCCAGCCCTCCCCCGTGGCCCCGCCTCCGACCGATGATACGCCTTTCCCGCTGGGGGCGCCGATCGAATCGGACGAGGCGTTCCACCCGCTCCCAACAGAGGCTCCTCCCCCCTCGCCCCTGACGCAACTCCCGGAGGTGGTGGAGCGGGGAGAGGAGGGAGACGGAGACGGCGATTCCGTCCTCTGGCCCGAAGAGGAGGTGGAGGCGGCAGAGGCCGTGGCGGAGAACGACACGGTCTCGTTCTCGGCGGCCGCCGTGCTCTCTGGGGACGGAGACGCCGAGCAGGCGCACCCCTCCTACCCCCACCTGCGCGACTCCGAGCCCGACTCCGAGCTGGACTACCAGTACGACTCGTCCGACTTTTACCTGCCGGTGAGTCCCAGCTGCTCCCGCCACCACGGCTAGGGCCTTCTCAGTGCCCCCCCCTCGCGGACAGGACACTCCGTATGCCCCCCCCCCCCTCCCGTTCTGCCCCCGCAAAGCTCCGCCCTGACGTTACCCAGGGACTGTTCTCTCACCGTGTGCATATCATTATTATTTGGTTCTTATTGTTATTGACATTATCGCTGCCTGGAAAACAGAACTGCCAACAAAAAAAAATCTGGCTGCCTGAGTTTAGCTTGGGCCAGCTGGGTTTTTTTTTTGCTGTATTATATTTATTTGACCATCGTTTAACTTCCATCTAAGCTTCATCTGAGCCTTAACACTTTGTAATGTGTAACCGTCCACAGGAATGCAGTTGTTGCAGCAGAAATGATCCGTTATTTCGAATTGTACAACTAGAAAGGAGAGGAATGGGGAGTTTTTTGGAGAGAATTTTTTGAAGCAGGAAAGCCTGTTTGTAGGATGCTTTCAGTAACTGAATAACAGACTCTGTGCTCTTTACAGGGGAAACAAATCATTTTAGAATATTCTTTCATTTCAAGAACTTGAAAGCCAATGATGGAGTGATTCCTAATTGTGTGTGATTTTCAGTTGGGATGCTGTTGAAAAATGGTGGGATTCTTACATTTGTGGGAAGCCAGTTTGGGGGGGGGGGGGGGGTTCACAGAACAGAGCGGTGCAGGTAAGCAGTGTTTTAACAGCCCACGTGTGCTGTGAGCGCAGGGGGACGAGGGCTCCTTGGAAAGCTGGGGGGCGTCGGCCTGCCCCTGTGTGGAGAAGGTTCAGGGCTCCTCCCTCCTGCCCGTCAGAACCGAGAGGAGGATCACCCTCATGGGCCGCAACCTTAACCTTTTCCAGGTAAGGCGCACACTAAATCTACCTTTTCCAGGTAAGGCGCACACTAAATCTGCCTTTTCCAGGTAAGGCGCACACTAAATCTGCCTTTTCCAGGTAAGGCGCACACTAAATCTGCCTTTTCCAGGTAAGGCGCACACTAAATCTGCCTTTTCCAGGTAAGGCGCACACTAAATCTGCCTTTTCCAGGTAAGGCGCACACTAAATCTGCCTTTTCCAGGTAAGGCGCACACTAAATCTGCCTTTTCCAGGTAAGGCGCACACTAAATCTGCCTTACAAAGTTACGGCACCATTGTAAGGCCTTTAGCAATGTAAATGCTGTATGTAAAAAGTTGTGTAAGTCGCTCTGGATAAGAGCGTCTGCTAAATGCCTGTAATGTAATGTATTTGTAAGCACAGCCCTGCAGGATGTATTGGAATGGATGGTTGGGCAGAAGTCGATTTGGTATAATGCTGGGGTGCACCGCAAAGGCCGATCCGTTTCAGGATTTTGTGCCAACTTCTGATCTTAATTTAATTCCGCTCTTAACTTAATTGTGTTCTGCTCTTCATATATTGATCTGACAGTTGTATAAGCACTAGGTGCACCCGCAGACTGCAAGTGTATCCTAAAGATTTTGCTGTGCTCAAGTACAGGAGCAAACCAGCCTTGTTTATAGAGCTGCCAGAAAACTTTAAAACTGAGGTAATTAGTTGGAACAGAAACCAGCACGCAGACCAGCCCTGCAGGACCGGAGTTGCGCGTTATGGTCGTTATGTGCTGCTCAAGTGAACTACGCTGTTGTGAGAGCCCTTTCTGAAATCGTACAGCAGTCGGGTCCGTTTATCGCTCTGTTGAACTAATCCCGTTACGCGAAGCCGTTCTTGAATCCTGCGCCCGGTATGTCACCTCTGCCCCCGCTGCAGTCGCTCGTTTGAGCTGCAGATCAGGGTCGTGCTCCGTCCTGCGCGGCGCTAGTGTCTGTGGGGTAAATCTGGCTCCCTGTGGTGCTCTGCTCGCGCAGGATAGGGACCTGGACTACGAGTGCGTGCTGGTGATCGAGGGCCACACGGTCGTGGTGGACTCCTACGTGGAAATAGACCAGGCGGACCCCTCCATTTTCTACATCACCTGCCAGTCGCACCAGGTCAGACCGTCTCCCATCTCCAGTTTCCGTACAGGAGTAACGTTCTGTCTCATTTAGGTTTTAGTGCGTCCTTTCACTTATTCATGCTGGTTTGGTTCGTCAAGCATAACCTATGAAAATAAACCCCAGGGTTTATTTGGACATATTTTTAACTCCCACTGATATGTCCATGTGTCAAACAAGGCTTTCTCTCTAGGGATCATATTAAAATACGATTATGCATTTGAAAAAAATAATTTGAACTTACATATAAATATTAATGTTTGATAATAATTAAAAAACAGGTTAGCCATTGACACCATTCAAATTCCTAGGAATTGAATTTCTCTATTTGAGTGGTATTTGTATTCGAGCTGTCCATTACTATGATTTCCAGTGCTCAGTAGTATTAATAATTATTACTGAATTGCTGGGCCATTTTAGCTGTATTTCTTAAATAAGTTTTCAACTACTCACAGTAATAATATGTTTTGAATTACTGTACTATTTGAGCTGTAACTATGAGCTGTTCATTGCTGTAAAGTTTTAAGCTTCCCCCTGTTATAATTGCAGTTATAAATCAGTGTTCTAGTGGTTCCTGACTGTGGTTCTCTCTCTTTCCGCTGGCTGCTGCAGTACTCTTACTCAGCTCCCCAGGAAGAGTACAATGCCATGGTCTACGTGAAGAGGAGAAACACCTTCCATGTGGACAGCGCCCAAGACCTGTACGGTGAGCAGACGTGGAGTCACCCAGTCATGGGAAAAACTTTTGGTCATCAGCCATAACAGTTGGCAACTGACTATGACTCTCTGTGGGTACAGTATGAGCTTACAGTCTGAGCTAACTGACTGTGACTCTGGTATAGTATGAACTAACTGACTGTGACTCTGCTTACTCTGTGAGATGACTGTGAAGGGTACAGTCTGAACTAACTGACTTGTGACTGTGACAGTATGAGCTGACTGTGAGCAGAGCAGTGTGAGCAATGTGCCCTGCCTCTCTTACTGATTGGCTGTCGCTGTGGCCCACAGTGACGCTGTATAACTGCTCGGTGGGGCGCTCGGACTGCAGCCGCTGCCACACGGCGGAGCAGAGGTACGGCTGCGTGTGGTGCGGGGGCCCGCGCTCCTCCTGCCTCTACAGGGACTCCTGCACGGAGAGGATAGAGCAGACCTGCCCCGCCCCCGTCATACACCTCGTGAGTCCGGCCGTCCTCTCCCAGGGCTCGCCTGTGGAAACTCTAATACACTGTACAAACAAAATAAAATCTCCTTTTTAAAAATGTTTTAGTGTTTCATAAATTGCATTTATGACTATTGCAATTGGACGCATAATTATATGGTCTGGGTAGATGATGTAAATATGACATTCCATTTTGGACATGTGTCCTTGTACTAGTGTGTTAAAGACCTGCAGAATGCTGCCTGTACTAGGTGTTGAATAAAAGTGTTAACAGCTGAGATTTTTGCTGGGGTGGGGTCCTCAGCCAGAGTGTGGACATTAGAGGGCCTTTGAATGGAGAGTGTGGGAACCCCTGCTGTTAATGGCATTATTTAGCATCGTCACTCGGTTGTCTATTCCCATCAGACGTTTGCGTAAACGTGCATAAACAGACATGACAATGAATGGGGCTGTTTTGTCTGCTTCCCAAACAAACGTTGGCTTTGTTTTGGAAGAAGGCTGGTTCTGAAGGGTGACGTTTGGTTCGTCTCTGTGGCAGATCGAGCCCCTGTCTGGCCTGGTGGAGGGAGGCACTCTCATCACCATCTCTGGGTCCAACCTGGGGCAGAAGGCCCAGGACATCCAGCACTCCGTCACCGTGGCGGGGGTTCCCTGCGCCGTCCTCCCCGACCGCTACGAGGTCTCCTCCAGGTAGAGCCACCGCGAGGGTGGGGGGTTGTGTGTGTGTGTGTGTGGGGGGGGAACGCACGTTTGGCTGGTGAAGGGCACTGGTTGATGTACCCGCGTCGTTCTCTTGTTTTCCTGCAGAATCGTGTGCAGAACCGGGCCCAGCGGGGAGAAGAGCGGGCAGGTTTCGGTGGAAGTGAGCGGAGGAGAGTACGGCTCCTCCGGCCAGAAGTTCAGCTACCAGGTATAGAACAGGACGCGGTCACACGTCCACTTCCTGCTGTTTGGTAATGCACTGTTTGCGCACTGTTGCTGCTTTTACTCCTGATAAAAGCAGACAAATGCTATCTAGCGTACTGCAGTAAACACATTCACGCGGACATGCACGCGTACCACATAGCTGTGCTTTTCACTGCTGGTTTTGGAGCCTTATTGTTCTCTTCTCTTTGTGACGCACACCACGTGTGCCCTCCAGGACCCCACTGTGACGCAGGTGTCCCCACAGAGGGGCCCGAAAGCAGGGGGCACCTCTCTGACCATCGCCGGGATGAGGCTGCTCACCGGACGGCCCAGCGAGGTCAGCGTGGTGGTCGGAGCCGTCCCTTGCCTCATGTGAGTCCCCACCCCCCCACCCCCGAGATGCCCAGACTTAACGGCACACTCTCTGCTGAGCGACTGGGCACAAAACTCCGAAAGACTCACAGGCCCTTGGTACCAGGATCGCTCAGCTCTCGTTTATCTCCCCTCCACGTCTCCAGCTCTTCTGAGGTCCAGGAGGGCAGCATCGAGTGCGTGACTGGCGCCAGCAACACGACGGGGGAGCACCGCGTCACGGTGCGCTACGGCAGCAGCGAGCGCCATCTGTCGGACGCCACCTATCACTACACCCCTGACCCCAACGTCACACTGGCGGCACCCTCAAAGAGCTTCCTCAGGTACTCTCCCTGGTCCTTCCGTTGTTCCTGTTCCCACCCTAACCCTCCACCAAAATCTTGAATTCGTAGTATATTCTTACATTTTCACTGTTGTATTTTGTTGTTGAATTTCCAATGGTAGTTCTTGAGTTGTATCGCTGATACCACGCCCACGCAACACCAGGAGCACTGCAGATGATGCATGTGTTCCCCTCTGATACATTTGGTTGCAACAAACCAATGACTGTTGTGCAACCTACTACGGTACTACAACACAGAGCTGGTACCTAATGGAGGAGAGACAATTTAAGATCGGTTTCCAGAATGGTGCTTCTTACCTTTGTTTATAATTTACAATACTAATTGGTGATTTGTTCAGTTAACTCATTGGTTTTAAAGGACCTTTGTGATTTTTTTTGATGATATCGCACTTGTGTGATACTAAAACGGATGTTCTCCACGTCTGTAAGCTGATCTGGGGGAGAGTGTCTGATAAGTGAGTGTAATTGTAAATGTAATATTCTCTCACTTGTACCGTTAGCCTGCAGGCGCCCGGCAGGTTTTTAGGAGGAACGAACGCGATGTTAACCTGAAGAACTGCGGCCATATTAAAACACACACTGGGCCGACTGGGTCCCTCCGTGGACTCCCAGTCATGGTGGACTGGTTGCTCTGCTTATACTCAGGATGAGCTCCTATGTACATAACATAACAATGATGAGAACAGGCCATGCAGCCCAACAAAGCTCGCCATTTTCTTGACTAAATTGTACCTAGTGCTGCATGACTTGTACCAAATTATTTTGGTTGAGCTCCTATACCAATTTTTGCTTTTTTACCAATAGGTGTTTGTATGACTCATTTGTCCTGTGATTTATCATACAGTGAGTGTGTTTCTTAATCCTCACTGTGTCACTCCATACCTGTGTCAAATCAGTGGCGGGCGGGTGATCCACGTGTCCGGCCATAACCTGGACGTCGTCCAGGAGCCTCGGATTCAGGTGACCGTGTCCCCTTTCGAGCGCGCTCAGAGCAGGAGGAGGAGGAGGAGAAGCACCAGCAGGGGGGCGGGGCCAGGGCCTGGGGGCAGGCTGCTGTGGAGACGGCGCCGAATTGTCCCGGAGCCCGGTTGTCCAGAAGGGGCCCTGTGTTCCGTCAAACAGGTAAACCTGCATCCCCATTAAGCAAATATGCTAAGCAGCCATAGTCATTCAAAAGGAGACTAATTTCTTCTAATTACCCTAATTCCTTTATAATCAAAGCAATGGTTTATTTAATCTCGCGGTGCCTGAGAGATGGTTTTGAGGAAACGAGGATGCACTAGATGACAGCATATTTTCCAGGTTCAGGGCACCACACCAATGTAATCGACCACCTGCAATGCGTGCACCGCCAAATCATGGTTTGCACGAGTTCTACCATGGAATTCTCTTCTGTGATGATGTCACTGATTTTTATTTCCTGTTTCTCAGTCTGAGTGATTTTTGTGTTTCAGTTCGTAGAGCGCTGCGAGGTGAACACCTCCTCCCTGATCCTGTGCCGGACGCCGGCGGTGGAGGCCCACGCGCGCCACGCCCAGGTGCGGGTGGAGTTCCTCCTGGACAACCTGCGCTTCGACTTCGACACGGTCAGCCGCAGCCCCTTCAGCTACGAGCTCAACCCCATCCTGCATCCCCTCAACCAGCACGACCCCAGCAAGCCCTACCGCTACAAGCCCGGGAGCATCATCTCTGTGGAGGTGAAAAGCGCCACACGCACGCACACACACACACGCACATACACACACACACACGCACGCACACACACACACACACACGCTCCAGGCTTTCATCTACGTACATGGCCTCTACAGAGTTATTTCAGTTGTCCAATTTATATTATGTACTGCATACAGCAGCAGTTAACAAAGCTTGGCTTCAGGAAACAGTGTGTGGCCTGTCCCAAAAATTAATTTCCTCTTGTTGATTTATTATGGTATGAGCCATGTCAGGTTTTGGAAGTGGTTTTCCTCTGCATGTTTGCTCCTTATTAAATACATTTGTGCTCTTTAGTTACAGTGGCTATTCGTAGTTGTATAATCCAGCATTTATTCCTGGCTCACCACTGACCTGAAACAGAATTCCCAGGGTGCAATGGTTTGAATTGTGTGCTCTTGTCTTAATTCATTTTTGAAAGTGAAGACTGTCTTACATGAAATTGATCATCTTCAGTAGTGACTATTGTACAATAGTTAATATTTTAAAGCAGTTAGTTGTGCTTGTGATTATTTCCAACACTTTACGTTGCTGTGAAATTAGTCATAAGTGTGTTTTATTATAATGTTCTATGACAATGTTCCTCAGCAGTCTGTTACTTATGCAACATCTGGAACTTGACCCTCTCTTGCCAAAACTGGTGATCTTGGCATATATCCTGTGTACCCTTTAACCTGTGACTCCTACAACTGTCTGTCCGTCTGTGCTGTGGCCTGTGTGCAGGGGGAGAACCTGGACCTGGCCATCTTAAAGGAGGAGGTGGTGGCTCAAATTGGGGAGGGGGTGTGCTCGGTGAAGACTCTCACCAGGAACCACCTGTACTGCGAACCCCCGACCCAGCAGCCCTCCCCGGGGCCTGGCAAGAAACGCGAGGGTGCCGACCCCCTACCAGAGTTCACCGTGAGTCCTCTGCAATGTTGTTTGAAATGTTTTTATTCCTTCTTTAATTTTATACGTAGCTATTCGCTATTACAGCAACCAGTTTTTAACCACGTTCTGATGTTTTGGCTCATTTTAAATGCAGCCATCAATCTTGACTGTCAGATCGACAACCGAGGCAAGTTTGGTCATTCTTGACAAAGGCATGCAGCTGAAGCATGGGGACGTGGTTAGCAGTTGGCAGGTTTATTTGAAATTAAGGAATCCGGTGTACTTCAGACAGTTATTCAGAGTGCCTCTGTCATTTAAATCTTATGTTTGTATACGAGTGGAAATGCCCGTGCCCGGGGTGTAATGCAGAAAGACACACCCCACTTTTTATGCTTGCTCCTTTTCCTGTCCAGTCTGGAATGCCAAATTATATTTTTATCAGCTCTCACTGCCGTAATCTTCGCTCTCGACGTGGGCGAGTCGTTAATCAGAGGAAGCCTCTTCATACATGGCTTAAAGGGGGCTCAGTTTGTGGCTTAAAGCAAGAAAAAATGCGCTCCATGTAACTCGAAAGCTGCTTGACCGGAAACCTAGTGTTTCCATGCCAGCCTCAGCCCCAGTCTGCACTACCATGGTCAGGGTTCGATACCAGGCCGTGGGGCCCATCTGCGCACTAGAACTGTTTTAAATGTATGTTTGGGTGTCTGCTCTCTCTCCCTGGGCAGGTCCAGATGGGGAACCTGAACTTCTCCCTGGGCAAGGTGCAGTACGACACCCTCAGCCAGTCCACCTTCCCCCTGGAGGCCCAGATCGGAGTTGGGGTGGGGGCGTCCATCGTGGCCCTGATCGTGCTCATCATCGTGCTCATATACAGGTGCGCCCGAGTATTCCTGCTGCTTCGAAGTTTCCTCTCTTTGATTCTGAACTTCCTCTCCCAACGGGTCTGTGTATTTAATAAAAAGTGTCCATGAGGTTTTCCACAGTAAAAGGCTCTTTCATGTAAAACCCAATATTGTCAAAATCGATTGCCCATTAACTAACCAAATTTGGTAACGTGACCAAGATTTTGTATCTTAACAGCTCTAATATTAGTTCTGCAAATGATACCACAGCATTACGCTCCATAGTGCTGTCCTGGGCAGCCAAGGCTGTGTCCATTAGCGTTTAATGCAGTCAAATGAAGTTACAGATTACAGATATAGCCAGTCCCTTTCTCTGACCTAGAGCTGCAATGCTGTAATGTGGTGCAATGACATTCCCACAATCTCAACTTTTGATCGTTTACTTCTGAGTAATGTAGTTTAAAGTCATCTATTAGAACTGGAAATTACAGCTCATTGTGCTGTAAAGGCCTGCCTGATCTTACGTTTGCATGTTAGGTGGCTAGCTAACCGAATTTGGCTGTGTGTGAATATAAGAGGTGTAGGTGTTTTGTTATCGTTTTTGTGTTCGTTTCATATCAAAGGTAATATTTGAGCCCTGAGCTCTGCAGCCTAATGCAGTATTTTTTAAGGACCAAAATATTCAGCTGTTAGAATGCATTTTAACAATCATGAGCTTCAAAATTAAGCATTTATGATGGTCTGTGCTGACATGATGTTAGTACAGAGCCCTCACTCAGTGTTTGTTACCAGTATTTTAATCGGTTGAATATTCCAGTTTTCCCTCCACAATAGAATATTGGGGATAAATGTGTAGTTTGAACCAGGCTTTCATAAACCCAGAGCCTCAAAGACTTTCAGCAAGATGGGTCAAAAAAGTCTCTCTCAGAGAACTCTCTCAGTAGTGTGTTGTCAGTTTCAGTTGGTTGTTTTTGGTCCATTAATTCACTTTTTTACGTCCTGTGACAAGAAGCGTTTTCAGGATGCCGCTCTTTCCCGAATGCGTGCTTCGGGCGATGGTTGTAGTCGGCTAATGCAGGGGGTGTGGCTTCGGCAGGAGGAAGAGCAAGCAGGCCCTGAGAGACTACAAGAAGGTCCAGATTCAGCTGGAGAATCTGGAGACCAGCGTGAGAGACCGCTGCAAAAAGGAGTTCACTGGTGAGCAGGGCCACACCTCCCCCAATTTTAAATAGGAACAAGCCTATATGTTCTGTTTATTGCTCTCTGTTTGGATATATATGATTTTGTTTATCGCATTGTAGCAAAAACCCAAAGATATATTTTTGCATAACCTCAGAGCATACTAGCGTTATTGAATGCAGTGCACTGAATTATTTATTTGCTTAACATTTTCCCCTTGTTGCAACTTGCACAGCCTATTTTTACTCCTGTGCATTTATACAGCAGGGTATTTTACTGCAGCAATTAAGGCCTTACCTTTGCTCAAGGGTGCAGTAGCAGTACCCCAGCTGGGATTTGAACCTGAAACTTTTGTGTTACGAGAGCAATTCTCCAACTGCAGTTCTACGCAGCGAGCCCTTGCCGTTTGTTTCCATGGTAACCATCACATCCCAGCACCAGCGTGACGCCTCCCTCTTGTCTCTCCCGCAGACCTGATGACGGAGATGATGGACATGTCCAGCGACCTGGTGGGCTCCGGCATCCCCTTCCTGGACTACCGCATGTACGCCGAGCGCATCTTCTTCCCCGGCCACCGGGAGTCGCCGCTGCGCCGCGACCTGGACGTGCAGGAGTGCCGGCGGCAGACGGTGGAGCAGGGCCTGGTGCAGCTCTCCAACCTGCTCAACAGCAAGCTCTTCCTCACCAAGGTGACGAGCCCTCCTCGTCCCGCCCGCCGCGACCGCTAACTACGCGGGGGAAACCCGGGGTGAACGCGGGCGTGCTCGAAAGAGTACAGATGGGCCCAGAGCCTTCGGTTTGTGTCCTCGGGTTGGAATAGGTGCTCTTTCAGTGCTCGCGTTAATGCAGGACTCTGCATTTTTTTAATGCTGAAAAAGGGCCAAAATGTAGGAAAAAATACACTGCATTCTATAATGCACACATCACAAGCATTTCGATTTAAACAAATTAAAATTACTGGCTGTGAGTGCCACCTGTTGTCTTGATGTGAAAGCTTACCTTACTTGCGATTTTAACGAAGGCGATGAAATGACTTTCTACATGTACAGCATGTTCACAAATAGCAAGAGAAAGATAAGTTTGCTCCAAATTTAGTACATTTCCCCAGTTAGTTACATGTGGCATGCAGTGACATTGCACTGGGTTATGTTGGGTATATAAATACAAGCTGTAAACGTTACTGGTTTAATGCTGTGCAAAATACTTGTGTTTCAACTTCTCCCCTTAACAATTTTTACGCACCCTGATATGGGTGATTTAAGTCCCTTTAAACCTAATGGCCAACACAGCAACTACGCTGCAGATTTTTCCTCAGTTTTAGCAACACAGTAATTACAGTCGTTCTTTCCTTTTTTGGAATGAATATTAAGGCCGTTGCAGTGGAGTGTGTCATTGGGGAAAAATGTACCTCTCTTTCATAATTTTCATGTTATTAGGAGGAAATTGCATACGCATTACAAAACTTCCCACAGTCATTTTGAACATTTTTATTGATGTTTTAATGGTTATGAAACCTATTTTGAAAACTGAAATGTGTGAGTTTTTCGAGGGAGCGATCGCATGGGTCCAATTTAAACAGACCAGGAAGCAGTCATTTCCCAGCGGTGTCTGTCCTGGCCGATGTTGTGTTTACCTTGCACTACAGCTTTAAAAAACAAAACAAAACAAAAAAATAGCGAACAGGCCGACGTGACTCTCTGGTGTTCTGCCGTTAATCGTCCCCCCGCGCGCGTGCTTCCTGTCCCAGTTCATCCACACCCTGGAGAGCCAGCGGACCTTCTCCCCCAGGGACCGGGCGTACGTGGCCTCCCTGCTGACCGTGGCCCTGCACGGCAAGCTGGAGTACTTCACCGACATCCTCAAGACCCTGCTCAACGACCTGGTGGAGCAGTACGTCGCCAAGAACCCCAAACTCATGCTCCGCAGGTGAGAACGGCGCAGGGGCGCGGCGGCAGTTCCTGAACACTGAGGGGTGACACACCCATTCCCCCTGGGGGGTCTCTAAATATGCAATGCAGTGCATGCTTTTATAGTAGTAGTAGTAATGCTTGTAGTAGTAATACAAGAAAAAACTTCTAGTTGTTTAAGTACAAATAGTAATCATAACAGTAATACAACACTTGTTGTAGTAATACAATATTAGTAGTAGAAATAGTTGCAGTATACTCATAGTAGTAGTTGCATTTTTATGGGTAGGCTTGGAGTATATTATTATAGTGATAGTTTTATGGATAACATTGTTGGTTAGCCCTTGTAGTAATTCATAATGTAGGCAGTAGATGTTATGATTAGGAGTTTTTGGATTATGTGTTATTGTGACTGCTCACTGTCCCTGTTCCAGAACTGAGACGGTGGTGGAGAAGCTCCTGACTAACTGGATGTCCATCTGCCTCTATGCCTTCCTGAGGGTGAGTTGGTCCGTGTGAAAGGGAAAGCACACGCGCTATAGATAAATGTCAACAGTCCTCTGAAGCTTCATGGAGTGCTTGTGTGTTAATGGCCGCCCTGTCTTTTCCGCGCCCCACAGGACTCTGCGGGGGAGTCCCTCTACATGCTCTTCCGGGCCATAAAGCACCAGGTGGACAAGGGCCCCGTGGACGCGGTGACGGGGAAGGCCAAGTACACGCTGAACGACAACCGCCTGCTCCGGGAGGACGTGGAGTACCGCACCCTGGTGAGGCCAAGAACACTTCACCCCTCCCATATTCTCTGCCATCTGACTCTTCTAAAGCCCTTGGCTCTTCTGAGGAGCACAGGCTATTGACGAATGGCCCCCATCTCACTCGGTTGGGGGCAAGCGTTTCCAAGATCACCCCAGTTGTGTCCACTCCCATTAGGTCTTCTAACTACTGGAGGCTTATTGGTCAAGCCTCTGCATGATTGTGCATAAGCCACATCAGAATGGGAACACCTCAGTGGCAGAGAGATCTGTCAATGACAACGCCACAGCACCAGCCGTCTGATCATTATGGGGAAATCTGTGCGGTGCGAGTTGGTCGGGGAGTCTGCCTGAGGAAGATCCGGGGTGAGGAAGAGGGGCAAAGCTGAGTCCTTGCGCTTCCTCCTCCAGACGCTGAACGTGCTGGTCCAGGGCGGGGCTGGGAACGAGGCCCAGCCCGTCGCGGCCAAGGTGCTGGACTGCGACACCATCACGCAGGTGAAGGAGAAGGTCCTGGACCAGATGTACAAGGGCACGTCCTTCTCTCACCGGCCACACACGGACTCCCTCGACTTGGGTGAGCTCCTGACCTCCGCCCCCACAAAATCTGCTTTTCCCTCTCCTGCACCTGTATGGCTTGTAACTGAATGATGTCATACTTATTGTACATATGGTTTGTTCACAGTATAATTCAGTACATTCTTTGCTTTTTTTTAATGCTTCGATATTTGAGCCATTCTTTCCCTTCTTTCTGAACTTGTCTTGTTTGGTGTTGGTGTTTAGAGTGGCGGTCGGGCGTGGCTGGTCACCTGATCCTGTCCGATGAGGACTTAACGTCCGTGGTGCAGGGCACGTGGAAGCGGCTCAACACGCTGCAGCACTACAAGGTGGGTGTTTATTTTTAAAGATGCTGCTGCAGCGCTAATGTCTTGGGGATTATTACTCATCTCTATTTGTATCATGGCTTGGGGTGTAAATGTGTGTAAACAATAAAGCCCAAATAACGTCCTGTAACATCTGGACTCTGTCTTACACCAGTGTGAACTTGTTTCTGTTATTTCACACCACTGACCAGCAAGTGTTTGAGTATAATATGATTACATTCAACAGATTTTGAAATAAATAATTAAAAATAACTCTCAATAAAAACAAAATTCTGATTTAATAAAACAAGCTCAGTGCGTGAATGGGTCATTCAGTTTCTGACATTTTCTCTGCTGTGATTGCGCAGGTTCTGCCGGGGCATTGGTGCCCGGCACGCAACTCCCATGACACCCGACTAGTGGCAGGAGAGTGAGTGGCCCTGCTCTGCGCGCACAGGCATACATATACATTATTCCACTTACATGACATTACACTACATGCACAGTATAATACATTTACATATACAATCACACACATTCCATTACATATTACATTATAAAAATAGCTGTACACATGGCATTACATATTACATTAAATTACGCATTACGTATGACATATTACACTACATAATACATTTAACATATTACAATACACATCACATTACCCATTACATATTACATTAGAAAAATAGCTGTACACATGACATTACATATTACATTATTTAATACATTTTACATATTACTATACATATTACATTACACATTATATAATACATTTTACATTAAGATGCACATTACATTACACTGTGCACATTACATATGACATATATATGACATTACACATGAATGTGCGGTGCAGAGACGCCGATGCTGGAGGACGCAGACGAAGGTGGGGTGAGGCTGTGGCACCTGGTGAAGGCCAGCGAGGAGCCGGAGCTGCCCAAACACCGGCGGGGCAGCCTGAGAGAGCGGGAGAGAGCCAAGGCCATCCCCGAAATCTACCTCACACGCCTGCTCTCCATGAAGGTACTGCCCCACAGGGGTCCCAGAATTACAATTTACAATACTCCTTTTCATGTGCATTCTTATTTACTTTAGATTACCATATTTCTATAATTACATATTTTAGACTTCTGATATAAAGGATTCATGAATTATTTTGCAGTAATATTACGACATTATGATTATAGTATTATGCTTTAGACTGTACTGTTTTGCTGCTTCCTCAACATGCACTAGAGAGTTTACTGCCAATGCTTTGCAACCTGCAGTACGTGTTAGATAAACTTGCCAAAGTTGTGGGGGGGGTTATGTATTTAGGAACCCCTCTTGTGACATCATGCACAGAAAGAGGGTCAGAGGGGGAGCAGCTAGAGAGATGAGCAGTTCAGGGAACTGGAACTGTGCCCGTATGATTAGGAGTGGGACACTGCTCTTGCACATCTGAACAGGGCATTTATCCTGCCTGAAGAGTTCAAATGGGGAAGATGCCAACTATGTTAGCGGCTGTGGTTAAGGGGTGCCTGTAGCATATAATGTAAAATTATTCCTTCTAGCGACGTAGTGATGCACAGTGTTATCTGCACTGATAGTCGCTGGGGCTGTGCAGTTGTATGTGCTCATGGAGTGATGCTGTAACATGCTAACCTTCACAGGGTACGCTGCAGAAGTTTGTGGACGACCTGTTCCAGGTGATTCTCAGCACTAGTCGGCCGGTGCCTCTCGCCGTGAAGTACTTCTTCGATCTCCTGGACGACCAGGCCGCGCACCACGGAATCTCGGACAGCGAGACCATCCACATCTGGAAAACCAATAGGTAGGAAAATATCCGACCTGCTAGTGGATGAATAAGATCGCCTTTTAGCGTTGTGAAGAGTTTTAGTGTTTGCCTAAAATGCAAGGTCTCGCATTGGGAAAACTCAGTGGGTTTCTGCATTAGAAGGTCTCCTGAAGGATCTTGTAGAGTTTGGTGTTTTCTCCACATTACAACATCTCCTTAAGCATTGTGGAGACTTTTAGCGTTTGGGTGAATGGAACTTCCCTTCCCGTTCACTTTGTTTTTCTATCACATAAAAACCAAGCAGATTTCCTCCAACTGGGTTTTTTTTTGTTTGGTTGTTTTCCCCCAAAGTCTGCCGTTGAGGTTCTGGATCAACATCGTGAAGAACCCGCAGTTCATCTTCGACGTCCAGGCCTCGGACAATGTGGACGCCGTCCTGTCCGTCATCGCCCAGACCTTCATGGACTCCTGCACCATCGCCGAACACAAGCTGGGAAGGGTGAGCGAGACGGACAGACAGACGGACGGACGGGTGGGAGGGAAGGGGCCAGGAGGGGAAGGCAGAGTGGTTCAGGCAGGCCGAAGATTCCCTACCTCCCCAGCACGTGTTTAACGCCTAAGTATCTCTCTCCCTGTGCTCAGGACTCCCCCATCAACAAGCTACTTTATGCCAGAGACATTCCTCGCTACAAGCAGATGGTGGAGAGGTAGGTGCGAGCCGTCTGCCAGGGCTCTGGGTGGCGATGGGCAAGCTGTCGGGGCACGGCCTGGGCATATGGGATCTGCCGCGGGGCTCGGCGGGGGGCACCGGTGGGGCACGGGGTCAGCCGCGAGGCGGGACAGATAACGGTGATAAATTTAGAACATTGTTCTTTTTGATAAGAAAATGCTATTTGCTGCCGGTTTGAGTTGAGATGGGGGGCAGTATTCAGGACACACTATCGGGACTTAAATCCACATTGCCATCTTTCCTCTGCTTCTCTCCATCTTTCTCCTTCCTTTGTTTCTTTCCTTCTTCCTCGCCCTCTCCGTCCCTTCCTCTTTCTCTCTTCTATCATCTCGCCACCCACACACTTCCTTCCTTTCTCTGTTTTTCTTCCTTTCTTTCTGTGCAGGTACTATGCTGATATCAGACAGACCATCTCTGCCAGTGACCAGGAGATGAACTCTGCACTAGCAGAGCTATCCAGGGTATGTTTAAAAAAAAAATTTTTTATTATGCCTATGACCTTAACATATGTTTTCACATCCATCGTCTGAATTCACAATGTGTCATTTTATTTGGCAAAAACATATGTAGTATGCTATTGAAAATGCTAATCAGTTTCTTACCCATTCTAATCCTAATGTTAACTGAGTGTTTCTGCTCTGAGAAGGATTTCAAACCAACTAGTACAGAGTATAGCGGCTTCTCACTTCTCTAAATATTAACTTCTTAACGAGTTGATATCACTAGCCGTTTAAAATGTTTTAGCTCTGTAATTTTATTGGAAAACATTATTTTCTCTTTGAAGGGCATGTATTGTTTATATATAAATTTCTGAATTGTGTTAAACATTCCTTTTTTCATGTAGAATTACTCAGGAGAACTGAATTACCTTGTGGCCCTGCATGAGTTGTACAAATACATCAACAAGTACTACGACCAGGTGAGTCTCTGCCCTCTCAACAATGCTGCTGCCCTATAATTACACTTTCAGCAGTATACAAATGAGCTAACCTCTTGCAGCGATAAAGAGGGAGAGAATAACAATCTGCGCAACTAAACAAGCTGGTTGGATTTACTTGAAGTGTATTTTCTTGCTTTAAATCACAAACCTGACAATGCGCCAATAATAGCAATTGTTAAGCCAGCAGGTTGCCAGAAACTTCCATAAATATCTAAATTATCTTTCATTGCACATAAAAACTGTCTGGAGCGATCTAAGATATACGCTAAAATGGACATGACATTGAAATAAACTCCAGAAAGCGAATTGTGCCTTTAATTATCTTGGTTGAATGCCTAAACGGATTAAAGGCTGCGGGGGTGCTCGGTGATGAAGGACTTTTCGTCGCATGTGTAACTCCGGCCCGTCCTGTTCGCCGTGTCCCTCCCAGATCATCACTGCCTTGGAGGAGGACACTACCGCCCAGAAGATGCAGCTGGGGTACGAGCGCCCCTAGCAGTCACTTGCAGCGCAGCCAGGGGAACCAAAGGACGACTTGTGAGGAGGGGAGACTTCAGCCGGAGGTGGGGAGGAGGGAGGAGCTTCAGCCGGAGGTGGGGAGGAGGGAGGAGCTCCAGCGAACGGGGAGGGGGAGGGAGGGAAAAGCGGAAGGGAAAGTCTGGGTGCAGACCCCCGATTTTCCTCAGCTCGTCCAACCGCAGGAGGGGAGAGGCGCTCTCCAGGGCAGAGGGGACCGGGTGCCTCTCCACAACCTGCCCTTTTACCGAACCGGATATTTCTACCATCCAGCTTTCCTTTTTTTTCTGCTTGGATGTCTGTTAGATCAATTAGATGTGTATCCACATACATTACTGAGCTGTACTAAGACATCTGTAGGAGATCCTGGCAAGGAATCAAATGCCACTTCATTGAACAAGTGCAAACTGAGGCGTTGTCATGCAGTGATGTGGAAACCAGGTGGCGACTGCGGATTTCGGCAGTGAACAGGATAAACAATGAACTGATCGCCTGGTTACCAGACACCCACCAGACACTTGAATTAATCCCCATGAAGCTGGTTTTTGATGCAACAGATTAGTAAAGTATAAAAGATGCAGCAGTTAGACTGGTGATCCGTAGGAATTCTTGGTGGTTCTTTAACGAACAGTTTGTCAGTTTATTGTGGGGGTTTTTTCCCCTTGCAAAATTCTATTTCTGATGATATAATTCTAAACCCTCTATCCTTTCACTTCTGGTTTAATTTACCCACTATAGTCATGTTGTGTTTTTATTTTAATTGAGATAGTGGAGGAGTGTTTATGTAGGGCATTATCTGTAAATACCCCCTATCCCCCATAAGTGTCCTCACTAACTCACAACAGCTTTATGGTTTTCAGTAGGTAATGGTCAAGTACAGGTGCTTCAAATGTGTCAACTTCATTCTCCCTGGATTACTTCACACCTTTATTCTCCCAGAGTAATTAAGTCTGTGCTGTTACAGCTGCTATTCACTGTAAAAAAAACTTGCTCACTGTGAGGCCAGATAAGCATGTCATAACTGCGCGAAATTACCTAAGAAGGAAAATCCCCTTTCCACAAAATACGACTTAAGGGTTTGCGGTGACACTCTTTCTTTATCACGCCGCGCTTGAATCCCAAGGTGTGTATGAGCACTGTTCTTTTTAAACTCAACAGCTGAATAGCACATAGCTTCTACCCTTTCCCGCCATGCGGGCTGTAACGCACCCGCGTGATATCCGCCTTCACTAGTATTAAAACCCGACATTTTTAACGGAAGCTCCGAATTTAAAACTAGCAAAGACGAATGGTACCGCAGCCTGGATTTTAGATCCGGACCCAACATACGGTACATTCGACCCGAAAGGTGGAGGGTAAAGCGCATTTGTGCGGAACACCAATGGATTTTAATCATGCATGACAAAACTCAACGTTATTTTTTTATTTTTAAATCATGGTTCTTCAAGTGTGGCATGCTATTTTTGTCTCTTAAATACTGCGTGAGGGGAACTGTCAACGGACTAGTAGTAAATCCTCGCTTTCAGCGAAAGAAGCAATGGTGTCAGTAAGACGAGGTAGCGAGTCCGACAATTTAGTGTGTTTGAGTTGAGAGTGGTCTTCTTTGTCCAGCTCGACCGGGTGGCCTTCTTTGCGCTTTTCGTAGCGTTCTTCCTGTGGACGTGGGAGGGAAAACTGTGACCAGGAAGTTTCCGGAAAAGATCTAAAGCACTGTTCGATTACTTGCTGTAAATGGAAGTCGAACTAATGTCGTACGAAATCTAGTTTACGAGAAGGTACTAGAAACCTTTCTTTTTAACCACGTGCACAAGCGACAATGATGATATACTTGCGTTTTCCTTTTACATCATTTATGTGGTTGGAATAATTTCAAATAAGATTTTTTTTATTTTAAAGATTGTGTTATAAACGTTATCGGGATTTTCCTGCATTTCCACATTCCTTTTATTGGGTCCAAGTAAAGGAAACACAATCTTGGGAAATTATTTTAATGTAATGCTTTTAAAGATTTTTTTTTAAAATGTGACACACAGGACCGTTTCCCCCTGTATATATTGTGAATTCTGCTGTAAGTCGTGTGAGCACAGAATACGAATTTAATTACCAAGACCATTTTCCTCAAGTGTAGTGAACAGAAATCTGAGAATGCTGAAGGCTTTTGCTGACAGAACGTTGCATTTAATCGTGTCCTGTGTGGCCATCTTGCTGCAAGTCCTCTTGCGACCACCAGGTGGCAGAAGAAAACAAATGCAGTGATTGGGTTTTCACGGATTGGAGCCTTTGTAAAACCAATGCTTTCAAGCTCACTATTTATTACGTTTGTGCTTTTAAAGAACACTTTGATTTGATCGCGTCTTTGTGAAATTTGATAAAAGTATGAAAAGAAATGGACACTGGTGTTTCAAGTGCACGCTTTTTTGGGAAACTGCAAGAATGTGAAAAATCGTAAATGCAGTTGTAAACAAGGGATCTTGCTGCACATAATACAAAAGGTTCACCATTAAGGTTAGTGCTGGACTGAGATTCATTATTCATTCAACCCATCTATCTCACAGCTCGATGTCAGTGCTCTGGTAATGCTGTATACCAAGAGAAGATTTGCATATGGCTGAGAAGGTACAACCAACCTGGTACTCTTGAAAGAAAGCAAATATGCAAATAAAGATGGATTTTATATGGATCCCCCCTCCCCTTCCTCAGTATAAAGTACATGGAAAATGTGTGATGTCATTCCTTTGACTTTTTCCGTTTTTATGTGTCTGATGAGCTGCTAATGGCTCTCCTATGTGTAGTGACCAAAAAAAAACAACTCAAAAACACAAAAAAAATAAAGCTTGCGCACATTGAGTGTCAAAGGTACATTGTTACAAACAGCTTACAAGCATCTACTTACCTTCACAATTACTAATGTACTTTGAGAAGAAAGAAGTCTTAGTTTACCATTTACCGCCAGTTGACCAGAGAGAAATCCTCCAGATTTTTACTCTGGGTTGTGCTGGCTCTCGTATTGGGATGAACGACCACCGTGGTGATTTATAAATGAAAATATAAGCATAAAGACGTGTTAACATACTGCACTCCTACATGCTCGACTAATGTCTTTTTTCGAATGCACAATTTTTACTGTTGTATGTTTTTCCACATAGTAGTATATATCTATAAAAACAAATAATGATAATAGAGAATTAAGGTAATTTGAGGGAATAAAAGTAACTTTATTATTGGTAGGCTGTACAAATTCAATTGTGTAGAGCAGGCTCTGCAGGGAGCGCTGGGACTGAATTTTTTTTTTTTTTTTTTTTTTTCCTCTGTTAATATCAATGTAAATAATGATTTAATAAGGCCAACTTGTAGCTACTTAACCTGTTTAATAAGAGAAAGTGGAAACTTCCTACAGATTGTGATGTAATAAAATGTTCTGAAAATTAAAGATTAGAGGTATTTTTTATTGATTTGCCTGTCTTTTTCCTTCACATTTTGTGCACGCATCTCGCATAAAGCAGAGAGTTCAAAGTTGTTTAAATTTCAAAGGGAAAGCTGCCTTTTCTCACTCAGAAACCCAGTGACCCTATGAAGTCTAAATCTGTTTTCCTACCCTCCCACACTGCAAAGCAGGGGTGTCCAATGTTATTTCAGAAGGGCCAGTATGGAAGCAGACTTGTTCTTACCCAGCACCAGCACCCGATTTAAAAATAAAAATAAAAAACAAGGCCTTGACTGAAGACTTGACTAGCTAAATTGGGTGTTTTAGCATTGTGGTGGAACAAAATCCTGTACCCACACCAGCCTTTCTCTCGAAACCATTACACACCCCTGCTGCGAAGGCCACACGGTGCCGTGCACTGCGAATGCGTGCCACGTGCGTCCATGAAGTGGACATGGGGCACGGACTACCCACGATGCAGCGCGTGGTTTAGAACGTTAGCTGCACCACACTGATGGAGCGCCTGGTGCACGGCGCGGGGAGCAGCGGTGGTGGTTTGTCCCGGTGGCCCTGCGGCTTGCTGATGATGAGCAGGGGGTTGCTGTGGCGCAGGACGTCGTCACACACGGAGACGCCGTCCAGGAAGTTGCGGAGCTGGGTGCGCAGGTGCCTGTTCTGCTCGGTCATACGGGCCTGCTCCTGCTGCAGGCACAGGTGCTCCTTCAGGGCCGCGTTGTAGCGGTGCCAGAAGCTCTCCAGCGGAGACACCTCCTGAATGTTCTGGAAAGAGGAGGACGTTTGGCTTTCAAACGCCTACGAGAACGCGTTCCCTTTTCTGAGCGTGGCGTTTGTTGGTTGGTGCTGCGTGTGTGTGTGCGTGCGCGTGCGCATAAGTGCATGTGTGTCTGTCAGAAAGAGAAAGTGAGAGAGACGAGCTGAATGTTCTGGAAAGAGGAGGATCTATTGCTTTCAAACACCTACGAGCACGTACTGCCTTTCCTGAGCATGGAATTTGCTGGTTGGTGCTGTGTGTGTGCGTGTGTCTGCCAGAGAGAAAGTGAGAAAGAGGCAACCTAAATGTTCTTGAAAGAGAAAGATATATTGCTTTTAAACATCTGAGCACACTGGTCTCTTTTCTGAGCACAGAATTGTTTGTTGTGTTTGTGTGAGAGAGTGATATACCGAGTGTGTAATTTGAGTGTGCACGCCAGTCACTGCGGACAGTGCTACCTTGACCATTTCCTCAGACATGGGCTCCATGCAGAGGCTGTTGAGCAGGACCTGCTCCTCGGCGCTCTGAGAGGTGGAGTAATACACCTTCTCCCGCTCCTTCTCCAGCCTGCGGCATGCCTCCATCAGACGCAGCAGCTTCTCCCCCTGCACCAGAAACACTGAGCTTAGCAAAGCCACGCCCTTCACCTGGCTGGGCGGGGCCACAGATATTTGGTTTGTGGCTGTAGGCTTCAACTGCCATATTCCTGTACGATTCCTATCATACAGCCCATTTTGTTGATTTACAAGTACAAATAACGTACGCAGGCAACTACGTCTCCAGATAGTGTTGAACTAGCATTTCCATACAACAAACATTTTCACTTGAAGGCTGTTCATATCTTTGAGGGTATCTATGGAACCGTATATTAAAGATATCTATGGTTATTAAAGAGCCCACTTGGACACTTGACTGCCCTGGGCCTAGGAGATGCCGGGAAAATATTCAGTAAATATGACCCTCCATGTGCAGTAGAATCATCTGGGCCGGTCAGCGGATATGTGACACCACAAGCCTTCAGTACTTTGATAGGTTCACCAAGCAGAGCTGCGTGCCTTGTTTATCTGGTGTGTAAACCAGGCTTGCCTTGAGTATGATGGCCTGTATCTTCTTGGAAGTGGCGTTGCAGTGCTTGACCAGGCTGGCGAGATGGTTCTTGTCCCTGACGCGGGTGGTGCACATCTGCACTTTGAGCTGCTGTCCCTGCATGGTCACCTCCTCTTTGACCGCCCGCAGGCCCCCCAGCGCCGAGAAGCACTCCTCCTTCGTGCAGGAGAGCCGCGCCCGCAATGCCACGATTGAGTCCTACCAAGGGAGGGTTTGCGTTTGTGTCCGCAGACATGCAGCCGTTGTGCAAAACTATCGCTGTGGACGTAGACCCCCCAGACTGGGGTAGGGGTGGGGGGTGGGGGGTGGGGGGGGTTATGCCCCGTTTAAATATAATTGACAGACGAGAGCTGGGGGCTGGGAAAGCCCCGCCCCTCTGACCTGCAGCTTGTGGAGCTTCTTCACGTGGAGCTCTATTTCGTCGACGCAGAGCTTGTCGTGGGCCTGCAGCGACTCGAGGGCCACATATTGGTCCTCCGTGCTCTCTCTGTAGCTCCAGACGGTGTGCTGGACCTGATTCCACAGGAGCTCGACGTCCCCCTCCAGCTGGACCCGCAGCGTGTTGCGCTCCTCTGTGTTCTGTCAGACACAGGACCAGTTGCAGTTAGGTAAGTGTCCTCACTGTCCCCATGTGTTGGTACTTATCGCGTAGCTACGCTCGGTGGCTCGTGTTGTGTGTCTCCTGCCAATTTACAGTTAGCCTGACTCTGCAAGTAGATACCGCTGTATGTATGATCTGTGTATTTCCTTTCAGTAAGGTAGTCTTGTCTCAAAACAGACTCCCTTTCAGTGGTACGGTTCAGGTCCAGTGAGGTCAGTGTGCAGTGCAGTGGTGTGGTTTAGGTCCAGTGAGGTCAGTGTGCAGTGCAGTGGTGCAGTTCAGGTCCAGTGAGGTCAGTGTGCAGCAAAGTGGTATGGTTCAGGTCCAGTGAGGTCAGTGTGCAGTGAAGTGGTATGGTTCAGGTCCAGTGAGGTCAGTGTGCAGTGCAGTGTTACGTTCAGGTCCAGTGAGGTCAGTGTGCAGTGGTACGGTTCAGGTCCAGTGAGGTCAGTGTGTGCAGTGCAGTGCAGTGGTATGGTTCAGGTCCAGTGAGGTCAGTGTGCAGTGCAGTGTACTTCAGTCCAGTGAGGTCAGTGTGCAGTGGTACGGTTCAGGTCCAGTGAGGTCAGTGTGTGCAGTGCAGTGCAGTGGTATGGTTCAGGTCCAGTGAGGTCAGTGTGCAGTGCAGTGGTACGGTTCAGGTCTAGTGAGGTCAGTGTGTGCAGTGCAGTGGTACGGTTCAGGTCCAGTGAGGTCAGTGTGTGCAGTGCAGTGCAGTGGTAAGGTTCAGGTCCAGTGAGGTCAGTGTGTGCAGTGCAGTGCAGTGGTAAGGTTCAGGTCCAGTGAGGTCAGTGTGTGCAGTGCAGTGGTACGGTTCAGGTCCAGTGAGGTCAGTGTGGCATACCCTATTTTCGATATCGACGCAGGTGCTCTGGAAGTCCTGTCGCACATCACTGTCCACCTCACTGTAGTACTGGTCAATGGCGAAGTTCACCTCCTCCAGGTACTTACACTCCTTCTCATGCTGAGTCAGGATCAGTTGTCTACACACACACATACAGCATGCCCCACAGGGTTATTAATTAATTGTGCAAGCTTGCTAAATTCATTCTGAAACACGCATACACACTGCATGGTGTGTGATTTTTCAGAAATCATCAGCGGCGCACAGGAAGCTTGCCTCTCCGCTCTGAAGTCTTTGCCGATGATCTCCAGCATGCTGCTCCACTGGCGCTCCAGTGACGACACCCTGCCCTTCTGATGGTCCAGGAGCTGATCCACACACTGCACGTAGGAGCTGAGCGCGTGCGCCGACTGCTGCTTGGTCTCCTTCAGGTCGCACAGCATGCACTGCGGTGGACACACGGGGGGAGACGCGCGGATGCGCGACGAGCCTCAGCGTTACTGCACGCGACGGAGAGGCCCGGGGAGCGGGGGAAGGGGAGGCTGCGCCTCCTCGGGGGAGCTGGGGAAGGGGCGACCGCGCCTCCTCGGGGGGGAGCTCCTCACCTTGATGATGCTGTCCTTGTGCCCGAGCACCCTCTCGAAGGTGTGGCTGAGCACGGCGATGTCGCGCCGCAGCTCCTGGGCGCACGCCTGCCTGAACACCGCCCGCCACTTCTCCGTCAGCTTGTGCTGGTTGGTCACGCTGTTCTTCTCCTCCTTCTGCAGCTTATCCTGGGGGACAGGAGACGGTGATGGAGATGGGGCGCAAGGAAACGTGGGGAGGTGGGGAGATCTGGAAAAAGATCCAGTATTGTGTGGAGAGGAGAGGGGAGAGGCAGGAGAGGGGGCACAACAAAACAGGCGAGGATCCCCAAACATACACATCTCTACCTGTCTAAACATTCTCAGTATGCACAACAACATACCCTCCAAACACAAGCATTTTATAATTCCACTCTTCTATTGATGTAATGGCAGGAGGTCCATACACGTTTATGCCCATTAAGGACAACTGAGAGGCAGTGCGTCTGAAAAGCGCAAATTTAGAAAGCTAAAAGGATCAGGACATTGTACCTTGAGGAACTGTATAAGCATGGCCTGTTTTTTCTTTGCCGCCTCCTCCTCTGCTAAGGCTTTCTGCTTCATATAGAGTTCCCTCTCTTCCTCTGTCATGGGAACTGACTTTCCCTTGCCTTTCTTCTTTTTCTTCGCCATGCTTCCCTACTTCTCTTTCCTTATGGCAACGTGCAATATCTGTTTCGAGTCCTTTCCTTTCCCCTTGGGGCCAACTGCTTTCAAGAAATGTTCAGAAGCTACACATAATGTGACAAATTGTAAATGTTTATAAACAATGTTACCAGTCAAACAGATGTTGATCAATGGCAAGTGAAGTACATTGGGAATTATCAGGTTAAACTAACTGTATTTAAGTTAGTTCCCAGATAGCCAACAATAGCATGTACATTTTCAGCTAAGTTACCATAGTGTTAGTGTTAATACTAGCTGTGTGTTGCAATTAATGTTTTGAAATGCAAGCTTAAATTTGCTGACCAGTGTTCCCCTCTCTACTTAAGTTACTTTGTCTTTAAAGCCCTTTACATTTGCCGTAACGGTATTAACTTGCTACAATGAAATTACGAAGTATCAAACTGGTGTTGTTAAAAAGTTTAATACGATAAATTGTCTAACGTTACTGCAGTTCTATTGCATAGAACTTTTAAATATCAGTTATTATAATAAGAAGTTTTATATAATAGATACGTTTGCAAATTATTATGCATGTCCCCACTCGTTTTTTCTTTTCTTGTCTTACCCGATTTGACGAGAGAAGCAGGATTACAACGGTCATAACAGCAAGTTTTGTAGTATTATGTAGGAATTTGTGTCCGTTGTTATGACGTCAGGTCACTCGTGCACGGACCTGACTCCATCTCACGTCACAGCAGAAGTAAGAAATGTCATGCAACGATTTTATCCCGCACTTTTTCGCTTACTCTTGTTTTTTAATTAGCACATAATCGTCCTTTTTTATTGAGATTCAATTATTATGTCTATATTCATATTAATATATTAAACCTACAAATATTATATATCCAAAAACGAATCCTACATATTTCATTATTAGTAGGAGTTGTTCTGTGGGAGTGAGGAGAGTAAATTGGCTACACTGATGGGGGGTACTCATGTTTTGAAGCGGTTTTGCAACACGGGTCCACTTCTGTAACGGACCAGGCTCAAAATTGCGTCCCACGCGAGTGTGTATCCGCCTATCCGCTTGCGATCAGCGGGTGGCAACCATGCACATAATGGTTTTGTGTGGTTTGTCGGTATAATTAGATTTTCAGCGGTCATTGTGGATTTTATCGTAACACTGAAGTAACACATTGGAGGGAGAAAGGAAATAATACAACTAGTCGAGTTAAATAGCAAATAGCAGTTTCCAGCTTTGTACAGTTTGTGGTTGGCTAGCCAGCTAAGTTCGGAAGAAGCTACGCAGTGTTACACAGGTTAGTAGGAGTGGCTGGCTAGCTGATGCGAACTAAAATGATTATGAAGTTTAAGGGGATGTATGTATTTGATGTCATTGTGCAATAAGTGGTACTTTTATTTACTTGAATACGTGGTCTTGTTGGAAACTAGCTAGATAATGTTTAGAAGTTAAAAGTGGCATTTGGCTTAATTACTCACGATGTAGCTACCTAATGTTAGCATTTGCTCGCTATGGAGCAAGTGAACGCTCGCTGTATAACGATAAGCGTTTGATTTAGTAATATACTTTACATTGCACTTGACAAGTTCTATTACCTTTTAGCCAGGATTATTTCTAGGTGAAAACAAGCAGTTGTGTTGTTTTAAACTTGTATTAAACGGCAAATAAAAGTGTTCACTTTGAACCTTTGGGACTTCAGTCTGTTATCAAATAATGAAGTTTTTTTAAAAAGCTGTACCAAAATTATTAATCATTATTATTATTAGTATTCATTTAAATACAATTATTGGTTAAGCAAAGAGGAACATATAGGGAACCTGAAAATGCTTAAATGTGCTTGTGTTTTTAAACGAAACTGCATTTTGACCAGCCTTGTCCGTGTCTATTGTTCGGTAAAAGCAATGGAGCCATCAGAAGGATCCACCCCTGATTCAGGAAGCCAGGAGGTAAACCCTGTCTACCTGCAGCAGCTACGGGAACTGGACATTCCCGAAGAGGCTGCAAAGCAGGTAGGCCTACTTGACCTTCAGCTGAGCTGAAAAGGCTCCTGGGTTTTTGGAGCATCTTGCATGTTAGACGTAATGGTCGCTGTCACAGTTGTAGCACCTCATAAATCTATATGATTTATGCCCCAGTCTTATTGCTATACTGGAAAGCGCCTAGAGCAGTGCGCCAGGTATTTCTGCACTTAATGTCTAATTATATTAACTGGTCTGATCAGTTTTGCACTGAACATCTGTAACGTTACCCCCTACTCTGTTCTGAGGCCCCCCCCCAAAAAAAATAAATAAAAATACACTTGGTGTTGTTTATTATAATGTCCATGTATTCACTTTGTGCTTACCACATAAAACAACCCCAGATGCACTGTCAAAACAATGTGGCGATGTGTCAAGCATCTTTTGTCGCTGGTTAACTCATGCAACTGCATGATTTGATGTCACTTCCTTGTGTCTTCTGGACTCATCCCAGAGCTGTCAGCTGCCCTTGACTCACGCTGACGGGGCCCATTTATCGGTCTGCCTATATGCGTGTACCCAATCCACTTTACCTGCGCCTTGCATTGTTGTAGGGTGACAAGCCCATCTGTCTTTATTTTTAAAGGAGAGCAGGACAGTCCACCTGGTTATCTTTGGGTTTTTCCTTTCTTATTGTTTGCTCTATTCAGACGTGCAGGGTATAGCTTGATTCTGACAGGCACAGATCCTGGCAGAGAAGGTAACAGATATGGGGGCCGCAGCCTAGAAAGTGGCGTTTCGGGGATCGAACTCACACCCACCCGGGTGGGGGGTGGGGGGTGGGTGTTGCATATCGAGAGTCGCCTGCCCTGTGAACCGTGCCACCCACACCCCAGCTGTCTTACTGCACTGCGTTTAATTGCACCGTGTCCCGTGACGTTAATGTCGGCTTACAAATATAGGCTTGTGTTGATTTTTTGTTGTTGTTTTTCTTGTCTTCTTAGGCATTGCTGCACACCAGGAATGTATCCGCCGAGGAAGCTGCCATGTATTACTTCAACAAGCTGGAAAACGAGGTGCCGTCATCTCTCCCGCGTTCGCAACAGTGTATTATTGTGCGGTTCTGATTGGTCTGGGTCTAAATAACTTTTCCCTCCCTTTTTTCCAGTACGAAGGTGATGAGGATCTGATGTTCAAGATGGTGTTTGTGGTGAACATGGACCTATCTATGGGGGTGGGGAAGGTTGGTTTGCTGCAGTTATTAAATATCTTGTCTGATAAGATCAGAAATGCAAGTTTTAAGTGTTATGAGATTAAATGTATACTGAAGTGAAAGGAACCAGGTGTTCCATAATTAAAGTCATAGTTGGGGGGTGGAAAATGGCAATTATTTCATAATACAGTTAAGCGCATTCTTTGATATGCCACATTTAAGCCTACTTATAGCTACCTAGTTTGGTGATTTTTATGTCTTCCATAATGGCAGACAGCTGAGGGTTGCAGAAACATTTCAAATGGAAACCAGTTCCTTTTCTGCTTGATACAATTATTCCACCCCATAATGGATTGATGAACGGTCCGAGGCAAGCATGCGTGGGCACCGTACTCCACTCGGGGATGGGCTTCGACTCTGACTCAGACTTAGGCACAGCTCACCGTTACTGCATTTACTCCATCATTTGGCCCAGTGGCTCCCAGGCATAATTAAATGGGCGAGGGCAGCTATACCGTTCAGCTGCCAGCGCAGCTGACTTACCGATCCGTCCTCTGCGCAGGTGGCTGCTCAGGTGGGTCATGGCGCGGTGGGGCTGTACCAGGCCCTGCAGGAGAAGAACAGCTGGAGAGAGATGGCTTGGAAGTGGGACCATGCCGGGTGAGTGCCAGTTTCCACAGGGTGGCAGATCAGGCAGCGGGTAACCAACCAGCAGTCACCAAGCCAGACTATACATCTTCAATCACATTACATAGTTACCCCTTTATGCAGTTGTAGAAATACATTAACGCGCATTGGACTGACATAGAAGACATTCCTGAAGCTCAGTATGGCCACAGAGTTCATAACCCATTTCTTGCTACTGTGTTCTGATAGATATATTTCATAGAAGACAGTTATTGCATTAATGCTGTGTCATGCTGAATGAATAAACTGCCTGCTCCATGTCTTAGAGTTTAGCAGTACCGCAGGGATGTGATATGGTTTGACGTAGCATCCTTGTCACGGTGCTTTCTCTGTACAGGGCAAAGAAGGTGGTGGTTCAGGGCAGTAACATGGCTCACCTCCTGGAGCTACAGGCTCTGGCCATGAGTCTCAATCTGCCCACGTACCTGGTGCAGGACGCTGGCAAGACTCAGGTAGGCTGGCTAACCCTTGGTTGTTGTCCTCATATAACAAGGACTTGGATTAACAGAGTCAATAAAGTTTTTAATAAGTTTTAACTGGATTTTTTCCGCTGATAATTATGGGACCTTTTTGTCCCCAATTTCTGTGGTGTCATTGCATAAAGATCATTTTCCAAAGTGAACTATACATCATGGTTTCCACAGTTTATGTATGACTGTATAACTGTTGTCGTCCTGTATAGGTGGAGGCTGGGTCACGCACTGTTCTGGCCATTGTCGGGGAGGAAGAGATGGTGAACAACGTGACAGGGAGCCTGAAGCTTCTCTGAGAGCCGGGATGCCAGGTGTATGACTGTGCAGGGCTGCAGACCGACCAGCAGAGGGCAGAATCTGGTTACGGCAGAGGGAGTCCACGCGCAATCGTTTAGAAAAAAGAAAAAAAAACGGGAAATCATAAGACACAGCCATTTTTGTTCCGTTCCCTCTCTCAGCCATCAACCGGAGGCAAAAGAAAAGCAAGCCAGCTTGACTCATGAGAAAGGACCAATTTTTACAACCAAACCAGGGTGGCTGCATATCAGAAAAAATAAGTTTACAAAGAGACAGAAGCCAAATTTTGTGGCAAGAAAGAAGCCCAGAATATAATCATTAAATTAAATAAGAAGTTGACAACAATAATGTATCTCATCCCTAGTCTCCTAAATGCTGTTTCCCTTTAGCAGACTGAAAAACACTATTCCCTGTATAATCTTGATTGATAAACCAGTGAGCAAATTTAAAGCAGGATCTTCCTGTTCATTTTACAGTAAAGGTGACCCGTTGTTCTGCTGGGATTGGTGTCATTTCAAGGAAAATAACGACATGATGACGCATGTTAATGCCCATCCTTTAAAGAAGTACAGTGTCTTAACGTCCAGTTCTCAGTATCCTGTTATAGTCTTTGCTGATTACATTTTGTTTGGAGGAAGGAAAAAGTTACATTCAATCTGTTTCTTTACAGTTTTTGGACATTGGGTTTGCTACATTTTATTTATTTGTGCTTCTGAAACCTTGCAAATGTTTGTGCTTTGGAAATTTTTCATGCTGTACAATCCTATTTGACACCACAAAGATCTACGGTTATTACATATAACGGGAGGGGTTGTTGAAATTGCTGTTTTAGTTCAGTTTACAGAACAGATGTGTAACTTCACATGATCTTGATGTGAGTGGAAGACATTGTTTTGATACCTGAAAGGACTCCAGTCATCCTGCATGAACCCAGATGGTGCATAAAGACTATACACTCTTGCATCTTTACAAGATTTTTATGCAAGCGAATGGAGTACTTCCTGGAGTTGTAAATAAGTAGCTAACATACAAAATGCAAGTATCATTTATCTTCTGCCATTTTGTTACTTTCTATAGCCACCTCTTTGTGCTTAAGTGACCATTTTAATGGGTATTGTGGAAAGATTGTTACATCTGAAAACAAATTATTCTACAATATAAAGTGCTGCACTGATATGCAGGAAAAATTAATTTTTAAATGTCCAAAGGTCTTTGTTGCAAGTGATGGAAAAAATGAACTAGTGAAATGTTTGGCAATTTATGTTTAAACAGGAGTGACCTGAATGTTTGTTTTTCATGATTAAATGTCTGGAGTCATTTCCAGTCCATAGGGCCAGATACTTTATGGCTGTTATTTTGACTTATGCATTTGTCATACTTTGCAGTCACGCCATTCAAGAACTGACACCTCCCCTTTTATTTCAGAACCATTCTGATATGGTTTGAGCTCTGGAAAATGTGGATAAATTGACCTACGTTCCTTTCTTTCTGTATATTTACCCCTGTGGCTTTAAGGCACGCAGCAATTTCTATTTAAAATTTGAGAATTAAATAGCAGTGGACAGCAACAGGAGAACAACTGCTCTGACGCCATATTACATCTTGCTTACACCATGTGACCTGACTACATCGGTATGTAGCCTGTTCGCTGTTGGTACAATAGGGCTATTGTGAACGCAGCCTCGGTTTGGCACGGTTGCTGGGATACTTGGAAAGGGGTCCTATATAATAGATATTTAATCACGTGCTCCGCCTAGGCCGCGGAACAAAGGTTATCCTGTTATTACAACAGAATACTTGCCTAGAACGTTCCTCAGGAGGAAATGGCCGTCTTTTGGTTCTATCAGCCAAAATAGAAACATAACTTAAACTTGATTAACCGTGTGAATACATCGTGAAGCTTAAAAAAACATGGGTGCACGAAAATTTACATTTGATCTGTTTAGTTTTAAATGTAGAGACAAAAACTGCGAGCTGCAACCGGAAAAATAGCCGTCATAAAATAGTCCAAGTTCGCGTAACTATCAGCATGTCTCCAATGGCACTTAAATACCCAAATCTATCCTCATTTAATACCGATATATCACGGATTCATAACGCTAGCCGAAAAAAATAAACCTTGTTCCAATTACGTCATAGACATGGGGTATTGGCCGCCCTCCCCCACCCCCACCACAGCATTTTGCTTATTTGGTCACTGAAAGCTTAGAAAACCATTGGCGGTTAAATATTTATCTATAAAGAATAACAGTTAATTATTCATTGAACGAAACAAGACTAAAAGGTTAATCTGTGACTACAATTGAGAGTAGACGTTTTTTACTCCGTCGTTTGCGTAAAATGTATACGTATTCCCTAACAAACTTCTTGGTGGAGCAAGTTCATCCACGTGATTACGGTTAAGGTGCAGCCACGTATTTTAAGGGGCGGGCGGACATGTTATGCGAGGGTACGGCGTTCAAGCGAGTACTTCGGTCAGGGACACAATGCTCTATTAAGTGACTTAAGCCACGAGTTACAACTGTAAAACTATACTTAAGATAACATTTAATGGCAGACTTCTGTAATTACGTACCATCTAACACTGTTTCATATATGGGAAAAGCACCCAATCTACATAGCGAAATATATGACGCCAGCTACCGCTGTGGGCTACGATTCTCATTCGTGTGCAATTCCAATACCACAAAAATCAACCCTATCCAACGGTAACACATTTATGTGAAAAATCTAAAATAAAAACTGGATCGAAACGTTGGCTTCCTTCGAATGCTCGATATGATTGCGACGTTCTGTCCCATAACTCCATATGCTGGCGTGGTTATGGTAGCTTCTATTTCTCATCAAGCCGCTGCAACAAATGACGTTAAGATGACTAGATAGCCAATCCACTTTCTTTCGAAACTTATGACAGAGGAAGGTAGCCAATCGGATTAGAGCATTTTCCTCTCATTCACGTTCAGACAATGATCAGACGGTCAAAAACGTGCCTAAACGCTTGAGACCGTTCGGAAATCGCGCATTTAAACATTTCCACTGACCGTCCTTTGTATCGTGTTCTGCAAACAGTGAAGTCATTTCCAGTGACCAAGATCGAAAGGGAAAAAAAGAACGTATTTTGTATTATGTTGTTTTTAAGTCTATACGGAGATCCATTAACACGGCTCTCCACTGTGTGCACGAAATAAATGCGCACTACATGATCTGCTTGAGGGAAAAATTTGTAACAGAATACCCAGAAAGAGGTTGTCATTTACCCTGTCCAATCTTTTGCTAGATCCTCCTTTTCCATTCACAATACTGTTTAGGTGGGGCTGACCCTACCTCTATGGCGTAGTCCCTGGTTTAAGGCCCCGGAGACCCCGTGTTGCTATGGCTGGCTATGGTGTTAGTATAACGCAACGCAGGGTTTTCCTTTTGCGCTACTCCTATAAATAAACCGATTTTTAAAAGTAGAATTGAACCAATATTATAGTCCCCTAGCAAAGAGTTCATTATTCCACGGCTTGTGTATTAATAACGTGACCAGTGTTCCCAGTTTGTTGATCTGATCCACGTTTTGTTTTTGATTTCTTTCCTAAGTCCACATCACCGCTTCTCGACTCCACTCCTGAAAATGCCACACTGCCGACAGAGCAGGGGCTGCAAACTAGTTTCTGCCACCCCTCCTTAAAGCAGCGACCCGCCCTCTTTAGATGGACAAGTAAAGAAAAAATAGGCGCTGTAACTGTCCAATTGCTCGTTTTTGCCCTTATTTTCTATATTGAGTGACATTATATTAGCCAGTAGTGAAAGAGGGGCGGGACTCACCGGCAAAACCAACCCACTCTTGAGCCCCTGTTGTAAGACCGGGGAAACCCCGTGGTGTGGTTGTGTGTCAGTTTCGCTGAGACCCGCGGTCGATGCCGGTTAGGAGGGGGATGGGCGCCACTGCGAATGTTGAGGACCTGAGATAGAATCAGAGCCTTGTAACACATAGAGCTGCACATCTCCCTTTATAAACACCGATTGTAAATAATATAAAACACCATAATAAACGAATTTAAGCAACGGGAGTTGCACATTGACTTACTGAGGAAGTAATGTGCCCACGACAGGACAGGGAATAAAACTTAAATACCTTGCGTAAGGGGCATTGAGAAGTCTAGTAGGTCCCCTGCAAAGGGAGCTTCCTTTCAGCTCACGGCTTTCAGGAAACACCGAGGTCCGAAGAGGAGGCCTACTTTTGTGATTCGCCTCGATGTTGGATTAATAGTGGATCTGAAATCCCAAGAAGAGGCATTTCGATTTGAACTGGGGTGAAATGTCCTACTAGGTAAGTTTATGTTATTGTGAAACATATTTGGACTGTTTTGGGTTTTTGAAAAATGTTTAGTTATCCTGTAGTTTTCTATCACCTACATGTCATGTAACTAACACGAATTTACTGTGCATAATTCTGTTTGTTGTGTTTCCTTGGGTTGATGTATTCTTGGCTAAGGACTTTATATTTTACTGGCAATTTCACAACTGGCAGAATAATTGTATTTGGTCATGTCCTCGTGTAATGCACAGTAATTCTGATAATGTAAACAATGTACCTTCCTGCGTTTTTTGTTACCTGTAATCTCAAAGTGCATCAGGGTTGTTGACGTGCATTTACATGGAATTGTACAACATGGGGTGAAATACATGTAAATACTTTACATGAAAGCATCTACTAAAGGTGACCAGCTACTGTAGTTGTTCTAGCTATTTAGTTAGCTAGCTGTGTGCCAAGTCCCATGCCTCTCAGATCCCTGGCTATTAAACTTATAAAGGCAAGACTACAATATTTGCACTTCAAGGCTGGTTGTATAATTAAATGAAGTTAGCTTGCCAAAAGATTTTTTGAGTGTTTGCTTTAATCAACTAGCTAATAATATGACATTGGACAAGTAGCTAGTTAGCTAGCTACCAACGTCTGGGGTAGCATATAGCAAAATAGCATGATAGCTAACTTAATAGCAAGGGAGCGTTTCCCAGCTGAAAGCCATATTGATTTCATGATTATTTAACAAATAGTTCTAAAGGTTCTGATTTTTTTTAAAAGAAGCTTGGCAGATAAATAACGTTTAACTTTTTGGACATGATCCAGGTAGGAGTTTCTCTTGCATCCCCATTCGGAATCTAACTGGATACTGCATATTATCAAAACTATGCTAACAGTTAGTTAGCTAGCTGGATAATATTTGCTATACATTTTTTCGTGTTGAAATTCTACTTAATTTTCTCCGTTTCTCTTGTTCCTCTGTCTTAAAATGAACCTGGGGTCTTCTTTTGACAGAACATTATTTACGATTAAGGGTGCAGTTTAACTTGCATTTTTAAAATGTTGAAAATGGTATTCCTTTATTGATATGGCTGTTAAGGACGATACTTGAACTTTCTCTTTCTCAGCTAGCTAGATAGCTCAAAGCTGTGACTTGCTTTTCTCATTCTCCCCCCACCCCCTTCACCAACCCCCCAACCTCAGAAGCGATGAGGAGAAATGGGTGGTATTTGTGAGGGGAGCTCGCGTTTCCTTTTTTAGCCTCCATTTTTATTTCAACAACAAGTGAGACGAAACGAGAGAGACAGAGGGAATGGTGATTAGGCAATGAACAGCTAGTTGTGGATAATTTACAAAACAGTCGCCTTGGAGTCACCACGATCACAGTATCATAAGTGTTAACCACACATTTATGTCGGGTAGCATTGTAAGTAACATAAATGTCCAGCAAACTAGCTACACTGTAACTACACAACATACTGGGAAGGCATATTTCTTTCCTCAAAAGAAACCAAAGTGAAACCATCGTCGAGTTGCTTTAATACTACTTCATTCGGTAATTTTTGGCACATGGGCCTATTTTGGGCTTTTTTTTTTGTTGAATACCAGGGGCCAGGGGATTGATACTTGCTATGAGAAAGTTATCTCACGTCCCAGGATTGGACCAAGTTGTAAACTGAATTTAGTCGATCATTTTGGATGCATTTTGCGGGACATGAATCAAGTAGTATTTTACCTAGTTATGTCCGTATGGGAACAGTCATCTGACGACACCGCAGGCCTATTGCCAGCTGAGAAATTCAGCCAGGCAGTTGTGAAGTGGAATAAGTCCCAAACAGTGTTGGATAAGTAGATTGCTTGTATAAGGTTATGGAATGTAGTTAATTTCTTCGGTTTGGTCGGTATCGTTTTGTTTATCTGTCATACGCCGTTTCAATCGAATTAAGTTCTGGTAGGACCCTCATATTTCAGTGTTTGTGTAAGACAATAGGTGTCTGCAGAAATGCCTGCGAAATGCAGTTGTCTGTAGCTGCTGCGCGCAGCCCCGCTCCGTTGGCCTACGTGCGTTGTGCAGCTGGCTCGCTGCTGTAAAAGGAGGTGAACAAGTTCGCTTTCTGCTGTAGCAGTTTTGTAGCCGTCTGCGGCGCTGGTTCAATGCGCAGGCCTAGCCTAGCGACCGGATGCGCGCGAGGGTGTTCGCAAGCCAGCGTAGCGTCATCGCTGAATTGAAAGTGCAGTTTCATATGAAAGGAGACCACATGTCACATTATACAGTTCCCATAGCTTGATCAATTTATTTCCGTATTCCTCACAGATGTATGTGAGATGCGTTACTAAGGGGCAAATACAGACAAAAAGCTGTTCCTCACAACTAATGTTATGGCACTACTTGGCAAAAATGGCCCCTGTAGAAAACGACTTGTCCCATTTGCAGATCGAATCTTCTTCTGTGTCATGGGAAGCTATTTCAGATGGGTTTAAAGTGCGACGTACAGGCAATTTTTCTTAATTTTTGTTGACCGTCAGATGATCTTACGATAGACGTCTAGAACATCTGAGTATTTGGTGCGCTATTGTGTGGTTTGCTTCGACTCCATTTGAGAACAACAGACTGCGATATAGCTGCGCCATTAAATGTAATGTATTATTTGAAAATGTGTCGTATTACTTGAAAATGTGTCGTATTACAACTAGTTTCATTGTAGCTAGCAAACATTATTGTGACTAGCGTGAAAATGATCTTATGAACGCGATGTAACTCCGTGAATGTATTTAGCAGTGGGCTCTCCTGTAGAGGGAGGGTTAGGTTGCATGTCGTAATGTTCGTGTGAACGAGAACTATTTCTATTAGGAGCTAAGATTTGTGTATTGGATACATCTTTTGAATGCCAGGGGTTATGGTCTATCCATAGAGGAAATCACAAATGTACTTTCAAGACAGAAGAGGGGGGTAAATGTTTATTCTACCTATGCTCAGGAGTGGATTAAGTGTGGTCATTTTTCTGTTGCACACCCTCTGAGGTACCTGTCTCATCAGTTTCACAGTAATGTGTGCTTTGCATTCTTACACTCATACCAAACTGCTTTGGTTACCTGGAAGCTGGGGATTTCCACAGGGAGCAGGATGTAACAGTAATTCACTCCTGGGTCAAAAGCTTGCTCAACCAGAAAGTGGCAGGAGCAATCTGCAGTCTTTTTAAGGGGCAGATTAGCTGTAGCCGTGTCGACTGATTGTAGGCAAAGCAGGAAAAACTAGCCTTCTGGTTTCAAGAACCTGAGTGGCCCACGGACTCTGTAGAGGGTGTCCAAGGACGGGGGGCTGCGGCTGCAGCTGCGAAATGCTTTGGCTGGTAACTATGCAGTAAGAAGTCCCTTCGTGTCTGAGCTGCTGTGGTTCCTGTAGAGCTGCGCTTCATTGGCTAGGACCTGCATTCTCCAAATATATATTCAAGTCTTTTAATAGCTGCTAGAGTTTAGCCCTCTCTTTTACTATTAGAAATATGCCCCCCCACTCTCCCCCTGTGCCCCCCCCGCCGCGCCTCTGATACCCTTGTTATTCGGAATACAGCGTGTCCACAGTGACAAGCCTACTGTACATACAGACTTCTTGTGCTGTTTAGTAAAACACAAAACTTTTATACCAAGCAAGTGTTTAAACGTTCCATCATTGTCATATGTTGGAATTTTGCAGTCTGCAAAATTCAGCCTGTCCACCAGTGTGAAGATTACTCCCCACTCAGCGTTTCAAAGAATAAGCAAAACGTTCCATTTTTCGCCTGCTTCCTCACAGACATTGTTCGTTAATGGTTACCCACGTGCTCTTTAATTTGAATATTGTGTTTTATGAATGTTGATCCATGGTTCCAGCTGTGGTAATTTGAATATGCCTGGGTGTTTAATTTCACATATTAAGATGCGCTCTACAGTAAACCATTTCTCAATACTCTGTCCTGGACAGCGTAATATGTTCCTTTCCTGAAATTACATCCCATTTGGAACTTTTTGTTTTGGAACTCCCCCCCCTCCCCCGAATTCAGCGTTTCCTAAAAGCACGATCCGGCCAGCTTGGGTTTGTTTTCGGACAGAATTCCTTCTCGAGTTCCAAACAGTGGAAGCCAAGCATGTAGATCAGCAGTGTTCTTCAGTTTCAGACTCCATATTGGCCTGCTTAAGAGGGGTTCAGAGAGGAGAAAAACAGGGAGGATTTTACTGGGGACTTTGAAGGAGGTCTGAATTCAGACGTTGTGTCTTAAGGAGCGCGATTAAACGTACCAGATATGGCAGTTACTGTGCTTTCTTGTCAGTATTGCGTTGTCCTGTGATTCCTTATGGAAGACGGGTAACGCTATAGCTTCAGGTTGCGTTTCTCTGTCCTGCGAGGCTTGTTCTTGAATGCTGGCTGTGAAGTGTGTAGAATTTCCCCCGAAAGAGGGCCTCTGTCCTTTCTGAAACTTTGGGAGATCTGAAGGAATGCTTAGACAGAAAGGTTAGCCTGTCATGTGATAACATTTTGCAAAATGGATTGCTACGTACTAGCACGCGTGCGCACACACATACACACACACACACACTCAGCACACATGGAAGCAGGCATCTATGCATACATATATAGATACACAAGCACACACACACACAAACCTGAAAATGAATAGCACTAACATTGAAAGCAAACATTGAACACTTTCTTATTTAGCCTTACTTTTTGTGCGTATGTGAGTTTGTGTAAACATGCATGTGTGTGTTTCTCTGTGAGCGCAAGGGTTAGTGCGGTTATCCATGTGTACGAGTCAGTGTATGTATGATCGTGTGCTTGTGTGTGTGTAAGTCTGTATGACCATGTGTGAGTGAGAGTGCGTGTGTCTATGACTGTGAGTGAGAAGGTGTGCGTGCATGTGTTTGTGCATGTGTATGTATGACCACGTGTGAGTGAGAACGTTTGTGCGTGTGTTCGTGTGCGTGTATGACTATTTGTGGGTGAGAATGTGTGTGTGCGTGTATGTGTGCGTGTGTATGTATGACTGTGTGACCGAGAGTGTATGTGTGTGTGCGTGTGTGTATGACCATGTGTGAGTGAGTGAGCGTGTGTTCCTGTCTGTGTGCGAGAGAGAGAGAGATAGCGAGAGAGAGAAAGAAACTTTGACCCTCCGTACAGTGTGAATGCGGAGATGTTTGCGATGCACGCTGTGTGTAAGGAACAGGATGCTGGCCCGGCTCCAGGAGAAGGACAGGATTCCAGCAGAGCGCCGACTGCATCGGGGGGGGTGGGGGGGGGGGAATGCTTTAACACTGAATGGAAAAAAACAAGCCCGTCTTTTCTCCAGTTACACGCTCGCTCAGATTCCTCCAGTAGCACCTCCAGCACCACACCAGTTACTGTCGCTGCAGACACAGCGAATCCACGTCAAACCCCCACGCCTTGCTTTTATAATGAAGCCATGATCTTTTTTTACACGCATTATCAACATCACTAACCCCACCCCCAACCCTCCCCCCCACCCCCCATCCCCCACCAGCAAAAAGAGGAAAGCGCGCTACGTGGCTCAGATCCCTGGCCGTTACGGGGCTGCTGCTGACGGCCCTTCGCGGTGCCCGTCTGCCGGCGGCTCGGCAGCGATGACGTGTTGTTCGTGCGAGAGCCCTTTGGCGAGAACCTGTCGGTGCGCTCCGGCGTGATTGCGCTCGCGCCGTCTGCGGCCGGAGCCGCGGGTAGCTCCGCCTCCTGCGCGGCATTTTCTGTCGCGGACGCGCGGCTCTGACCGTGGCTGGCCAGGGCTCAGCCCTTTCATCTGCCAGCGTAATGAGAGAGTGTGTGTGCGCACGCGTGTGTGTGTGTGTGAGAGTGAGTGCGCACGAGCTCGCCTGTGTCTGTGTCTGTGTCTGTCTATGTGTGTGTGCGTACGCATGTGTGTGTGCGCCTGTGTGTGTGCGCACGCGCTTGTATGTGCACCTGTGTGTGTGTGTGTGTGCGTGCGTGTGTGTGTGCACGGCTTGTATGTGTGTGTTTGTGTGTGTCTGTGTGTGTGTGCACGATTGCATTTTCATGGTTGTGTTTGCTTGTGTCTGTGGGTGTGTGTCTTGTTTCGTATTCTGTCTGTTAGTGCTTCTTCGTCTGGGGGGTGGTGTGTCTATGTTTATTGTGGTGCGGTGTGTTACGCTTTCGTGGTGGTGCGCGGTCTTCGCGTGCGTATTGCTTGTACCGCGTGTGTGTACCTTGTGTTCCTGATGGGCGTTCAGCCTTCGTGCGCCTGCTCTTCCCAGCGCTGCTGTGGCCGCCTGGGGCTTCTCCTAACAAGGTGTTTACACAGCTGGACTCCTGCCCCCTGCTGCTCGCTGTTGCCGGGGGCCCTGGCCCCTGAGGTGTTTTCCAGGGACTTGCAGAGGCTCATGGGGAGGTCTGTGGGTTTTTGTGTGGAGTGGAGGTGTGGGAGAAGGGGGAGGGAGGGAAGGGGCAGAGGCGATCATCAACTCGCGATACCGCCTTATAAAAGGGCTTGTGGGTGCTGTCCTTTCATCAGTGCAAATAACTGGCTCTGTTACCGTGAGGCAAGAGAACATGCATGTGCACACACACACACACCCGCCCACATCTGCACACACACGCATGTGATATTTTGGATGTAAAGCAGGCCTTTTCTGCGCTCCCTTTCTCTGTGAAAAGCAGCCAGTCCCGTTTAAAACTGGAGTTCTGTTCCTTTTTTAACAAACCCATTTTTCTGGGTGCCACGCAAAAAAACAGAGGCGTGGTGTTTGTTCGTTCCCGGGGTTGGGAAACGCTGGTATCGGGCGTGTGTGCTTTAGAGGGCGTCGTCCCTCCATGCTAATGCAGATGACCGGCGCGCTGTGAGCACGCTGACTGGGACTGCGTGTCCGAGCGAGACAGAAGAATGACGGACTGCGTTGGCGCAGAGCGATCGGCACGTTTCTGAGCTTTAGCTTCGTGTTCCAGACGGATTCGCACCTGAAGCCAAGTTTCAGTCCGGGGGGGTGAGGGGGGGGGGTGGGGGGGATTGGTCGGCGTGGAATTACAGCCCCGTTTCTCTTCTGAAACCGGTTAGGTCAGATTGAAGGAATGGAGAGCCGGCGACCTTTGTTCCATTTCACACTTCCTCTAGCGCGCGAGCGGGAGAGCGCGCGTCACCCAGCGGCCTGTCCTGCGGTCACGTGACCACCGCGCCCCAACGCTCGTCCCTGTTCGGTAACCGGACTGCGGCGGGAAGGAGGGCGGCGGGGTTTCGGAGAAGAGAGCAGGGTAACCGAGGCGACGGGTTCAGGGCGTACGTTGCAGCCTGCTGGTGACACCGCGGTGACGCCCGCCCGCCCCAGGAGGAGGCTCCGGCGTTCTCATTACCGCGGTGGAGGCGCGGCCCCTCCCTTATCTGGCTGCTGATTGGCTTCACGGGCCTCACGGTGGCCATTTGCTCAGCGACTCCCCGGCTGACGTTCTTTGCCGAAACCAGACTCCGCAGATATAAAGAGTGGTGTGGTGTGGTGTGGTCCCCCCCCCAGCCCCGTTGGCCTCTTTTTGTCAGTTAGAAGTCCATCCAGTTGTGTGAAGCCCTAAAGCGCTGCTCCCCCCCTCCCCCTTCCTCCCTCCACATATTGACATATTGTGAACAGCAGAGCGGTAGTTTTGGCACGGTGCCTTCTTGCCGGTCCCCTCGCCCGCGCTGCCCGTTTCCCTTAGTTCAGCATTGTCCGTCCGGCCCTCGCTGCCGGTGGGCCCTGCTCTCTTGTGTAAACGACGGTCGCCATGCCGATGCGCTGTCTGGGTGTGGTGGGGTGAGCGCGCGCCCCTCCGTAGGCGAAGCTCGTTCAGAGCACCGCGCTGTGGCGCTCCTGTAACCCGTCTTTCAGTGTCCTGCTCCTTTTTTGATTGGCGGTTGAGAGACGTCAGCGCGATCGCATCCCATCGACATTGCGGGCTTCACGGTTCCGTCTGCGCGTTACCGGCCAGTAAATTTGGGAAATTGTGCGTACAGAAGCATTCGCACCGAGGAAACATTTAGCGTCTGGCTAGCCCTCGCGTCTGCCTCGGTCGGGAAAGGGCCCAGCGTCTGCTGCGAGGCGTCTGGAGAGCGAGATGTCCCCCTCCCCCCGCTTGTGCGCGTTTCATCCTGGAGAAGGTTAAAACCTGGGAAAGCTCTCTGCTTATTTTCACATGTAGGCTTCGCATGCTTGCAATTCCAAACTGCACATTCGGCGTAAAATTACAACCCTGCTCTTCCGTTCGTTTTTCTTCAAATTGCCGAGGCATTTGTTTTGTCTCCTTGTAAGGGTTTCGGTCTTATACGGGAAAGGATGGGGAAATGAGCTGGGTTTGCGAGGAAAACGAGCAGAAAATTGGTTTTATCATCACATTAACGAGGCTAAGGTTTCGGGACCAAAGGCTATGAAATTGAACGTTGCCCTTTAAATCTGCCATTCCAAATAAAAGAACGCATTTTTTAAAAGTTGGCAACATGAAACATGTTCATTTCACATAGTTTATTTCCAGGGTAGAATTATATCCTGATTAATTGTTGTGTGTCATTAAGTCGCTAGGCTTTTGGATGTGTTTGGCACAAACCATTGCAATGCAGCTGCCTAGCTACGCGGTTGGGTTCCAGACGACTCTGAGCTAGCGAGAGGGCCGCGTTTGAGGGAGCTCCGTTTGCTTGAGTTCCTTTTCCGATCGCTCTTCTGATTTCTCCTCTTCCTCCTGAACGGATCTTTGCGTTCGGTACCGACGGTATCGTGCCGCATGTACCACGTCTGCGGCTGCTTCGGTTTCTGCTTCGTTCCGCTGATTCCTCTCGCCTCACCTGTCAACCTGACAAAAAAACAACGCGCTATCCTGAGTTTAAGTGCTCATTAAGTGCTAAGTGCTAGCCGTCTGTCGTCAAACTTTTCTCATTCTTAACATTTTTTGCTCGCTAACTGTAACGCTGAATTTTTCAGTCTTTTTGCTTTCTTTATTGTACAATTCAAAAGAAGCAAACCCGCCTGCATTGCTTTCAGTTTTAGTGTTTCATGTATTAGGGACTATTCATTAAAGTCCCTGGACTGTTCATCTGAAAACCTCTCTTCTATGCTGTGTTTCTTAATGGTATGGAATGCAAGGCTGCAACACGGTTTTGGAATATTTGACCGTTTGAAAAATCCGCCACTAGGTCGCCAATCATTTCGTCGGGTCGGTATTAAAACACTTTTTCATGAACAGTAGTGGAGGACAGCTCCAGGTACTCTTTATCCACGATGTTCGTGAAGGAGCGTCTAAGACCCCGGCAACTTTTTGTGCAGTTCCCTGCCTCCGAGTTCTTAGGAGCTTGTACTCACACCGAAAGGACATTCACTCTGCCTGAAGACAAAGAAGAGCCATTAGGCATTCAAGCCCCTGATGTCATGGCCCATGCTGTCTTTGAATATCAAATGATTTCAAATGCACCCCTTTAACATACAGCAGTTAATAGGGTAAATGTGCAGGATAAGCCAGTTGGTCATTGTGTTGAGTTTTTTATTTTTATTTTTTACTTCAGATATGGGTCTGACAAACTGAAAGAGCCTTTGTTCCGAACCTCCTGTGAGATTGTGCAGTCCTCACACGCTTGTTAGTCCCCCTCCAGTGGCCGTATAATGGAGTTTTAAGAACGTTTGTATCATTTTTGGTTGGGAGGTGTTTTTTAAAATCTGATGTTGCGTACAGTCTGAGGCCGGCGCTGTGAGTGGCTTCTCATTACCGTGTGGATCCTCCATCCACCCCCTCTGGGTATGTGTGAACCCAGAGCCGCCCCGGGCCCGTGGCGGGCTGTCTGGGGGGCGCGTGGGGTGCTGGGGCCGCGAGACCGCCGTCCGGCTGGCGGTAACCCCACCCCATGGAGAGGGAGCGGGAGAGGCAGAGTGCTGCGCTCACGTCCACCCAGGCTCCGGCAGCACCGAGTCCTTATCTGTGTGTGTGTGTGTGTGTGTGTGTGTGTGTGTGTGTGTGTGTGTGTGTGTGTGTGTGTTTCCATGTCCGTTTGTGTGTGTGTGGTTTTGTAAGCTTTGCGTCTGTGCTCGTACAGTCTCGTGTCGCTGTCCATTCGGCTTGTGTCGTGGCGGGCCTGCTTGTTGTTTTGTGTGTGTGCATGTCTGTGTGTCTGTGTGTGTGTGTGTGTGTGTGTGTGTGTGTGTGTGTGTCTGTGTGTGTCTGTGTCTGTGTGTGTGTGTCTCCATGTCCCTGTGTGTGTGTGTGTGTGTGTGTTTTTTAAAAAGCATTTTGCGTCTGTGCTCGTGCTCCACCTGGTCTCTGGCCGCTGGTCCACACATTCCCCAGGGGACTGTGTGCTGCGCTGGGGGAGGGGCGGAGGCCTGCTATTTTTATTTATTTGAGTGTGTGTGCGTGTGTGCATGTCTGTGTGCGTGCATGTCTGTGTGTATGTGTGTGTGTGCGTGTGTGTGTGTCTGTGTGTGTGCGTGCGTGTGTGTGTGTGTGTGGCTGTGTGTGCGTGATGTTGGTGTGGAGTGTTTTTCTGTGTGTGCGTAGTGAGGGCGTGTGTCTTTCGTGCGTCCATGCCTCTGGGTATGTGTACCAGGCGGCGTCGTGGTGGTCTGTGTCTGGTGCGTGTGTGTGCTGTGGTGCGTGCGTGTATGCGTCCGGTGGTGTGACCCCGTGGTGCGTAGGCGAGTGAGGTGCTGCGCGTCGTCGTGCGCTGGTCCTGTATGCTGTGTGGTGGTGGTGTGTGTCGTGCGTGTGTGTGGTGTGTGTGTGTGCTGTGTGTGCGTGGTCATGTCCGTTGTGTGTGTGTGTGTTTTAAGCTTTGCGTGCGTGTGCTGTTTCCTGTGTCGTCGTGCGCTGGTCGCACATTGCAGGGACTGTGTGCTGCTGGGTCTGTGGTGCGGGCTGCAATGTGGTGTCGTGCATGTCTGTGTGTGTGTGTGTCTGTGTCTGTGCTTGCATGTCTATGTGTCTGTGTGTCTGTGTGTGCGTGTCTGTGTGTGTGCGTGTATGTGTCTGTGTGTGTGTGTGTGCATGTCTGTGTGCGTGCATGTCTGTGTGTATGTGTCTGTGTGTGCGTGCGTGTGTGTGTGTCTGTCTGTGTGTGCGTGCGTGCGTACGCTCCTGAGCTGGACGCGCTGATTCTCCTCCCGTCGGGCCTGTCTGGTCCCTCTGGCAGGCCTTTGTGCCGGGTTACTGTGTCTCATGCTAGCAGAGCCCATCTGAATAATTTAAAGATTAAAAGGAATCAAATTATTTATTACATGCCAGTACAGTACAACTGCACCAGACTGGGGGCATGGCTTTATCTGTACGTTTCAGCTCTGTGTCCCCCCCCCCCTCTCTCTGTCTGTCTGTCTCCGTCTGATTGTCTCCATCTCTCTCCACCTCTCTCTGTCTCGCTGTCTGGCTTTGTCCCTCTCTCTCTCTCTCTCTCTCTCTCTGTCTCACTGTCTGGCTCTCTCCCTCTCTCTCTCTCTCTCTCACTCCCTCCCTCCCTCTCTCTCTCCCTCTCCCTCCCTCTCTCTGTCTCTGGCTCTGGCTCGCTCTCTCTCTCTCTCTCTCTCTGTCTCTCTCTCTCAGACGTCTCTCCAAAATGGCCCCTGTGCTGGGGGAGTGAGTGGCAGCTCCGGGCCGCTGGTAATTTGAGCCTGTTGTTGGAGGCTGAGGGAAGGAGAGGGGGGCCTCGTCTTTAGGAATTCGCCCTCTGTTCTCCGTCGGTCGGCCTGGAAAAAAAAAAAAAAAGGCAGAAAGGAGGAAAGAAAGGAAGGAGGATCAGATAGCGGACACACCTCGCGGGCCCAGCCGGAGCGGCCGCGTTCTCCGCCGGCCCTGCTTTCAGAGCGCTGCGGAATGCCGCTCTCTCAAGGGCGCGTGCTCACCGAGCGCGTGCGTGCGTTCCGCCGAGCGCCCGGCCGCTCCCCCGACGCTCCCGCGCGCCACGCACAGGCTTTCGGCCGCTCGCGTTCCAAACGCTTCCTCACATGCCCCCCCCCCCCCCCCACAGGCACAGCTCTGCCTGTGTTTGCCGTTCCCACCTCGGTTACAAATTGACGGGGTCAGTGTTAGCTTTTCAGATGTTTTCATGTTCGACGTTTTTAAGCGATGACGTGTTTTCTCTTCCTGAATAAAAACTCTGGTGTGTCCGTGCATGCGTGCGTGCGTGCGTGCGTGTGTGTGAGTTTATTTTTAATCTGTGCATTTGTATGAATGAGTGTGAATACATCAACAGCCACAACTGGTAGGGGATTTGTGAGGAAATGGAGCTGTGATGTCATTCATGCTGCAGCTCGTTTTAGAAGGGGCTCCTTTGACCATTCTTCCAAGATTCCTGTCTGTGAATAGCCATGATTGACCTATCCACGAGGTCACGCCCCACCATGGCTACTGTTGCTATGTTGGTCAAACTTCATAAAGCAAACAGTTTTCTTTGAACAGGGAGGAGAAGGTAACTTTTTCTGTGTTGCTTACCTTCTTGTGGATTTTCTGTAACTTTTTCCCCCAATGTTTAGGAAATATCTGAATTATCTTGTTCTCCTGGTACACGCATACATAAATTATAAGAAAGCAGGTGTAATGAGATTCAAACTATTGCTTCTTGCAAGTAATTGACCCTTGAGTTAGTTGGTTGGTTTTTAACTGTCCCACTTAGATGTAGCTTTTGCAGGACTTTACCGAGATTCCCATTTGTCGTCATTCGAAACTTGTCTAGCCAACAGAAGCTATGTATCTCGCTAGCTAGCATTTGGCTCACAATATGTAGGCTACTTCCCTTAACTTCAATTCTTTATGCAATGGCTTGATTACAGTGTAGGTGATGTTCATCACAACAGTTCCAGCAAACACAACTAGTTCCTTTTAGCTAGCTAGCTACCGAACAACAGGAGCCAGATGAGCTAGCCCCAGACTGTCCTCGCCTAACTAACGTTGTAACCATGACGCGTGTGCTTCTGCTAGAGAAGCAGCTCGATCCCGTGATCAGGAGCAGGTAGACGCTGTTTGAGTGTGATATTTCCCTCTGAACCTGATCCTTGCTCTGAAAATGCGATGTCCACAGTCAGTTGATGGACAGGGCGAGCTGTTCCTTGTTCCCTTTTGGTGTCTTGCCCTATGCGTAGCCCGCAATCTGCACTGTCACTGTCATTTAAATACTTCATTTCTTGGAAAAAAAAACAACAACTTTGGCATCCATATCAAATGTATTCCAATGGCTGTTTCGGGTCTGCCTGTCCTTTGGTTGGGCAGCGTTTGCTCTGATTGGTGGAATGGCGTTGCTATGGACAGATGAATGTTTCAAGGTTTGCTCTTGACCAAGACTCCCACACAGACAGGGACACTAACCTACACTGCACCGGCTCACCGCAAGCGAACCGTGTCATTGGCTTTTCGCCTGGTCTTTTGTGATGTCATGTGGGGTTTTTTCTTACAGTGAAAGGAGGAAGGGAAATGGTGGCTATATTTTTCTTAATAAATGACCTGGCTTCTCTCTGTTAAAGGGAGGAAGGGAGTGTTTTGAGGTCCCTTTTAATTCTGAGTCAGGTTCAGTCAGCAGAGTGCTAATGTGCAGCGCACACACACACAGGCACATTTGTATCAGTTTTATTGTCCATGTGTAATGCGCATGTATGCGTGTGAATGTGTGTGCATGTATGTATGTGTGTATATATAACTTGTGTGGGCGTATGAATGCTTGGGAGAACTGTGCTGCAGGATCGAAGGACATTTGGTAGATCTCTAACGGCACAGAGGCAGGGAGGGGGGCGAGCAGTCAAAGCAAGCCTGTATGTGCGTGTGTGAGCGTGCTTGTGTTTGCGCTTGTGTGTTTGCGCTTGCGTGTGTGCCTGTGTACGTGCGTGTGTGCATGTGTGTGTCTGTGTGTGTGCGCGGCTGTGTGTGTACATGTGCGTGTCTGTGTGTGTCTGTGTGTGTGCATGGGTGTGTTTGTGTATGTGTGCGTCTGTACGTGTGCATGTGTGTGTGCATGGGTGTGTGTGTATGTGTGCATCTGTATGTGTGCGTCTGTGTGTGCATGGGTGTGTGTGTGTGTGTGCATCTGTATGTGTGTGTCTGTGTGTGCATGGGTGTGTGTGTGTGTGTGTGCATCTGTATGTGTGTGTCTGTGTGTGCATGGGTGTGTGTGCGTCTGTATGTGTGCGCGTGTGTGTGCATGGGTGTGTGTGTGTGTGTGTGCATGGGTGTGTGTGCGCTTCTGTATGTGTGTGCGTGTGTGTGTGCATGGGTGTGTGTGTGTATGTGTGCGTGTGTGTGTGCATGGGTGCGTGTGTGTATGTGTGCGCGTGTGTGTGCATGGGTGCGTGTGTGTGTGCGTGTGTGCATGGGTGCGTGTGTGTGTGTGCATGTGTGTGTGCATGGGTGTGTGTGTGTATATGTGTGTGTGTGCGTGTGTGTACGTGCGGATGTGGCGGTGTGCAGCCCCTCCATCCTCCCAGCCACTCACGATGCCGCTAACTCGTTTCACCTCCGCAGCGGCCACCGCCCGCCAGAGCCCCCCCCCCCCCCCTCGTCCTCTGCAGAAGGGCTCCGGCGCTCAGGGTGCAGGATTCTGCCCCAGCTCCCGTCAGGCTTCCCTCCCGCAGCACACACAATGCAGCTTCCCCTCACTCAAGGGCGGCCATTACTGGAGCGCGGGGCTGCCAGTTTAACGTCCCGCCCGTTCTCAGCCTCATCCGCACGCCCGCTTGCGCTGTGCAGACTGCGTGAGGAGGGAGACCGGGGCTGCCGTAACCCTAGAGACCAACAGAGCGCCCCCCCCCCCCCATCGAACCCGTAGCCGCGGCGCCCACGGCGCTCAGCCTCATTATCTCTGCGCTCACAGAAGTGCGCGGGGCAAAGCAACGCCACAGAGCGCCGCCGCTAATCGCCATCTCTGCGCGCTTCCGCTCGGCGCCGTCTCTCTCGTAGCTACGGGTTACCGACGGCCGTATCCAGGGAACACCTTTCCGCTCTGGCGTGATGCGAACGAGGCTCGGGTTCGGGGATCCGGTGCGTTTGAGCGCGTTTTTAAAGGCCCTCGTGCGCGCGCCTCTGCAGGTCAGGGGTGAAGCGCGTCGGGCGGGCTCAACCGCGGGGGGGAAAACGCCGCTGTGAACGCGGCCTCAGTGTCGCGGCACGCGTGGAACAAGCAAATGAGGGCGCCACCGATACGGAAATATGTCACATCACCGCAGCCCGCAACGGTACCTGAGGACAGCTATGAAAATATCAGCCAGTGCCTTCGCCCGGTACTTCGGCCCACCCAAAGAACAAAAGAAGAAAAAATGCACATCGCTCATATTTCCTTAGTGTATTTAACACTCCTTTTTCAACCGTTCTTACTGGCATTCAGTTTGTTTCCTTAGCGGTATCTGTCTCCCGGTTACGTAATAGGCCCCGCCCAGCTGAGAGAAACGCACAGGGCCTCTCGGTGCGCTAGGACTAGCGTGGCAGATCGCTCAAGGCGGGATGCGGGCGGAGAGCCTGGGTGATTTCGGAGCAGGGGATCGCACCGGGAGCAGTGCGGGTCAGTGTTTCAGGCTGATCATGTGACTCGCAGCCTTGCCTAAGGCTGTGACTCACCGCTCCGTCGACCGCTGCCCCCGCAGGCCTTGCGGGGCATTACACAATTTTCAGCGCAGCAGACCAAAAGGGGTTTTTTCTTTTTCTTTTTTTTTTTTGAGGGGGTGGGGCAGGCTTTTTTCGTTTTGTTTTTCTCTCCCCTGCACTCTTGTGTTGTTATTGTGTGACTAAGAATGGATATTACATGGATGAAATTGTATAACTGGATTAATTCTCATTGTACCATTTCATAAGTTGCCAGTAGAAAGCGTGGAATCATAGCTGGAAGCTGCCAGCCAATCAGGTTCGAGCTATGTTTAGTAATAGCTTTGTATTCAATGCCTAAATGTTTTAAATATCCTTGCACTTGTGTCCAAAATTTTCCAAAAAACCTCTCTAAAATTGGTCACCTGACCTCAGTTCATCGTAAGAACTGAGATTTAAAAGGTTAAGGATTTAAAATCATAAGGCTTGATATTTTCCATCCTTTCACTAAGTTCAGTTAGGTTTTTAAAAATGTTTTTTAGACATGAAAACATCTCACCTGTGCCTAACCCACCCACCCGTCTCTCTGCTTCCAGATTTCCTCATGTCCGTGAGACACTGGCTGTGGCACTGCGGCACCCCACCCGTGGAGTGGTCTGTCGCTGCAATTCGGACCCCGTGATCCCCTCTCCTCCCCCCCTCTCCCCCCGCCCCCCTCCCCCTTCCCCCTCCCCTCAGCGCCGCTCTGCTGGACGTCATGAGCATAGTAATCGCGCTGGGAGTCACCACACCAGAAACGTCCTACTCCGACATGGCTGCCGGATCAGAGTAAGTAAGGCCCCGCCCCACCTGCCGGTCAGGTGACCGTCAAACCCTGAGCATCCCGGAAGACCTGGCTTCCTCAACGAGGAGCCCCTTCCCCTGCGGGGTACTCACTGCTAGCCAGAGATGCTCACAGAACACTGTACAGTAGCAAATATGCAAAACACGTATTATTATTATTATTAACATTAGTGTTGTTGCTGTTTTTATTTTAGCTATGTCTATGTTTAATGGTATAATCTTAGGTTAGCCTGGTATTGCTTGCAATTTGTATGGTTCTGTTTATGTTCAATAAAACCGCCTGATTTGTCCTGCCAGTAAAGCACAATTGAATTGAATTGAGAAAATGACTCAGCCCTGGTCTGAATGTCTGGGCGTGCTGGTTATAGCTCTCGCACAGAAGAGGATTGGGACGGAAAGCCAAGAGCGAGATCGGCTCAATTAGGCGGCCCTACAGGACCCTGCTTGAGACTGAATAACCCCGTTTAAGGGAAGCTCATGACGTGTCTTCGGAAACGAAATTTAACTAACCTTTTGTATTTCTCATGGTTTTTATGTAGCCCCGCTTCTCCACAATGCTGTTTTTCAATGTCACATACTCCACGTGGAATTGGTGCGTACATGTTCAACTCTTGAGCACGCGCAGTTCAGGTTGTAATCGTCCATGTTTGCGAGCTGCCTTTTTTTTAGGGGTTCCATGCGGCTCCACCTCCCCCGAACAGCTAAGGGGTGATTAGCGCCTGGTTTAAAATAAAAAACAGTCATTATCTTCCATTACCGTCACGTTGCTTAGCGGTTTGCGCCTTCGTAGGGGCAGACATTCGGTTCTCACGCACCAACACGAGGAACCTGACCTAGAGCGATTTGTGGTTTGGAATTATGTTTGATCTGGATAAATCGCAACTGAGGTTGATGTATTGCGTGTTGTCGGCACGATTACGTTTTTTATACTTCTTTCTTTTATTATTTTAATTGTTTGTGTGAATAGAAATTACGTTACGACAGTTATTTCCGGATAACTCGCTGATAATGAGCAGTACACTGCATAAAATAGGGAGGGATATGTAGTCGCACACTCGCGCACCGCTGCTGATAAATGCCGTGTAAAACTCCAGGCGTTTATCAGCCGCACGGCCCCACCTAGTGGTCTGTCTGTGCCCGTGCCTTGATGCAGAGACCGTCGGCCTGCAGTCACGACCCGCGTTTTCGTTTTTGAAAGCGCGGTGAAAGATGAGAATTAGAATCACGAAAGTAAAAAACCGTTATTTAAATCGTCGTCGTGGCTGAGTCCAATGACAAGCTCATAAAAGTATAATCATCGTCTAACGGAGAAAATATTAAAATTATAAACGTGATTCGTTTATATTTACAGTGATTATTTTATAATACGCCTTTGGGTTGCTCTTTTAGCTCGTTTTGTGCTGCAAAACGTACTGTTTCACAGTTGCGGGCGATTGCAGCTGCACACTGTGCAGGTGCTTAATTAGCTATGCTGTCAGTACTGACCTAGCAGTGCGCTGCATACCAAATGACCGGCAGCACGGTTCTTGACTGCATTGATCACTGTGGTTGGGAATGGGGTCGGTCATGAATAGGCTTCGGACACTACGCTGTCTATGTTTGCTGGTTTTTTTTTTTTTTCCTGTGTCCGAGCGATCCATCTCACGGGCTGTCAGATCACTTTTAATAATGGGGCTTTCAGTAAGGTTCCTCCTGAGAGCTCTTGTCTGGGCACCGTGGCCTAATGGAATATCTGCAAGTGGAGACTGCAGCCTGTTGCTTGGAGCATTGTAATTGGCTCTTTATTTATTTATGTAGTTGCGTACAGCGGTTTGGCGATTCAACGATGGTCTTTTTTGTATTGCTGGTGCTAGTTTGGCATGGTTTTGACTGCTGTGTTGTGTTATTTTATTTTATTTTTTATTTTTTAATTTATCAGTCATATTTTCAGATTGTCATGTTGACGTGAAATCATTTGCACAAGAAGTATGGCCAGGATAGCTGCAATGACAAGAAAGCAAAAGCCATGAATGGACTGAATTTTATATAGCGCTTTTATCCAAAGCACTTTACAATTGATGCCTCTCATTCACCCATTCACACACACACTTGCACACCAACGGTGAAAGGCTGCCATGCAATGTACCAGTCAGCTCGTTGGGAGCAATTAGGGGTTACGTGTCTTGCTCGGGGACATGTCGACACACCCAGGGCGGGGGATCAAACCAGCAACCCTCCAACTGCCAGACAACCGCTCTTACTTCTATGAAGTCTTGACACGCAAAACTGGCTAAATTTTAAGATGATTCATCTCAGATAGAAATGGCAGTAAATTGACTTAATGCTCAAAAATTCGGTCGAAGAAACTTGTATAGAGAATGAGTACGATATACTGTGGGGGGGGGGGGGGGGATGAGCGCTGTTGGAAAAATCAATGGGTACTAAGCGAGAATGCATGAATAAGCACTGAATATGACCAAATTACTGAGTGCTGAGTGCTGAGGTGATGTGTTCTGTTGCAGCCCTGAGTCAGTGGAAGCAAGCCCCGCCGTGAACGAGAAAAACTACTCCAACCACAGCTGTGGGAGCGCACAGAATCACGGCTACCGGGGATTACCCTACGCTGTGAGTACGGTCTCCTCCACCCTACCACACCCCTGCCCTGTGAGTAAAACCTGGCTGCTGCTCCTCTCCCCTACTCGCACTCACCGCTGTGGAGTAAGGCCTCTGCTGCTAACGCTCTCCCTCCACTCCACTACCACTCGCCTACTCCTACGCTGTGGGACGTAAGGCCTCTCTGTCTCTACTACCGCTGGAGAACTCTCCTCTCCACCATACCGCCTTGCTGCCGCTGTGAGTAAGGCCTCTGCCTGCTTCCTCCTTACTCCACTACCGCTGTGGGAGTAGGCCTCTCTGCTGCCTCCACTCCACACCGCTGTGGAGTAAGGCCTTTTGCTGCCTCCTACTCCACTACCGCTGTGGGAGTAAGGCCTCTCTGCTGCTCTCCTACTCCACTACCGCTGTGGGAGTAAGGCCTCTCTGCTGCTCTCCTACTCCACTACCGCTGTGGGAGTAAGGCCTCTCTGCTGCTCTCCTACTCCACTACCGCTGTGGGAGTAAGGCCTCTGCTGCCTCTACTCCACTACCGCTGTGGGTAAGGCCTCTCTGCTCTCCTACTCCACTACCGGAGTAAGCTCTGCCTCACCCACTCGCTGGGAGTAAGGCCTTTTGCTGCTCCTCCACTACCGCTGTGGGAGTAAGGCCTCTCTGCTGCTCTCCTACTCCACTACCGCTGTGGGAGTAAGGCCTCTCTGCTGCTCTCCTACTCCACTACCGCTGTGGGAGTAAGGCCTCTCTGCTGCTCTCCTACTCCACTACCGCTGTGGGAGTAAGGCCTCTCTGCTGCTCTCCTACTCCCCTTCCACCTCTCTCTCCTCCCACTCGACTAATGTGAGAAAGATTCATCTGCCCAGATATGGATTCAGACACTCTGCAGTTTCGTCCTTTTCACTTGCACTAATTCATTTCAGATGTTAAAGTGAGGCAGGCAGCTTGTGTTCTCTCTGCTTTGTCTATGGGATGTAGAGTACAGCATGTGCCGTTTCTCACAAAGGCCTTTCCATTCAAGGGCTTTCTGCTGAACAGCCTCAGCGCTTGCATTTCAGCTCCATGTGAACCTGCTGGAAAACGAGCAGCCGGGGTAGTGTTTTACCAGCCCGGGCCGATCACACCGTCAGACGTCCTGAGACGGGGTAGCTCACACTGCTGCCGCCTCCCTGAAACCTTTTTAAAACCGTTTCATCTTGTCGTGGATCTTTGGTCTGAAGAGGCCTTTAGACAGTTTCCAGCTGGCCATAAATTATTCCGTTGCATCGTTCAGTTATTCTTTCTTTTTATTTCTCAGAATTCAGTATTTCTGATGCCTGACCCGATGGTCTGATGTGTTTGCGCTCTCTGTCCTCAGGATCACAACTATGGTGCGCCCCCTCCTCCGACCCCGCCCGCCTCCCCCCTCTCCCAGACCATCATCCCCCGCGTGGAGCTCAACGGCATCATGCCCTCCCCCTATGACGACGACAACTCCGCCGACAGCGACAGCTCCTCGGACGAAGAGGGGGGCGTGGCCAGCTGGTGCCACTGCAGCCTGAGGCAGGATGGCTTTCTCATCAAGTGTGAGAACTGCAGGTGAGGAGGCAGAGAGACGGGGCCTCGGAGGAGGAAGAGGCCGGGGAGGGGCCTGTCGTGAGGGAGGCTGAAGAGGGGCTGGTGAGGGAGGGACTAAGAGAGGTGGAGGAGGGGCTTCTGGAGAGGGGTATGAAAGGCCTAAGGAGAGGTGGAGGAGGGGCTTCAGGAAAGATGAGGGAGGGGCTCAGGAAGAAGTGAAGGTGGGGCACAGCAGTAGGGGAAGGGGCTTGATGAGAGGGGTGGTGATAGATTGGATATTTGAGTGATGAGTTGGTACGGTAAAGAGAAGGGGAAGGCAGGGAGGGTGAAGGTGAGCTGAGGTAAAATATGGTGGGCCATTTTACTAATGTTTTTATCACTGTACTAAGGTGTTTATTCCTTGCTTCATTTATCCATCGATAACAGGGGCTTGGACCGAAGGAAAGGGGTGGATGCCCAGCGCAGAAAACCCGAGAACGTGTCTGGTAAGAGCCTCGGCGGGCTGGGTTTCCTGCAGAAGCGCCGCCAATCGTAACTGTAGCGATTAGCCTAACTTCGGCTAGCTTATTCTTGCTCAGCCTAGCGTCAGAGCTGCTTTTGAGACTGACGCCCCTCCCCTGTGCGCAGTGGGAGAGAGCAGCGCCACGGAGAGCGGGGACGAGGAGGTGTCGCCGTCCACGGTGTCCTACACCGCCACGCAGCACACGCCCACCAGCATCACCCTCACCGTCAACCGCATCAAGCGGAACAAGCCCAAGAAGAGGAAGAAGAGCACCGAGAAGGCCCGCGGCGCCCCCAAAGGCAAGAAGATCAAGGTAGGCGCGGCCCGTACTGTTCTCCCAAACTCTCATCAGTGACTCCCCGAACTCATCCAGCGGCCGCGCTGCCCCATGGAGTGCTGCGTCTTTGGAGCGCAGGACGTTTCAAAATCTACGTTTTACACCAGTCCCCTTGCGTTCTCATAAAATAACTTTGCCATAATACGCCAACTGAGAATGTAATTTCATTGGGCGGCAGTGCAGTGTAATGGGTAAGGACCCGGTCTTGATGATTCCCGTTGTTCCCTTGAGCAAGGTTCAGTGTGTATCCGTCTGTATGAATGGATGCAATGTAAATGCTGTGCAAGTCGCTCTGGATAAGGGCGTCTGCTAAATGCCTGTGACGCAATGGAATAATTTTATCGTGACACTTGTAACAGAAGCGGGATGAAATAAGCCACTAATAACGTTCTTGGCGTTCTGATCAAAACAGCGTTTTGCCACCCATGCTAATAATAGGAAGCCCTGGGAGCGATTTGTGCTTTATTTGCTCGTGTTGCGCAGGCTGCAGTGTTGTAGGCAGAAATACATTTTTGGGCAGGCCTGTAATAAAGTGGGCTGGGCTGACCGGGTTGGTTTTTTTTTGGAATGCGTTCTCCGCACGCGCCTCGCCTGTTCCAGCGCTCCTTGGAGCCAAACCTACGACTTCCCCGTATTCCTGCCGGCAGTGCGGTGATCTTTCCAGCTCTACCGCCTTGGTACTAAAAAAACACGATTATGTAAGGCTATTTTTTTGTAAAATCAATATTACAGCACGACTAAATACACAGCAAGGGGAGCACAGGCTTCCCATAAAGACCTCCTGATTAGGTGTGTGTCCGCTCGTACCGGGCACAACGTATTGGCCCTAATTAAGAGGAAATGACTGAATTAAAATCGGATCGCTGAAATGTAGCCTACACAACGAAAACGAGGAGAAAACGAGACCTGCAAACTTAGACCCATACTGTTATGCATCTCACAATATAGCGTGTCCTTGCACGGGCAGAAAATCAACAGCTGCACAACTTTAAATGGCCAAGAATTTTTGTAACAAAAGTAAGAGTGTCTGTTAAATGCCTGTAATGTAATCTAACGTCTGTGTGAGGCAAGTGAACATTTCATACAGTCTGAATGTCTGGACCTTGGAAATCTAAATGAAGAAATATTTCACCCAGGAGCCTCTCTTTGACCCCAGTTATTTTGATCAGAACACGAGTGAAGTCGTGTAAAATGCAGATTTTGAAATGCCATGAGGTCCAGAGACGCCGCATCCCATGGGCTAAGCGTGTCCACGGTGAGGGTCCAGTCTGTTTTAATTCCGTCTGCAGACCATTAAGAATGTGATTCTTCCGCAGGCTTTCAGAGAGGGTTCCAGGAAGTCCATGAGGATGAAGGCAAGTCTTACTTAACAATATCAATATCCTCTCCAAGGCTATTTTTACCCGTGTATGTCATGAAATGTATCATTTTGGCCGCATTTATTATTTTGATTAGTGAGATTTTTTTTCTTATCCTCTTCACAGACTATTACTATTGTCTGTATTTTCTTGTCCTCTGCTTATATGACTAACATAAATTTGATGGAGATTTGGACCTAAAGCAAGTCTACTTATGTTGTGCAAAAAGTTTTGGGGCATACGTTCAACATTCCCTGTCAGAGGGAACTAAGGCACTTGGCCTTTGATGCCAGTTGGTGTTAGTGCTGCAAGTCAGCCACCAGAGGGCGCACGTGCGTAGAGTGGCTGAACCGGAGGGACGGGGGCGAGGTTGTGAACGGCTCCCTCTTCGCAGAACTCGACCACGGAGGCCAGCACCCTGGACGAGAACACGGCCGAGGGCTGGGAGACGCGCATCCGGCAGTGGACGGACCAGTACGAGGAGGCCTTCGCCAACCAGTACAGCGCCGACGTGCAGACCCTGCTGCAGCTGCACCGCGCCGCCAGCAAGGCCGCCGAGGGCAAGGCGCCCACCGTCGCCGCCATGGACACCATCAACCGCACCGAGCTGGCCTGCAACAACACGGTCATCGGCTCGCAGATGCAGGTGGGCTCACCGCCCAGGGGGGACGCTTTCACGCTCCTCACTCTGAGGCTCACGCATGTTCATGAAGGGTGCTCTGGGTTTGGGCCACGTTCACCTGCCGTTGTTTCTGTATCGGTGTGCTGAGCCTGTTCTATTGTGTGTGTGTTTGTGCTCGTGTGCTTGTGCGTGCGTTGTGTGTGTATGTGTTGCTGTGTGGGTGCGTGTGCGTGTTGTGTGTGCGTGTGGATGTGTTTGGCTGTGTGTTGTCGTGTGGGTGCGCGTGTGTGTTGTGTGTGCATGTGTGTTGCTGTGTGGGTGCGCGTGCGTGTTGTGTGTGCATGTGGATGTGTTTGGCTGTGTGTTGCTGTGTGGGTGCGCGTGCGTGTTGTGTGTGTATGTGTGTTGTTGTGTGGGTGCGCGTGCGTGTTGTGTGCGCATGTGGATGTGTTTGGCCGTGTGTTGTCGTGTGGGTGCGCGTGCGTGTTGTGTGTGCATGTGTGTTGTTGTGTGGGTGCGCGTGCGTGTTGTGTGTGCGGTGGATGTTGGGCGTGTTGTGTGGGCGTCGTGGTGTCTGTGGCTGTGTGTTGTCGTGTGGGTGCGCGTGTGTTGTGTGCGCGTGTGGATGTGTTTGGCTGTGTGTTGTGGTGTGGGTGCGTGTTTCCTGCGCAGCTGCAGTTGGGACGGGTCACTCGCGTGCAGAAGCACAGGAAGATCCTCCGTGCCGCCCGGGACCTGGATCCAGACACTCTGATCATAGAGTACCGGGGAAAGGTCATGCTCAAGCAGCAGTTCGAGGTCAACGGGCACTTCTTCAAAAAGTAAGAACCCGCTGGACAGTACTGTTTATGCCGGACATTCTCAGTATTACACAGTAATGCCTGGTATAACTGTCAGAGGTCCTGCAATATACACTGCTTTTTGTTTGTGCTGAAGAAAACGTCCTCAAAATGTCGTAAGTGGGATGTGTGTAATCATGTTAAAAGTAAGTAATGAGGACTTTTTTAGCCTTGTTTAGCCTTCACTGAGGGGAGATGATTTACTTGCTTTCACATTGCAGTCATTTCTAACTGTTGGTCAGAGTGAGTATCGGCTCCTGTAATTTAAAGTATCCAGTACGTGTAATGGTATTGTCACTTAGTGACGGATTGCAGGCCTTTGACTGAGGTGCTCTCCTGTGTGGCTGTGTGTGCAGGCCCTACCCCTTCGTACTGTTCTACTCCAAGTTCGACGAGGTGGAGATGTGTGTGGACGCGCGCACGTTCGGGAACGACGCGCGCTTCATCCGGAGGTCCTGCACGCCCAACGCCGAGGTGAGCGCGCCGCGCGTCCGTTACCGCGGAAACGGGAGGGCGAATGGCGCACGCGTCCGTGGCGCGCTGCCCAACGCGCCCGTGAGACCCCGAGGCAGGGCACGGGCCGCTCCTGTCAGCGTCGCGTTCTCATTAACGCCAGCCTTAACGAAGGGATAACATGCTGCTCCTGTACATCTCGCCTTCTCGTTAGTGTGCCTTTAAAGCAGAGCCAGTGAATCTGCGCCACAGCAAGAGAAAGCTTGTTATTTAGGGAACTGAGAATCTTCCGATTCGCTTAAAGAGATTCAGAAATCTAATCACGCATGATGTATGCGCCTGTTTACCGGAATATTCACTCGTTTCTGTTCTGCTTTCTTCCTCTTTGCCTTTTTTTGTTTGCCTTTTCAGTTTATTTTTATCCACCGTCAAATTCTGATATTAATACAGAGCTGCCTGTGTGAATTTTTGCATGAAGATTATAGCATCTTAACATGCAGTCACATTTCAGTATAGTGCAGTCATATACCGGTGTGCCACTGGTCAGCAGGGTGGATTTAACTGCATTGTAATGAACTGGCGCCCCCTAATGGATGCTGCTGTCCCGTACATTGTCTACTGTAAATGGTTGTTTACTGAAAAGTATGCTCCCGAATAAACTCAGCGAAACCCTGGAAGTATGCATATCATCCTGGCATTCTATGCACCCTAAATTTATAGAAAATTTTTCACTGTACACTGGGGGGTGCTGTTCCCCTCCCTGCTGACCCAGGACCCACTGGCACAAACGGAGGGTGTGGCCAGTGCCCCAATGCGTTGCGGCTCATTGCCGATAGGTGCATTCAAACGTACAGCTCTGACTGTGACCCCTCCCCCACAGGTGCGTCACATGATCGCTGAGGGAATGATCCACCTGTGCATCTATGCCGTGACCCACATCACCAAGGACTGCGAGGTCACCATCGGGTTCGACTACGAGTTCAGCAGCTGGTCAGCCACTTTCCACACCGTTTCCTTAACAGATTTGCTTTAAATAGAATTTTGGCTTAATCATACTGATTTAGTCCGTTCAGTGTATGGATGCGTGTGTACAGTGGTTGGAAACAGTTTAATCCATTACTGTCAAGCATAAAATTCAGTGAAGGGAGAAATCTCCTCAACTTAACCTCTTAAACTGAAATAAATATATTTTACACAATCGGCATTGACCGTATCGGTAAAAGTTTATTGTAAAAGCTGAAATATTAAAAAATACTTTTTGTACTTAGGAACCTGTCCCAAGCTGTAGGTTAACCTGTTCTCTCTTAAGGCTGAAACTGAGGAGGGGGGGCATAGTTAAGAGTTCTCTTCCTGCGCCCATGGAGGCCTTGTCTCTCTGTCCAAGTCCCAGTTCGGTGTTCAGTTTCTGCTTCTCTTCTGGCCCCCCCCTCAGCAATTACAAAGTGGACTGCGCGTGTCACAAGAGCAACCAGAACTGCCCGGTGCAGAAGCACAACCTGAGCCCCCCGGAGCAGTTGCTCCGCCCCCCCACGCTGCCCGCCCTGACGGGGGCGGAGACGCGCCGCCGGAAGGCCCGGCGGAAAGAGCTGGAGGGGGGCGTGTCCGACGACAGCAACCAGCCGCCCGAGGACCCCGCCGACGCCAAGGAGCCGAGGGGCGGCGCCGCGGCGGGCAGCGACACGGAGGTTAGCGCGGTTGCCATGGTTACCATCGCCCGATCGAAAGTGTACCAGAGCGCCGTACCAGCGCGCGGATGCTTCCCACGGTCTCGTATTGTTACGGCGAGAGAACAGTCTGTGCAGAACATTTATAGACTGAATTCACCTTTTCAAAAAGTGTACGCGAACCTTACAGTACTGAACAGATACACAGAGTGCTTTCATCACACAATACACAGGGTCTCAAAACCCGCTTGTATTGCTTTTATGAGTGTGCTTGTTGACTATAAATGGACTGACGTCAGTAACATTTTTTTGGTCAGCGTAAGCCAGGTGAATACGAGAAGATTGTTGAATTCTGGACCCCCCCCCCCCTTGTAGGTTGCTGTGGTGATGTGTGTTGGTGCGGTTCTCTTCCAGGAGAGAGACTGTGACGGACTGAAGCTGGAAGACGGGGAAGAGGCGGAGCTGGAAGAGGGCGGAGCTCTACTGCAGAGTAGGCGGGTACGTTTCAGTTCCAGCACTGAACCAAAGGGCCGCATTATCATCAACAGGATGTTTTTTTCACACCTGGTGAACCTGATCAAGGCAGATAGGCACAACTTTTTTGTTTTCTTTCTGTGCATGTCGTTGAATAGAGTAAAAGCCAAAATAAGGTTATATGGTTGGTTTATAATATATGATTGGTTACCTATGAAAACGAACCGCATGTAGAACCAAAAATAAGGTTTATGATTGGTTACCCATGAGAATGGAAGGCACCCAGTGGCCAGTGTTAGTAGTTGTTCTCACAGAGTCCGCAAAACTCTCCATCCTGTTGGACCAGTGAAGTATAGCTTCCCTCAAAATGGCCAACACACCACCTGCTTTCCAAAAGCAACTGTATATTTTCTCTAGTTCGAAAAAAGTAGGTTGGTCAGTCAGGGGGCCAAAACCTTTTTTATTAAGCATGCTTCTTCATGCTTTAACTGAGCATGTGGTGCTTTTGGGCCCCCAGACTCGCGAGGACCAGAAGGCGGAGGCCATCATGCACGTGTTTGAGAACCTGGAGAAGAGGAGGAAGCGCTCCTCTCAGAGCCAGGGCCTGGGGCCCGAGGAGCCCAAACAGGAGGGCCCCGAGCTGGAGGAGGACAGGGCCTCGCCCACCGGGCCCCACGCCGCGCAGAGCGGGGGGGTGGGGGTCAGCACGCGCCGGGCCTCCTACGTCACCGTGAGTCCTCTCTCTCTCTCTCTCTCCCTCTTTCTCTTAATCTCTCTCTCTCCATCTCTACGTTTCTCTCCCTGTCTCTCTCTCCATCTCTACTTTTCTCTCCCTGTCTGTATCTCCTCCCTCTCTCTCCTCTCCTCCACTTCTCTCCAGTCTCTACTTCTCTCTCTCCCTCTCTCTCTCCTCCCTCTCTCTCCATTCCCTCTTTTCTCTCCCTTTTTGTCTTTCTCCTCCCTCCCTCTCTCCATCTCCACTTTTATCTCCCTCTATGTCTCTCTCCTCCTTCTCTCTCCATTTCCACTTTTCTCTCCCTGTCTGTCTCTCTCCTCCCTCTCTCTCCATCTCTAATTTTCTCTCGCTGTATGTAGTTGTTTTGGTGTTTTATTGTCTCCTTACCCCCCCTGGTCTGCTTTCAGGAGGCCCCGCCCACAGAGCTGGAGAAGGCCCCGGCCACGCCCGCCGCCACCAAGCCCGCCCCCACCCGGTCCTCCAAGCCCCGCCCCAAGAGCCGCATGTCCCGCTACCGGTCCAGCTCGTCGCAGCGCGCCCGGCGCCAGCGGCAGGCCCTGGCGCTGCAGGCGGCCGAGCAGGGCCAGGGCGTGGCCGAGGAGGGCACCGCGGGCGCCGCGGCAACCGAGCCGGGGGTGGGCGAGGGGGCACTCGGCGGGGGGCAGCCCCTCGACACGGACGGACTGGGAGGCGTGGCCTCGGGGGCCCTGGGTAACAAAGCCCAGCTTCGGTACCCCAAAACCAAGAAGGTACACGGCCCGTACGCACCCAGCGCCCACACCTTGATGTGTTCACCCTTTTCATCAAAAGCCCATTTTATCTGTCATATAAACAGAGCTGTGCAGTAACCCAAACAAAATGTGTCCTTCAAGATCATATGCTTGTTTCAGTGTATCTTCTTCCCCTTTTCTTGTTTTTACTAAATTGCTGGTGGATGTATTTAGAATAGATATATCTTGAAACCTGTCGTGGTAATGCCATTACCTGATTTCTGACCCGACTTCCACTGCAGTTTATATGGTGTGTTTGTCTGATACAAATTTGTGCCGCTTACAATTTTCGTATTTGACAGTCATTTTTACGAAGTAAAAAATACTGCCATAAGTACATTTAACGTGATGATAAAACCGCTGATAACGCTGAAGGAGGGAAAAGGCACAGTCGAATCGGCACACAGTGCCCTCAGAGCGAGGCTGAGGGCTGATCGTCTCTTTCCCCGCCGCGCAGTACCTGGTGACGGAGTGGCTGAACGACAAGGTGCTGGAGAAGCCGGAGTGCCCGGTGGACCGGCCGCTGCGCATCACCACCGACCCCACGGTGCTGGCCACCACCCTCAACATGCTGCCGGGCCTGTCCCACTCGCCCCTCATCTGCACCGCCCCCAAACACTACGTCCGCTTCGGCTCGCCCTTCACCCCCGAGCGCCGCCGCCGCCCCGTCAGCGTGGACGGCTCCTACGGCTCCTTCAAGAAGGTGGACCCGCGTGGGGGGCGTGGGGGGGTGGGCGGGGCGGGGCGTTGTTGTGAATATGCACGCTCGCTCAAAGCGACTTGTACAACGCCGACATGTTTCATATGGACAGATTAATTTGAATAGTGTGTCCACAATTATAGACAAACGTCCTTTTTTACTTGTTTACTTAACTGTTTCCTTTACGTTTCGACCAGAATGTAATTTTTTGAAGAATAATTGGGTGGCATGCACTCATACAACCTCGTTGCCTTGCAAGCTGCTTTGAAGTTTCTAGAATTGTCTTTTCTTGCTTCAGACCACAAACACCCAAATTCCCCTACCAGCCATTGTAAAGCTGGCAGTTCTTCAGAAACGTCTCTAAATATCTAAAATGTCTTTCGTCGCACATTGTTTGGGCCAGTTTCAGGATTTCAAGTTTATTTTTTTGTTTCTGTTTTTTGAAATGCACTCTTGAAATGACCTCACATCAATTCAGCCGCCTAACATTTCACATAGAAATTAAGGCCAGCACAGGAGTACATTTCCCACATTGTCTGATGCTCATGCCGATGTTCTGCAGCGGTGGATCAAGCAAGCGCAGGACGAGAGCACGTCTTCAGCCAACACCGAGGACGGGACGGAATCCAACTCTTCCCACCAGAGCAACAGCAGCAGCCACAGCGTCTCGAACCCCTTCAAAACGGGTACGTAGCCCTCCAGAGCCCGGCGCCGTGCAAAGCTGGGTAAAAGCCCGTTAGCAAGCCCGTTAGCCAGCGCTTTTCCGTTTTTCCTTTTTATTTATTTTTCCTTAGCAGGCTGGGTCTTCCCCCAGTGGGGACGACCTCTCCCAGCCGGAGTCGCGCCAGCGTTGCGTGTGTTACGGTGGCGGCTGTGAGGGGTTAGTTTTGGCCCGCGGCCAGTCGGGCCTCCTGCGCGGTATCGGGGCGAATATGGCGGTAAATCACCTCCTCAGCTCCCGTCTGCTAGCAGACTGGCACAGAGCCTAGCATGTGTTCCCCACATGAAAAAAGAAGAAACACCCCCCCCCAAATTATGATGCCTTTTTATATAATTGAGATGTCTTGCCATTGTCATTTTTGGATGTCATTAATTGAATGATTAGTATCAAGCATGAAAACCTTATATGAAGAAGCATGTGAGAACCAGATATGAATATATCTGTCAAGAAAGGTGTTTGTCGGTTTACTTATATTAGCACTTGTTTGCTCTTGTGTTTGTTTTTGGCCCTAAGAATCAGAGTTTGGCTGCAGCTCCTGGTCTCATAAACCTGTTCTGATAACCTAGTCTGGATTTCAGTAGAACTGTCCCGGATAAGCTACGCCTGCAGGGCGGATGTATTGTAACGCATCGTAAGGGCACAGGACGCTGGTGTCGCGTTTGTTTGAACCCGCTGTCTCTGTCGACCCCCACCCCCCGCAGAACTGACAGCACCTTTCAAGAAGCGGAAATCAAAGTACGCCTCGGAGCCACCCCCACTGCCCTCGACTGAGCTGCTGAGGCCGCTGTCCCCCATCACGCCCCCCCTGACCTCCGACCCCACGCACCCCCTCCTGGCCTCCTCCTGCGCCCTGCTCCTGGGCACCGAGGACGAGAGGCACAACGGCTACGTCCTTCCCTACTCCCCCTTGCGCTCGCTGTCCACCAGCCGCTGCAACACCCCGCTGCAGTTTGAGGTAATCGCGGCTTTGGTTTAGCACAAGTTAGCTTATGAGCTAATACAGCTTTATGGAACATTCATTAGCACGTTAGCATTCCTTGCCATATCAACCCTTGCTGTTTTTCAATCGATGTCTGCCATAGTGGCCTTGAAAGGAGCTTTGGATGAAGGCATCTGCCAGTTGAATAAAAGTAAAGGTAGCAACCGAATACTACCTACTTGTTTACCAACAGAAATGAGCACGAGGCCAGTGTGTAGGTTCGTAACTGTCCATCAGTCGGTACTGTAGTATTTCAGCTGAACTGTGGTGACTGGATCCTTGTGATCCTTATTTCTGTCAGGTTTTCTCTGAATGCCTTTGACCGGTCTTTTTTTTTCCCCCTCTCTCCCCACAGAACATATCCTCTCCTGAGTGCTCACCTGTGCACAGGCCTGAGTCTCCCTCACCTGAGGTCAGTCACTATCTTCTTCCGTAGCTTCAGTAATGAAAGCAGTGTCTTCAGTAATGAAAGTGGCACGCTGCTGGGACGGGTGGTCTTGGTGTTTTTGGGTAGACCTCGTTTGTGACCCGCCGTCTCTCCCCCCCTCGGCAGCCCTGCTTGTGTCCAGACTACGACGGGCAGCGCCCAGCGTACCCGGACCTCCCGCTGCCCTCGGGCCTGGAGAGCCCCGCCCTGCCGGCCTCCGCGGCGCCCGAGGAGTTCACCGCGGTGACGCCGGAGCCCCCCGGGGTCGCCCCGCTCCCGCCGGCGGCCGTCGCGGCGCCCCCCGAGGGCCAGACCAGGGAGCAGGCCTTCCGACCCGAGTTCAACCTCATCTACACCTGCTCGCCGCTCAACGCCAACCTGGGGGAGGGGCTGGCCGCCCGCGGCCCCACGGCCGACCGCCGCCTCTCGCAGTCGGAGGCCGGCGGCTTCTCCCCCGCCGAGGCCTTCTTCGGCGGCGTGGGCGGGCAGGGCCTCCTCTCGGACGCCGCGGCCGGCTCCCTGTCGCCCTACGCCGAGCCGCACTACAGCGGCGGCTACCCGGACCACGGCACGCCGCCGCACCCCAGCAACCCGCCGCAGAAAAAGAAGGCAAGTCCTCCCACTCGCCGGTCAGCCCTGCCGCGATGACCTCACAGGAAGTGATGTATGCCTCGCTAGGAATTCAGTGCTGAAATGTCACTTTGCTAGAAAGTGTAGCGCAGCCGTGAGCTATTATCTCAAGCATGTTCCTGGACATAGATATAGTGTCCTAGGGCACTGTGGGAAATACCCTATAGTTTGCAGTAGTCAATGAAGTGATGGATACATTGTGTGTGCTCTCTTTCTCTCTCTCTCTCTCTCTCTTCCCCTCCCTTTTTCCTTTTCTTGCTCTGTCTCTTCTTTGCTTCCTGTTTGAGCATCCATTTTGTCTCAAATGCGTGTCAGAGTGGAGTATGCTCATCAGCGCACGTTGAGCGGTCTCGTAAGGAAAAGGAGTGTCACAGTAGCTGCATTCAGGGCTGCCGCAGGAGGGGCTGTGTAGCGCGCCGGCGGGCCGAGTCCTGAACGCCGGCGTGCGCTGCCCGCTTCCCGCCGCGCGGAGCCGCTCTCGTGTTTGTGTGCCACCACGGCGGGTTTTATTTCACATTCGGCCCTCGGGGGCCGTAGATAACGTCCCGCCAGGAACGCCGTGTCCAGGAAGCGGCTTTGCAGAGACGGAATGTTACAGGGAAGCGCTCACGCCTGATTAGCTGTGCCTGAGGTAGAACGCAGGCCAGCCAGCCACCAGCCAGCCAGCCGGAGCCCTGACCACTCTACCGCCACCTGTCCTCCTGAAACTTTTGCAAAGTCTTTTTTTTCCCACTTTTTTTCCAAGGCAGAGGGCCAACCTGCATACCATTAGTCTGCTGACAGGAAAGCCCGATTACCAGGCTTTATCTGTAAGAAGTGAATACAAGCCAGTCCAAAATATGGTGAATATTCCCTAACTATATTTAGAAGTGTGCATGTTAAATATTGTTGCATCTGCATAAACCCCTCCCCCCCCCCCCTTCCTCACCAAATATACATTACAGTATTTCCAATTTTCCAAAAACAGTTGTTCCGCATTTTATTTTTCCCATTTTCTTTCCCATCGCAGTTTATTTGGACGTACATGGCCATTTTTTCAGAAAAAGCCATAGTACTTTGTTAATTTTTTTTGTGTGTTGCCGTGCCATGGTGTATTGGTCACGTGTCATCGCTGAGCTCGGTTAGGAAGGGGCCGACAGCACATCCCATTCATGGCCCCCCGGCTCTCCATGCCTTTCGCTCCCCCTCCGCCCCCCTCCTCCACAGGGGCCCCTATATCCATCCATCCCCAATGGATGCACCAGCGGCCGCTGGGGTCCCGTGCTGGCCGCCAGACTTCATGAAGGAAGCTCAACCCCCACCCCCACCCCCCCAGTCCTTGCAGGCCGCCCACCCCCGCTCCATCTTCGACATTCGCCCTGTGTATTTGATGTGGGGTGGGGGGCGGGGGGTTCCTTGCTCGTTGCATACCTTTCAGTGGGCTCTCAGCCTTTCTGTCTATCTATCTCTCTTTCTATCTCTCTCTCTAGCTCTCCATTGTGAGTGTATGTGCCTGCCCTGTGGTGCTGTGGTGTACTGTAGACCGTAGTCATGCTCACTCACTTCAGTCTGATCTTGCGGGTGGTGACGATGACGATGACCTCTGTCGTTGCTCGCAGCTGATGTTTTCAGCTTGACACTACTAACTCGGTTCTCAGTACTGAGCTGCATTTGACATGGCGTGTCTACTACAGGTTCACTGTGGAAGAAATGTGTGGTCAGAAGTATGCGCGCGTCATGTGAAATAGCGGGATTAGCAGGATGAAATAAGATGGTTAATGTTTTGGCGTTCTGATCAAAACTAATTTTTGCCACACAGGCAAATGATATTGAAAACCACTAGGAGAGATTTCTGTTTTAATTTAGTTAGGTTGAGCTAGCTAGCCTGGTTTTGAATTTTCATTTCTCTTTGAATCTACAAATGCCACCAGCAGCTGTATAATTAACCGAAAGACGATTGGCTCAAAGAAACAAAAAAATGTGTTGTGGTTCAAGTCTAGGTCATTGCCCATTGTAATCTGCATTTTTTTGGCAATTTGGAAGTTTTTTCTGCGTAAAAAACACAGAATCCTGAATTAACATGACCACCGTGTAATTGTATTTATCGTCTAATGTAATTCAAAATACATTCAAATACAAATATTTCCCTTTATATTTTTGCATTTTGACCTTCATAAAATCAAAGGAAAATTTTTTTTTTAATTATTATATTTGATCATGAATGCAACTTCATTCTATTAAATAATTCTAGGTCCTGTAAATATAAAGGGAATAATATTTGTAATAATGTTATTATATTCATCATGTAATTCTAAAGTTTATATTTTTGACTTTTGAGCTGCATCAGAACAAACCCAACTGCACATCTCTTCCACAATGACTTCGGGCAGTGTAAACAAGAGGTACTGCCAAGTGAAAACCTGCCTTATCCTGATTCATGGTGACCTGGGAAATGTAGTCCTGAGGCCTCTCCAGTACTCAGAACTGATTTGTCCTGGCTAAAGATAGCAGATCTTCAGGTTTCAGAGAGCATCTAGAACATTCTAGGATTTCTCATAGTTGATCATGATACGTAATTAAGCAAGTGCTTGTTTAACGCTCAAAACGGCATGGCTTCCCCCCAGCCCGGTGCCCTGGACACACCCTGCTGGATTAGGGCATGAGCCAGAATGGCAGTGAAACCTGTGGAATGGAGCTTAAGGACAGAGCAGCAGGGATGAGTTTTTGCAGGGAATATTTTTCACTGTAATGTCCAGGGAGCGCACGCGCACACACACACACACACACGGCACACACACGGCACACACACACACACAGGCAATGTCTGCTGCTCGTATAAGGAAGGTTTCCCAGGGGAACATTCGGCCTGTGCTTGCCAAAATTTTTTGAAATGGAGAGGTGGGGGGCTTCCTCATGTGCACAATCAGAACTGCAATTCTGTACATCACGTCCAGCAGAAGGGGGAAAAGTAAATATTATTGGGCGCTTTTGGACAGAGGTCAAAAGTTTGCCATAGCTTTTTTTGTTTTGCTTGTTTTTTTTGTGTGCTGAGTCGCCCACCTGTTAGGCGAATCGCAGACACGGTAAGCCTCCATGTCCGCTCGTCATCCCGCTGCCTCATCCGTGTGGTTGCGTGTCGTACCATAGCCGAGTGTGCCGTGGGCGGGGCCTGCACGGGGTGGGAGGGGCCTGTGCCCCACACGCGATTGGCTGACCCGTGCGCCCGTCTTCCCCAGGTGTCCCTGCTGGAGTACCGCAAGCGGAAGCAGGGGGCGAAGGAGCCGGAGGCGGGGGGCTCCCTGGGCACCCCCACCCGGCCCAGCGTGTTCGGCGGCAGCGCGGACTCCCCCGGCGGGCCCCGCGCCCTCCTGCAGCCCCCCGCCTCCCCGCAGAGCTGCTTCTCCTCCCCGGCGCACCCCTCGGCGCCCCAGATCGAGGAGGTCAGCCCGCCCGACCACACCCTGGCCTCCCAGAGCGGGGGACAGCCGGCCCGGGGGCAGGACAGCACCAGCACCAGCCACTGGTGAGAGAGGAGCGCGCTAACGTGCACATGCTAACATGCAGACACACACAGGCTTAACGTGCGCATGCTAACGTGCACATGCTAACGTGCACATGCTAACACGCACACTCTAACACGCAGACACACACAGGCTTAACGTGCGCATGCTAACATGCACACTCTAACACGCAGACACACACAGGCTTAACGTGCGCATGCTAACACGCACACTCTAACACGCAGACACACACAGGCTTAACGTGCGCATGCTAACATGCACACTCTAACACGCAGACACACACAGGCTTAACGTGCGCATGCTAACATGCACACTCTAACACGCAGACACACACAGGCTTAACGTGCGCATGCTAACATGCACACTCTAACACGCAGACACACACAGGCTTAACGTGCGCATGCTAACATGCACACTCTAACACGCAGACACACACAGGCTTAACGTGCGCATGCTAACCTGCACACTCTAACACGCAGACACACACAGGCTTAACATGCACATGCTAACATGCACACTCTAACACGCAGACACACACAGGCTTAACGTGCGCATGCTAACATGCACACTCTAACACGCAGACACACACAGGCTTAACGTGCGCATGCTAACATGCACACTCTAACACGCAGACACACACAGGCTTTTACATACACACCTACGCGCAAACACTGGCTCACGGCTGGTACTGTGCCACTCTCCCCGTGCCCAGGATGGTGCCCACGTCGGTGGAGAGGCTGAGGGAGAACCAGGGCGTGCTGGAGCGGGTGCTGAGGGGCAGCCTGAAGATGGACCGCATGCTGAAGCGGGAGGGCGGGGCCAGCGACGGCAGCAGGGACAAGGACTCCGGTACGACCCCGCCCACCATCTTAATTTACGCCGTTCATCGGTTAGAGAGTTCACACACCTTGTTCTCAAGGCTGTGTAGAAGCAGGCAACTGTATGCAGACTCTCTGTGCTGTGTAGCAGTAGCCTGTAGAGCCCTGAATGGAGCTGTGTAGCCGGGTGTGTGTGTGTAGAAGCGGGTTGGCCGTGTGCAGACTCTGTGTGTGCTGTGTAGCAGACTCTGCCGATGGGGACGTGTGTGACGCACAGCCAGCAGCCCGCTCCAGGACCTCCCCAGTGAAGAGCCCCCAAAGATACAGGCACAGCCCCTCTGTGTACCAGCACCAGGTACAGCCTCCATTTTCAGCCTGCATGGAAAAAGGGTTTTTACTTTGCTGCCGTTAGGACAAATGGACTGTTTATTGACCAAGAAAATGTGTGTATGTGTGTATGTTTGTGTGCGCACGTGGGTATTTTGGTATCTTTGGGGTGTGCATCCATGTGTTTGTGCGCGTGTGTGTGTGTATCTGTTGGGTGTGCGTGCGTGTGTTTGTGTGTTTTGCAGTCGATGCTGTTGGAGAGCCACCAGCAGGGGGAGCCACCCACGTTCCTCCAGCACAGCGCCTCGTCGCCCTTCCGCGGTTCCTACAGCCCCTCCGCCCCCTCCCCCGGCCAGGGCTTCTATCCTCGTCTCTCCACGCTCCCCTCAATCTCCCAGGATCCCTTGCAGCAGCAGTCACCAAGCCCCGCCTCCTCCTACCCCAGCCACACCCCCACCGCCACGGTCACCGCCTCCTCGGCGGACTCGGGCCTGTGCGGAGCCTCCAGGCAGGTAGGGGGCGTTCAGCCGCAGCACCACCACCAGTCCGGGAGCAGCGGCAGCCTGGGTGCGGACGGGTCACACGTGTACGGCGGGAGCCACCTGAAGGCCAGCCTGCTGAACAGCGGCACGCCCGTTTCGACCGGCTCGCTCGCCCGCTCCCCCCTGCTGACGCAGAGCAACCCCAAAACGGACCCCAGCGCCGCCACGGGGGGCAACCCCGTTCCCCACGCCTCCCGGGTGTCCCAGCAGCAGCCCGGGGTTCGAACCTTAAGCCCCAGCAGCCCCGGGACCCGAATGCTCCCCGCCCCCAGCGCCCAGCCCTATCCGCAACGAGGGGCCCCCATCAGTCAGTTTCAGCACAGCCAGATCCAGGGCTCGGGGGTACGGACACAGTCGGGAAGCTATTAGGACCTCCGTTCCCTCACCGAACCCAGCGGAGCTCTTTCTGGGCTAATGTACAGACTTAAGGAACAAGGACTTGGCTTTAAAACCAGGACCCTTTATTATTCTCTTTCTACTTTCTTTCTTGTACCGAAACAAAAAACATAATAATAATAATTCAACTACATTCTACGTGCGGCCCCAACTTCGGCCTTGACATCATCGAAGAATTCTAAGAGAAAACAAATAGACAAATAAATAAGAAGAGAAAAAAAATCATGTAGAGTTTTTAAATTACCCTTCAGTTCTCATAAGTGTGTACAGAACCATGTTCATGCAGGAGTCATAAATGATAAACTTGCGTACCTGTACAAGTATCAGTACCTGTTGTTTTGGTACTTAGTGATTATGATTAAAAAAAACAAAATGTATAAATGTATGATTTATTAGGTTATTGTATGATTTGGTTTTCAGCCAAGTCAGTCCCACAGTAACAGCCAACATTTTATTTGTAAATTTGAAACGGTAAAGGAAATAGCATATATTTGTATCATCCCTTAAGAAGATACGGGCAGAACAGGGCAAAGGATGTCGAAGATTGGCTTTCTGAGAAGATCATTCCAGGAGATTTCCACTTTAATTTCCTTTTTCTCACGTGTATATCATAAGAATCTGGAGTCAGGATCTGTTTTTTTAATTGATCTTTTATTTCACTTATAATTATCCTAGGCTTGTTATGTTGTACTTGACTCATACGGATCTTATAATCCATGGTGCTGCAGTCTTTTTTTTTATTTATTTTTTTAAAAAATCCATTTTCCCCACACATAGTAAGTAAGAAATCCTTCGTTCTCTGTATTTGGAAATGAGACTCATTGGAAATGGATTCGGTGACTGTTGCAAACCTTCAGTGTGCTGGAATGCAGGGAGAAGGAGCGAGGTCAAAAATGAGCAAAATATATATATATTGCTCCGGAGTTTTATTATTGTTTGTTTGTTATATTGTTTTTTTATTATAATTATTATTATTATTATTGAATCCTGTAGGATTTTTTTGCTGAAATTTTGGAGAATTATCGAGAATTTCTCTTTCTCCCCTCGGACCAACCCTTGCATTCCGCACACCGCCCACTCAACAGAGAGGAAAGGCGTGGGGGGATGTTTTTGTTTTTGTTTTTTGTTTGTTTTTTTTTTTTTTTTGGTGGAAAAGCTGCTGTGTTTTTCTCATATTTGTGTTTTACACAAGTGCTGCTTCAAAAAAAAAAAAAAGTTTTTCAGTTTCCACATAATGCTGTATCTCTGTTAGGTTTCTCACCAATCTGGTAAAAAACACAGCGAAGTCACCCAAGTTGCGTGCCATGACCGTTGCCGAGAGACAAAAAAAAAAAATTTTAACTGTAAAGCGAAATGGTCAACGGCAAATGCTGAAATGATCGACCGTTAGGAGTCAACGGCAAATGCTGAAATGATCGACCGTTAGGAGTCAACGGCAAATGCTGAAATGATCGACCGTTAGGAGTCGGGCAGTCGATTGACTCGTCTCCCACCCCGCCCCCCGCCCCCACCCCCCAAAGAAGCCACCCTGGACAGACAAAGGCCTTTTTCTAACTTGTTTGGAATGGGAACAACTTGAGTACAGTATCTGCCAGAGGAATACAGTTGGGCTCGCCCACCAATCATGTGGGTTCTTGGAAGGCCAGGAAATGGACAGATGGTCAGCTGACTTATCACATGACCTCTCCCTCTGCCTCACATAACAGATGTAAGGGTACTCACTGGTTACATGAATGTTTCTCCAAATGGGAGACATCAAGAAAACTTGTGACCCAAAATACCAGCACCTTAATTAAAAAGCAAACATTATGTATGATCATGTGTACTTGTATAAAATGTGTTATATACTGTACCAAGAAAATATAGTACACTAAATTTGCAGCATGATTTTCTTTTCAGTCTGACTGTTGGTGGAGAGCTGAGGTTTGGATCTGTGCAAAGTGATCGCAATTATTTCCGTTGATCGTTTGATCTGTTTTAGGTGTACTGACAGTTTCAACTGGATAACTGCATTTTAAATTTCAAATGAGGTTAATTCTTTTTACACCATGGGCATAGTTATAACCAGCTATTTGGACCTTCTGAACAAGAAAAATCCAGAGAAAAGATGTTATACGTTTTGATAATAAAATACTCATGATAATGACATGTTGAAGAGGCCAGTTTTGATATTTCATGTTTTATTGATCTGGTTATTCTGCTACAGAGATGATGACTGAAGCTCACAGAGTATTTGGTTTATATAAATTGTGAGCAGTGCCAAAAATTACTGGAAGTATCTGTTAAAACAGCGGGGAAAATCTTATCAAAATAACTAATCAATTAGACACAAAAAAGTAAAACTTCCAGAAAACAGTTTTGTCCAATGTGGGCCCACCACTGATGAGTTTGTCATTGTTGGAGGGGTTGAAGGGGGTTGTTAGGTTGGAGGGTGTGTGATCTACGCTCAGCAGAAAGAAACCTGGCTGTCTGGACCATTTAAATCAACTCCGTCTAACTACCTTGAAAACCTGCAAGAGAAGGCTATGCCCAATAAGTGGATGGCAGGTTGTTACTCATATTATGAAAAAAGCAACTGTTAAAGATTTAGTTTCTACGCTTGAACAATACGGAATTACCGAAGCTGGGTCAGGGTGCTTAGCAATTTGTCTTCCTGCTGAGTTGACAGTCATCAAGTGAGAACACTTAGGGGGAGAGTGGGGAGGTAATGCTTCCCGACTCGACTTAAACGGTTCTCGCGGATATTGGACACACTCGAACGGTCGCCTGAGCCCGCGTCAAAACCACAGCGTGCGCGCAACTGTTGCGTGCTGTGCGCGAGGGAGCCTCTAACAATCAATCGAGCATCCGGGGACAGTCAGATAATAAAGTGCAGGTGTTTTTCTGTCTTCGGATGCACGCGGAGCCGCCGCGTTACCCAATCCAGCTGTAGGCGCGGCAATCTACATCCGGGTTTTCTCGGTAAACGACCCGGTATCCACACTCCGCCGGGATCCGCTGGCACTTCTCAGGCCAGGAGGTTGGTTTATTTGGGCTGGAAAAGGAAACGGAGCGTGTATTATCTACATTGGAATATGTAAGTTACTCTTCGGCGTAGTAAATTATGTTTCGCACATTTTAAAATGAGGACGATGAAAAATGAGGACGATGAATCCAAGTTTAGGGGCCATGTTAGACCTAACAAATGCTAAACTTTTAGTTACAAATAGAAATTGTATACACACACACACGCACACACAAAACCGTATAAATGATTTGTTTTGTTACTAGTCTAGGCAGTAACTCACGAGAAGCAGACGAAGCCGGTGTCGTGACAGTAGCACTTGTTGCACCCCTTCATGAATGTTTGTCCCGGCAGGAACACCTTGTCCGTTTGGATACACGCACCTAACAAGCCGATGATGAAAATATATATATATATTTTAAATTCAATTTTAGTTTTACAGTGACGACTGCAGGACAACTTGCAAAGGGTGTTCTCTCGTTTTAAGAATAAGTTACTATGCACTGTGTTTCACTGAGGGTGTTGTAAATAGGACCTCGTTGATAAAACATACCTTAGGCCTGTTAAAAACATCCTTAAAATGGTTGTGTCATTGTAAAATGATGATAAGCAGTTAAGATTTCTAATTTTCAGTAATGCATCATCAGATGTTCTATTCATTTTAATCTGGTTTAAAAAGGGTAAATGCAGAAATAATAAATATGCTGTTGATATTTGGTGAACCACCCTTCTTCCATATCCACACTTGACTCTCGTGCTGACTAAGCAGCGTTACATAGATATCCCTTTCCAGCTGGAATTTACTGTGTATGTTACATTTTGTGTAAAGCATTTGTAAAACAATATCAGTTACTAGCTTTGTTAACATCCATTGTTTTGATACTCCTTTCACTTTATACCATACTCCAAGGAAAGTTAATCTGCTTCATACAGCCTATAGAACTGGGATCAGCACGGGGGTCTTTTTATAACTGTAAAAATCTACAGTGGAAACAGAATTCACAGCCAGTCAATTCATGGCCCACTATCAATATGTTGGGCGTGTGTATAAAATACGGTATATGATGGCAGGGCAGGGTGACATATTGAGTAGCCAACTGAATCGGGCGTGCTGTCTGTGACTCAGCTATCTGGGCAGGGTGTTTTCTTCATATTTGAAGTCATGAATAGGAATATCGATGCCATGATTAGAATTAATATGCTTGATTTTCCACGAGAGGAGTTAATGCAGACCTGCAGCTCAATAAGAAGTTTGCTCACTTGGCATTGCATTCCTCTGATGGGAATTCATGTCCAAAGATTAATACATACTTCACCCCCGTTTATGATTATGCTTCCGAGCCAAAATACATCCTGTAGAGCTCATCCAGCAAGTCTGACGAAACAGCTTGTCTCTCTTACTGAAGAGGACATCTGGTCACTAGGGGGCGCTTTTACATCAGACAGAGGAGGTTTGTACAGCTCTTCCCTCAAGAAGTGACTCAATTTGGGCCTTTACGTCTGTTATGTTCTTTGCTGTTTTTTGTATGTAAAAACACTAACTACTGAGAGATTATACCATCTGATGTCAAAGGAAAAGTATATTGTTCTTCAATATTCAAAATATAGACATATAATAAAATGAAAAAATGTATGTGATCATACAAGTATACTACATAGGTACAAAATAATTACATCGTTATATTATTATTTTTCCTATATTCAATCACTTAAAGAAATCACTGAAGTAAAAGTGTCTCAAAGGATAATGACTAATTCAGTGATCTCCAACCCTGGTCCTGGAGAGCTACAGGGTCTGCTGGTTTTCATAGTGACTCTGCACTTCATGAATCAATTAGAGCAGTTGATTACACAGTTAACTCAACCTACCTGGCGTCTTGGGTCTCAATTGGGTGCTGATTTTAAGGTGAAAACAAAAACCAGCAGACCCTGTAGCTCTCCAGGACCAAGGTTGGGGACCGCTGGACTAATTGGACCTGGATATCAATTTTGGAGCCAGCATTTCTCAAACAGCATTCCCTTTCGTGTGAGTGTATGTGTATATTCTTCTTCTCCTGATATGTTATATGTTCTAAGATAGTATGATTAACCATCGCTTTTTCCTCAGTTATTACATCATTGGTTAGATTGTTGGCGGACGCTTACCTGTGTAATGGTAGATGGCCGCCTGTGTCATGCTGCTGGTCCAGATAAGGTTCAGAGACAGAAAGACGGCCCCCAGCAGCGCCCATGAGCTGCGGACGGGGACAGGTACGGCCCTCGCGAGCGCCATCTCGGACAACAGACCACTTCCCCCCGCAAAGGAACAAAGTCTAAACCGTCTTTTAAAAAACCTGAAAGCTAAAGTTCAGTCGCTTTTATCATCTGTAGCTTTCTTAGAAAATGTCAACAAACTTTGAGAGGTGTACAAAGCAAAGAAAAATGAAAAAAAAGGTTTTGACTGAATGAGGCCACAGACGTTTGTTTCCACAGTAGTGGACCACGCTTTCAGACAGAGGCTGTGAGAGAGTGGAAGTCTTCGTTCTCCCCCCTACTACTCGGTATCCAGATGTCGAGCGCTAGCATTTATACTCTCCCAAACACCTGCACAGTGGAGGAAGAGGAGATGTCTTCAATAAAATGGTCTCGGTGGTTTGTTATGGTTTGTTATTTTTATCCCCCCGCCCCCTCTTTTCCATGCCCCGCGTCATTTCAGGCACGGCGCATCCCTCCCTCCCAGCCCCTCTCTCACCTTTGTTTTGGAGAGTTGGATTTGGTCCGGGTTGAGGGAGCGGCTCTTCTAAATATTTTGATATTTCTTCTGTGTCACTGGGCGTACATGAACTAAGCACCGCATCCGGAATGTTCTCCGTCGGCTCAGAGCACGAGCCGTTCAGTCGACATGTTTCACGCGAGGTCCCTTTCCCACGCTCACAATTCTTACTTACTCTCAGAGCAGACTGCCATTGTATGGCTGCTATTCCTGCCCTGTTCGCGATCATGGTGATGGAACGCACGCATTTTTTTTCGCCTTTTGTCTTGTTTCGCTTCTGGTCCTTTCACTGGACAGGAACCACCAGCACATGGAGACAAATTAATTTGTCCCCACATGGACATGAAAAGAACTTCAAGGAATAACCTGGACATCTTTGCAACAAATGCTTTACTCATAATATGGATGTGGTGGTTAATTATTTTGCCTACTGTTGATGTTCCAAATGAAGACACACACCCTGAGTGCTTGCGTTGTCTAGCTTGTTCAGTGACTTGTGTATTACGCACAGCATACCTCTGTGTGTGCGTGTATGTGCGTGTTTGTGCGCCGTTTCCATGTCAATCTTGCGGCTGCTCTGAGCTCCCACCTCTCGCAGGCTCCGATGATGATGTGGCTTGTTTTGGCACGGCCAGCCTGGAAGCCATGGTTGTGGAGACGCCAGGGAGGGAGTCCAAGATGGTGGGAGTAGAGGGGTGCCCGGAAGGGGTCAAGGTTCCAGCCTTGCGGTTGGGTGGGGAGCGGTCTGGTATGTCGGTCTCGGGCACACCCAGGGACGACCGAGCGATGTGTTCTCTTGAGACGGAAGGCGAACCGGCCAGTTGGGCCGAGCCGGACCAGCCAGCAGGCGGCCCAGATGTGGGAGGGGTATGCCAGACATCCATCCAGCTATTTCCGTCTAACCCCCCCCCCCCACCTTTCCCCCCATGCAGTGGAGAGTCACCTGTGAAGGGGCTTGTCCTGTTTTAATAGCTGCTCGTCAGACCGGGAAATACCAAAACTGACCATCAGAGCTCAGGCTTGGGGCCATGGGAACTCGACACAAAGCTTTCATTTTCTATTGTGGTTTCCTCTCCTGTGCAATAAAAACACCAGCATTCTAATTACTGTCATTCATTTGTAAATGAACACGCTGGTTGTTATCACACCTCGCAAGGAGGAAGAAAGACATTTCATGTCCAGCACAGCAGGAGGACTTGCCTGTGGCCACCTTGCTTAATGAGACAGTGTCTTCCCAGCCAACTCGAGCCCTCCCTTCCCCGGCCTACCATAGTGCCAACTGCCCGCCACCCCGTGGGACTGCTAGCCACAGTCAGTACTGGCATGGTCCGGATTCGATAGCAGACCATGGGGCTTGTCCATGCAGTAGAGTCTTGCCCTACCAGGATGAGACGCCCTGGAGCACCTTTGAGCAATTACTTAATCCCAGGCTGGCCGATACTTTCCTCTCCCAGCACTTCTGAGTGTGTTTTCAGTGACCGCAATCTTCCGACCTTCCTCTGTGATCTTTAATACATTTGACGTTCATCAAAGTTCATACAAACATTACATTTTCATTGCTTTCTTCAAACCAGGACATATCGACCTGTTTCTGTTTTAAGTTCCTGTTTTAATGAAGAAATGCCACATCACTAGACTTCACGCCAATGAATGCCGAGGGATTTGACTGGGTCTTCCAGGTGGATTGGTTGCCCTTGACACCGTCATTTTTATTACAATCATGACATCATTGTTTATTTATATTTTGTACAAGACATTACCTAATGCATGGTTTTTGCAGTGTTGCGGGCACAAGAGAATTAAATGTGTTTTGGAGGACTAGTTCCAGTAAGTTTAACTGCAAGTTACAGACACATTGTTTATTTTTGTTTTGTATCTCCAAAAAAATTTCACACAACATTTTGCACCACAGAAAATGATAAAGAACATCAGATTAAGAATATGACAATAAATTCTCCTTGAACGCACGCTCTGTTTCTGAGCTGGGCTGCTTGGATGGAGGTGATCTCCGAGCCTGTGCTTTTACCCCGTGACAGACTCCTGCTTGCCACATTAACAGCATTAACTTCCGCAAAAGTGCCTTTGTTTATTATTTCCTCTGTGAACTAAGAGCCGGGGAGGAGCCCACGCAGCCCAGATGTGGGGCGAGCTCACGGCGGTGGAATCCGGTCGGCGCCGGTGCATATACACCAGCTGAAGAGAGCAACAGCCCTAGTGAAAGCGGCTCAACAGCACCTCCCCCTGGTGACTCTTTTATAAGCTTGGCATGTTCCCGCGACTAGATTTACCCTCCTGCTGGCAGAGGGGGCGCCAGGCAGCGGGGCTGGCGTACCTCTACCCGCCATCCCGTCCCGCTTCCCGCGAACTCGCCGCCAGGACCGTCTGCCGTCCGCGCCTCTCCATCTCTCCGCCCGGCCCCGCCGCAGCGCGCAGACAGGAAAGGGCCAACCGCCAGACTGGCTGAAAGACTGACCATCTGTGTCCGTCCGACTTCCACGCCTCTCTCTCTCTCTCTCTCGCTCGTCCTCCTCTTCCCCCTCCCTCATTTGCTTTCAGTCTCTCTCTTGCTACTCTCTCACGCTTGCCCCTCTCTCTCCCCTCTCACCTTTTCATGCGGTTTGCCGGAATATTCCATGTGTGCGTTTATCCTTCATCTTGTGGTGCGCTGATAGAGATGCCGTTCGCATGCCTGTGGAGCGTTGCTCTGAGAGCGGGTCGTGGGCAGTGAGTGGGGAAAGAGCAGAGAGAAACAGGAATAGAGGGGTCCTCCATAATTCGGGGTGCTCCAGCCATTCTGTCCCCCCTTTCCCAGACTCCCCCTGGTACCCCTCGGTTCCTGCCCTGGCTGAGCTCTTAAACGATGGGTCAGAGGGGAGGTCAGGCTGGGTGCGGGAACCCCAGGCCCTGGGGGAAGATTGAGATTGACCCCCATGTGTTATGGAAAGGGGGGGGGGGCATATGGGCATCACTCTGAAGGCTCTGGTGATTACCCTCACGGTCCAGGTCAGCGGAGGGAAGCAGCGATCACATCTGATGTAAGATGCTGGTAGCCCCTCCCCCTCCTCCCCATGCCTATAAATAGCGAGCACTAACTGATCCACTGGAGTGGAGAGTTTTGTGCGGTTTGCCAGGCAGTATGTTTTTCTTCTTTCCAGAACGTCGGATTTCATGTTGATGAGTTTAGCGAAAAACCAATGTGTTCTCCCCCCCCCCCCCCCCCGAAACCCTTTTTTCTTGCTTGTTACTGCATCTCCATAATGTGGAGAGTGTGCAGCACAGGACGCGGCATTCCACAATCTCAAAGACAGCAGGAAAGTAATTGTTTTCGGAACACAACAGCTGGACTAGCGGCGTCTGCCCCAGCAGCCTGCGCTGTGCTGTGTTGCATTGAGCGCCAGTACACAGCACAGCGTTTGTTAATTAGGTTAGTGCAGTGCAGAAATCAATTCAGTGTAATGAAAGGAGACCTAGGGGTGTTCTCTGAAATATTTTCTGCGGATTACCTCACAATTATCAGTCAATATGAACCTATAATTGTAGCATGAAATGATTTTGCTTCCAGGGAAGGAGCGGTTTTTGATAATTTCAACAAAATTTTTTGGTTTCATTTTGTCATGGACTAATACTCGGTTCTAAGAATATTATGCACATGCACAACTCAAGATTCATCTACCCCCTTTTTCCATTTTGTAGTCTTTCGATCCCTCCTCATTTGTTTATATCTGAGTTGATAATTATGATAACTGAGCCTTCAGTGCTTTGTGTGGCAGCATAACTCAAGGGAACTTTATAGAAATGCAGTATCACAGCAGTGAGCTATTAATAAGGAAAAGAGCCATAACAGCTTCACCACAAAGACTGAGAATGAGATCTCATTGGTCAGATATAGTCATAGCTGTAGCCAGTACATTGATTTCTATAACTATACAAGCTGCAATTTGAGATCTGAGAATAAAAAGGTTCTAAGTAACTTTTTTGTTTATGAAAAATGAGTTTTACATACGCACCATAATATTAAAAGGTGATGTTCTGTTACAAACTCACGCGTAGCACACCACGCCATACGCCACCACGGCAAACTATGTCACTGACGGCAACGCGGCTTTACATGGATGCCTTTACAGAAACACCAGGCCGCTCTCACTCTCTCTGCCCCTCTCTCCCTCCGTCTCTCTCTCTCTCTCTCTCTCACTCTCCCTCTCTCTCTCCTGTTGTTTTGGATGCTGCCGTTCTTCCTTACATGGCCCTACAGTGGGTAATTTGATTACGCTCTGGCTGTTGATGCATTACTCAGTGATTGATTTGATTACGCTGCCGTTGCTGATGCGTCCCACGGTGTCCTGTCTTTCTGGAGCCCCCAACGATAACAGATGAAAAAGCCCTCACAAATAGGCTGGGGGGCTTTTAATGCCAGTGATTACCTTAGCGGTTTAGGCCGCGCCAGCCCTTCAGAGCGACCTCCGAGCCTGGCCTACACGCTGAGTAAAATGCTTGGGAGGAAAATGTGTTATTCGCACATGCGTTTTAACCCGATGTCAAGTTGAGGAGAAGCGCATTCCTGTCCTTGGAAAATGCGTTTTCCTATGAGGACACTGGAAACTCAAGACCGTCAATGGAATCCATGCTTAAACTGTCGTTTTCTCTCAATTTCCCATGCCGTTCTTTCCCATCTGAAAAAATAACATTACAGCAGACCAAGGCCCCTTCTGCAGCTAAGAGCAGTGCTACACAGAAACCGAAGCACAGCTTGTGATAAACGCCACTGTCCATTCATTTCAGCCCAGTTAACGCTTATTCTCGTCCAGCACAGAGAGAAATCTGGCCCAGCAAGATATTATTTTCGGATATGTAGATCGCTATTTGAGTGCAGTGTTTGTGCATCAGGATTAATGTATGCCTTCATCAGACAGCACTGAGAGAGAGAACTAGCAAGGTGCGTGCATTTCAGAGGTGTAGCAATAATTCAATTCAGGATTCTAACTGGTCCCACATTTGCGATGAATTTGCTCAGGAGATTATGGTGCAATGGCAGGACATCAGTTCCTGCGCACTGCATTGGGTCAACCATGTCTTTACAAACCGATGGAAGGTTAAATCAATTGTATTGATAACAGAAATGGAGCTCAATCAGATTTCATGTCTTTTCTCACTGTCTCAAAAGCCTTCTTTTATTAGACGTTTCCAGCTGAACACAACTATAATGTGATTACTTTGTGATTTTTTTAAGGCATTCACATATTTCCCATCACCAAACGGCTCATTCAGTCACAACATTTCACTGCAGGGCTTGAATATGTGCGAATATTCACCTGTAAATCACAATATTGCCATTGTGTACTTAAATAATGTACCATAAAAAGTTCAATAGATAATGCCGAATAGATAACTGCTTTGAAGTACAACATTGGGTGTGAGGAAGTCCAATATACATCATTTCATTTATTTATTTTTCTTTAAAAAAAACAACAACAATGTATAGGCGGTGAGTAACCATGTCTGCCACATTTGACTTTCCAGTGAAAATCTTGCATAAACATTCCCATTTCATCACATCGAGAGACATCAAGAAACAAAAAAAAACAATATTAACTATAGAAATGAAAAAAAAAGTTTTAAATGAAACATATAATAAATATATAAATAATGCAAAACTGTTTCACAGCTTTTTTTTCTTCTTCTTCTTCCATATCTCATACTGGCTCATAAAAACCAAAATAAAAAAGTCTAATTTTGGCGACAAATTGGGGGAACAAATAAAGAAGAAGCACTGCAGGTGTTTGCACATTAAGGACAGAGGTTTCTCTTGTCCTGGACAGCAATGGCAAAGCCATGAACGATTCCTTCACAACGATTTTTGTGTGTTCAGTGTGTTCAACACGAAAAATAAAATGTAACGCCAGTACTGGAGCCGCAGAGCAGGGTTAGCATGATGATAATATTGTTTTAGGCATGTCCGACTGACTTATACGAGCCGCTTGTATACGCACAGAAGAGTCTTGAGAAAGCGTGTTCTCTGTCAGAACATTTTATTGTACTGCTTAAATCCAGCCATCTTCAGATGAAAGCGGCTGAAACTCAGTCGAGGCCTCCAGTTAGCCGCGTCCTTCCCGAAGACCTGCTTTCATAGGCTGACAGTCGTGTCACATGTGTGGTCACCGCAGGTCATGTGACATCATTCCACACACCCACAGGCACTGGATATAAGCTCTTTCACTAGCCACTGGGATGTGTGCTTTTATGCATCTAAACGTCTGTACCCACAAATCTACACTTCAGATTAGTGTCTGTCATGTCATGTCGGTCTGAGGTGTATGTCATGCTTATCTGAATGACAACAATTAATTGTTCAGCTTAGTACCAGTCTTGTATCTGTCCAAAAAAATACATGCTGCACAGTATTGCTTATCCATGATGTGTGACCGTAAGTAAGCTCATTGCCTTCATTTTTATGCCCTACAACCGTATTTGTTTGTGTGTGTCGATATATTAAGGCTGGGTGTTCATCACGGGAAATATTGGCTGAAGTCACGGAGCAGACACGGCAAAATTGTTGAAAATCACGGAAAACTGAAAAACGGATGAAATCACAGAATTAAAAACCGTTTACTCATTAAATGAATCAACTGATCTCATGCGCGCTGTTAACAGGGGCCTGCCAAATGTAACATCTGATGGCAAAAACCGACAAGGACGGCAATCTTGATCCCAGCACATTCCAGAATCCCTAAATTGTTGCACATTTTTGCTCCCAACATTTGGCAATATTATTAAAATGCCTACTCGTATACCAACAGGTTAACCGTGTTGGTTATGTTAAGGTTGACTGTTATCATAAAACTTCCAAGAAATCAGGGAAAGCACTTCAAACGGAGGAAATCGCAGAAATGGCAAAAAATTGGGAAAGTAATGGAACTGCCAAAAATGGCAAAAATGACTTTCGCTGTTCCTCGACACTTGATTAGTCAGGTCACCTGGATTCTTGAGTCTGAATCGGTCGCTGATCTCAAGGAAAAAACTAAAACCAGCAGACTCTGTGGCTCTGTAGGATCAGGGTTGAGTATCCCTGCAGTAAAAAGAAAAATGTATCCATATGAAGCAGGGGTGTCCAATCTTAACTGAAAAGGGCTGGTGTGGGTGCAGGTTTTTGTTTTATCCCTGAACTAAGGCACCCGATTCCTCTGTCTTAATTGAAGACTATGGTTAGTTAATTAGATGAATCATGTTAAATATTTAACTTTTTTGTGCAAGTTAAATGTTATGAAACAGCTCTTTTTTATTTTTAAAAACGTGTATGTATATTTCCAAATCAAAGAAATTGCTCCTTTTATTTATCTATTTATTAACACAAATATATTGCATTTCATAGGAATGTCTTGGCATTTACAGGTGGATTTTTAAAATTATTTCTGGATCGTACTATGATTGGAGTACATCTCTCCAACCAGCCCCCTCTGTCAACAAACATACAGTGATACACTGGCCAACTGATTATCTCACTGTCTTTAAAGTTATCATGTGTCACACAGCAGACCTGTCTCATAGTTTCAGCCTTTCTTAGCTTCATTAATTCATTATCTTAAGTACTAAGTCTTTATGACACTGGACAATTAAAAATGTGAAAAAATGTTTTAATATTTCTTACTTTTTTTTGGAGGGGGGGGGGTAATTTTCAGAAAACTTTTTTCAACTTAATTCCCAGCAACAATGCTAAAATATCATGTAATATCATGGTTTGCCTGTATTATAAGAATGCATGGTGTAGTCAAACAAATTTGGATAATCTACCACAGTGAGGAGTCATTAAAGTGGGAATGACTCCTATCAGTGCTCCCAGCTGGTACGCAATGATTCCTTCCTGTTGTGTCTGTTTGCATGTGAATCTTCTGAGCTTAAGGAGAATGCGTGAATAATCAGATCTGTAACGTGACAGGTGCCTCCTCTGAGGAATCTGTGAGCTCGGCTCACGCGCGGGGCATGCTAAACATTCTGTGAAAATCTCAGAGAAATGTGGCTCAATTAAAAGTTTCACAATGTCTCTCCTCCCATACAATCTCTTGACCTTCTGTAACTACTGTGCAAAGCAGCAAAATAAGACTTCCGCAATAAAATGGCTCCAGGCATACAGGATCGTCAGGGCAGCGTTGTCATAAATGGATGCTACAGTCAGAATTACTTGATAAAAACAAAATGTGTGAAAAAGAACAAGACAGGAAGAAGTGGGGGGAAAGCACACTAACTTGCGTCTACTCTTTTTCATCAACCTTCTCCAAGAATTTGGCCAGATTATCTAGCACTCAATTTGGATGGGTCATTCAGATGAACGAAAATGTTCCCCATGGCATGGCGTCCACTTTTAGAAGACAGTGGCTGAAGATGAAAGCAGTTATTCCAAACACTATTAATACTAATATGAAAACTATCAAACTTATGCATTTACAAATTGTCATTGACAGTGATCCTTAACATGGGCTTTGGGGGTCTGGACAGTTCTGTGACTGTATTTCCCTTGGGAGCCATTTCTTTGATTTGGTTGGGTTGGGGAGGCATGGCGGGGGTTGCCAGTTGATTCGAATTTCAGCTTTTTGTTTTCCCCTGTGTCTCTCCATCAACTCCTCTTCCTTTGTTGTTTGCTACAGCTCCTGTGAAGAGTCATCTCCAGTGCCTGGGCTGTGTGTAGAGGCTACACACACGGGGGGCTTTCAGGAGGAGGAATACGAGCACCGTACAGAGGAGTTTACCATCTTAAGAGGTAATCCTGTTCCAACAGACAATATCACAGAACCTTGCACTATAGATTAGAAGAAAGCAGGTCTCATGTCGGCCTGCATGAAGACGCTAATTTGGCCTCCCCTGGTGTTTCTGAAAAGGTGGTGAGGTTTCCTGGCCGTTTGAAGTGGATCAAAAACCCGGGGCAGGCTTTCGAGTTATCTCGAGTAACACTTCAACAGGTAACACTTTTTCTTCAACTAAAGAAATCAAAATAATTCATCAGAATGCCATCTCATGTCACTGACATTTACATCATACAATATGAGCGGAGACTGAAGGTGTTATTGAGAGTAAAACGGGAAAATTATTTATTTGTTTTTTTTCCACTCAGTTTCAAAGTAAAGTTACCAGCCATATCAGATAACTCCTCTGAATAAGAATATTTTCTTAAAGGTTATGAACATTACATTGCTATCAAGCCAGTAACAGGATTTGAGGGATATGTTTGAGCTGTTTTGCATTATAAAACATATCGATAATCTCTTATTTCTTTTATATTTTTTTGTAAACATTTTCAGCCTGGGGATAAGCCCAGATGTTGCACCTTTTGCACAGCTGCATGGTTCATACTGAAACACTATATAACCTGCTCACAACTCTGTGACACTGCATACGCGTCACCGTGAGTTTGAGAATTTACAACGAATAAATACTATTTTCTGTCTCATTCTCTATTTGACAGTAGCTTGATTAAACAGTGTATCTACTTGTGAATTACAGTACTTGGAGTTTGCTCTTTACCCTTTGAAGCGTCTATTATTTATTTTCTCAGCCATCTCTTTTATTTTCTGTACTACTGCGATAGCCAGTCAGATTTAATGAAAGACAGTTGTTTAAATCTCACTTCAAGTTGTTGCACACTTTTTTTTTAACACAAGGGCCTGTGCTATTAACAGATCACAGGGACTCGCAGGTGACCCAGAACTCGCTCCACTAATCATAAGAGAAAAAACAGCCTCTGGGCATTAACACTTACACCTGTTGCTAATAATCTTCCCCTTTAGCCGTAGCAGGCTTTATGTACTCTTTAGGTGTTATGCTGCAATGTGGAGATCACATTATTTTTTATCCTGCATTTACTTTTTAAAAATATTTGTATACACTGCAGTTTCCTGAGAGATTGCTATGATCTACAAATATATATGAATATGTATTCATACCAGCTTATACTGAAGCTGTTTGTTGAGTTGGGAGACATGGTCTACACCAGAGATACTCAGATCTGGCCCTCGTTGTCAGTAGTGCTTACGGTCCTCCCCTCTAATCACTGATTTAAACATGATGCACTTGGTGAGTGTAATCTCCGGCCAATCACTGACTTTACTGGACTATCAGGCAGAAGAGACAACCAGCAGTACAACTGACCTTGAGGGCCAGATCTGAGTATTTGTGATCTACACTAAGGGCTAATTCAGTGATCCATTAAATGGCGAGGTTTGGTAACTCAGAAATAGGACAATATTATTCCTCTTTTTGCAGATGGTTTGCCTAAATTTTCTAAATTGTTCATGAATATATAATTTATATAACTAGAGGCCTTTTTGATACTGGCAATAGAAGTGATTTTGTCTTTGAGAAATGTTAAATTGCATCCCTGTTTATAAAAAGCTAGAATTTCTTTCGTTGTGTGTTCGATGCAACAGTTAACCTTGTTACAACAACACGACAAACTTTTAGACTAATACAAAATTGTCAAAAGTTATCAAAGGTTTATTTACTCACTGGCTTTCATTCCCCAGTTGTTTTTTCTTTTTCTTTTTCTTTTTTTTTTTTGGTTGTGGACATATTGTAATGGGCTTTTTGAATAGAAATGACAGTAAGACGCATCACGTGGATGGCTTGCTCTCTGTGGCACACTCCGCTGAACCACAAAGAACAGGAAACTAAGCAATAACACCACTGTCTACACTGAAACAATTAAGAGAGTAATTCTAAAATCACAAACATCTAAAAGATGATGTTACTTAAGGACCCCTAAGGGCAAAACTGCTATGGAAATGCCACGCCATACTACAGATCTGGACAGCACAGTGTGTAACGGTGTGAGACAGCCAGTCGGGCCATTACTGTAACATACTCCCATGCACATTGCTTCAACTGCAGAGCAGAACCACCTTATCTTCACAGCCTGAGTATAATGCAGCATGCAGGGCAAAAAAATAAATAAATAAAAAATCAAATTAGGAATTAGAAAAACACAAGATCATAGTTTGTGGGGGAGAAGGCATTTTTTTTTTCCCTCAGTGTTTGCACCCCATTTAAAGCATAGGAAATTAATCAAATGAAACGCAGTTGAAACAAAAGTCTAAGGAATGAGTCAAAGCAGTCAGAGGGGATTCTGGGATTGCGCCCAGTGGACGATGTCGCGTCTGTCGATCTCGAGCGGCGAGGTCGAGTCTCTTTCGCGCCTCTCCACACGCTCAAGCGTCGTCCTTTGAAATGCTAGCTTTTTTCTGGGGTCACAAGGTCCTTACCTTTTGGATCAGGTGGTTATGTGGCAAAATTAAATCTCTTGAGTTGAAATTCTGCACTTGAATGAACGAGGTCTTGATCACGTGACCTATGGGGAGGCCCATGGCCAAAGGTTGATGGACAACGGGTGGACCAGTAAACCTGTGCAGTCATTACCCTGTTTCCTCAAAAACGTGTTATTTACAACCTTGCTGTTCTCTCCTCGAAGCCCGCATAAGTAAACCACATGTACAAATGGGGAAGTGTTCAGTCGTTCGTCTGAAAAGAATGCTTTCCAAACTACACTGTGTGCTGTACAAAATTCTTCTTTGTTGTCATCTTCTTAAGTCTCTGGAGTAGCACCAAAGTGCTATTTAAAGTTTACCATGATACGTATGCACATAATTGGATTCTTCCTTTTCTTTTTTTGGAAAGCTGAAATGATTTAATTTCCACCATAAAATAAATGAATAAATAAATTAAAATAACAGAATATTTAAATTAATAATTAAATACTGCTGTTGCAAGCATAAACATCTTCAGTATCATAATGAAAAGTAATATTAATAATATATTGTAATTTCTTATTTTTCCCAGAGGTGTTGATTTTTGTAAAGCTGCAGTGGATTATTTTTTACTTTTTTAAAATGTTTTTTTTTTTTCTTCAAACAGATGTGTTTTTGTATATTATTTTCTCTTTTGTGAATTTGATTCCATTCCAGTTCTATATTACAAACGGCTGTATGAACAGCCTCCAGGTTGAGGTGGGGTATTTGACCTGAAGAACAGAGGGAAAGTAGGTGGAGTAGGAGTAGGAGCAGGAGTAGGAGCAGAAGGAGGAGCAGAAGGTGGCGGAGGTGGGGGAGGTCAGCCTAGTGGAAACGCTGGACTCCGAATCTCGGGTCCTTGCTGTCCCGGATCTCAATCTGGGAAAAACAGGGAGAGAAACAAGAGGGGGATAAACTGGCTGGGAAAGGACAGGCTGAAAGCAGGGATGGGGTGGAGGAGAAGGAAGGCGGGATGGACAAGAGGCAACTCCAGGATTCGCAAACACACACGGTCGGTCGTGACTTTACACGCATAGTTCTGTTTTGACCACATCCTGGTGCGCTGCTGTGTGTTTTTGAGAACAATTTTTTTAAAAATCTGGGTGGGATATTTGTTTCCTTTTTTAATTTTTTGAATATTGTTTTATATATATATTTTTTTTTTCTCATTCCAAGACCAACTGGGTGTGTGGCCACCAAGATGACTAATATGAAAAATCACAAATGAAGGACGCACTGTTTGTGTTGCATTTTATAGGAGGCTAGGCTGCAGAAAAATGTTAGAGATTTTTCTTCCTTTGCAGTTTTATCAGAGCTAAGTAGCTACCAGGTTTAAATGGATTAACAAAACTCACAAACAAATGTGAACAACATAGGCTGTGTAATTGAGCATTTTTTATCCAACAAGAAACGCCAAGAGTATTTCAGCATATTTGCATTTTAATTTTTTTGATGGATGTTACAATAAACAAAATGTTTTGACAGCTGATAAGTTTGATATGGCACAAAAATATATGGCCAAGCCACATGACTGTAAAGGACAAGGAGACTTGATATCCTGGACTCAGTCAGCTTTTGCCCTCGACTTCCACTCAACGATTTCATTGTTTTCAAAAGCAGTTTAGTAAGTATGGAAACAGCGTGACAAACTGTTAGGAAGAAAGGTTAATTTGTACATTGTATTAAGGATGAGGAAAAGTGTTGATTGAATCCAATTTAGCTTTGTTTGCAAGTTGAACATACTGATGGATAACACATTTTCAACAACAAAAATGAATGATGAGAAAAACGAGTTCACATTTCATCCTGTTTATGGGCATATGACAACACTCAGTTGGGATAAACTGTTTTATTTCTTGCAATTGCATTGAGGAGTACAGAGCCCAAAACATTTTAGACCTCTATTATAGCAAGCAGACATATCATCATTGTATTTTTAAGGAGGTAGAGTTGCCACATTGAAATGCACAATATTGTAAAAAAAAAAAAAAAAAAAAAAAATTATGAGCGTGTGGCACTGGGGACGGCCTGTCCGGACTGGGCATCAGAAACGTGAGAAGGCAAGCACACAATCTGGATGCTGTATTTGCCAAATCAGCCAGGCATTCTTGCCTGGGCCATGGGTCAAAGAATCACCGGGCAAATGGCCACTATGTCAAAGGTCGGATCAGCTCCAATCTCTCCATATGGCATAACCTGACGCTCTAAATCAGACGTACTCAAACGTGACCCTCAGGGCCAGCAGCACAGCTGGGTTTCAGCCTTCTCCTCCAATCAGGGCTGATTTACACCTGGCACACCAGGTGAGGTAAGCCAATCAGAGGCATTAATCAATCAATTAACTATCAGGTAGAAAAGAAAGAAGATTTGAGTATCTAAATGGCTGACTCTGCTGGATGTGTTGGCTGGCCGAGGAGCAGGGCCAGAGTGGGATCTGGCAAAGGCTGGTCATGTCACAGAATGCAGGGGTTTTGTGTTTACAAGCTTCCCGGGCTTAATAATAGATGTGTCTCTTCCAGGTGACTCATTCCTAACGCATGGCAGTTTAAAAAAAAAAAAAAAAACCTTAAAAAGTGGTAAACAAATTAGTTATATCCATTTTATTAAATGCAAACCTTTTCGAATACTGAAAGTGGATGATCAGTGTCATTGGCTTTAAAAGATGGTGACTATTTCATACAGCCTTTTGAGAACCTGGAAAATAATGTATGCCAATTGATAAATATTTTAAATAGCATTTTTGAATAAGTATATTTTGACAAGGGCCATTCCTGCTTGGTCAAAGTGAGCTAAATGACCCCTTTAGTATTACCGTCTGCAAGAATCTCTCACCTGTTCTGAGATGATTTGCTGTTTGAATCAGAGTTCTTCTCGAAAGTGACCAAGGCCAAAAAAGAAAGCAGTAAACCTATTACTGTATTTAAGCATGGCAATTATGTAGGAAAAATATACATGGAGTTATAAAAAAAAGTTATATGGAGTTATTTGGAGTTATAAGCCTGTCATTTTTCCTAATGTACAGAGAGTATCAGATGCTGTGAGAAACTTGTTCTGGACACCCCAGGGTTCCCTACTTCCATTACAAATCTATGTAAGTTATTCCATGTCTTAAAAACTCAGTGTTGAGGAATACTTATCTGTATACATGTACTATGCGGTGTTACTTATGTGACTCAGCTTTAAATAGCTTCTGTAATTAATGTTATTAATCTGTTGAAATAAACTCTCAATCTGGAGTTTCTTTATTACTTGCTATGGCTGAAAGTTATGAACCCTCAATTGTTACTTTGCACACGTAGCACTTAACATTTAAATTTGTGTTACATTTTTGTATGTATTAAAAATTTTGAATTTAAATTTTCGTGAAAACATTGAAGTCTCCAAAGCTATTTGCTTCACTTGTGAGTTGTTGAGTGCATGACATTTAAACAGCAAATTTCCTATTTAAGTTCATTTACGTAAACGAGGAGGAGTAGTGATTCTATTAGTGACCCCTGAAGTATCCCCTGAATCAGGGTTGGACATGCCTTCAGAGCAACTGAGTACACCTACAATATCTGAATGGCTTTTATCCACCGACTCCGTATTTTGATGTACTGAACTTGATGTACTGAAACCTCCATGATTTTTCTTCAGTATTTAAAAAAGTACTTAGGATGGCTTTTTGTATTTTAAAAATATTTTTTTATGTTTGACATTTTTTTCTCCCTAATTTGGAGTGCCCACTTGTGTATGCATCAGCACTCGTTGTCTGAACCTCGTGGAAAGCGACTTCTTATCACGCCACAGTTTGCTAGCTGGGCCAGTACAGACAGGAGTCAGAGGACCCCACTTTGTCTGCAGCTCCGCAGGCCACCTTGCGGTCCACCCCATCAACCAGTGGGGGTCGCTAGCAAGCGATGAGGTGCGGTAATCCCCCTGACTGCACCTCTCCCGTCCCTGGGTGACGCTGGAGGCTGCGCTGCACCCTGCTGGGCTTCCAGGCACAGTAGTTACCGCTGTGGTCCGCATTCAAAACCAGACTGTTGGGGTGTTTTTATTTATTTATTTTTAAAGCATGCTGTCTTTGGGAAAAGCAAGATTTCAGTCCTCTGAAACAACTGCTATAATTATATTCCTATATGTAAACATCCTTTTTTATAAAATAAAAATGACCGCACTTCTGATACTGCTGGTCAGGTCAGAGCTCAGCATTGATGCATTATTTAAACCTTATATTCCCTCTCATCCTCTGACTTTGATTACCCAGTCTATATCTTTGGTCTCCAATTCTAAAATCCTCTTCTCTTCATCAATTCACTGGTGGAAAAACTCATCTTTCCCTCACTACTTTTCCACCATATTGATACTGCAATTTTGGCAAAACTACATACATTTTCTGCAATTATGTAATTGTATGTGTTGCAACAATAAACTCTCCAATGATTTCTCTCCATATATAGCATTTGCTGTGTACCTTAATGACCACTTTTGGCAGGTGTAATCTTTTCAGGTGTCTCAAAAACACATAGTAAATTAAAAAGACAAAGAGTTAAACTTAAAGGAAAACATGACTGCTTAAAAAAGGTTGTCTAATTAGCTATACTACACATTTTGATCATTGTAGCCTACGGCCTTGCCTTGTTTGATAGACATGCATGTTATTAACTGTTCAGGTACTGAAATGAGCTTGAAAGGAATACATTGTGGAATGGATACTCATTTAACGTGGAGATCACACATTTGCGCATGCGTTAGTTTCTGGTTTGGGGTAAGAAAACGTTAATGGTGTCATCGGTAATCGGCAGTGCTTGCCCATTGTTCCTTTGTGAAATACGAACAAACAGCAGTCTCGTGTTGATAGCGCTCTTTTCCCGATGCCAGATTGCGGTTTGACTCGAGTGGTTTATTGTTCCTCAGGAAGTTCCAGCACGCGATCTCCCGTCGATGTAAAAGCGGTTATAATCTCCGTGGGCTACAGATTGGGCTGCATGGCAACCACGTGAAAGTTTTGCGTTCTCCACGTTCCGTCGCGGGGCTGGCTGTTTGTCTCATACCGAGGGCGCGGCTGAAAAGGCAACAAGGAGACAGACCGTTTCCCCCTTCTTCACCTCGCGCACAGCTACAAATGCGACAAACAAGCGGGCACCACCAGTGGAGGTAAACAGATCATGCTGGGATAACATGCAGATGGGCTGGCAGGTGTGATGGGGAATCTCCCTACGCCATCCTTCCTGAGGACAGAAGAAGCTGCAATCTCTTACCCTCTGTAAGCTCCTTTTTATTTCTAAAAGAGCATTGTCTCTTCTTCAATGTGGGGAAAAATGCCTTTGGTTTAATTTTGGCCCAAATTCAGTAATTCATTAATTGTATTCAGTTGTTTAGTCGGCACATATAGATTGGGGAGGTTGTAGTCAAAGCTTAAATCTATAGATATGGACTGTGCTTCCCTGTTGAGATTTACAGCTGCTCCAGTGTTTGTGTTCTTCTTTGTACCTTGCCCCCCGGCCCCAGGTTCAGATTCAATCAAAATTTGTCCTTAACTTTGAACCACAATGAATAGAAATTGTTGACCCCCCCCCACCCCCCCGTCTTTCTGGGTGAGGTCATGGATCACAAAAATGAACTTGGAAAAACTGTGTTTGTGGAGAAAAGAAAACAAGCATGAATTTAAAGAACTCTGTGAAAGCAACTACTTCAAAACAAACGCTTTATATATTTTGAATCAGAGGCAAGATTCTATAAATATTTTTATAGATGAAAATATTTTCCCCCATTGATGCAAACAAGGATGTACAGTACATTTCCAAAAGTATGTGGACACCCCTTCTGATTAGTGGTTTTGGCCACACTCATTGCTAACAGGTGCATAAAATAAAGCATATACAGCCATGCAGTCTCCATTGACAATTGTTGGCTGTAGAATGGGTCGTGCTGAAGATCTCAGTGACTTTCAGCATGGCATTGTCTCAGCACGCCACCTTTCCAACAAGTCAGTTTGTAAAACTGTTGCCTTGCTAGAGCTGTCCCAGTCAACTCTGAGTGCTGTTATTGTGAAGTGGAAATGTATAGGCGTAACAATAGCTCAGCTGCGAAGTTGTAGTCATCTGTCCTTGGTTGCAACACTCACTACAGAGTTCCAGACTACCTCTGGAAACAACGTCAGCACAAGAACTGTTCGTCATGAGCTTCATGAAATGCCCCGTGCTCAAACCAAGGTCCATAAAGAAATGGTTTGCTGAGCTTGGTGGGGAAGAACTTGACTGGCCTACACAGAGCCCTGACCTCGACCCCATCAAACACCTTTGGGATGAATTGGAACGCCCACTGCGAGCCAGGCCTTATGCCCAACATCAGTGCCCAACATCACTAACGCTCTTGTGGCTGAACAGAAGCAAATCTCTGCGGCCATGTTCCAAAATCTGAAAGCCTTCCCAGAAGAGCGGAGGCTGCTACAGCAGGAAAGGGGGGTCCAACTCCATATTAAGTACATATGGGTGTGATGTTCAGATGTCCACATACTTTTGGAAATGCAGTGTATTAATTGCTTGGAACGTCACCTGTAATTTAATCCCATAATTTATTTTTCGCAGAGCCAGGCCATAATCCTAGTGCAGCACTTCCTTGTGCCTCTTGAGAGACTTATCACTGATTCATTAACCAGAAGGGCTTTTTTTTAAATTCTGAAAATGCATTTTCCCCCCGCGGTCCTGTGCAGAAAAGAGGCCTGCATGTGATGCGTGTTCCTTGTCCTGGCATTTACATGCTACGCGCGGCGCGTCTCCATCCTCTGGGAGCTCAGTTCGCCCGGAGGATCTTAAATACAACACGTCACCGCCTCTTGTTCTCCTGCGCTGCTCCCTCGTCCCCCTGTGGAAGGCGGAGGCCGACATCGCAGTGGGATCCCGCGTAACCAAACCGGCTCGTGAGCGTTTAATCTCAGGAGCACGGCTGAGGGTGACAGGCTAATAACCGACATGACACCGAGTTAACCCAGGCCATCGCGCACAAACCCAGCGAGGGGGCCCCACGCTAATCCACCCAGACGACAGAGAAAGCGGTGCATTGTCAGGACAGCGCCACAACACCGTTTGTACGACAGCCACGAAAACCACACAACACGAGGCCACACAACACTTTCAGACTTACCCTGGATACGGCAAAATCTGCAAAGACAACAGAAATGGTGTTTTAGGTTATTTACATTCCATTGCAGGGAAGATTTTCTCAGATTAAACTATCCAAACTCTCATCTGTTTCATTTTTTTTACTGACACAGAAATATCAGCTTTAAAGACAATGATCCAAATGAATATATGGTGAACTACAATTAGGTATGCTAAATGTCCTCCTAGTTTTGTCACTGAAATTGATGTGATCTGATGTTAATTAATTCTGGCATTCTGTCTGACTACACCTAACCTTGCAGGAGGTTCAGTGATGTCCTTTAAAATGTACCCTTTGCCATTTTGACATCAAGAGAAACCAAAGGAAATTCAACCAAAGACCAAAGTTATGAGGAACACTGGGAAACACTGTAAATAAGTAGCATAGTGGACAGTAAAAACACAATTCGAAAAACATTAGGCATTATCCTAGGTCCTAAATTGTAAAATTCATAGTAAAGGCAGTAAAGGTAGCAGTTGTAGTCATAGTAGTAGAAGCAGGAGTGGTAGTGAATGTCCGTGCAAATTAGATGTACTAGCCAATGCCCCTGAGTGACATCAGTACTCATAGATTTTGTGCTTTCAGTGTAATTGTCGTGGTGTGTGTCTTTTCAGTTTTACGGTGTTATAATCATGTTGAGAGTCCACGCTCTCAGCATATGTCAGATTTTTCAGCCCCTGTCCTCAGTGTTAATGTACAAGACTTTTGTTTTCAATGTTACTGTCATATTACAAGACTTCCTTCTCTGTCAAGCTGGCAGGAAGTCCTACACTAGCCGTATACTCCCTACCAAAGGCAATTATACATTGTATTATTCATATTTTATATTCTTATAAAATATGATGTCAGCTTTTCTGACCTTACTACCCATAGCTGCAATTGTAATACACAGGAGTCTACACAGACCTTGACAGATGCAAAACAATTTCTCTGTTTAAAACAGGCATGTCCTGTATTCATTGGAGTGTCCTATTCCTTCTCCGCTTTTCAGTATGGTAGAACTCTGAGACCTCCAGTGGCTTGCACAAGTTCATATACTGTATAAATTGCAGGATTTAGGGGAAAAAGTAGAATGCATAAGAGTATAAGGTCTTCCAATAAATGGAGACTCACAATATGAAAAGGTCCCTTGTGTGACTTAATTGATTCTCTGCTGTAATTACACTAAGAGACATTCCTGTGTGTATAAGTATATCCCGCAGGATGCCTTTTTGTTAGAATCTCAGGTGAAACTAATTGTTAATCCTGGGGGATATTGAGTGGAGCTGCTTCGCCCATCTGGCTTCAATAGGATTTGCGGAGCCAATCAAATCCTGTCAAAAAAAACACCTATTCCCATGGCGACGCTCATCAGAAAGAGGCTGGGGCGGCAGGACAGCCACTTGGGAGCCTTAGTGACTTGCGACCATTTATGTGACATTTATCCCATAACACCGCTTGGTAATGCATTGTTGAACCAATTTTTTTTGGAACGTTGGAACGTCTGGTTGGACTCGTAGGTCCAGCTCGTGCTGAAGGAACTTGCATGTTGCCAGGTGCTGTTTATTCTCTGAATTCCACCAGCTGAGCTGAGCTTCGGAGGAGTAGCCTTCATGCACTGCTGGTGCAGGTGTTCGCTTGACCAGATGCGGTTGCAGGTGTGAGGTGAGACTTGGACAGTTCTGCCAGTCAAGGCCCTCCCTCTCTGGGTGAAGTAATGGCACTGCCCATTTTTACTTTCAGATTGTAACTAAAGCCTTGGTTATTAATGCCTTAAATTTTCTGTACTTTGATGCAATTATAGCAGACTGCAGTAGAGACTGGTGAATTCAGGTTCCAGCAGTTCTGAAATATTCTTACATTGGGTTCATTGTGATTTGCTTTGCAGATTCATTTTTTAAAAAACATGGACCCGGTTTATTTGAATAATGTTCCATTGCTATCTTGAAAGCATGAATCTGAAACCGAGGACAATTCGATGTTGTAAAGCAGAATTCTGGAACTCTGTTGGAGTCATTCAGATCACATTTAGAGATCTGAATGTCTGCTGAACAATATTTATGTGCCGGTTAACCGTGATGGAAACGTGTCACTTGTGCAGTGCTGTAGATGGCGTAAGTCTAAAGGTCAAATAAAAAGGCGAAGGGGAGATTAAAAAGTAAACTGTGAACTATGGAATGATTAGGAAGCTTCAAAAGTAAACACAGCTGTCCTAAAAATGGTGCCTTTAATGGACAATAAATGAAATAAACAGTTTTTTTTAAATAGGATACAGCAGTGTGAAAGAGGAGACTAACCAGCTGTTCTTGATGCAACATAGACTCATAAGCCATTCACTCTTATCCTCCCTACTAAAAACAACAAGGAGATGAAATTGAATTAACATCCAGAGCTGGAGAGAGAGAGGTTGTGTGCACACGGTGAAGATGCAGATGGGGAGAGTGGAGTCACGGGGGACAGCAGCAGCCGCCTTATCCTTCTGGAATCTCATGTAACCATGGAAACTTCCTCAATAGAATCAGGCAAGTATGAAAGAATTGTGTGAGCGCACGTGTGTTTTGTACCCCCCGCCTTTGCCAGTCCAGCGAACAATCTTTCTCTTCCTCTTTCTGATCGTGGTGTTACGCCTACCCCATCACTGTCACATTAATTACTCAATAATTGAAAAAAAGGAGGGCGAAGTCGTTTACGGACACATGTTCCTAATGCCTACAGGGAAAGAGCATAACCTCCACAGCCTCCCGAATTAGCCAAACCGCTGTCTTGTCTAGTTTAAAACTACAGCTAAACAAAAGACCAGAAAACCTTTAGGAGGACAGAGCCCCTCGCGGGAGCCAGCCGCTAAGTCACGATGCCCTACGTTTCGGTCGTCCCTCCCGACTCCCTTACCTTTGTTTTCGGCCTTGACCTCCTCCTGGAGAAGGTCGTTCTGCCGGTTGCCCAGCACGAAGGCCAGGAAGGAGAGGATGAGGGCGTCCAGGATGCCGATGATGGCCAGGATGTAGGCCCAGCGCACCGAGCAGTTCCCCAGGGTGTACTTCCCCGTCTCCTCCCCGCACATGTCCCGCACCACCTCCGCGTCCCAGCCGTCCGGGAAGATCATGCACCCCAGGACCAGGCACACGGCTGCCAGAGAGAGGGGGAGTAAGAAAGGGAAGGGGGGCGGGGTAGATGGGGTTAAGGGGAGCAGGGGAATAAAGATGGGGATGAGGAAGGTGGGTAGAGAAAGGTGGATTAGATGAGTCAAAGGCAGGGAGTTGCAGAAGAGCGAGAGAGAAAGATGTTCACGCACTGCACTCCCCGTAGTACAGACAGGTGCAGGGTAAAAATAGCAGCTCAAATGTAGGGAATAGAATGTCCCCACGTGCTGCTTCAGTGGTCCCCGAACCGTTTTGAATTCACGTACTCTGGAATGCAAAAAAAACGGTTGAAACGATCTTGTTTCTGAGCGTGTGACATGGTGTTACATCATCAGAGCAAGCTTCGATGTCTCTCGCTCCTGTCCCTCATACACACACACACACACACACACACACCAATCACACACGCGCTCAGGCACACACACTCACTGAGAGACAACAGACCCCCACATTTCTTTCTCTGAATCGAGGGATTGACGCAGATTACTGCAGACCATCAACCCAAGACACCAGGCCAAACACACTGTCTGTCAATCTGTCATTCTGCCATCTTCATAGCTCCAATATCATCTACCTTCTTATCATTTATCAGTTGCTACGCCTTTACAATTGAGTACTCTAAATGTACTTGGCGTGGTCCATACTTGATGAATACCCAATAATGCCAAGGCCTGTATGACTTGACTCCTCTGGATCACAAGGGAAATACAAGAAGTGAACTGTCCTTACATTGTTGTGTCTCCCTCTGGCTTAGTCCTAATTCATAAACACAGACCATTAGGGTTATGGAAGCTAATCATACCCTTAAAAACTAGGATGAATTAATTTGTTTGTATGTGAAAACCACCTCAATCTATCTGGCTGATTCATGCGGCTTATCACAGTTATCAGACTGCAGTCCTGGAGGGCCACAGTGTCTGCTGGTGTTCAGTGTTTCTGCACTTAAGTGATTCAGTTAGTCACTGATTGGCTAAAGAGTCTGCACACCTTGTTCCCAAGGCCTTTAATTGGCTACTGATTGAAAGGAAACCACAAAAAGCTTCAGACACGGCTGCTCTCCAGGACAGGAGTCTGGCACCCCTGCTATATGTGGATCTTTTATACAAGCCCTGATTCAGATTTAATGGAAGAAAGATGAAATGCAAGTGCTGGCACAGGATCTTGTCTCAGAGTCAGAGGGCGTGACAGAAACACGTTCTGCGGCATTACCCTCCAAGATTTTATTGACCTTTGTCACTCTCGAGCTAACGTCCCTGTCACTGTCAGGCTCTCCTTTTTCACACGCCAACTTTCAGGCCCATTTCCTGCACACGCATGACCAGACGTGTGCTGTCCACCGCAGGGCAGCCAGCTCTTCACCCATATACGAGTACTGCCCAACACGAGCGGACGTTTGGTCCCTGCAGTATGGCACCTTCTGATCAGAAGGTGATCCCCTCCTCTATCCATTACCCTCTTTGCTTTCTACCATGTATGATACAGACGTGGTGTTGGCATCATACCAAAAAATTTACCAACATCTCACTGTGCATTTGCCTCATTAAAATATTTGTATGCTTTTTTTTTAATTGCCAAAAAAACCTTTCCATAAAAATGTAAGAAACAGCGTTTTTAATGAAGCGAAGCACAGACACACACGAAACGCAGCAGCGCTCGCGCATCTGAAACGTCCATTTATCATGAGAGCACTGTAGCAGTGTGCAGGCTTTATTAGCTTAAGTACACATGGGCCGCTTGGCAGGAGAGGAAAGCTCCCATACGCGGGGAGCAAAATGCCAGCAGATGGTGACTGTGCCGGGGATGCCGTTGCCAGATTCGGCAACGCAAACAAGGCCTCCGGCGCGCTGCAGACGGCTTGCGAAAACCTGAGACTGGGGACTAAAATTAAAGTGTGCGAAGATGGCATCGTACTTTTTATTGCGTTTTTCTTTACACGGCACGCTTATTGGTCGCAGGCAAACAGTTTGGTCCGTTATCTTTCCCAGATAGCATCTCTGGTGGCGTTAGCGCTCAGAGACATGGAGGATGGCTGACGCGCTCCCCAGAGTGCCCTTGCTCAGGGAGGGAAAGGGGCTGTCGCCACATGGGCTCCTGGGTGCAGATGCACTGGAGTGGGCGGGGCCATTCAGGGAAGGGAGGGGCTTAATGGAGCTGCTGGCAGGGAGTGGTAGCATATCACTGGGGTTACTACAAACCCCACCTCCTGTGGAAAGGATAGAGAAGCACAGAAGCCACGTCCAGTGATGTTTGGGGCAGGATCTTCTGTAACTTATGGGTATGATAGGATCTTCTGTGACTTACAGGTATGATAGGATTTTATGTAACTTACAGGTATGATAGGATCTTCTGTGACTTACAGGTATGATAGGATCTTCTGTGACTTACAGGTATGATAGGATCTTCTGTAACTTACAGGTATGATAGGATCTTCTGTAACTTACAGGTATGATAGGATTTTCTGTAATTTACAGCTATGATAACATAACGTTCCCACCACACAACATTTCCCAAGTTTTTTAATAAGTGGTTTTAAAAACAATGCCAACATGGGGCTGAACATGTTCAGTTCTCACCCTAATTTGAGATGCCCAATTATCCGCAGAAACCGCAGACGTGTTCAGGCGTGAGCCCCACTGCCGGTTTGAGAGGGTGTAGACACCCGCGGTTCTCCTCCAAAACACATGGCGTCACCAGCTGCTTCTTTTCACACCACAGCTTACAGCCAAGCTCTCACAGAGTGGAGTCGGAGCTAGACCTTCCATGTGCGGCTTTGACTTGCAGCCCATGGGTGCTCGATCGACCGGCGCGGGTCGCTGAAGAGCAAAGAAACATGAACGCTCAACCAACTGGACCCTCCCGTACCCTTGATGATGCAATCCTCAGCTGTGCATTGCCTCATGGAGCTAACGGCCGCGGTCGGCGCTGGCACTGGCTGGATTTGATCCGAGACTGTGGGGCTCGTCCATGCAGTGTGGAGCCTTAACCACCCAGCAGCTCCCAAGGTTTTCAGGTTGCTGAGCTCATTTACTCAATTACAAGATCTGTGCGTCTTTCATCTCCTAATCCAAAATGATAAGAAATCTCTGCTAAGGGTGGGTTCTCTGAATTAGAGCTAGTGTTTTTTTTTAATTGAAAAGGAATTTAAAAGAAATGTGTCCAAGGTGTTGAATGATGGGTAGTCAGAATACATCAGCACACTTATGTTCACTGGGTCATGGGGGGTTTTGGCAGTTATTTTTCTTACTTACAAATAGTGCACAGAATGCATAGCTAATAGCAATGCGTAGAGAAGTCACTAGTGAGTTTTCCATGTGCGCAGTTATATATATATATACTTTTATATTTTATATATGCTTATATACTTTTATTCCTGTCCTCTTGAAACACTAGTTTTTTTTTTACCTCCCTGTCTCAGCTCTCCAGATGAGTAATGATTTTTATCTCAAGGTTCTTTCCTTTGATCTTATTCTGGGGCATATAGTTTGATTAATTTTTGATAAAAAAGGACAAAGAGAGAAAGGGAGAGAACCTCAAATGTGGAACAGAGAAAATGGGAACAAGGGAGATCGAATGACAAAAAAAAAACACACACACACACACACACACACAAAGGGACATTGGAGAGACATGGAGTTAGATGAATTCATCTTCATTAATTAATCTTTGACTTTAGACTATTTGTGACATGCTAGGGAAAACGTGAAACAATAGACCATTATTTTGGGTCACTTGTGTCTCTATACCCGTTTATCCTATAGACGGCCTCGCCTCCCAGTGAGAGCTGACTTCATTGGCTCTACTGAGACGTTTAATGGTTTAACACTGTAGCCCACACTCACGAAACATCTCCCTGTGTAAAAAAAAAACATAAATCTTTAAACAATTTGATGTAAAATAGCTAAAGCCCCAGAAGAACATTCTCTGAGGTATTAGCGCTGGTTGTCCAGCTCGGTGAAACCGCTGTTTCGAGGCCCTTGCGGTGCTGTTACAGAGGGAATGCTGCAGACCCGCCACACAACCGTCCCATGAGCACCCGGGGCGTCGCTTTTCCTTGCCCACCCTTCAACCGCCGTCGCATGGCGCTAACCGGCACCATCCTGCTTTCATGAGGGCGTACAGAAGTGGCTTACGGGGTTAATTCCCTACTGGTGAATGAACCACTTTTCAAAGAAAATATGGCATCGTCAATCTCAAACATCCTCACTGAACCCGGCAACTGCCAGGAATGGGTTTCAGTGATCAATGGCCGTCTCACAGTGGAGCCAAACCCAGAAACAAAAAAGCCAAACATTCCAATTCATATGAATGAAGGAATTCATTAATTTGTTGATTGATTCATTAGAACAGTAAGGAGTGAATGGCAGCCTGTAGTAAGATGGATTCAATAGGTCTAGTCTAAAAAATGCACAAATGCTAAAACAAACACACACACACACACACACACACCTCACAAGCATTTGATCATGGTCATGGACATTCGCCATCCCTCCTGCTCACATAGCAGTAGATAAACGTCCCTCTGACTTTACCCCCGGTCATATCCATTTGCACAGAGTCCACTTCCATCTGCGCTGCGTGCTGTGACGGGCCTCCTCACGCGCTGACGCTGCTGCTGACCCGTTTGGGTAACTGAGGTTCCTGCCTGCAGCTCAGCGGTGCTGCTGTGGGCCTCTCTACCAGCCCCCCGGAATTCAATCTGCATGTGCCCCTTAATGTGTAGGGCTGCGGCTGCGGGTTCAAAGCCTGTGTGGAGAACTGCCATTGTGACCAACTGGACTCAACCTGAATTGCTTCAGAAAAAAGATACAGCCATATAAATGGATAGTTTGTAGGAAAATGTGCAGGTTGCTCTGGATCAGGACTTATGTAAAACAAACCAATTATGTAATGCATTGCAATTTGATTAGTTTAAAAATTGAAGTCATAAAACTGAAGTCACCAAACACCAAAGTGTGAAATAATCTTGACTTGTTGGACTTAGGCCTGGATTTAGCTAACATTTGTCCTTTGTTGTCATTAGGAAGATGCATGAAGTGAACCCACCCCCTAAAACAAACCGGGTCGGCAGGACTCGTTACACGCGCGGCCGAGCCTCGTTAAGTCGACAGCTCCGGATTCTGACAGTTCGTTTTTCGTTTTTGCCTGTGAGATTGAGAGGAGGCGTACACTAGCTCTTTCTGGCATGGGGGGGTTGCTGGGGGTGTGGTGCTGCATCCCCCGTGATGAAGGCAGACCAGCAGCCAAAGGAAGAAGCTGTCTAGTTCCAACTGACTTGTGAACTCTGCGCGCGTTTGATTGTGAATGGTGCTGTTTGCCCGCAGGAAACACCCCCCCCCCTGTTAGGCTCTCAGAGATGTCTCTGTCTGACGGCCGTGTGGAGACACCGGGACTCCCTCCAGAGTCCCTGAGAAATACTAACGCGCCCCCCACCCCCGACGCTGATCCAGTTCCCTGCGCTTAGCCTGCTCAGCGCGTTTGGCCTCAGGTTGAAAATCAATGCGGAGAATCCCATTCCGAAAGGCACAGGTTCTTTGAAGTTGTTGTTTCACTGCCCCCCCCCCTGCCCATTTCTGGACTTCAAAGGCGGCGGTGTGCTGAACAGGCCGAGGGCCTCGTGCTGGCGTTTAGGGCCGTGACGTTCTGGGGCGCGGTCGCCCCGCCGCTGTAACCCGTCCGGCGAGGCCGGCCTGGTCCGTGCGCCGCTGGAAGCCCGCGAAGGCCGATCCCGCTCCGTGTCCGCTTGTTTCTCGACAGGCTCGCCAGAAATGAGAAGCTCTCTTCTGAGGACGGGTTGGGTCAGTATAACCGAAACTGTAAGAAAGGGCTGCAATAGATTGGTGACCGGTCCAGAATGTGTTCCTGCCTCTTGCCCAATGAATGCTGGGATAGGTTCCAGCACTCCCCGCGACCTTGACCAGGGTGAGCGGGTATAGATAATAGATGGATGGTTTGTGTGTGGGAAAAATGAAAAAAAAAAATCCATGTTTTGTCCACACTTTCCGCACTGATTACCCTATCACAATACACAGAGAAGTACAGCAACAGCAATTCTATTAAACACGATGCTAATCGAGCATATAAAAACGAGACCTGCTGAGTTATAGCGCTAACACGCTACACAGAAGAAAGTGCCACAGTTCTTAGACCGCCTCCATCTCAGCATTTTCAAACCAATGCAAATTTACAGCAAGCAACACACATTAACCATCTGGCTGCAGCCATTTTAATGACCTGAATCACACAGGAGTTGATCCCTCAGGTGGCTTGCCCTCTTCCACTGAAATCCAGATGCATTGTGGGTATGTGGAGGGAGAATACGGGTCCGCCCCTTCACAGGCTCAAGAAAACTCAGTGCTGACAGAGCAAGGGCCTGCATCACAACTTCTTTGGCCTGCCTGACTTGCAAATCTAACCCTGTTTGAATCTGTGAAAAAGGTTATCATATCTTTTTGTTCCTTTTTATGTTAAGTTCCGGGGGCTCTTTGATCTTCTGTTCTGCCAAATGAAAACTCAATATTTGCCATTTATTTGATTTCATGAAGCATTATAAAACAATAAAGGAGGGTTCTGCTATCTTAATGGAATCTAGTGCAGTAGGGGAGAAAGGCTGTGACTGCCTCATAAATACAGAAATGACTCGCCACAAGCACCGGCTGGACCCTGTGGTCCCGATGTGACCAGTCTGGTCAATGCTGCGGCTCACTGCGACTGTGCTGCCATTCTGACTGAAGTTTTTTTACTTCTGTTTTGGATAAATACTTTGTGTGTACTGTGTAGAAAGCCATGTATTATTATTATTATTATTATTATTATTATTATTATTATTATTATTATTATTTAGTTTAAGTTTTACAGGTTTTTAAGTATCATAATTGATTTAATCTTGTCAGGGCTTGGGTGGATTTAAGACTTTTGGAGGCAGAGTGTGATTTGGGCAGTGAATGAACAGGCATCTGTCAGCAAAATCTAAATGGACCACTACTGCTCGCCGTACCCTCTTTCTTCAGTTTGAACATCCCTGCAGGTTTTTAGGGAACTGTAAAGACCGGGGGAAACAGCGGGGACAGTACTACCCTCCAGATAGGAGAAGAGTCTGACCCCTCCAGTGCAGAGCTGAGGGAAGTCTCAGGTGCACTTAGAGGACTGCTGTAGTAGCCTTTGTGTCAGGGGAGGTTACACGACTCATGTATGTGCCTTTCTTTTTGGAGCATTCTGTAATCTGATTGAATAACCCCAATTCAGGTGCATGTATATTCAACTGATGGGCACTGCCACACCAAAATGTAGTCACAGACAATAAAGTGCAAAGAAGAGGCTAGGTGCCAATGTTTTGAATCAGGAAATGTGTTGCTGACCAGACTAGGCCAGCTAGTAGCTGACTGGGCAAGCTCACTGGCTTGCTCATATTCACAGAGCATGCACAGAGCAAGTCACACAATGAAGAAAGCATGTCCCTTTCATATTTCAGACTTAAAGACCCTTATGGACTTATGTGATTTCAAAAATGATTTCAAAAATAAACTATCCCATGTCCTTCATGAAACATAGAGCAGTGTCACAATAAATTAAACACTGTGCTTCTCATTACATTAAGACTGCGGCATATTTTTAATTCACCTCGTGTTTTTTGCAACCGTACACAGATGGTTAGACTCCTTAAATCATCAAGTCCCGTGGCTTTTTAATGGAATTCATCGCTAATGTTGAGCTTATGTTCCCTGACAGAGATCATACCGGAAACCGGAATGTGTTGTTTTGTGCAATTATTGCAATATGGCATCACATGAAATTTTCACAGAAGCATGGTTTGGAATTAATAGATTCGTACATTCCTTGGTTTCTTTGTTAAAGAAGTCATACTTAAACATGCTTCATCTGTTTCTTAAGTTGCTTAAGAAAATAGTCTTTTTGACAGTCATATTGGATGGTATTTATGAAACTTTGACATCAATGAACATCAAGTCTTTTAGATGAGGACGTGTAAGTGCTTTAAGTGTGATTCCTTAGTTTACCCCTTATGACTATTGTCAGATAAATGACGGATGTTGTCAGTAACATTGTGACAAAAAAGGCACCCCAAATGAATGTAATGCTAGTAATCTGTTGTAGATTATCCAGTGCGATATACATACCAGGGTTTCTTTGTTTGGTTCATTTTGGATAGGGTTTTTTCTAGCTTACATCCCACCTACACAAAACCTTTTGAGCACAAACACATCAGTTCTGCAGCTCTACAACAAACCGTTTGCAGACAAAAGGGCTGCATTTGTTCGAGCCCCTGATAATCTGAACAAGAAATGATTCATTGAGCTCATTTCTACAGAACAAATCTACAAGACAATGAACACAAACCATCAGGCATGCATGTCCGCTACCCATCCGGACCATGCCAATGAACCAGGGCCCAATGGAATGGCAGCTCATACAGCGTGCGTATATGAGGCAGAGAGGCTTGCTTTCTGAAAATGCTGTTAAACGCAGGTGAAGTCTTTGATTTCACTTGAGTCCTACAGCTCAGGGTTTGTTTCACATGTGCTAAGTATTAATCAGATAAAATACTGAGTGATTTTTCAGAGGGGGTGCCCCCACTGCCCTGGGGTGGGGTAATTCATTATAGGTCGACGGGGCAGCCTTGTGGAGTGGGGAGGAGGGAGAGGAACAAATGGCTTCATCAATGATTCAAAACCTTAGGCCTAACCTGGGTGCCCAGGGGCATCTTGGATCTTTGTTGAAAATGAGGGGTTTAATATTCATAAATTCACACGAGATTGCAGTTTAAAGGAATCGGACGCCTGGAAGTATGTAGGGCTCTGTGTGTGTGTGTGTGTGTGTGTGTGTTTATGTATATATGTCTGAATGGATAGACTGTAGCCGGACGGTCGGGACAGTGCCCTCTCCTGTGTTCTGCGAGCGCTGTCCATTCAGCACCTTCAGCACGTTGGTGTGCTGCAGGACCACGGACAGCGCCGGCCCCTCTCACAGGCCGGGTGGCAGCTGTGGCTCGTTTCCAGTCACCACAGCTGCTGCCCACTGCCTAAGTGACTGGGCTATTTAAAGGCCTTGTCTTTGGGCCTGGGGAGAGAGAGGGATCTGGCAACAAAGCCGAAGCCAACCAACAAAGAAAACAAACCTTTGGGACTCTTTTTTCAATTTTGGAAGATGTGCCCCTTTGTTGTCTTTTTGGGAGCTGTTATTTCGGTGTTATTGTCCTTGTTCTGCGCCCCTGGCCTGTAAGGGTTTAATTACAGAGGGTGGGCTCTCGGCGTGTCCTGTGTGTCGCAGCCGTTGCAGCGGTGTTGCGCGTCTTGCGTCACATGCGCCCGCAGGCTGCAAACGGCCAATCGGCCGGAGCCATTAGGGTGATGAGGCGGTGGATGCCGCATGGGTCCCCCGGGCCCCGCGGGCTCTGGCACGGTCAGGATTACACACTGCACCATGGGGCACGTCACCACACTTTAGCTGCATACGCTACCCTTTGATAGCACATTTATCTATTTATATATAGAATTTTGCATTCATTTCACGTGCTGAATTATTCTTTAAGGCTAGCAAAGCTTTCTAGTTGACACATTGTTCCTTCATGTTCACCTTACCATTTATGTATGTTTTCCCATTTAAATATGAGGAATACGAGACTTCAGCTCCCGAGCATCCCCCAGTATATATATTTTTTCTTACTCATGAATATTCATCAGCAAGAGAAGGGAAAACAGGGCTACGTGTCACGGTTCACTCCACAGGAAACATCTGAATCTGTTTCATTAATATTCATGAGTTTATCTCCTTATTTCTGTGCAGTTACTGTGAAGGAGCTACTGTTTTCTTTTTTTTACAACAGAGGGATGGTTAGAAGCAAAAAAATGTTTTCATACTGTTATCAAGTGAACGAATGCACATTCGTTCGAGCCTTGTTGAACCAATCGTCATATTATATTTTGTCAATAAGCATGAGTGCTAAGTGTGGGGCCCGAGGCATTTCTACACCGACTGCCAGCAAATGGCGTTAGTCTGCCAGAGAGTCCCCAGAGAATCCAGCGCTGCTGAAAGACAGAAAGGGCAAAGTCCAATCTCATCCTTATTTTAAAAAGAAGAAAAAAACTCCTGGTCGTACGGTTTCCCTGGAGACGTGCCACAGCGACTCCAGGCAGCTCCGAAAGGAGCACACAACCAAATGTATTTAAAAAGGGAACCGGCTCCTGGGAGAGGGAGAAGGGCTTTCTACAAGATTGAGTGGAGCAGAATAACACTTTGAGGAATTACATATTGTGGTAGTCAATTTGATTGCTTTTTTTTCGTATCGATTTTAGTAGATTTGATCTATGCGTTTGAAAGTACGCTCTCACCATCGTGGTTATGTTCAGAGTGAATAAGCTAATGTGACAGCTCCACCTGCTACAGTACATCCCCACTCCTGCCCAACATTCTCCATGAAATAAGCACTTTTGACTGAACTTCAGCATGCATATGCTTTCAGTATTTTTAGGTGGACAAAACAAAAAGCTGGTGAAGATGTAGATTTTTCTCTTCTTCGTTTATCTGGCAGTGGAATCTGGTAGAACAAAGCATTCTTTCTCTGATGCGTTGTTATATTAGCATATGTTAACGGCATTATTTTTAAGCCTTTAGGTCTTACCTCTCCCGCTTGTGATTTCTAATTATAGTCACTTCTCTTTGACAATATTTAACGCCACATGAATATCAGTGCAGTTGAATGCCTACAGTTAAAGAAGAACAGACGCAAACACCATGAGCTGACAACACCTAAAACCATGGACTGGACTCTACATTGCACCCCTTAGAACTATAGTATAAACGCATTGTTGACTATTTCATTTTACATTACACTCTCTGACTTTGTCCAGTTCCTACACACTTAGCATGCAGAAAAAACACAAGCCTACCTCACCCTACCATACTTTATTGCATAGATCAAAATTACCGGTGTCCAACCATTCCAGTTGTCAAATTCATGAATGGCACGCTGATTAAATATATAGTATATATAGCATTATTATGTCTAAATGTCAAACAACAAACACACAGACACACGGGAGAGAAATGTAAACCCAACTGCACCTACATGACTAACACACAGTGTCAGCATTTACACTGTATGCACATACGCTGTGTGCATGCACCCCACACACTGTGTCACCAGCCCAACATGTGTCTTCCTCATGTACTTTCTCTGAGGTGCACTCTCCATCCCCACACATGCAAAATGCATGCTATTCCTAAGCGTGGTTGGTCACTATTCAGACACACAGACTTTGGCCGCTGGTACTCAGATTTGATGTGTGTGTGTGTGTGTGTGTGCGTGTGTGGGAGGACATGGATGATGGGAAATTGGGACGTGCTGATATGAGCAAGAACCAGAGAGACTTGAATATAATGAGGGAGAAATGAGACAGAATGAAAAGGGGGGGAAAGAACATAAAAACAACCAGCAAGACCCAGGAGGTGGCGGCGGCCATGTTGTTTAACTTCGGCCCTTTCCCTGCTCCCCCAGGCTGCTCCCGCGCCGAGCCGGGCGTGAGAGGGTTAACGCCGCTTCCACCCCGGAGCTTAATTACGCTCTCTGAAGACGCGGTCAAACGGCTAGCCCCCCCCCACCCCCCACACTCCCTTTCTTAATTTGCTTCTAATTGAAAAGCTGGCACTGCGGGTCCCCCTCCCCTGAGACGGGGCGAGCCGGCTTTCGGTTCGCGCTCGGCGGCGGTCTCTCTGAAGGGCCGCGCGACGCGGTACGAGACCGCGGGCTCTGATTGGTGCGCGACGCGGCAGCCGTGTGATAGATCGATAATGCGCGCGGGAGCGCGCCGCCTCTGTGGCCGTACGCGTGACTCCTCCCCTTCGCCCTCCTCGCGTTCCTGTACCAAACAGCGAATTATAAAAGCAAACTAATGGCAACTCAGCGCAAAGCCAGGCTATCAGCTACCAATGAGAATCCTCAGCTGCTGACGCCAGGCATTCCTGCAGCAGCGGCCCTCTGAGGAGGATTCATTGGGACTTTCAAAGTGGCCCCGGGGGTTGTATGAGTACATACCATAAGTTGTTTGATTGAGTACTGCTTCCACATGGGTCCACACGACAGGCACTGAAACTATCCCCGGGCTTTCCTGATAAAATCTATCATTTCATATGGAATGCTTCACAATGTGTGTAAAATGCTGTGGTACCGTGCTGCCTGAGTTTTATTATTTGGGGGTTAGCCTTTTAATAAGACGGGGGTTAGCCTGAGCTACAGTCACCACCTTCCTCTAACTCCAACCCCCACAACTGGAATCAAGGTAGCTGCGAGAGGTCACTGCAAGAAAGGGAACATGTCTGGGAGAATAATTTCTCTGCATGTGAGTCACATATCGCTAAAAGACAACAGATCATAAGAATAGTTTTCCAGTTACTCTTGATACAGTATACAGTACGCCTCCTGTCTACCTTGGGTGGCTTTGGGGTATCTCCTGTTGTGATGCGTTCCTCAATTTAAAGCAATGGCTTGGAGCTGCTTTTGCTCCAGTGACTTCATCAGCGGTTGATGGGTTTTTGGGAGGGGATGGGGAGGGGGGCGGGAGCTGCAACCGGCAGCCGCTCTGAAAGCCACATTCTCAGGGCGGGGTGGGGGGGGGAGGTTGCGTGCAAGGTTGCCGTAAAATACTCATCTCAACGAGGAGCCGATCCAGTGAGGAGTGACGTATGCTTGCAATGCCGGGGGGCGCGGTGCAGTTGGTGTTTCAGCGTAGAGAGGAGGGAAAGGCTGATGCCCTTTCTGTGCTCTACACTCCCACTGCAGTGTTCAACCTGGGGCTGGCATCCACATACATGCACTGCCTCTAATTCACACTCGCACGCTTGTTGTGTGGACTCTTCTCTCCTTGATCCACCCTTTCACACTATGCCCGGCTCCAGCTCTCTGAACGGCACAGTCTGTGAAATGCTGTTTGCCGTATAACACAAGCAACCACATTGGTGCACAATCGCCGTAATCCATAAACACATTCCAGAATCAGAGCGAATGCTTTTCCCCCATCAGTCCCCCGGGAAACGGTGCGAGATGGGTCAGAGTTATTTACTGTTCAATGGGAAGATTATTTTTGCCAGGGCTCCAGTGACTTATGGAATGATTTATTGACCATGATAATTACGTGTGCGCTTCTCAAGGATGGAGCTGAAGGATCAGGGTTGAAAATAATGCTCAAGGCTCAATTGCACACAGTGCAGCAACAATTCCTCTTTTCTGACTCACTGCAAGTAGTTAGTGATGCGTGCACGCACACACACACACACACACACACAGGCGCGCACACACACACACGCGCACACGTGCAGTACTCCGTGCATTAACCCACAACTTACAGAAAGCTAGCACTGCAATATTTCCCGGATCTATTGCTTTTTCTATATCTATTTTTACCATTTCATTTTTATTTCAGGGAATGCAGAGTATCACAGGTCTGGACACAGGAATAATCTTAATGAAATTTACCACTGGGGAAATTATTTAATACTTCCTTCAGCATTGGTTACGATGGGACATATCTGACTATAATGAACTCCGTTCTTCTAGTAGATTAACAATAAAAAGGAGGCGCATGATAGTTCAGCTAGTAAGTGGGCACTCCTTAGCCATGCCTTTCTGTGCCTCTGTGTAGATGCTGTATACCGTGTGGCGTTTGCCAGCGATTTTGCTGAAATGGCTTTCATTCTACTAACTTGGCTGAATTCCCCCAGCTCCTTATACATAGATTGTACCAAACTTCCACCGCTGCATTATGGCGCATCATAACCCCGTGATATCGCAGTGTTAAGTTGTGCTGAACCGAATTCAAAGATTCACGGCTTCCCCTGAGGCCACGGTGCCACAGAACGCTTCAGTCATTTCAGACCTGACATCCCGCTCAGGCTCTTAAGCACAGAGCCCAAGGCCTTCCCAGAGCGCAGCGTGAAAGGCTCATTTCCACCGCGGCGCTGCCGAAATGCTAACAAACAAACCAGGATCCACTGGTACCCTTTGTTTTAATGGCAGACCTGCGTGAACGTACAGCATTGCATTAATATCACAGCGTGTCGGTATGGGTACATTTAGAGGAGTAACTTTATAAATGTTATTTCTCTTCTAGACGCAGGGCCTATAAATTTGCCACAAATACAAAACAAATCCTTCCGTTACTGTTCTGCAGAAAGGATTTTTTTTCAAGTGACATGAAAGATGGATTATTCAAGGGAACGTTTTCTTCATAAATCGATATAGTTTGTTATAAAAAAAAAAAAATCTTTCAGCAACTTCTTCCATCTGTCAGACTTGAGGTAACCTTGTTCTGACTTTGTGACAAACTGATGTTGCGTGAATATTGTATTTATGGTGTGCTACAGTGTAATGATGTTTGAGAACTTTCCCTTGGATTGTCGAGCTTGCAGAGTAATGGCCCAGTGTGGTGTGTGCGCAGGTCTGTTTTTAATCATTATGTGACAACGCTTAGCCATCAGGACCCTGCTGTAGATTTGTCTTGCTGTGTGCAAGAAGCACCAGTATCAACCACATCGCTTAGATGATTTTTAAAAAAGACGTTTTCACAATATCGTTTCATGCGGGAGGACGTGGCGCAAGAACAGTTTTTTTTTTTCTCTCAGCAAGCGGCGTTTTATGAGGCAGGATTCAATTAACTAAAAGACATCTTTATGTTTGCAGAAAGCATTCACCGCAATACGTGGATCAATATTCATTTCTCTCTCTTGATTGAGAATTTGACAGTTTATTGTTTAATCTAATCCAATTATCTCCTTCCTGCAATCGAAATTTACCCCTGTAAGAATGCAATTTTCTCTTCTTTGTTGAAATGAACCGTAATTAAAAATCTATAGTGGGTTATTATGGGTCTCTGCCAGTAAGGACTGAGCATTGACATTCCCTGGGTGTGCTTGCGGGTGAAGAAATAGACATTCCAGCAGAAGGTCACTTAATAACACAGACTCAAATGAAACTAGGAAAAAAAATGAAATGGACCTTCGGTTTCTTGCTTGTTCCAAACAGAAATGTATGTTCTGCTCTCCCCTAGTGCTCACCGAGACAAGCTTTCCGATTCACGCAACAGCAACAACAAAAGGATACAGTAGTCAGCACATGAATACTAACTAGGTCAAAGCCTGTTCAGAAGCGTGTGTCCTGGAGCAGAATAAAAATTCTAAAAGAACATCTCAAGAAAATAACACATTTTCGGCAGAACAGAGTGTGTAGCGTGGGCCTGGTGGTCTCTCTTTCCTGTGACTCTGAGAAAGGGAGAGGACAATTCATTTCTTCCAGAGAATCTCCTAACAGCACACAGTCACAAGCACAAGTCAGATGTAAAGCGACATGAAATGTTCGTTACAGAGATGCACTGGGTGAAGAATCAGAGAGGGGAGGGAATTTGCTGCAGATCTACTGGCAGCAAAAAAAAGAGCAAGACCCGATTCTACAATTTGTCACTCATTTACTAGGCATTACATTCATCTGGAGAATGCTCTTGCCCAGCACGATTTACAAAAGCAAGGTGTCCATGGGATCTGGTTTTCTCATGTGAGGACTAGCCCAACCGTGCTGTAGGTCGAAGCTTTACTGCTGGGCAACGCTGTGATGTCACAATGGAGGTGGTGCCTGTTTGATCTGCATGGTAAATGTAGTTTTTGGCTTCTGGTCCTGAACCCGTGTCCTTAATGCACTCCCCCCATACAGCAGTGCCTGTACGTACCCTGTAGAGAGCTGGCATCTGTCACACCTCCGCGGGACGGGACGTGTTTGGGTGGGTTTTTTGAGCCGAGAAAGAAACCCAGAAAAGTCACCCCGGGAACACTGAGCTTGTGTCCTGACAAGAAAGGAGAGAGGCGGAGAGACAGATGGAGGCAGAGTTTCCCCACAGGAGAACGCGCTCCACCGAGAGCCGGAGAACGGAAGGTTTCAGCGGGAAGAGCGCGGGCGAGCGGGACAGACGGCAGAGAGCTTGCGGCAGCCCCGAGGGCGCGCGGAGGACCCAGAGAGGGCCGGACGCCGGCCGGACTCTCTCACGCGGCTCACCGCCACGCCGGCGCGGGCCTCCCGCCACTTCGCCTCGCCCGCCGCGTCCGCGGTAAGAGCTGATACCCGCGTGCGGCGAAGGGAGCTGGGGAACGTGCCCCTGCCCACAGCAGAGCGACCTCGCTCCGTTCGGCAGAGTCGAGGCGGGGAGGGGAGTTTCCCGGCTAACGGGGAGGAGCCTCAGAGCGCGCGCTACTCCACCGGGGGGATTTATCGCTCACACGTCCGCGTATCGATTCGGCCCGCCGCCACCATCGCTCCGTACCACGCGGCGCTTCTGCCCATTACGCTCGCCGCGATGGGGATTCCGCTCCCCTTCCCCTCGGAGGAGTCCCACAGCCCGGCCGTAAGGCAGGCGGAAATTAGGGTGCACCGCGGGGTATCGATACCGGGGGCTCGGCCAAATGTGCAGACCAGCCGAGGCGGGCCCAACCCCGCCCCTGACTGAGCGGCTGTCCCGTCCGCTGTGGGCCGCCCTGCTGACCCCCCCAGCGGGGGAGGAGCCAGAGTCTCTGATAAGAGAAGTTAGTGCACTCTCAAAAAAAGAAGCCGCCTCTATCCCCTGACCCCCTTCATTTTCTCCCCCCTTCCCGCCGTCCTCTCTTTGCTTTTCTTGTGAAGAAAACATTTTCCTGCCATAGAGAGGAGCGCTCCTCATCTACATTCACAAGTCGATACTTTCTCCATTGGTATTCTGGCGTGATCTCGCCGTTGGCCGAGAGGCTCATTTACATCCAAATAAGCCGCGCGTCAGGTTGTCCACTCGGCTACTGTATCATGACACTCTGGGACAGCTTGTCGCTAGCGAGAATGGCAGCCGGGCTGATGGAGTTTGATGTGGGGAGAGAGGAAGAGGGGGAGATGTCTTCAGCATCGGGCTCATTCCGTTCATTACCACAGGATTAACGCTAATGAATACGGCCTTTTGACACAACAGCAGAGATTAGAATGAACAGGAACACATTTGAAGGGCAAATCAGTTCAGTTCAGTGTGACCCCTTGCATTCTGGGTGTTGTATTTCTGCATAGATTCCCCGTGCTAAGCTGTTCTAAGCCTGCTGGCTTTTGTAGCCACCTCACACGAGCGTATCCACCTCCGCCCAAACACTTTTTTTTAAGGATCAGCCGAGCTAGCTGAACTCAGTGTTGTGAAAGCTGACTTTGATGCTCAGTGGTGTAATACAAAGAATGCAGGCTGAAGAGCCGCCTTCGTGACAAAGTGGCTGCGCTCCACCTTTAATGGCTTTATCTGTCTCGGTAATTAGCCTATCAGCGCATGCACGCCTGACTACCCCGGCCGGGCTACACAGGAAGAGAGAGATTCATGAACAAGATATTAAGTTGTTTATCTGATGACACAGTTTTTTATTTCCTGGTGATTGGCTGAATTATTTGCCAGTCATACACTCGGAGCACAGATCCTTGTGGAGACACAATGTAATTTACATATAGAATATTTGTTTATATCATGTTGATAAAAGTTGAGATGGATGGTGAGGCAGGTTGTGGTTTCAGAGCAAAGTCATTCCCAAATAAAACGCCTGCTGGAAGCCATGTTGGTGAAACAAGGAAGGCCTCATCCTCTTTTAGGAAATTTACAATATTTGCCTTAACAACTGAACTTACTGACGTGAAAATCAAATGCAAAACCACTGTGCATTTACAAGCACATTGCAAGGCGCTAGTGGAGTGGAGTCAGACGTACCGGATATTTGGCTGTCCAGTCCAGTAACCATTGTTAGGTGGTGGGCTACAGAGAGCAAAAGAAGCAACATAAAAAGATTTTTGCATGGTCATGCTGTTTGGAACAGCTTCCATTTTTTAAACTAATTTCATCCTGTATTTTTTTTAATTCGGGAGAGCGCAGTCCAGCACTCGTGTCCCCCAATGCCGTGAAGCCTCCTGCTCTCTCAGTAGACCGGGTGTGCGCAGTCTTATCCAGAAAGGGCCAGTGCAGGTGCAGGCTGCTGTTGCAACTAAGGAGCGACACACCTGATTCTACTAATCAAGGTGCTTAGCAAAGGCTCCAGTTGTTGATTAACAGTGTGCAGCTGCTTGGTTGGAACGAAAGACTGAACCAACACTGGCTCTTTCTGGGTGAGATTGAGGACCCCTGCAGTAGGCCATCGGCTGAGCTGTGCAGCCTTTGTGTTGGCGGACTGCGCTACATGCACAGCTGGTGCAGGCAGAGTACAGACTGGTGGCCCTCCTTGGGAGACTCAACAAGCCACAACAGGTGCAGTGAGGGTCGCATTCTAGACCCGGTGGTGCAACGCTGCACCAAGGGCTCGCACTTTAGCCATTCATACTAAAAAAAAACATCACAGTCAGTGAAATCTTTCTGCCTAGCAACGTGTCATCTAACCTGGCTGGAGCCGTCCTGCTCTGTCTGCAGTGATCTCTCCCACACATAATTGCGCTTTGTTTGCCGTCTGTCTTCATCCCCTTCATAAGTGAACCTTCCCCTTTTTGTTTTCGCTCTGTCTCGCGTGCAGGGAACGTATGTTTGAAACAACACTGGGGAACATTTGCCAATTCCAGCATTTTTTAATTACGGTTCATTTCAACACGCTCGCACGTGTTTCCCAAGATTTTGTCCAATCACGTGGTGGAATGAGGAAGAGAAACACCTCGGTCGATCTTTGTTTCGCCAGCCCAGCAAAGCCATAAAGGGGAAATGAGTGGAGAGGCTAGAGAGCCAAAGAACAGCAGACAGTGATCCCTATTCGCCTGCGTTCTCCATTTTTAGCACTGCAGGTTTGAATTGCAGAACTTTCCAGAAGAAGTTGCAGACTGCATTATCTTGAGTGTTTGCAGGCACAATTTTTCTGCTGGCTTGACCACGCAGGAAATACAAAAGACAGAAAATGAAGTTCGCTGTGCAACATCAAACTAATGACCCGAGTTCCCTGCTTATACGGGCCATTAGTGATGTTATCACAGCTAATCTGGTGATATGCTGATGTTGTGCAGTCCACTGCCAAGACACTGCAGCTCAGCTGGTGGAATGCAGACTGAATTTCACTACATGCATTTTGTAAGGTATGCTACACACCCTCCGGAATCATTGGAGTGCATAAATAATAAAATGTTTTATATACCACACAATATACAGAATATGAATAAAATTACATACACTTGTACACGCACATACAGAGCGCATATACAGATACACTCACGTGCATGCAAAAACACACACAGAGCACATAAACGCATACACTCATGTGCATGCACAGACGCACGCACACAAACACACACAGAACACATATACTCATACACTCATGCACACGCACTTATCTTTTTACCCAACATAGCATAACCATCCCCGTTTACACTGAAACAGCACTATCAGAATTAATTTTTGTTTGGCCTACAAATTAAAAAAGGTATCCAGTGAATTTTAACCCTGTAATCTGTGTGTTTTGGTGTTGGCGCACTGTGCCCTGTGTTGTGGCACAGTGTGCTGTGCCCTGTGTTATGGCACTGTGTGCTGTGCCCTGTGTTATGGCACCGTGCCCTGTGTTATGGCACAGTGCGCTGTGCCCTGTGTTATGGCACAGTGCGCTGTGCCCTGTGTTATGGCACTGTGCGCTGTGTTATGGCACAGTGCGCTGTGCCCTGTGTTATGGCACTGTGCGCTGTGCCCTGTGTTATGTGCTGTGCTGGTGCAGGTGTTCCCAGCGCACAGTCGATCTGTGAGAGATGATGGGTTTGCATGGAGTGGAAAATAATTGCTGGCAGCTTAACCTCCAGGGGGAGGATTATGAGCGGGAGCGGGAGTGTCGCCGTGGTGATGAAAACCACACCAATCCCTGACTGATTGGAGATTAACGCTGCATTAGGGGAAGACCTGACAGGCAGGCCACACTTTTAACTGTGCCGAACTTTCAACATCCAGCGCATGCTGATGGGAGGTGGGGTAGTGTGTAGGGTGCGGGGGGCAAATCCTTCTTCCTTTTTCTGCTCTTTCATTCTTTCTCCCCTGTATTCCCTGATGACTTCCTCTCCTACCTCTGTCTTTCTTCTGTCGTCTCCTTTGAATTCAGCTTCCTTTCCCCAGAACCTCTGAGGAAGACTGAGGAAATGCAGTGTTTCTGGGACAGGGGTTTTAGTCCTCATTATATTAACTAATCTAGATGCACCACTGCACATGGTAATTCTCAGACAAAATCCTACCAAACTGAAAATAGATCTCACTGCATTCTGCAGCCTGATAAAATATTCCCAGATGAAGTAAAGAATAGTAAAAACAACAACTATTGTTATCTTATTCTTGTCTGCTGCCCCTCTTTTCCTCTTTTACAATCTCTGTGGATCCCTCCCCCCACACACACACACACACACATACAGTACACACACACACACGCACACGCACACACACGCATGCACACGCACACACGCACGCACACACACACACACACACACACCACTGCATAACAGCTCATCTAGTGACAAACACTGCTGGTGAAGGAAGCTCCTGGAGACAGATTTGTGTGGGAGGGAGAGAAATTAGTGAGTGAAATGAGGAAAGCTATCTGTTCCCCCTCACACTCACGTCTTTGCATATCAAGAAGAAAGCCATCTATTTCAAAGGAAAATACATCTCAGTTCTCTGAAAAGGGAGATGCAAGCTGAAAGTAGAAATTGGGAGTCTCAACAGGGAGAAAATTACACGAGTGAGAGCCAAAGATGAAGAGAGACAGAGAGAAAAGAAAAGATGAGAGACTGGCACAAAAGCGCTACAAAATCCAGAGGAGCAGCTAGTAAGATTTTACAGATAACCGTACCAACAAGGCTGTTCACGTTAAAAAACACTGAATGCCCTGTAAATATCAGGACAACCCCAAACCCTTATTGGTTTCCTGCCTATAGCATAACAAAGGACGGTGCTACCCACCGATTCTTTAATTTCCCTTGACCAAATTAGGGCTGTGTAACAGAGGAAGAATCAAGCGGCTCGACGGCTCGGATTCCATTCGAATTTGCGCTTCCTGTGCGTTTGATTTGTTTTCCCTGGCTCAGCAGGAACTGGGTTATTGTGCCTCTGCCCGTGGAGGCTGTCTTCCTCCCCCGCACATACCAACACGGAGGCAGCGACAATGGCGCCGCTGACGGCTGCTCGGCTGCGTCGTGACTCGCCGCGCTGCCAGTGATGCGGCTTCACCTACGCTGTCTTTGAAAAACAATTATAAAGACGAAGACTAAAAAAAAAGGAGAAAGAATAAGGCTCGCTCTCTTGCCGCTTTTTTTCCTGAGGTAAAAAAGAAGAAGTGCACGCCTGAATTTTTCGGAGAGCAGTTTCTCCTGTCGGGTCGCGTGTGAACTGCACGGGAAAAAATAAAAATAAAAAATGGAAAAAATATCAATGCTTGACAGCGAGCTTTGGATGACAGGTAGATGCATAATCTGTCTCACTTTAAGGCTTCAACCTTTTCTCGTGTTCAATTCTGGAAAATGCCCCAAGAAATGTATTGAGGAGAAATGGGTCAGACTGATTTCACATTTAGAGCCTGAGAATTGAATGTCTGCTCTTACAACATTGCTCCACCTATCACAGAAACACAGGAGCATAATTCAGCCGTACCAAACCCAAAATTACTACTGGTGTTCATTATGACTCGACACCTAATTCAATTATAACTGCGCCTGTTCTCTTGGGTCAAAATCGGTTGCTAATTTTAAGGCGAAAACAAAGACCAGCAGACACTGGAGCTCTCCAGGACCAGAGTATAGGACCTCTGGGCTAATTTGATAAAGGAAAGCTTCCATACCTTTTTAGCTCCCTTTTACTGCTATCTTACACTGAATTATCACAGTAAGACACTTTATAATTCAAGTTATACATTTATCAATTTCATTTTATTGCATCAACGTCTTCAAATCAAAGAAGGGAATAAAAATTCCACTAGGCTCCTCAAATCTAAGCAGTGTTCTGACGGCACCCCCTCCGGCGATATCGCCTGTCATTATTAATAACCCTGGACATTGTTATGTGTGTGTGTCTGTGCTGTTAGGTCATCAGCCAGGGCGGGGCTAGGGGAATTCTCCCCATACTAGCTGTCTACTCTGCCTGGAGAAGGAGCAGGCCACTGTGGCAGTCATGCCTTCATATAGCCCTGTGCTGCGGAGTTAATGGGCAATTTCGACAGGACGACGTCTGCCTGAGAACAAAAAAAGCTTGCGACGGGAAAAGGAAAGCACCAAGATGGAAGGGGGGGGGGGTGTATGTGGGCATAACGAGGAGGAAGCATCTAAGATGGAGAGGGGGGAGGTGCATTGGGCATGGGGGGGCATCGTGAGGGTGGGATGGGAGGGGGGGGGTCCTGTTAACTGGCTTGATCTGGCTTGGTTCAGCGACTCATTTCTCCTCTGCGTAGGTTTGTGTGTAATTTTCCCCGCAGATGCGGCAGCTGCGTTACTCACGTCTCGCGAAGCGAAGGATCGCGGCTCAGCTACGCCTGCCGCTACAGAAATAGCCCCCGTGTTTGCCGTTGGGATGTGCCTCGTTTCTTCCCTTTCCCGCGTTTGACATGCGCTCCTTTGTGCCTCCCCTCATTCAATCACAGACGCATCGCGGGTCAAAGGCGCGGCTGATCTAATCCCAGGAAGCCATTTCCTTTTCTGGGACCTGAGACCGTATTTACATGCAAATTATAGTCCAGCTCTACAATAATATTACCAATATTACGTGTCCATACAGTACATACATACAAACGCATCCATAGGCAGCTACATGCATGCATATATGCACATTATGTACATGCAGGAATGTATATGCAGGAATATATACACATACATATGCAGACATGCCCCCCCCCACGCACACACACACACACACACACATAGGCACATACTCGTGTACAATAGAATGCATACAGTATGGTTCAGCAGGTTAATTCACTGAGCTCCATGCACTGAGGCCTCTGCATGCAGGAAACTCGGCATGCTGCCCTACTAAAACGCCTGCATTTCATCTCCAGCCCCCCAGGGCTCGCTCTGTGCGTTTGATGTAGCTGTTTGTGCTGAGCTGGTCAAGCTCTTCCAGGGCTTTTGAGGGCCTGAATTAAATCCCTGCAAAATTCCCTTTGTTTGCGGCTAAAAGAGGCTCGCTACTCATTAACCCGCCTTTGTCTGGCTTTCCTTTCTATGGGGCCTTATTCTGGCATTTGTTCCACTCCCCCTCCAGACTGGTTCCAGGACAATATCATTTTCTTTGCGTTTTTGAGAAGCAACGATGGCGACGTTTGGCCAGAGCCAAAATGGAAGGCTCCAGCCCACGAGCGCCACTAGCTTCCAGCAAAGCCGCTCAAAAAGACACGGACTGACAGAGACCATGTAATCCGTGCACCTATGTTTCCCTCATTCACTGAGGTGCACATTATTGAATCTGGAATAAAAAGAGCAAATGCGGAAAAAAGGATGGTGTCCTGGTCACAAGACAGGTGAACAATAAGTTGACATTAGACTCGCCAAAAAATACCAGAAATACTTAACTATACCCTGTAAAGCCTGCACAACACTGATATAAGCATGGCATAACACCTGTCATAAACAGCTATGACAGCATGTACAGTATATTACAGCCCATGACAAAGTTCAACATTACAATGTATGCAGTCCATATTACAAAACTGACTTCAAAATAACTTCTATAACCATATTACAAAACCGACTTCAAAATAACTCTTATAAAATAATCATTATGCATAAAGCTTTCATTATGACAATGTTATGACATCCTATAGAATGTCATGACTGGTTATGACACTGTAATTTATGCTTTAAGGCATAGAGTTCAAGTGTTAGCAATATCTGCTGCGCTTCAAAGCAGTCATTAGTAATGTCTTGACATCCAAAGCCATATACAGTTATCATCAGACTCCTTAGTTCTGGTCTGATACATTCATGAGCTTTCACTAGAGGTGATGCGTTGACATTAGGGGCCTTGAACCTTTTCAGTTAGCGTGGCTGCCAGAGAGCGGGGCTCCAAAAGGCTGTTGCGCAAGCCATCGGTCACCTTTGTTTGACCGAAACGTGAAAGCCAGAAGGAAGTCCGAAAGACGGAACCAGCCTGCGGCCATAATGTCAGAACCGCGTGGACCCGGAGCGCGGCGTTCAGCCGCCTCGGTGAGCGAGAGAGGCGCCCCGGGAACCCGCGCGCCGTGACGTCTCCGCCGGGCGAGCCGGGCCTCTCCAACGCGACCTTTTCAGAGGCGCTGCGGGGAAACTCAATAAGCGCCGCGGGCGCTAACGAAAAGGTCAGGGCTCCGGCGCGGCCGCTCGCCGCTTCCCCCGCCGCTGCCCCGCTCCGCTTCCCTCCCTCCGAGCCGTCGAAAATACCTCTCTAAAAAAAAAAACAGGAAAACTCTCCTCTGAAGGGAATTTAAAATGAGCGCGAGGCTCTGTCGGTTTGAGGGTTCCTGATGGAGCGATCTTATCTCCGCTCTGCTCAGTTCACTTCTGTTCCACGTTCGTTCGGCTCTGTGCATTATCGGTTTGCACTGGACCTACAGAAACGCGCAAGCTTTCATTCACAATTGAATTACGTGTATTAAAAAGAAATAACTGAACATATGAAAAGAACCGGGCTATTGCTGAAATTCAGTCTACGGTGTTACAGCCAAGTTCAAAGTTGTATTTTCCATTTTAGATTATGAACAAAGATGTCATGAAGACACTGATATGTGTTGATCCACTAATGAAAACGGCTCAAAGTGGTTACTCGATCCAAGGCCTGTTAACGCACAGCATGGAAATGGCACCAAGCTGAAACCCCGCATGCACAAGTTTCAATCGATTACAAAGGAAAAGCCACAGATGCATGTTGAAATGACTTCAGATGGTATTCCCTACTAATTTATAGTGAAAGGATTCAATTAAATATCTGAATTTTTTTTTTTTTTTTAAGAATAGCAGTATATACAATACTCCCACCAGTGCAATGCCCCAAATTCCCGTCAATGTTGACGCCCACTAACATCAATTCAGTTAGGTCTTCAGTAGGAAGTACACTATGATAGGCTATGCAATTTGGGTATCTGATGGACATAGCAAAATAGGATGAATTTCAAAGGCATAAGTTGTTTGGCTATGGTCTGGCCATTGAGATCAGTGAACAAAGACAAACCTGGTTCTGGAGAGCAGAATAGAGGTGCTTGCTCATTAGCTTTCACAAGATGGAGGAAGATTTCCACTTTCTAACAACACACAAGGTTTACACACGGGCTATTCAACTGGTGGCCCTGGGGGCCACATGGCCCTCCATGGACATACACTGTATGACCAAAAGTATCTGGACACCCCTTGGTCTGGGTTTTTTTCATGGTTGGTTTGGGCTGGGCTCCTTAGTTCCAGTGAAGGCAAATATTAATGCTACAACATACAATTACATTCTAGACAATTCTGTGCTTCCCCAACAGTTTTGGGAAGGCCCTTTCCTGTTTCAGCATGACAATGCCCCCAGGCACACAGCGAGGTCCATATAGAAATGGTTTTATTGAGGACGGTGTGGAAGAACTAGACTGGCCTGTGCAGAGCCCTGACCTCAACCCCATCCAACACCCTTGGGATCAATTGGAAAGCCAACTGTGAGCCAGGCCTAATCGCCCAATCAGTGCCCGACCTCACTAATGCTCTTCTGGCTGAATGGAAGGAGCAATGCTCCAACATCTCGTATAACGCCTTCCCAGACAAGTGGTGGTTGTTATGGCGGCAAAGGGTGGACCAGCTCCATATTAATTCCATAATTTTGGATGAGATGTTGGATGTCAGGTGTCCACATACTTTTGGCCATGTAGCGTACTCTTGGCCCATTTGATCATTGTGAAGAATAAGAAGTATTAGTTAGATATATCAAAACGTCCAGCATCTACACAGTATTGACACACCTTCCACTAGTGACAGAATAATGTGAATAAAGTGACAGCAGAGAATTAAGAAGGATTCTTTCTCTACAAACATGTAACATACAATTGATTGAGTTATTTTTTCAGTAATAGTATGTGGAACACATTTGACCTGCATACACAATCTGTAAATGGTTTCTGGCCCTGAGAAAGAAGTGACTGAAAAATTTATGTTTGGGGGTTTGAACTGCAGTCCTAAGAGGTGTGGAAAATTTGAAAAGTGCTGTATAATTGCAGCAGACATTGAAATATCTCAAAATCGCAAGAATATGTGTAAATAATTATGTTTCATTTCATGGTTCTAGTTTTTAAAAAATATGGATTTAAACCTTTTAGCTTTGGTGAATTTCAGAAACATAGCTGCTGTTCTTAAAGCTCCAGTGAACTGATTGAGACTTCTGATGGAACGCAGGCCGATGCCAGTGAGTCACGCCCCTGGCTGCAGCACTGTTTCCCACACCTACCGGCCTTTAATGAAAACATTAGGCTAATAATGCGGCTAATGTATTCATACATTCCCCGATAAAGAGATAATGCTCTGCTTATTTATTCACCTTTCCCTCTGAGCGTTCAGCACCCATGAGTGAGAGGCCTGGTGGCTGTTGGGGGAATCGTAAAGTTCCTCCTAATGGTAGATCCCTTTCCCAAAGCACTGAAGCAGATGCCGGTGATAACAGCAGCGCAGAGAGGAGAGGTTGCGAGGTGTATTTTTAACATCTTCACGGGGCTTCAACCCCCTGCAGTGGGCTGGGAGTCCTTAGCCCCACTGCAATGCGTATCTCTCTCTCTCTCTCTCTCTCTCTCTCTCTCTCTCTCTATTTCTCTCTCTCTCTCTCTCTCTCTCTCTCTCTCTCTCTGCATTTCGTCCCTCTCTCTCGCCATCTGCATGGCTCTCTTCTGCGTTTCCAACCTCTGGCCAGCCGCTCTCTTCCTGCGTCTGTTCCAACCCCTGGCCGCAGCCGCTCTCCGTGTCCCTGCGGTCCTGTTCCCAACGCCTGGCCGCAGCCCTTCTCCGTGTCCCTGCGGTCCTGTTCCCAACGCCTGGCCACAGCCGCTCTCCGTGTCCCTGCGGTCCTGTTCCCAACGCCTGGCCGCAGCCGTTCTCCGTGTCCCTGCGGTCCTGTTCCCAACGCCTGGCCACAGCGTCTCCGTGTCCCTGCGGTCCTGTTCCCAACGCCTGGCCACAGCCGTTCTCCGTGTCCCTGCGGTCCTGTTCCCAACGCCTGGCCGCAGCCGTTCTCTGTGTCCCTGCGGTCCTGTTCCCAACGCCTGGCCACAGCCGTTCTCCGTGTCCCTGCAGTCCTGGAGCGGTCGAGCGCTGCGGTCGCCCCGAGACTTTCGGTTAAGGTTCCAGTGCGCACGGTCGTTTTTCAACTGCGTTTGTCTCTGAAATGTTTCGGCTCAAGAGTGAGGCTTAAGATTCTTATGGGTATTGTAAATTACTGTTTTCTTTCACCAATTAACTAACTCCTCTTTATACTTTTTTTTTTTCATAATTCACACTTGCAACGTTGACCATATAATTGTCTTTGTCAGTAAGTGGGGTATCTTTATACAAACTGTGCTGCAGCAACCTCTGTGAGATCTACCAGCAGAAGAAAATGAGTCCCCTTCATTAAAACATCGTCTACAGTGAGCGTCCATCTATATCCTTCACCATCGAAGGACCTTTCTTCTCCGAGAGGGAAAACTCCTACAAGTGATTTAGTTTTGCTTTCCTTTGCCGCTCTCACACCCTTGTGTGCTGGGCTTCCAATAGTAAGTCAATAATAATTTCTCCCAAGATGCTTAACTAATCAAAGAGGCGACTGTTAGGAGACTTACAAAGATAACTTCACACTGTCTCTTCTTTCCCTGGCATGTGCATCAATGGTAAACAGCATTTCAGTATTCTACTGATTCATGTCATGTCCTTTTACAGGCCAGTTTTGTTGACTTGCATGTTAAATATTTCGTTTGGGTGTGGGGGGATTATTGTCATTTAGAAGCATCAATGAGAGACGCGGTTTCTCATTACGGATAATGCTGAGTGTAACGCTAAATGAATCTTAACTCACTTTGTTGTAAACCTTCCAGAATCCATGCTTACAAAAACCCTTTATCCCCACAGAGTGATATTTCAGCTCTGTGTTGCTTAATGGGGTGAGACGATCTCTGATGGGAAGAAATACTTCCACCTCCAGCAGGCTGGACCCGGGCCTCTCCCCGCAGTTTCAAGGGGAAGAGGGAGGGCCAGACACAGGCGAAAGAGCTGGACATTCAGGGTCCAGGATGCCCCCATTTCTGCTGTCTCCCACTGTGTGCCAGTAATCCCTGAAATCAATACCCCCTCCTGAAAGGTCACTGAGGACTGTTCTCTGAAAGATCACCGGTGCCATACGATACGGTTTTCATTCAATGTAAATATCTCACTAGTGTCTGAAGTTACCTGAGATTTACGGGAAAAATTCAGGAAGTCAAAAAAAGTTGGATGTACCAGATCATATCAAGCACATGTCATTCATGTGGGTGGTCTGTACCTGCTTGGTGTGACAAACCAATCAGTTTCCCATGGCTTTGGTTTTGCATAAAACCACCATAGGAGCCATCAGTGGCGTCCAATTCAGAAAATGCCACCAAACAAAGGAGAAATACATTTCTCTGATTACCCTGTAAGTGATTGCAGCTCAGGTGACTTGTTTTATCAGTAATATGTATGTGCATATCAACAAATAAATGCTGTTGACAAACACTTAGCTGTTTGAAATGGTGTAGCTAATGAACTCCATTCAGGGGCATAAATACTGTGTGTGGGCCGCAACGTCTTTCCTTTTGCCTTGTTTTGGTATTACGACAAAAAACAATTCAGCGCAGGTGGCTACAGCAGGTATAGTGGACTTGGTCACCACATTACATCATTTAATTATTGGATACCAAATTTATGTAAGCTATGTGTATAACTATGTTTAAAATGGCAGAAGTAAAATGCAGTTATTTCTGCTGAAAAAGAATATGTGTGTGTGCTTGTGTGTCTGTGTGTGTGCGGGTTTGTGCACATTTGTTTGCATGTGGCTAATCATATGAAGCGACTCAACTGCTCTGGGAGTCTGCTATAGCTGCGTACAGCTTTGGCTTCAGCTGGGCGTAAAAAACCTTTCCCAACTTCACAGCCCAAGTCATTAAAGAACAAATCTCACCTGAATGAACAGGCATTGGCTAATGTGTATTTAGGCCCAATTAATTTGCACCTTGTCTAATTAATTAGGGGCTTATGTAATTAGAAATCCGCAAGGAGCTTCCATGCGACCAAAAGCATGTGACGGGCGATCTGAGTGCAGGTACCCCTGAGCTGGGACAATATGTTCCCTCTCCTGCTGTGTCGATTTTCAGTTTCCCTCTGAAGGGAGAGAGAGACAGGCCACACCGATAAAGGCACTGTTTGCCACTGTGGATCAACTCTGCTGCTCTGTTTTACGCACTGAATTCCCGCACTCTGTTGTTCGAAGTCAGCAGCTATTATTATTCACACGTCATTTTGCCATTTTTCGCAGCTGGGACTTCTGACTGTCATAAAAATAAGAACAGGTTAACTGGCTGTGATGGCAGAATAATAATAATAATAATAATGATTGTGTTTCCCATAAAAGCAAATACAATTTAAATAGCTGTGCAATGTAAAAATAAAGACATATAAAGTTAAAAGTAATAGTAAAAATAAGGTCAAGTATACTTTGCCAGAAAAGGACATCATAGAATTAAATACAAAATGCAGAAAAAATTAGAAAGCATTTCAAATACTCTCAGAAATACAGGTACAGTGGTTCTGTTCTTTTAGGAACAAATTTCCCAAATGTACCCTGGAAGTACAATAACATCATTTTTGGTACTTATAAGGACCTTCTGCAAACAAAAAAAGGTACAAATTAATTATTTATCGCTGGCTAGGGGTAGCACCTCAGTGACAGGCATTTATTCCTTTTTATGATGTTTTTTTTTTGTATAGGTTTTCTGAGAGTAGACATGCATGTTTGAGTATTTCTAATAGCCTCTTTGGTTAAGGAGCCAGGACAGTTAAGGCTTGCTGATTAAGGAGGCTCTTCTGCTTCTGTTTCTTTGGCAAATAGGATACTACAAGTCTGACTGAGTAATCAATGTCATTTCTTAAAAATCTGTTCCAGATACTACTGGAAGGCAGTGCAGTGAGGACAAGAACTTGATTCTTTAAGGAATATCTCTTCAGTTTTGGATAAAAGCCTGTATGCTGAATTTTGAACAACTTGGTTATTTTAGAATATAACCTTATAGTTTATAGTTGACACAGAATTGCAGTTGTCTATTCTGTAATTTTCTAATGTTGTTTCAGCAAAAAGTTGAGATTTTCAACAGCCTGTCAAGGGTTACCTAAAATGAACAACTGCAATCATCATCTTGTTACACTGGTCTTGCATACTGTACAGGCAGCATGCAGGCCTCATTGAATTGTGGTATTTTTTACCGCAGTATTACAAGATAAAAAATGATCTTAGCAAAGGATAACTGCACAGTTTTATTGTTTGGGAATCCTGGCGGTATTTGCTTCTGTTCCACTGCTACCTTTGATATCAGTTTGCTTGAGTTTCCTTTCAGTAAAATGACAAAAGCCTGCTGGTTGGTAATAATCAAGTTTTATTGTTCACAGGAGTGCCTTATTGTTGCGTACGGGTACAATGAACTTTAAGCCAACACTTATGATGGACTGTTGCTTTTATGACTGTGGAATTAGAATATTTTTGATAAACTGGGATTTGTGTTTCACATACCTATGTAGAAAGATGATAATTCCTGTACAGTAGCTCATGTTGCTGTTTCATAACATGTGAATTGGCAATTCTGGGTAGGAATTGATTGAATCAATTTACTCGAGGTACGAACTGGAGTGCTGATTACCGCCACAAATTAATCCTAAACACTAGGCCTGTATAATTGCCTGTCATTTATGTAATATTATGTGACAAAACTAAATAAAAAGTAGGAATGTTTGGTTTATTTAGCTCGTTTCTTTCTTATTTACTTATTATTTACAAGCCAGATTTGTTGCCCGGGAGTACAATGAACATATGGCAGACACTCAAAAAGGCTAATACTTTAATGGCAATATGTCATGTACCCGTTTTTCTCTCGAATATGTGACCACATGACATCGTGCAGAACATTTTCAAAAGCACTTGCACCTAAGGTAGCGCACAGCTGACCAGGGTCTCAACGCTGGAGTATATTTAGTCAACAGAGCCTTGGCGGTATATCACCGCACAGACGCATCTTAATTAGGCTGCTGCTCGTTCCGCTATACATCAAACGTGACCACATGTAATTTATACGAGCTCCAGCGTTGCCACCACAGAAACGCGATTATTTGACTGTAACAAAACGGATCACTAGGCTTGAATGTAATCAATGCTGCTCTATGTATATGCATAAAATAATAATTATTTCAGTTACAGGGCACCCCCGAGGGATCCCATGTGTGATACATTTCTTTTTTAAAAATAACATTCCGGATTACGTTCATTTTACGTTCAGTGACGCGGGGGATGGCTTGCCCAATATTCGCACTGCCAAAAAAAAAAAAAGTCGCAGATGTTCCACCCGCAAAACAACAAAGGATGATAGGCTACTAAAGAACATAATCGAACCAACGACACAGAGAACGTAACCCCACGCTGATTCTGGGCGTCACACAAGAAAGGCTTACGTTACCGTGCACATTTGCGAAAATAAACATTGCTTACTGGTAAATAGCCTGTGTGGGAAATTCTGCACGAGACCAGAATGTAAAGGAACTGTCCTGCGCAAATTGGGCAGGTCGAAAGGGGTATCCCTGCACGCGCGCGTACGCACACACAAGCACACACACACACACACATCAGTAGCTTGAACAGTCGCATAAATAATGAGGAAATGTGCTAAGTACGCTGCAATGCGATATTATGGTCATTAATTGCACGCGTCGAAAACATTATTGGCAGTAAACCATGCGAGCTAATATGCCTTACCACAGAGTAGCTGCATCCAAGCGCATGTCTTGTAGACGGTGGCGGTGTTGCAGAAGAAGAACAGAGCGAAGCACGCGATGCAGCCCAAGATGAGGACCATGGACAGCAGTACGAAGAAGGAGGCCGCTTTGAAGGCGCTGGAAGGGATGGAACTGAAGTCGGCGAAGGTGCCCTGGCAAGTGAGCTCTCGGTTGGAGATGCCGTTCCCCACGCAATAATGGAACAAGCCGAAGTACCCGGCATGCGGGGTATTCATACTGTCCCCGATCCAGTAGGGCTGAATGAACACCACAACGTTAATGATCGCGAAACATATGGTGAATATCGCCCACAGCACCCCAATGGCCCGGGAGTTTCGCATGTAGTTGTCATGGTAAATCTTGGAGGCTTCTTGCGATGGCAGCATTTTCTTCAATATTATTCTGGTATTTTTTTTTTTTTTTTTTTGCACTGTCCTCGTCTCTATCTCCCCCTAGCTTCCTCCGTCAGTTCGCCAAAATGTTCCTGTTGTGAGAGGTGGGGTTTTATTTTTATTTTTTAAAGGTAATAAAAAATGCTTTTAATAATAATATGAAGGTCGGCAGAGTGGCATCTTAATATTCAGAGCCAATGAATACGCCACGATTCCACCTTTTCGTGCGGGTTTTCACTACCAAAATGATTAAATGAGATAATTAATTAAACATTGGGAAGTGATTCACCAACGATGAGTAAAATCGTATGCGATTCCCTTCCTCCTACTTTCAAAAAGCAAAGAAAAAGCCAAAGTAACTGACCTCATATCGCAAAAAAAAAAAAACATCAAAAATGTATTGCAAAAAATGACAAGCTGTCTTCTTCCCTTCGATTCAGCACAGTGAGTATTAATAATAGATTTGTTTTTACCTCCCATCAGAGTGAACGCTAGAGGATGGACGGACTGCGTTGCCGGGTACCAGTGATGAATCTTCGTAAAGCAAATGAGGATCTAACCAACATTACTTCATCCGTGAGACGCTTGGATTTGAGGGTATTTAAAATAAATCGGTTTCTGCCCTCGACGAATTAAAATAATTGCAGATGTGGTCGATCTCGCACTGCAGGCTTTTGCTGCCACGACTCCATGATTGCGATTTTTACTGCGCTCTCTCTCTCTCTCTCTCTCTCTCACTCACTCACTCTCTCTCTCTCTCTCTCCCTTTCCTTCTTTCCTCCCGTCTCTCTCTTCTGCGCGCTCACGTTCAGGAGAAAAGCCGAGGACTGTTGATGACGGCGCAGACACAAACCGAGTATTGCAGAAATTTGCATTACATATCCCAGCCCCCTCTTCCAATCACCCCCCCCCCCCCCCCAACACACACACACACACCCTCGTAGTGGCGCTAAATCCACTTCTCAGTTTCAAGGCGAACTCATACCAAACGTCTTCTGTTGTTGGGAGGAACATGCTAAGCAATCTTGTTGTGTTTATGAATTCCAATATCTAAAAATAAAGAATTAGAGCAATATATCATAACATCAACGTACAGTGAACCATTCTGCGTTAATTCTGCTCTAAACATTTTATAAGAGCCCATTAGTAATCAAATCAAGGTAAAATGTCCACTGATTAGCATTGATTTAACAGGGAATATACTCTGTCAGTTACAGGGCAAATAGAATGAGCTTGAAATAAATAATAATAATAATAATAATAATAATATCATCATAATAAGTCAATTCCCATGTTCACGCTACTTCAGCATGTGGCATTAGCATTTCATATCAGCACATTCTTTATTTCACTTAATTTCACTTATTCTAACCATTCTGTCTGTTTACATTCTGTTGTGCTGTTGAAGAATGCATAACAGCATCAATAATAATGCCATAATGGCAGGTCATGTCAAATGTTAGACCTTAAGTTGGACAACATTATGTTTCCTGTTGCAATTCATATGTATATGGCATACACAAGAAACCTTAAAACACTGGGACATTGAAAATATCAATATTTGTATGTTTTTGTAAATTATCATCATGATTCTTGAAAATAAACCGATTAATTTTCTATTTTGTCAGGCCAAGAAAAAATATAAGCCAACCACCAGACTTTACTGAACCACCTAATGCTGACAACCATTCCTTCTTATTTTGCAGCATTCATGATTTTCTCTTCTATGAATACTGTTGATTAGTAGAAGACAGTACCATCATGCCATGACATCATTTGAAGGGTGCATGGTCCATATTGGTAAGCAGGATTATCCAAGTAGAAATATATAAAAAAGGCATTGCATTATGTACTTGAACATTTTGAACAAATCCGTGGCTATCCAGTGGTGTCCTGTCAATTAAAGCTGTACATTTTGATGTGACTTCACTTTGATTCTTCTTATCGTTCATGTTGTTGTTCTTCTTCTTCCTCCTCTTCTTCCTCTTCATCCTCTTCTTCTTATTATTATTATTATTATTTTCAGTGGAGTTGCACATTGGACTGCTCATCTAATGCGCCTGGCACAGGCAGACAGCTGGTGCCTGATTTCCCAGAGGGGTCACTGTTGTGCAGTGTAGCGGGCAATACTCCAAAGACCATCCAGCTGCTCTATCTGTCTATCATTATCTCCAAACGATTACTGATGACTGCGTAGGTAAGACCTGATGCCTTTATACTTATAATCATCAAGTAAGTCATATTTAGCTTCACACATTGTATGCCCTCTGCCAATCCACCTGTGTTTTTCAATGATTTAAAAAAAAAAAAATTCTCTTCATTGAAAGGGTAAACTTTTTCAGAATTTCAATTCAGGTGAATTCTTCTCCATTCTTTAGCTGTTTGGTTTTCTGATTCCAGGGGAAGTCAAATAATGGTTCTTCATCATACAGTAACTATTAGTTTTTCTTCAATGAACAATAAACACTAAAAGAAGGACTTAGAGTTCTTAGACTTTATATGTGAATAAAAGTTTAACAGTCAAGAACATTTAATTAATAAAAATGTACTTATCATATTAAGACTGCTGAACTACCTTTGTACTTCTTGATATGTTTTTTTTTTTTTTGCTCCTGAAAGAGAACCCATTCATTAATGGCATGATATATTTTTGGCTGGACCGCAACAGCGGGGCCAGCCCTATAAACGTGAATGTCTGTGACTGAGTGACTGAGTGATGAAGTTACACCATTGGTCAGCCAAGTTACGAAGTTACACCATTGGTCGGTCGGTCCAGCTATATACTAGGTTTTGACCTGTTTATTCAATGTTTACTTTTAAGTGTTATTTGATGTGAGAAATAATTTTACCAGACCACTGGTGAGCCTATTTATAGGTTTAATATATGATTAAACCCAGTTAATAACAGATATAATTGGGATATTACCCTCAATGTCATATTTAAAAAATAAATTCCAAATATAGCTATGCCTAGTGCTATAAAATGTGATTGAAATTGAGCTGGGAAATGAACTGGTTTGAACTGTTGTTAATTATACCAGAGCTTAATGAGATTGTGGAGAACACTAGTCTTCTGGGCCAGGGCTATAAAACTGTTTTACAAGTTCATCATATATCGCTGTGTGATGGCAGAGCATTTGTGTTCTGGGGCTCTCCAGTATGTATCTGTCTCTATGACTGTGTACACAAATATGAATTAGAGTCATCCATTTGGATCCACACAGTTGACATGAGTGAGTGACTAAATGTGGCATGTGTGTGTGGGGGGGTTGACACTGCATCTCTCCAGTGTGAGCATGCTTGATGAAGTGATTCTAATATATTACTGAAAAGCAGGGCTCTCTCTCAGATTTATATTCCATCTGGTGGCACCTAGAAGATGAATTCACCAGCTTTCTGTTGTGGGAGGTTCTACTGCTCATCGTTTCACATGCCTTATTGGGACAGCTTCTGGCACTGAAAAAATACATTTCCATGAAATATTCCTCAAAGCTTTGAATCAAGGAAACATTTTTCTTACTTCTGCCATAAATTAAACAGGTAGCTGCATTCAGCGCAGATTCAGTTCCCTTCAGCCAGGTTCAGTTTTTAAAATTTGCTACAGATTTTAACTTGGTTATTTGTCTCACAACTTGGAATGCCCAGCTTGTGTGCGTTCATGTGTGAAACCTCCCCTCTCGGTTCTGGAAAGCACAGTAGACCTAAACATGTGACATCAGCTGCTTCTTCTTTTCACTTCGCGGTCCACCAGCTGAGCTTGCACTGACATTGAGGTCACTTTCTGTTCCACTGTGACTGTAGGCCACGTGATTGACCAGACTGTGACAGACCATGGCCACGTTTGACGCTGGGGTGCAGAGAGACCCGAATGCCCTGCCGACTGACACTCCTCCCTCTCTTGGCACCCTGCAGAGCTGCCAGCCAGGGCCAGCCCTGTCTGCATTCAACAATAGGCCACAGAACAGTGTCTCAACAGGAAGGGCTAAGTAACATTATTTACATAATATAATGTACAGCCCATGCACACATGCACCTGCGTGCGCACACACACACACACACACACACGCTTATACTGATGCAAACACACAGATACACACCCAGGCACACGTGCACATCAATGTTCCTTTCTTCCTAGAGCACTGTGTACATATCACAATTGTGAACATGGTGCAAACCTTTGCAAACCCATGATTTTTAGTACAAGGAGATAAATGACAATGTTAGGCACGCCTACACACTACCCACTTACACCCACAATGCTAATACTAATGAAGAACACTGTGTAGAGATCATTATGCATCTCAATCCTGTGTTTTCAAATTGGCTAAAATGTCAGGCCGCTAAAAGTGTTTTGACTGTTTTGTAGAGGAGAAATAAAACATCACTGCAAAGGCCATAATCTGTTCTGATGAGACACGGGAGGTGGAACAAACCTCAGAGTATATGTGTGCTTTTACATCTACATGCAAATTACTACAATGTTTGTGTGTGTGTGTGTGTGTGTGTGTGTGTGCACGTGCGTGTGTGTTTGTGAATATGCAGAATTTAAGTGCTCGTCAGATGTGTTTCCTCTGTTTTCACACATTTCAATCTGCAAGGTTTACCACTTACCACAGGTACAGTATAGACCAACTCATATACACATCAGAAACCATTTAAATTTAATTCTGGTTGACATGCAGAGACATCCTGTTTTCAATGGTTAACATTACCTAAAATACTTGAAATGTCAAAATGTCTATTCTCTTGCTTCCATAGGCCTAATTATATAAAATTGTTATGATAAATCCATCATAAAGAGAAGACCCTCTGTTTTCTATCAGTTATTTGGGACCTTTTTTCTACTTTATTTGAATGAGAAATTAATGAAATAATTGACAAACATTAGGAAAACAAAACTACTGCATCTTAATATTGGAAGCATTAGTCTGAGTTGGTTAACAAATTCTCCTCATGCTTTACACATTACTGTAAAGACAGAGAAGGCCCATTTTGGAATCAGTTTGTTCTTTAGCCAGATATGTTTTGGGTCCTGTGAACTTACTCTGCTTTCAATAAATCAAGCTTTATTTTCAAAACGTTACATTTGAATTGAAATCTGAGACATGTGCAATACTTGAAAATACAAAGCAACAGTTACTTCTATTTAAGGCCAGTTTTTTGACAAAAAATGTTTTTCAGCAATGTGCTGCATGCTTATGATTTATGTTCTGAAATATGAGGAAAAGTATCAAAAAAGGATTAAACTGCTCAACATTTATTTTTCAAAGCTGTTATGAGTAATATAAACATTAAATAAACTTGAATTGGCAATAAAGCCTATTTTATCAAGCCCTGGCCAATACAACACACTTACAGTTCTAAAACTGAATTTGGACTGGACTCCACAAAACAGTGTTCTGAGGCATTTAATTAACTTTTTGTTGTTGTTGTTTGCAGATATTTGGTCCCCAATGATTTCACAATTTCTTTAATTTCCCAAGATATCCCCATTATTCATGTGGAACGAACTATGTTTTTGCATGGGATTTAGAGACCTTTAAAACTCTGACCAAGTCAGTGTTTTATCTGAATGATCTACAGTATGTTAGACAGGGTATTTTAACAATGTGATTGCCTTGAAAGCTTTGATCAAAGTTCAAGTCACTGACTTTGAAGTTTTGTATTTGGGGATAATTTTAATCTTTGGTACAGATCTCTTGAAAGGCATTTAGCAACAATGTGTCCACATGGACTCAGAGGTTTATTGGTAGATTAACAGATGTTTCACACTAAGGAACAGATTTAACAAGAGAACGTCCGTGAGGCAAGTCTGTGTTGTAATTCATGCAGTTTTGGCACGGAGGTACCACCAGAGCTACGTCACTTCAGGAAGTTCTTAAGATGATACAGGCATATATTTTTTTGAGAGGCGGTGTTTGTCACATGTCTATTTGAATTTCCTGTTTACCACTTGTTCCACGTCTGGTCTAGCCTAGCAACACAATCAAGCAGCTAGCGTTGTACATTTGACAAAGAACATTGGAATTTTTTTTAATCAGTTCATGCTGTGGAATAGTATTTTAGGCTGCAAAGCCTTGTCTTACTATTTTTTCGGCGAAAGGCGAAGTAATATAAAGGCATGACATTGAAAAACGTGACCAGGCCGGCAGTCCTCGACTTTTCCTGAGTCACTTCTCCGGGCACGGCTAGCTAGCAGGCAGCATCGAATTCTTGTATTTGGTGGGCTTGGAATTCTGCGTTTCAGATACAGTTTAACATCAGAACATCGAATCGATGCGGGCTGGAACTGTTCCGTTTGAGTTGTACGGTTGTCCGTACTTTAACAAGCACGTGAAAAGCTAACTCAAACTTGTGGATATCAGATTTATATTGGCTTGTTGGTTAGGTAGCTCGTCAAGCAAACATTTCTGATAGCGTACCGTTAACATCAGCCTGTTTAGTTTTGGGTTTGTTATGCCTAGCTATCTTAGCTAATTAGTTAGTTAGCTGATTAATTGAATCTGCCTAGGCTGGCAGTGGTTGGCTAACTGGCGACAAACTTTCCGTTGCCCTGAATTCGGGACGGATACCCGGCTCCGGCCCCCTCAAGCGGGCGGTAAGGAAGAAACTGGCTGGGAAGGGATGGCCTGGTGGGTCTTCCCAAACCCAAGGTGCTGCGGTATTTGAGGGAGGGCGAGTCCGTATAGAGGCCACCGCGGCCCGTACAGTGATGGCCGCGTCACCCTCCGCGTCGGGCAGCCTGAATGCCTCCGGGATCTCGAGCAGAAGGAGCGAGGAAATTGCGGATCTGATAGATTTGTTTTCGAGGACTCAATACAGAGCAAAGGAAGTCACTCCTAGGGTAAGCCGAGCGTGCATTGTTTAACCTAACTTCACCGCTGTGCTGGCACTGGGTAGGCATGTGCTTTGCTGTCATTACTGAATTGGGTTGTTTGCAGTTGTTATTCGGATACAACTAACTTTAGTTAGCAAAGTTATCTAAACTAACGACGGTTGCAAAATAAAGATTTCTTTCTAGCTGATGTAGCCAACTTGTACTAGCATGAATAACTAGATCACTGTACAGTAAATTACTGTGAACCAGTTGGCTAGTTTTAACAGAATTCATTGCGCCGTTTGCCAAATAAGGCTAATATTAACTCAGTTTAGCTTAACGCTGTAGAAATTGTAAATTTAGTTAGTTAGGTTAAGTTAGCCGATCCTTTAACCCAACCCTGGAATTCTTGCGTTGTCATTGAAGCACTTTATTGTTATTATTATTATTATTATTATTGTTATTATTATTATTATTATTATCTAAAATGTATTCAAATAATGAAATGTTACTGATGTCTTAGCCCCCCCCCATTTCTTGTTGGCATCTCATGTGTCAGGCTGTTGTAAGAGTGTGACGTTTTGTGGCACAATAAATCTTTCACGTCAGTCTTGTTTTTCTCCCCGTATATTTGCTTTTAGGTGGAGAGGATAGAAAAGCGTTGTTTGGAGCTGTTTGGAAGAGACTACAAGTACAGTGTTATCCATAATACCAATGGCGAAATCTGCGGGCACTATCCCAGGCAGATTGTGTTCTTGGAGTATGAGAGCACAGATCATAATAAATACAGGTAGCGTAAACTTCGAGTTCTGAATTATTACAAATCTTGCTTCATAATCAAATCTTGGTCAATGCTATAATGAACGTCAAAGCTGAGGCAGTTTGTGTTGTCTTGATTTAGGTATTTTCTTTAATGACCGCAATTGAAATGTAAGAAATATTTTGGAGCAGACTTCGGATAGTCTTAATCATGAGATTGAAGTTCTGTTGAATGTGCCGTATGTATTGAGCTTACCACCATGCTGTACTGAAACCTCGGTCGTGTGGTCATTAAAGGTGATTGATTGATTGTATGCTCTACATCAGTGGTCTCCAACCCTGGTCCTGGAGAGCTACAGGTTGCTGGTTTTCATGGTGACTCTGCACTTCATGAATCAATTAGAGCAGTTGATTACACAGTTAACTCAACTCACCTGGTGTCTTGGGTCTCAACTGGGTGCCGATTTTAAGGTGAAAACAAAAACAAGCAGACCCTGTACCTCTCCAGGACCAGGGCTGGAAACCACTGCTCTACATAGTGACAAGTGATGAACCAGCTTGAGGGTGTCTTGCAGAGGTGGCGTGATTGGCTGTAGTGTGCTCCAGGAAGCTGTCATTCGGGGATGGAGGGTTTCTATCGTCTGGTTATTACAGTCTCATTGTGCAGTAGTGACACATCATCCTTTAAGTGTCGTCCAGAGTTGAGCTCCAGTTATGTATGGATACTAATGTTACGGTTGTGAGGTAGACAAATAGCTACATTATTACCCTTTATCATTGGTAACATTTTTTTTGAAAGCTGTTGACAGATTGAAGTACATGCTGTCGCAGCAGTATTCATAGTGTTGGGCAAATTCTCTCCGTTGAATAGCCAGGCACGACAAGGTGTATCGTATAAGAAATAGGATTTATTTCTGCAGAAAGAGTCCGGGACCTACACACAACAAGGTGGATAAAAGCAGTCCCTGCTTTTATTAGCAAAAAGTGTCTTAACAGTAAAGCATAAAGTAAGATTCAACAAAGGAAATGATTGGCTCTGTCCATTCAAATAACAAGGTGCACGATTGGCTATGCCCTGACTAACATGAGATACTACATAGGCACCACTAAACAGGCTTTTAAATCAGAAATTATTGTTTAGTCTTTGATCTATCAGTTGCATTCAGAGTCCTGGGCAGCATGGCATCATAGCCGGTTCCTCCTTTATCAGGATGGCAGAGGGAGAACGAGGTGAAAGGCCAAGCCTCCTAGTTTGGGTTTCTAGAAAGGCATAAAAAGACAGAGAGAAGAGCACGCACATGCATAGATATACTCATAGGCTATATTTCAAACTTGTTGTTGTCCTTGGGAGGTCCGTGGCCTGGAGACAGAGGGGCCCTGCTGCAAGGCTTAGGAATTTAGAGTGGTACTTGGTGGTACCGTAACTTTAGTTAGATTTGGGTAGTGTTGCATTTGTCCAGGCCAGTAAGGTCCTCTGTTGTAGGACCTTAGAGTGGCGAGAGTTGAGCAAGAAAGTTCCTCCCTGGTGGGTAATGAGTATTTCTTGGAGGAGTAATCTGGTGAATTGTGAGGTAACCCATCCCGTCCCCTTGCCAGGTTCGAGAGTACGGTGCAGATCGGGAAGCTGCAGGACCTGGTGAACCGCAGCAAGATGGCTCGGTGTAGGGGCAGATTCGTCTGTCCCGTCATCCTGTACTGCGGCAAGGTGAGCGAGCGCTGTCCTGCCCTGCAGAACTGAAGGGCTCTCTGCTCACTGCAGCGTTCTCTCTTTATGCTGCAGGGTTCTCTCTCCACGCTGTAGGGTTCTATCTCAATACTGCAGGGTTCTATCTCCATCCTGCTGCGTATTCTCACTGCAGTGCAAGATACTGTCCTTGTCAGAGTCTGTGCCCTTAAGCACTCATGCAGTTCAAATGCAGGTGCCCGCCATGGATGGTTCTGGACATATAAACAATCGCCTAGGGCACCATCCATATGGAGGTGCAACAAATAAAGGAGGTTAAAAAAAAAGCTTTGAGTTTATGATAGTTGTTGCCCCTTGTCCCTCACCCTCACGAAGGGCGGCACAAAGGCTAGAGCCGGGCCTGGTGCCCGCAGAAACCTCCAGTGGTTCAGCACCCCACAGGGCACACTCACCATTTGCACTGCAGGCTGCTTCTGATACAGGGCTTTCCTTTGCACCTTCTGTCAATCAGATGCTCCGCCTTTGCATCAGCTGACTTGGAGCTCTGTCACTGTAGCTGTATGTGATAAGCGGGCAAGGCAGATATTTTGTGATTTCGTACAAATTGTCAGTCTAGCTAATGATTTACTTTACATTACATTTATTTATCCAAAGCGATGAACTGAGTGCATACCGAAGGTTAAACCCTCTACAAACCCAAATATACAAACCTTACCCTTTTATATTCTGGTTGAGTTTTTTTTTTGGGACCAACAGGGCGCTTATTATTTCTATTATTATTAGGCTAGTTGTATTAGCAGTAGTAATGGTAATTATTTATTTATTAAAATTCACCAGCATGCTCAAAAATGAACTACTCAGCATGTTTGTAGAGGACCAGGTCAAGCACAGGTTCTGACATTATGGTGCCAATTGGCTCAATAGTGGTGCAGTAGCAAACGATTGAAAATATAGACTTTGAAAGCATGTAATCCTTGACCCATTTTGATAGCGTTGACCGCTTGAACTCTTGACTTGGAGTCATGAATTTTGGCACTCAGATTCCCCCTCACCCCCCTGCCGCCAAAACAACTTCGCTTCAAGGAGAAACGCATGACCTCCCCAGCAACACCATAGTACTCAACACTGCACAGCTAGATTTGAGTGGTTGTGCTGATAGAACTGCACTCCCAGTTGCGTAAGAATGTGTTATTGCTTCATGGTTGAGATAAGTTCATAAGAAATGCTACATTTCCATGATTTTGGTTCAGTGATCCAAGGACCTGATGTAGAAGGAAATGTTGAACTTTTTATTTTAACAATTAAAAATGTTTTATTTTTGGAATATTTTATATCTGCTTAATTATTAACGTGTGTGTGTGCACGTGTGTCTCATTCATGCTCATTTATAGGGAGCGTGGAGAGCAGTGTGGTTATAGAGTCTTTTTTTAAACTAGAGTGGTTTTCCTGTCCTCAGCACATCTGCCGGTCCTCCACCCTCGCTGGCTGGGGGGAGCTGTACGGACGCACTGGCTACAACTACATCTTCTCAGGTCAGTCGCTCAGACGCCCTGGGGTGCTGAGCCACCGGTGCGTCACTCGGACAGATAAAACAGTAACCAGGCATTTACAAGATTAGGGTTATCACTGGCTGCATAGCACAGTCTAATGGGCTAAGACAAACAGGGTACAGGAGACGGACCATTACGCAACATGTCAGTAACGTGAAAACAAGACAGGTCTCCATGTTGTAGTCGGCTGGGCTTTCCTTCGTAAGATAAACAGTTGTAAGTTGTGAATGTAAGTCTTGTTAAAAATCACTGGTATAGGTTCAGCCCCCAAGTTGTTTAGCTGTTCGGTGTCGAGATGCGTTTCCTTCCCAGCTTCCGAAGCTAGGACACGGATTAGATCTGCGCGGTCTAACAAACAAAACGGGAAGCATCTGACAGAGGGCCGTCCCCACCTGCGCACCCCCCCCCCCACACCCCCACCCCAGCCCCCAACCTTGCCACGCATCGCTGGCCTCTTCAATCAGTCTGCGCAGGCAAATGCTCTGCGCTCGCTCTGTGGGTCTTGCTTTAGGAGATTAGATAAGTCGGCTTGTATGAAGAATAACAGCCCTCTGGTCCAGCATGGAAAGTCCGCTGTGAACTTTGAGCATGTTTTATCCACTTAAATTTCCAAGAAACATTTCTTTTTAGGTTTTAAGATGTTATTCTCGCAGAAAGCAACCTTCGAGCCCAACAAGTATTCCTCATAGTCCTTGTTGTTTCCGCAGACCCACTTTGGTCGAATGGAGGACAGCAGGAACTTCTTTAACACACGGGACATGGTTAACCCATACAGTAGTTGTCAAGACAGTGAGCATCCCTTGTTTACCCTTTGTTAAAAGTAGTAATGCCTGTTGTGAAATATTGAAGATAAAACAACGGAAAAGCCAGAGGCTGCTGAAATGCCTCCTTTTTCAGCAACGCCGCTAGAGCGGGGATGAAGGACGACCACGCAGGGCGAGTGTCTGTATGACATCAGAGATGAGGCCGAGTAGCAGCCTTTCTGCTTGAGATCGACCTTATCAATTACCGCTAATAATATCTCTCAGCAGAAATGAGCGCATGCATTGGCGCTAATGGTTTTCAGATGAGGACTTTATGCTGGTTGCGTAACGCTCTGTTTACCAGCCTCGCAGTGCGCAGTGTCCGAAGGGTCAAGGGTCAGAAGAGCGGCAGTGAGCACGGAGGTGAAATAATTACAGCTGAAGGATACTCATTCGCCCTAGTGTTGCAACGAAAAAGTGTCTCCGGTTATCAGACTCAAATGGTTTCAGTTATTATATATTATGTACAAAATTCAGCTGTGTGTAATATGAGCCAGCTAGTAACTTAGTGTTACATGATGTCTGTTTATCAGTCCAGCACAACAGGATCAAGAAGCTTCGGAAGAACAGGGGTAAGCATGAGGGGTATTTAGGGCAGATATGGGAGTGTGCACCAAACTTTTCACTGGTGGGGGGGGGGGTGGTTACAAGGGTCCTGTTTCACCCATAACACCCTGGCAGTTTCAAAACTCAAGAGAAAACCCTGGGACACTGAATGGAAATCTGTCATACTGAACAGCGGTTTCACACTTAGAGGTTCATTCCTTTGTTGTAGAAGCACTTTGTAGCACTTTGATTCCACCGCTTTCTCCTAATCTTTCTGTTTGTCTGCTGTTGTACAAGGTTCAGAAAGATATGGTGAAAGTTAAAGCCAGGTGAAATGTGTGGTTCTGGCTAGCGCTGTTTTGGCCCTGGCCCCTGGCCCTGTTTCTGTTCACTTCTCCCTCCGCCTTCTACAAAGCCTTGAAATTCTGAACTCATTATTGGTTGCTAGCTAGTGCACATACTAGTAGTTTTCTTACTGTTTGCAGACAAAAAGGACAAAAGTGTTTATTCTTGGAATCAGTCAGTCTTCCAGCCAGTTGTAGTATTAGTCTGCTGGCTCTAGTTTCTTGTTCCCCTTTTTTTTTTTAAATGAGATTTTTCCCTTCTTCATTTTCTACTCTGAGGTTTGTAGAAGGCCTGCCTTGACTCAGCCCAGTGTTCCTCAGCCAGTCGTGTTCCTGCTCGGCTGCTACGCTGGTGAGCGATTTCCTCACCAGCGCTGCGCTTTTCTTCTTTTAGCCGCGGGTTAGCGCGAGGAGGCGTGTCCCGTGAGCCGTGGGCGCGGGCGCGGAGGAGGGGCGCAGCGCGGAGCATTCCGCGGTCAGTGGGCGCAGGCTGCAGAGAGGCACCCTTTTACTGCACGGGGGTCCTGATGACGTTCCGCTTTCTCTCCCCAGGGGGCGCTGACGACACCGTGGCGGAATCCGAGGAGGTTCCGGAGGAGGACAGCGCAGTGCGGTGAGGAAGAAAACACACAGGGCCCCCCATGCTCGTTAAGAAAGCGCACCGAGTCCACCAAAGCTGAGAAAAAACTAAATTGACAACAGTTTGACAGAAGAATATGCAAATATTCCTATCCTTCATTTTATCTCATTTTTTAAATGTTATTTATATCTATAGAAACGGATCCTCTGTCAGAATCCACATTCTGTAGAAAATGGTGGTGGGGGGGTGTCTCGGGGGATTGGGATTAATAGAGCTGATCCTGGTAGGGCATTGATTTTTATGGATATTGAGCCACTTTCATATTGCGTTTATGATAGTCTTAACCACTTGTGACATGGCCAGTTGTTTTTATGGGTCATTCAGTTTGGAGGAACAAGTCCTTTAAATGACTCAAAGTTCTTGATTTATGGCATCCATAAACGTTGGAACCCTGAATCTAGAAATCTCACTCGTATTGGAAACCACCTCCATACATTACTCAAAGTTGTTAGCATTTTAGGATTTTTGCTTTGGGCCTGTGGATTTTTGTCATACATTTTAAGTACTGTAATATTCATCATATTTACTGTTTTTGGACTTGTGTGGCGGTTCCTGATCTGGCCTCATTGGTGTGTTTGTGTGTTAGCGTCTGCCTTATGTGTGCTGTTTTTAGCTGAATCATCATTGGGAGTGTTCCAGCTCTGAGCCCATAGGCATATTTAGATACTGTTGTCTTGCTCATGTTTGCTACCCTCGAAGGTCTGCTTAGTTTACGGTTCCTGTTTACATCCTGGTATCGTTCTTCAAATTTGCCGTCACTATCTGACCAATCGGAAAGGCCGTTTCTCCCATGCAGGAATGGGGACTCCCAGCTGTTTGACAAGGTGCGGGGCCTGGACATCAAGCTGCTACGCTACCTCTCCGTGCGCTACATCTGCGACCTCATGGTGGAGAACAAGAAGGTCAAGTTTGGCCTGAAGTGAGCATTGAATTCGCGCTTCAGTAACCTTCCTTGCCTCTGTAGGGTTGCCACGGATTCGTAATGTGCATTCGCATATTTTTGTGGGAAGGGTGAAAAGATGCTGGGGTCACATCTGAAGTGGGTGAAATTGTGAGCTCCTATTTCTGACGTCAACAACGTGATTTTTTGCCATTGCAACCTTAAGATGCGACATGACCCAGGAGTCATTTGTTTTCGGCCCATTCCTCGATGGCTGCTGTGGAGGGAGAAATGATCCGTAGTTCACATGGTGTAACTGGCCGCTTGGGCGGCTCATGCGGTTATGGCGCCGGTCTCATGCCTGGATGATCTGGGATGCAGTCCTGGCTGCGCCCGTGCCCACTGTGGCCAGTAGACCCGCATCGCGACGCATAATAAGCAGCAGCATTGACCAGGGTTGAGCTGGCCTGGACCAGCATCTCATCGCTCTTTAGTGAGCCTTGCTTCAGACGAGAGCACGTGCTTGTCTGCTCTTTCCTGAACAGCAGAGGTTCCGGCAGTGAGCGTTGATGTGATTGGGCATTCCAAACTGGGGAGAAAAAGGGGGGGGGGGGGGACACCCAAGAAACAATTGTTGTTTAACTGACAGTTGGGCAAACCTATTTGTTTTAAGAAGCGGAACCTGTAAGACCTGCTGTATTGCAATGACAGATTCTGCTACAATGACTGTTCTTTGTTTTCTTTGATTGTGCTGAATATTTTTCTGTTATAGCTAGCTCGCAAACCCGTTAACTATGATATAAAAGAAAAGGTTTGCAGAATTTTAACTTGTAGTTTTAACTGGTAGTTATCACCTGTTAGATAGCTGGCTAGTTAACTAAGGTGTGGAAGAAAATCATTGCAGGAAAATTATTAGTATTTGGAGAATATAACTAAATGGTGTACCCCTTGGTGAACAAGTTTCTCAGGCTTCAAATTTATTTCGATTAATTTGTGTGTAAGTCCTACGAGGCTTGCTAGCTAGCATTGAAACACCATATTGTCAGACTTACTATCTAACATCAAGCTAAAGCTTTGATGTAATGATGATCACCTTTGCACTCCAGGACTAAGCCCATGGCTCAAATGTTTAATACTCACCAATGAGCAGCTGGGACTTGAAGCTGCTTGTTTCGTTACAGAATTTGCATAACATCCACTCATGTTGTTGTTTGCTGTGCTTTTGTCCCAGTGTCACCTCCTCTGAGAAGGTGGACAAGGCCCAGCGCTATGCGGACTTCACCCTGCTCTCCGTGCCTTATCCAGGTAAACGCCAGCACGTCGTCCCTCTGTCCCTCTGTCACTGTCAGGAATGCAGCCGCAGACTTTATAGGCCAACAAGATTGTGAGCTTTGCATTCTCAACATATAGAGTACTGTGTCTAAAGTTCAAGTTCAAAATATTCCAAATGGATGAGTCTTTTTGATATCTGTGAAGCGGTTTGACCAAGGAGACTGCCCACCGGCAACAGACTCTCTCTTGTGGCACGAGTCTTCACAAATATGAATATTCATAAACTGTAAACGTACCAGGGACTTGTTACCAACTGCAACCTCCTGTAGTAAGGGAGGAAGAGAGGGGAGGTACTACTAGATGGTGATGTCATTATTTCTAAAGAAGTGCTTCTTTAAATGGTTTCTTTTAAATGGTTTAAGCCAAGGGGTTGTCTGGCAGTCTACCAACAGCAAGCTGACCATTGCGTTCTGTGGTCCAGTAAGCATCTGGGCATGGCTTATAAGAAGCTGAGGTCATTTCGGTGGGTGTTGCCAGTCCCAAAGGAAGGTGTTCCAGAACGCTTTAATCGCACTAGTACATGGAAGCATGTCAAAGTTGTGATGTCATTGCAGTGTGGATGTACACTAGACGTTTAGCCATTTAGCACTATACAAATGCGTGATGAATGATGAACGATCATAACATTGCCAAGGATGTGGAAACCAGGCATGGTCTGTTTTGTCTGAAAGTATGAAATATGTGTAGCAGTATAAATGTGTTGAAATGGAAAATGCATATGTAGCCTATTTGTTCTTTTTTTGGCCCCCGCTCGGGAGGCCCTGCCCTCAGGGACTAGTTCCGCAGGGTGTGCTGAAGGGTAGTGGTCATGTTTTCATTGCTGGTCACGTTTGGGAAGGCTGTTTTTATTGATCTGCTGCTTGTCTTTTCAGGCTGTGAATTTTTTAAGGATTACAAAGATAGAGACTACACAGCGGAGGGGCTGGTCTTCAACTGGAACCAGGTATTCCCATAAATGCCTCTCATACCTTCTCACGTAATCCAGAGATCGCGATGATCGTTCGCAACATTCCTCTCAACCTAAGCAATTGGCATAAGCGTTTCATAAACATAGTAATGTTTTTTTAATTTTTTAATTTTCTTTTCTTAGAAATGTTGTTTGCTGTGCTGTTAGTTTCATGGTTTGTCGTCGCAGTTGGTCATTCAGAAGGAATCATTTGGCAGGAAATCATTTGGTCTTCCAAACGATTTCCTGTAATTTAAACTGCTGTTCCTCAATATTCAGGACTTTGTGGATGCCCCTTTGACAATCCCCGCTTCCTTTACCAAGAACTTGAACATAGACTGGAGTGAATATCAGGTACGTAAATGTGATTTCTTTCTTTTTAAAAAAAAGTCTTTTCTCACCACATTGCAGAGCCCAAGAGCTGAACACTACTGTCTTACAGTGACACCCTCTGGCCAGGAACAGTACTGCACGGTCTCCACGTGGCAGACTTTGTCGCAGGCGTCCGTCGAGTGGAACGCTGCGCTCGTTTTCTGCTCGAGCGGTTAGCCGGCTCCAGCGCCCGTGCGTGCGGAGCGGCGTCTGTCGTAGTGTGTAACGCGCTCTCCCTCCCTCCTCCTCTCTCCTCAGTCTTGGGACCTGGTCCAACAGACGCAGAACTACCTGAAGCTGCTCCTTCACATCATCAACAGTGACGGTGAGCAGTCTCCCTGTACTGCTCTGCTCTCTCTCACACTCTGAAGAGCCTCAGCCTGGGTCACTGTTACAGTGTTCCGGAGAGCTTATCCTCCAAGGTCATTTACAGTAGAGTGCCCAGGACCCGCTTAATAACGGAATGCATTGTATATGACCCTAAAACACGTTCCAATATAGAATTTAATGTGCATTTAAAGTGTCAAAAACAACTGCACAAATATTGTAACTAGGGGTGTGCATTTTACGAGCATAATGTTTAATTTGGGTGGATGTTACATTACATTACAGGCATTTAGCAGACGCTCTTATCCAGAGCGACGTACAACAAGTGCATTAGTTCAAGGTGCAGAGGTGCAAAAGAAACACACTAGAGTGAAGTAAAGATCGTAGTGCCAGAAGTGACCACATAGATCAGGACTCCAACCCTGTAGAGTAACCTGTTTAGCAAACAACATGTCTATGATAAGCATGTTATGTACCAAAATAACTACCCCCCCCATGTACCTCACAACCCACCCAGTGGGTCGACCCGCAGTTTGGGAACCACTGCTTCCAGGCACACAGTGCTAACATGCGCTTTCTAATCGTGGAAAGTACAGGTTATAATTGGCTGCGAGCCGCAGTTTCCGTACAGGTGCACGCAGTGCTGCACGCGGCCTTTCTGTGGCCCTCGTTTGTAGCTGCAGTGGAGTCCAGGTGCACTCCCTGGGGAGTCGGGGGCAGGGCCAGTGGAATGTCCGGCGGGTTCAGTGCGGAAATCCCGGCTAGCGTCTCGGGCGGGCGGCGCTAATCGGAGCAGCGTTTCGCCGAGCGTCCCGGCGGCCCCGATCGCTGCTCGTTTATGAGCAACCTTCCGGAGCCCTTCAGAACATTTCCTTTTTTTTTTTGTGAGGGATCTAAACAAGCCTTGCCGTTTGATCTGTTTCCCTCCCCCCCCTCCCTCCCCCGGTACGCGCCCCTCGGTGGGGTAGCAGGGAGGGGTGACGCGGATGACGAAACCGAATGCAAAGGCGACGGGAGAGACTGCGAGTCCCTGGCTGCATGAACGCAGGCTGGGGTGTGACACACAAACGCAGGCTGGGGTCTGCCGGCCGTGTCACACACAAACCCAGCCACGCTAGCGCCTTGATGTGATCACTGCCCCCTTTTGATTCATATTTTATTTGTTCCTTGGAGTTTGTTCATTTATTTAGCCTTTTTTTTTCTTGAGTTTTTCTTGCCCTCTTGTCAGTACCGTTGTGTTTTGTTAAAGGCAAGAACCGAAGCATCAAAAGCAACCAAAGGGAATCGCTGTGTAGATAATTCAGTTCAGTTGTGTCTGTGAAAGTCTTGGTGATGTGGTTTTTTTTTTGGGTTCTGCCGTAGATGAGAGTGGATTGCTGGTTCATTGCATATCCGGCTGGGACAGGACACCCCTCTTCGTCTCTCTCTTGAGACTCTCCCTATGGGCGGTGAGTTGTCTCTCTCCCTCTCTCCCTCCCCCCCTCTTTCCCTCTATCTCTCTCTCTCCTTCCTTCCTTCCTCTCTCTATCTCTCTCTCTCTCTCCCCCCTTCCTCTATCTCTCTCTCCTCCTTCCCTCCTTCCTCTCTCCTCCCTCTCTCCCCCTTTCCCTCTATCTCTCTCTCTCTCCCTCCTTCCTTCTCCCTCTCTCTCTCTCTCCCCCCCTCCTCTCCCTCCCCTCCCCAGTATTCCTGGCCCTCCTCTCTGGCAGCTGTGAGGTGGCCCCAGAGTGTTGCTTTAAACCAGGCATGTCAAACATACGGCCCGCGGGCCGGACCCGGCCCGTTGGATGATTTAATCCGGCCCGGCATAAATTTCTGAGTATGTCAAAAAAAGAAGCGAGTCTCTAGCTTATTTCTATCAAAAGTTATGATTTTTTAAAATAAATACAAACCAAATGCTCCCTCCGGCCGCGGGAGGGCAGTAAATGTGTAAAAGAGCTCACGTCCAGCATGCGGCATTGACACGAGTTAGTACTAAAAATAAACCGGCAATCTTGCTTCACAATTCACCACTACTAAACAAGTTATCGGTCAACACACCCTTCCCAAAATGGCACTGTCAAAAAAAAGAAAAGTGGACACGGAGTGCTTCTTTGAGCTACGAGGGGAAATTAGACAGTTCATGGAGAAGAAGGGACGCCCAGTAAAGGAACTTAAATGCAAGGAATGGGTGCAGGATCTTGCGTTTATGGTTGATATTACACAACACTTGAATACACTTAACACTACATTGCAGGGCCGTAACAGAGTTGTCACTCAATATTACGACAGCATAAGTGCGTTCAAGATGAAACTGTCACTGTGGGAGACGCAGCTATCCAACGGTGACACCGCGCATTTCTCTTGTCTCACAGCTGTGCGTCCGGAGGCACCAGACCGTCCCGATAATGATTTGGAAAAATATAAAGACAACATAACAGATTTGCTGCGAGAGTTTGAGCAGAGGTTTCAGGTATTCAGTGAACTTGAGAACAAATTTGGCTTTTTTCGCTCGCCATTTACAGTGAAGCCTTCTGATATGCCAGCTGACATTCAACTCGAGCTTATTGACTTGCAGTGCGATTCCGCTATGAAGGATAAATTTGGGTCCGTGGGATTGGATACGTTTTATCAATATCTCGTGCCAGGTTACCCCAAAATAACAGCCATGGCTGCAAAGGTTCTATCCATGTTTGGGACTACTTATCTTTGTGAACAGGTGTTCTCCGTAATGAACAATAATAAAACAAAGCAGCGCTCAAGGTTAACAAATAAACACTTGAATGACATTGTTAAATGTGCTGCTACTCAGGATTTGACACCTAATATCGATACACTTGTGAAGGCAAAAAGATCCCAAGTTTCAGGAGCCAGCAGCAGCAAGTAGACTGCAGGAGTGCAGTGAGAGAGAAAAAAAGTGTGATGACACGAAATTTGTTTGCACTCATGAATACAGATCATTAAAAATAAGATTAATCTGGTTTCATATTAAAGACAATTAATATTGTGCAGTATATTCTCAGCTTCAGTAGGCCCAGCCCAGTAGTTTAATCTGATGTAGTCTAATCTTATTGCCCATGCACTGCTATAACTTTTATTTTGTATTTCTTTTTTTATTTATTTCAAAGCAGTATGACAATTAAGGCGAAAATATTTTTTTCATAGCTCCCACTTGAGTTTGTTTAGTGTGGTGAGTTGGTTCAGGTGTAAAACTGCATTCACTTAACTGTTAAAATAAACCAGTTGTTAACACATTCACCGCCTAACATGAAATCATTTTTTTTTCCATTGTTTGTGAATAAATGTGTTGTGCTTAGAAAAGATCCCTTGTCATCCGTGATTATAATATGTAGGGTAGGCTACAAATGTAGGCTGAATGATAAAGCATAGTACTGAAAAACAAAGCTAAATATTTGGAGTTGACATTCTTTTACTGATCCGGCCCACCCGAGAACAGAAAGTCTGGATCCGGCCCCAGAGCCAAATTGAGTTTGACACCCCTGCTTTAAACACATCTGTGCAGCGTTATCGCAGCCACACTGACCCAGACTTGGCTTCTGCAGTTCCCTGTCCCCTCCTCTGCAGTCACTGTGCTTTACAGAACGCCCGGTGCAGGGCTGCTTAATACACTGAAGACCTGCGTCCTAGTTACACACTCAGACACACACATGCACATTAGAATGCATACACGTACGCAATGACGCACGTTCCTGTAAGTAAACCCAGCCACATACACGCCTAGTCACACTGTGTGTGTGTGTGTGTCTGCGTGAGTGATTGATCATATGTGATATATATATGTACACACACGCATCTGGACGTATCTGAACACCCCCTGTTTTTCATGGTTTGGGCTCGGTCCTTTCCAGTGTGGGGAAACTGACTGATCGTATTATTATTACCTGTGAGAAACCTTTGTGGAGTAAAGTCAGTTTCGTGTGCATTTCTTATTGCGTGTTGTGAACAGGACGGTGCCGTCCATGCCAGCTTGGAGCCTGCTGAAATCCTCTACCTGACGATCGCCTACGACTGGTTCCTCTTCGGGTAAGAACTCACGCCCAGGTTGTTCTTTTCTTCTCTTAAACGATTAAAAAAAAAAAGTATTTGTGAATTTTTAACTTGAACACGTTGCAATTAGGGTTGCCATGGAAGCCTGTTCTCGGCGTTATAAATAATTGAGCGGGCAATCGTAACGTTAAAATTTAGCAGAAGCGGGAGGGCCGTGCGGAGTGCCAGCCGCCTCTGGAGGGTTCCTGCCTGTAATTACCGCTCCGCACCGCTCTAAATTTAACTCGTCAAACAGGGACGCGCCCCGGCAGATAGCTGGAGTAATTATTTTTCCCCAATCTCCGCCAGCTCCCGGGCCCCCCGCCAGGGAAGAGAGATTGCGGCCCGAGTCATTTTCGCTCGCGAACCCTCCGTCGTTCCGCAGAATCAGTGAATGCACTTCAAACGCAGGCTCGTTATCTGGGTTGTGTTGTGTCGCCTGTGCCCTGGCCTGCGCTCACGCGTGCGCACAGACGCACGCACAGGCGCACGTGTGCGCAGTTTTACGGTGTGTGATCTGCCATATGGACCGACTGCAGCAGAAGAGCGCGTTTTACTTTGAGTAAACATTAAATACAGACAGGCGCTGGGTTTTATTGTTGCTTTTTCATCCTACCGTGTGTGCTGGAACATCCTCATTTGGTTTCTTTGGTGTATGTGTGTACGTACGTGCGTGTGTATGTGTTCATACACGCATTTATATGTGCATGTGTCTGTTTATTGCGGTGTCCACAGGTTTGTTGCTGATGTAATTTTTGCGAATGTATAATTTGTATGTAAGGGAACGTTGATCATTTTGCGGGTGCAGGAGTAAGATGGCCGCTTCTAACAGTGTCATGTGTTCCTTCCTTTCCCCACAGACACATGCTGCCTGATCGCCTCATTAAAGGAGAGGAGGTGAGCGGTGATGCTCCTTAGTCACGCCCCACGCTCACGCTCCACGCCCCACGCTCACGCCCCACGCCCCACGCCCCACACCCAGCTCCATGCTCCTCAGCCACGCCCCACACCCAACGCTCCACGCTCACGCAGTCCTCTAATCCACCCATGCGTAGTGTCCCTCGAAGTTTGACCGTGTTTAGAAACAGCTGTGTTGTCCTGATTGTTATAATTAGTTTAATTGCTTGATGAATAGCCGATAATGCAGAGAACAGAAATACAGTTATTTTAACCCTTGGATTTCTATTGTAGTTTTGTAGTAATGTAGCGCTGCTTTGCTGATTCTGCAGAAACTGTTACTGAGCTACTTCTGTGTTGGGATTTCACTTCAGATGCACTGCTGTTTTCAAAGGCTAGGGGGCAGTGTTCACTAAATGATTTTTCCCCTTTCTGTTCCTCTTCCAATTCCTCCCTGTTGTCCTTTCTTTGTGGCAGATTTTCTTTTTTTGCTTCAATTTTTTGAAGCACATAGTCTCTGAGAATTTCTCATCTGTGAGAAGGCAAAGGTGAGTACCCGTGCGCTCTAAGGGTGCCTTTGGAAACTGTCCTTTCATTAACGGCAGCAAGCAAGCCACAAGCATTCCAGAAAATTCTGAGATTTTTAGTTTGTCTTCTAGAACAGTAGTTCTTACGTGTAATTTTTGGTGTTCGGTTACAGCTGCACAATCCTTAACTAAACAAATGAATCGTTAATTCTGTGTTTGTTGAGGTTGCGGAGTAACGTTCATTCTGTTTCCAAACCCCCCCCCCCCACCCACGGCATGCAGACGGAAGAACTCCCAGTTCAAAGACTGTGAGTTGACAGTCGAGGACCTCTGTCTGATGAGTAAGTTGAGCTTCCCTTCCATTCCCAGAATGCACCACTGTTGCAGGTAGTAAGAATGTTGAGTCGGTGTTCAGGTCAGTTGTGCTGTACTGGTGTTCAGTGACACATGGGAAACCATGAGGTTAGTCAGCTCAGTACTCAGTTCTGGTAGTTTAGATGAGATCACAGATGAGAGTTCACATTTTATATTGCTTTTTTCTTCTTGTGCATTTTGGACAAATGTACAGTAACTTGGAAGCTGAGGTTTAGGATACTTGCTCAATCGTTTGATTTATTTGAGCGTGTAAATGTCTGCAATGCACATGTAAATGTTTGGCACATGTAAACGTTTTTATAATGATGAGTTATATATTATACAATTGTAATTCAGTTGTTAATGAAACTAATTATTTTTGGACAAATGAAGAAGGTCTTCACGGTTAATCAAATTGCAAGAGTGGGCTATTAGTCAGCACCGCAGACCTTATATGGATCATTAAGAGAATCCGTGTAAACCCGGGTATGAGAGATATTCTGGGGGAAAAAAACGAGCTCATGTAAGAGCTTAATCGGAATACAGCCTTAAACCAATTATTCCCTATAATCAGTGTACATGTTATTGATGTGCGTGTAAGCGATAGCGACTGAAGCTACAACACACTTTCCACCATTATCACTACAGTCACCACCACCATCATCATTACAGTTGTCAGTGTCATCACCATCATTATTCCTGTCACGACCGTTGTCGTCACCACCGTTACCAGCGTCATCACCATCCATCATTGTCGTCCTCATCAGCATCTCCGCCGCCGTGGCTGCGCTCGTCTTGTGAGAGCTTTCTTCCCGTCTCCTTCCCTGCTGGCCCGTGTGCGGTCGGCGGTGTTGGCGGTGTTGGCGGGGAGGCAGAATGGAGTTTGGCTGGGCCGCAGTCTGTGGGCCTGCTGCCGCGCTGGCTCGCGCGATTCGGCTGCCAGTCCCGCTTTGCGCGCGTCGCCAGCGGAAACGTCCCCAGAGCGCAGCCCGCTCCCCTCTCCAGCCCCAGTTTCGCGTCTGCGGATTTATTCGGGCCTCGCGTCCGCGGCTCCGCCATCTGCCTCGGTCTCCGCCGCGCGACTGGGGAGGGAAATGAGAGGGAGTCGCGCGGCCTTTGAAAATACCGCAGCGCTCCTTTCAAGCTCCTCGGCCTTCCTGAAAGCGTGTGGCGGGGCTTTTCTCGCTGTCAGATTTTTACATTGCTCATCGCTCCGTTTGAAAACCCAGCGTTTGTGCTCCTTCTGTTCAGGAATCCCAGTTCAGCGATTATCAAGAGAAGCTCAATGAAAAGTTACTGTTTAACCCTTAACCTTTTGTGAGATCGCTAATGTGTGATTAGAGTGTTCTAAACTGAACATTCTAATGCTGATGTAACAATAACTACTGGTAATTGAAAGCAATTGCGTTCTAGAACACTGACTTAAAATTTGGAAATGAACATAAAACATAAAACCTAATCTTCAAGTAATCACAAGGTGACTTTTTGCTGATGGACAGGGAGCGCCTTCCATGGGGCTTGCCTGTCATAGTGAAGTGCGTGGGGATTGGGCACGTGTGCTGTGGGTGGAGCCCTGAGTGTTTTGGCCAATCATCGCTTTGGAGGCTCGGGGGGTTCGGTTGGCGGGCAGTGAACAGCGAGTCATCGCTGATATTCCTGCTGAGTATTTCCCACACAGACTCTCCCCCTCAGCCTCGGTGTCAGCCGATTGGCAGCCGTGTTATTTTTAAGTTTACCTTTATTTGCTTAGCAGTGCATAGCTGCATATTGAGGAAAACCTGGTTAAGAACCTTAAATCAAGGGTGCAACAGCGGTGCCTCACTTTGGATGTGAACCTGCAACCCATGAATTGGCTAAAAGCACTCTGCTGCTGGCATTATTGGCCTGTGCGGTCATTTCGGGCCACAGCCATCCGTGGGCCACACAATTCATGTTTTTGTATTTGTGAAAGACATTTTAATTCTGCAGTATTCACAGTGGCGCAAATGGCTTTTTCGATGCTATTGTTCTTTCGCCGGTTTCCTGATCTGTGATTGGCTCCCCCAGCTCAATCTTGTTTAAGGCCACCGAAATCCCTACACAAGCCTGCTCTGGCCCTCCCCTGCACACTCTGACAGTGGCATCACCATTGTCATCCTTGCTATCTTGAGTATTATCAGTGTCTTCACCACCTTTATCACTGGGCACGTTCACTGTACATGCACGCTAATAATCTTATCTTTATCTGATTAAGGCCATTCTCCTACTATGGAAGTTAATGATAATAACAAACAGTGAGTGATTGTAATGTAATTTGGTTGCCAGGGATGGCGCACAGTGATCCGCGTTAGCGGCGATGCTAATTTCCAGCCGCTGTCCCGCGGGCAGGTTAAAGCGGATACGGCGGCTCTTGTGCTCGGCGGGCGATCGATGCGCGATTGAGATGGAATCCAAACGGTTTGTGCGTCTCTCCGTCCGCAGAGCCCATCCACCGCGGCAGTGTGAGCAGCCTGAGCAGCGACTTCTCGCTGATCACGGAGGACACGGTGGCCGCCTGCAGCTTCACCAGCGAGCCCACGGATCCGCTGTCCAGTGGGACGCCCGGCCTGCCTGCCTGGTGAGAGACTGCATATATACACACAGATATACACTCCACATATACACACAGATGTACACTCCACATATACACACAGATATACACTCCACATATACACACAGATATACACTCCACATATACACACACGATACACTCAATACACAACAGTACTACATCACATATACACACACAGATATACACTCCACATATACACACACAGATATATACACACAGATATACACTCCACATACACACACAGATATATACACACAGATATACACTCCACATACACACACAGATATACACTCCACATACACACACAGATATACACACACAATACACACACATATACGCAGATACACACTCCACATATACACACAGATATACACACTCCAGGAATCCACAGTATCATCTCTATCCACAATGATCTCCCATATTAACACAGATTAACACACAGGTAAACTCACATATAACGAGTATACACTACAGGTATTGCGATATCAGGTCACAACCTCACAGTTACCCCACATATATACACACAGATATGCACTCCACATATACACACAGATATACACTCCACATATATACACACAGATATGCACTCCACATATACACACAGATATACACTCCACATATATACACACAGATATACACTCCACATATACACACACAGATATACACTCCACATATACACACAGATATACACTCCACATATACACACAGATATACACTCCACATATACACACAGATATACACACAGATATACACTCCACATATACACACAGATATACACTCCACATATACACACAGATATACACACAGATATACACTCCACATATACACACACAGATATACACTCCAAATATACACACACAGATATACACTCCACATATACACACACAGATATACACTCCACATATACACACACAGATATACACTCCACATACACACACACAGATATACACTCCACATACACACACAGATATACACTCCACATACACACACAGATATACACTCCACATACACACACATACACACTCTAGGAAGTTTGTCGTAGTGCAGTCTTCTCCATATGATCTTCCCAGTATTAACACTGAACACAGAGGGTGAAACTGAAAGAGAGTGCAGTAGTGAACAGGCAGTGAGTTGCATGTTCAGGTCAGCGGGCCTCTTCACATCGGGCATGTACGCGTGTGCGTTTGTGTGCAGGCGGAAGGCCAGGACGTCCTCTCCGCAGATGGTGGTGTGGAACAAGGCCCCCCCCGGGGAGGACCGGCCGCTGCCCCCCATCACCGTCGCCGAAACCAGGTCCTCCAGCTCCTCCTCCTCCAACCAATCGGAGCAGGGCTTCTCCCGGACGGGCAGCAGCCCGCTGGCAGTGCCGGGCCGAGGGTGAGCCTCGCAGGGAATGGGCGGAGTCGCCACTCGGCGCCCTATCAGAGCTTCAGCTCGCTGTGTCCGTCCGTCCGTCCGTCCGTCTGTCTGTCTGTCTGCCTGCCTGCGGGCGAAGGCCAGTGTGCATTCTGTGGGGCTGCGCTACAGCAGTTGTGCTGATTGGCCGAGAAGCTGGCCCTAGGGGCGTCGTTCCGACGGAAGCGTGGGGTCGGGAGAGGGCCGAGGGGAGGATTTTTGGGGGCTGCTCAGACCATCTGCCGCACGTGTCGTGGGGGGAGGGGGAGGTGGGGGTGGAGTAGCAGAGGCGTGGCCTGAGGAGGGAGGCTCCGCCCCCACCGCTGTGACGGCTGCGCTAGGCTGGCGGTGTGCTGCTGAGGCCGTGTTGCGTGTTCCGCGCTCCGTGTTCTGAGTTGTGCGTCCGCTCCGCGCTCGCGGGGCTGCTGCTCCTGCCGCTCGGTGCGATTTGGTCTGTGGTCAGCGGTGACCACACGGTCGGTCGCCGTGAAGATTCACACAAACGCCCGGTACTGAACGCATGACAGCTGGATTGTGTGTGTGTGTGTGTGTGTGTGTGTGAGGACTGTGGGGTGCTTGGGGTGGGGTGTGACGTGTGTAATTCTGATTCTGAAACGTGCCCTTTCTGACTAACCTTAACCATGGCTTCACATGCAAAAGCCTTTGTTGTGGGAAATGGATTTTGGGACCTTGTGACCAACACTGACTGCTAACTGATTTGATACTGTTGGGAAATGTAGTGTGGCATTACTAGGTCCGGACTTAGTATTATTATATTACAACTAGGCAACACATACCTGTAACTAGCTATGTGTTGGTTGCAGCACAACAACATGCCAGAGTTCACCTCCCAAGGTGGTCGTTGCGCACCATGCCTACTAAAATGCAGTATTGAGGTTGCAGCGAAACGACTGAATTAGGAAATAAAAGCGCACAAAAACTGATTTGTGGAATACGATGAAATGGGCGGAACACTACATGACCAAAAGTATGTGGACCCCTGACATCCAACATCTCCTCCAAAATTATGGGCATTAATATGGAGCTGGTCTACCCTTTGCTGCTATTACAACCTCCACTCTTCTGGGAAGGCTTTATATTAGATGTTGGAGCACTGCTGCAGGGGTTTGCTTCCATTCAGCCAGAAGAGCATTGGTGAGGTTGAGCACTGATTGGGCGATTAGGCCTGGCTCCCAGTTGGTTTTCCAATTGATCCTAAAGGTGTTGGATGGGGTTGAGGGCTCTGCAGGCCAGTCAAGTTCTTCCACATCAATCTTGACAAAACCATTTCTATGTGGATCTCGCTGTGTGCCCAGGGGCATTGTCATCCTGAAGCATTTGCCATGTCAAACTGTTGACACAAAATTGGAAGCACAGAATCGTTTGGAACATCATTGCTTTGAGATTTGCCTCCACAGGAAGAGGCCTAGCCCAAACCATGAAGAACAGCCCCAGCCCCAGACCAAGGGGTGTCCAGATACTTTTGGTCATATAGTGTCCATGTGAAGCCATTTTTATGGCTGCAGGTGTAGCAGTGTTGGTCTGTCCTCCCCTCTGGTCTCCCCCCCGCGCACCAACCCACTTTAGCCCTGATTTCCCCCCTCCCCACCCCACCCTCACCCCTCCATGTTTTCTCTCTCTCTCTTTCTCTTGCTTTCTCTCCCTCTCTTACTCTCTCACTTTCTATCTCTCTCTCTGCCTCTCTCTCTCTCTAAATCTCTCCCTCTCTCTCGCTTTCTCTTTCCCTCAATCTTTCCTTCTCTCTGTTCTCTCTTTCTATCCCACTCTCTCTCCCTCGCTTACTCTCGATTTCTCTCTCTCCCTCTCTCTTTCCCTCAATCTTTCCCTCTCTCTTTTCATCTCTCCCTTTCTCTCTCCCTCCCTCCCTCTCTCCCCTTCTCTCTCTCGCTCTCTCCCCCTTTCTCTCTCTATCTCTCTCTCTGTCTCTGTCTCTGTCTCTCTATCTCTCTCTCTCTCTCTCTCTCTCTCTCCCTCTCCCTGCTCTCTCTCTCTGTCTCTCTCCCTGCTCTCTCTCTGTCTCTATCTCTCTCTCTGTCTCTATCTCTCTCTGTCTCTCTCTCTCTCTCTCTCTCTCTCCCCTGCTCTCTCTCTCTCTCTCTCTCTCTCTCTCTCTCTCTCTCTCTCCCCTGCTCTCTCTCTCTCTCTCTCTCTCTCTCTCCCCTGCTCTCTCTCTATCTCTCTCGCCCTGCAGATCGGTGGGGGAGTACGCCCGCTCCGGCTCCTCGCTGTCCACCGATTACGGCAGCTGGCAGATCGTCTCGGGCTGTGGCAGCATCCACGACCACGCCCCGCCCCCCGCCGAGTCCCCCCTCCCCTTCAGCTTTCAGGACGAGGGACACAACGGCCGGATGTGAGTCTGGGAGTGGGCGGGGTGGGGCGGGGGCGGGGCCAGGGCGGGGCCGTGGGTGGACGAGCCCGCCCTGGCTAGTGTGTTTGGGAAAGAATGGTGTGTTGTGCGTATGTGGAGTGCACGTGTATGAGTGAATACTTGCAGAAAGGTTGCCTGTGCAAAATGGCCGCTGGATATTGCCCAGGTTGGGCCGCACATCTTCCCTCTTCACCGTGAAGCACTTTGAGATTAAAGACGGAATCCATTCGTAGCATTATTATATTTGCCTGAGGAACACCGAGGACGGTAATGTGTCATTTGGCTTGGCGGCTGTTGTGCCATGATGTGTGTTTCTTTTATGGTGACGTTCTGCTCGGCAGTGATGTCATCGCGATTGGCGGTGAGCGCAGGTTTGACTCGTGCAGGACGGGGGCGGGCGGTTTTTAGGGCATGGTGATGCGTGGGCCCCCGTCCCTGCCGAGGCCGTTGTGGGTCGGTGCCGCGGGGGGACCCCCTGGGTCGCGGGCGTACCCCTCGGCCGCGGGCGCGCTGGAAGGGGTCTCCTGGCGTCGGGCGTTGGCGTGGGTCTGGGGGTGAACGGACGGTCTGAGCAGCCCCCCGCTCGTGGCCGGACGCGCGGACGCTAAGCGGCAGGGACAGGTCCGGATGGGAGCGGTTGGAGGGCCGCGGGATTGTCTGCCGGAAGGCTGAAGTGAGCTGCATTAGCCTGTCTCCACTGAGAGATGGAGGAGGCTCGCACAGCCGCTAAAGTGGGGAAAAAAGGAAAAAAACGGCATTCTCCCTCTCTCCCCCTTTCTCTCTCTCTCTTTCGTGCTCTCTCTCTCTCTCTCTCTCTCGTGCTCTGTCTCTGGGTCTTTCTGTTTTGCTCTCACTGTCTCATTTTATCTGACTTGCTTTCTGTTTCTCTCGCTCTGTCTCTCTTTCGCGCTGTATTTTTCTTTGTCTCTTGCTCTCATCTCATTTCTTTTCATCTCTTTCTGTCTTGCTCTCTTACACTTTCTGTCTTTCTCTTCCTGTCATTCTCCCTGAAAGTCTCCCTCTCCTTCTCTCTCTCTTTCTCTCTCTCGCTCTCTCTCTCTCTCGCTCTCTCTCTCTCTCCCTCTCCCTCTTTCTCTCTCTCTCTCCATCTCTCTCTCTCCCTCACTCTAACCTCCTCTCAGCAGTCTTGAAGGATTTCCATTTCTGCTTCATCACGCTGCCAAATGGAGTGGGGCGGTAGAACAATGCGAGGAGCCCGGCTCTCACAAATAACGTCCATCCATCTTTACTGGAGGAAGTGGAGAGAGGGGAGAGAGGGGAGAGAGGGGAGAGAGGGGAGAGAGGGGAGAGAGGGGAGAGGCCTGACCACACGCAGTCAGTTACCCCGCGCAAGCCCGCACTGGCACCAGTGGATCCGGGACGGGTTAATCTCCACAAGCTTAAAAACGTAAAACTGGTTTAACGCGCTCGGATGACGCCGCCGGCGATTCGCAGGTTCTCCGAGCGCACGCCTGTCCCGCCCGTCTGCCGCACTCGGGTAAAGAGTCGCTGGCGACGGCCAGTTTAGCCGGGCTCGCCTGCCATCTTTAGCCGGGCTCGCCTGCCACCCCGGGGCAGGTGCTCCCTTTAACACTCGCGTGGATCTGGACTCGCTGAGCGCACCACGCTTTCTGTTCAGCGCTCGGAGCTCAAGGGTGAGGCCCAGAGGAGTTCCCCCGAAAAACGAAGCTCGTAGCTGGTCGTCACGGTTGCGCGCGGGCGGCGCCCTTTCGCGGTGACGTCCCGTGATTGACGCCCTTTGGCCGAGCGCTCGTCGTTTCCCCGCGTCACACGTTAAGCGCGGGCTGTGGGGGCCGGTCGTAACGGTTGAAGGATGTAACTGACACACGGAGATGCGTCAGAGGGGTGACCCAGACACCCGGATGGAGGAAAAACAGGGAAGAAACCAACAAAGAGTGAAAGCTCAGTGTCTGATTGAACGATCCCTAAATGAGGCCAGCAATGTCCCCACTTAGTTTACTGGAAGTGACGTATCGACCGCCCAAACCAGCCTCTGAAGTCCTTTCAAGGTGTAATAGTCAGTCAGTGTATTGGTTCTGACTGATTATGTCTCCTGTTGTACATTCATTTCATCTTCCAAAAAGTCTAAATGGGTATGGTTAGTGGGGGACTACTTTAGTGAAAATGTTCCCAAACTGGGGATGGGGAAGGAATCCAAGCAAAATTGGGGAAAAAATATTTCTTTGAATTTTACTACTTAGTAGAATACATTTTTTAGGCTGTCGGGCATAATAAACCTTGTCCGGTTGAGACATTCCTGGCAGTATTATAATCTTTGTAGTTATGGAATGGCTAAAGGTCACTGCAGTGGAGTACGTCATAGAGAGATCCATGATGTAATGGCATCATGGCTTACACTCTCTCCTCTGTTTCTCACAGTGGGCGTCGACCGTTTTACTGAGTCACATGATGGCCATTTCAGGGCAGCTCTGAGGGTGAGACATGTGTGTGCTGTGAGCAGCTGATAAACGCGCTGTAAGTGACCACGCCCCCCCTCCCCCTCTCTCCGCCCAGGTGTCCCGGGCCGTCGGAGCGCCAGGCGCGGCTGGAGGCGGTGCGGGAGGTGTTCCTCGCGGCCTACAGCTCCACGGTGGGGCTCAAGTCCGCCGCGCCCAGCCCCTCTGGCGCCATCTCTGGCCTGCTGGAGCAGTTCGCCCGAGGAGTGGGCCTCCGTGGCACGAACGCCATCGTCTGACCTCGCCCCCTCCCCCGTCCACGCTCCGCGCCCTCCATCACAGAACTTCCAGCGGCTGGCGGAGCCAGGTTCCCCCCAGTGCGACACCACCCCCTCCCCCTCCTCCACCCCACCAACCCCACACTGCCCCCTTCTGGACAACGCGCAGACACTGCGATGCTCAGAAAGGAGCCGCACTGCTCTTGCACGGCAGAAGTGCTCTGCGACAAAGTGCCAATCACCCAGGGCCCGAAGTTTCCTAGCAGTTTTTTTATGCCAAATGTGACTGTAGTACTGACAGTTTCTTTTAAGTTTACGCTGTTCCAACTTTCCTTTTTAAAAAAAACTGAAATGTATGTTTGGGCTGGAGCGGTGGGGACAGTCAGTCAGTGTATCAGTCTGAAGGCCTGTAAAGGGAAAGGCTATGTTTAGAACAAAATCACACTTTTAAAATTATTTTTTGGTTTGTATGGGAAAAAGTAATTGTCTAGAGTGAAATAAACCTTAGTAAGACGAGGGAAGCAGCTCAGTCGCTAACAAACAGGATCAATGTTTGAATTTTTTACAGTTATAATTTTTTTTCCTAATTGATGAGCTTCCTTTATAAAGAACGCAGAATCTCTCCTTGGTTCGGTCAAAAAGGAAAAAACGCTGCTAATGGACCAAGCTAAAGGAGGGAGAACTGCGTTCGAACTATACGATCCTCGGTTAGCTTGAGGTAGACGAACGGCATTAAACTTATGGACGGCTTTGGTGCGCAGCTAGAATGAGGGCCTTCCTCGCTGTAGCAAGCACACATCTGTATTGAATCACTTCTATGTTTGGTCAGTTGCTGTTTTAACAGGACAAATCTCAGTGATATGCCCGTAGATGTGGAAACAGTAGTACCTGGTTGGTGCCACTGGTTGAGCGCGGGACGTCTCACCCGCTTAAGTCTAGTTATTTGTACTTTCAGCCACTAACGGCCTTATTGAAACGTTTTTTTTAAAAAAAATTCTGTACGGACGTCGGCCAATGGTTTTAACCAGTTTGATTCCTGTCAAAATGCCACTTCTCCCTGTATGGTTTTCTATTGACTGTTTCATGTTGGTTTTCTTTGCACTCGGAAGTAGAAACCAGCTGCCCTGCACTCAGGATTAAAGGCTGATTTTGCCAGTCGCCGTAGGCGGTCTGTGATGCCACGGTGTCTGAAGTTACAGGCGAAGCCCGTTTAAGCAGTCAGCGCAACGCTTGGTTTTCGTCAGAGTTTTTTTTTTTTGACGGCTTTTTCATACCTCTGCGCCGTTTGCTGTGCCTTTTAGCGACGTTGGAATTGAGATTTTGATTCCCTCCGATGACGCGCGTACTTCGGGTTTCCTTCTCAATGTTTTTTTTCCTATATTTACTTCAGGGTTTCGACATTCATCGTAAACCGTGAATCAATTCCTGTAATGTAAACGGTTTGCTTTGCTTTTGGCCAGAGAGGCGTTTTTAAAGGATTCTGTAATGGGTTAATTTAATTCAGCTCGCGTTGTCTCTTCCATTGGCTTTAGATCAACAACATTGATTTCTCAGTTTTTTTTCTTCTTAAAAGTTGTTTTTTTTCAAATAAAACTTTATTCACTCCCATTGCGCAATATTTAACATGCACAATATTTTCATTTACATTAGCCGAACAAAGTACTTAAGGGAGTCTTGGACAACTCGCGGTGGAATGGCAGTGCATTCGAGCAGATTTCTCTCATTGACTTCCACAGTCTATTCCTTTACTTTCGATTTTCGGGCATTTGGCTCTTCTCTCTTTGTGAGTGTATCCTCCATTGCAGAGATGGAGGAGACGCCTTGCCCCGTGTCTCTTGTCAGCTACCTGTCTGTTCCAATGAGAGCGCGGTCCATCATAGCCAGCCCATTGCCTCTGCGGGCCGCAACCGAAGGCAAACATCCGATTCTGCGTTTCATTTCCCGTATGTAAACTATTGTTTCGGTCTCACTTCATTTAATCAGAACTAGTGCTAGTCGTCTTGGCGTCATTCTCGTTTCTGTGTAGACAGTAGAAGGGGGCGGGGTTGTGCTCATGATAATATTGCTACCGCGTCATTTTGTAAAATTAAATCTATCCACGCAAGACTCGTTTCCTTGCGTTATACTGTCTGATGCTGTAATACTGTAGAAAACTTGAGAGGAACCCAATGTATGCGTGCACACCTCGCCTGTGTTTCTGCACAGAAACGGGACAGAAAGCACTTACTGATGTCATGTTTTACTAATTATTTTGCATGTTGTTTCCCCGCTCAAATGAAACTTTTAAAGGCATATATTTTAAATGAAAAGCATTACTCAGAAACGCTTTGCGAAATGGTGAAAGAAGGCATTTTAAGATGGAATGTTTTATGATCCTTTTCTCTTAATGCTGAAAAAAGTGCGTTGCACTCATCGTCCTTATATTAACGTTATGTGTAAAGTGTGACATGTTTGTTTTCCTTTGTACAGTCAATGGTTTTTAAGTACCGTAATTTTATTGATTATCGAAAATTTTCTTCACTATTGTCAGGGATAAGTAGTTTGTTGGTGGAGAACGCTTAATAGAATTGTAGATGAGAATTCAAAATAAAAGTTAAAAAGTAAACAAAACAATTGTGTTTTAATTGTGTTTAAACTGTAAACAACAATGCAATAGGATGTGGTAAATCAAAATTCCGTTGCATGCGTTTTGTATTTAGCTGTGCATATTCACACAATCTTTCCTGGTATTGCATATCACCCACTGTGCTTGCTTATTTTTGTTACAGCCGATCTCTTGATCAATTTAGGTCGTGGAAAACATGGATGAAGTTCTGCCATAATTTTCCCTGTGCACTTATTTTAGCACAATTTGGATTTGGCTTGTTGCCATTTGCTGTCGTTGAACTTTACATTTTTAACAAGTGGTTTAGTTTCAGTGAGCAGGTGACCACACTTTCAGTATTTGAGACACCAATTATTTATAAATGTTACAATTATGGTTGAAAACCAGCGTTTTGAGAATAAAAAACTGCTTTACCAGAAAAGGTCTGGTCTCAGTATAGCACAAAGAAGAGTCTTCAGTCAAGATCTTGGTTTGTTGAATATAATGTTTTCTAATTATGTGTGGGCCCTGCTCGGATAACATTGGCTATTCCTGAGTTACATAAACTGTATCATGTACCCCTCCCTATTTGCTCCTTTAAGGGCATTTTGCATTGGGCACACGCCCCTCAAAGTTCATCTAACTGCGACAGTGACTCCACCTGCTGGCGAAGAATAAAAATGCTACAGTTCACGCTCCGCAGAGGTGCGCGCTTCTCACTCTGGCTGCGCGGAATTAAACGGCATCTACCGAACCTTGATGCTGTTCATGGAACGAACGTTTCGGATGTTGCGGCTGGCCTCACCTATAGGTATTGGCTTGATTATCACTCTGAGAAGGCGCGTGGGCTTCGTCCCCCTTTTGTCAGTTGTCTCCGTTTCTTTTTGGACAAACGTAATACAGACGAAGTGGTCTGAAGTTAATATTTTAAAATAAATTGATTAACACAATCCCGAGGATGGCGTCTATTGGAGACTTCGATCCTCTCCACTCCAGCGTACCTGCAACTAAGATTGAAGTTACTGTCTCCTGCAGGTAAGTGAGAGTTTACAATATAATCACACGTGTTTCGCTGATATATCATATGTTATATATTTTTAAATGTTCGATATGCTGAGTGAAAATTACAATCATTTTCAAGAAGCATTTCCGAACTTGGTACGCTAGTTTAGTGAAAAATGTACATCCACAGACTGTTTTTGAATCCGGAATGAGATGCAATTACATGGATAGCCTATACACATTTTCTCCTAAGTGAAGTATCTGCTTTTCAAATTATATGCTTGATGCTTTATTTTTTTTTTGGGACTAGGGACGTGATTTCACACTTTGCTATACACAGCAAGGCTTTGCTTATTACGAAGCTACAGTAGCTGTTGTTATTGAGAGATGAATGAGAGCTTCGCGAATACATCTCTCCGTAATGCGAGAGTCCACACGCGCAGTTCGTCTGCACTCGTTCACTGATCACCTATCTATCGCTGCCAGATAGGGCAGCAGGTAGGCAAGCGCTGAGCGCAACACGGGTTCTTGAAACAGTTTTAAATATGGGAGAAGTGGAGGCGGAGAGGAAGGAGTGGGCGAAACTGATTTTTCTCTGTAGAAACACGGTGTATATATCATTTAGCAGACCACGCATTTTTACTTAGAGAAAGTTTAGAATCCGGCCCGTTAATATGGCTGATCAGTAAAGGAAAACTTAAGTCACAGTTGCACGTAGGCTATGTTGCATTTGTCGGGGGGAAATGAACGACAGAATTCCCTCTCCTGAAGCACAGGTAAATCAAACCAGAGCCGAAAGGATGTGCTTCGGCTGCCAACGCATACAAGGTGCTTTCAGTGGCCATCGTAACAAAGTGTGTGGAAGTGCCGGTAATGTGTCTTTGATGTTCAGAACCATGACGTGTCCTACATTAGATAATGTTGGAATGTATTGTAATTGGTTATTTGATACACAGTGCAGGCTATTTATTCGATCTGTTAATTTTTGTCGTTGAAACAATCGGCTAGGGTAGAGGTTACGAATGTCTAAATGTATCATTTAAGCCACCTCAATACACTGGCTTTAGAGCTTCACTATAATTAAGACCCACCTGATTTCATTGTCAATCAGTAAGAACTTGGGCGGTTCCTTTTGGCCACACTTCGCTCTTTTTTTTCTCTCTCTCTTCATTATGGTGAGAATTCTTTGGTCATCAAGTGTAGAGGTCTTCCTTGGCCTACTAGGTCCTTTGCACTTACTGAGCTCACCAGTGCTCTCTTTCTTAATGATGTAATAAACAATTGGGTTTTGGTAAGCTTAATGTTTTGCCTATGTCTCTGATTATTCTTATTTCTCAGCTTCATAATGGTTTCCTTGACTTTAATTGGCACAACTCTGCTCCTCATGTTGACAAACACCATTAACAGAATCCAAAGGCCAATGAAAAGCCTATAATCAAGATTAGATACTGAAAGTTCTCTTATACCCGTACTAAGGAAGCAATTTAACACACCTGACTCATCAGAAACTCCTGTGAAGCCATTTGTCCCAAATATTATGGTGCCCTGAAATAGGGGAACTATGTATAAAAAGTGCTGTAATTTCCACAATAGAAAAAAAACCTTTAATAAAATTTGAGAATCTGCCCTTTAACCACATCTGCATTGTGTGATTACAAATCTAAAATTGTGGACTACAGAGACGAATCAAGAAAAAAAAGTATGTCTCAAACATCATGGAACTCACTATATAGATGTATTTATCAAGTAAATCCTCTTTATAGACCACAGGTCTGCAGTTTATATATTCTTATTAAAAACACAATGGCTATAAAAAGTTTTCATTTGATGATTAATGTAGAAACATTGTTGCTCAATATGTGCGATTGATTTGTTGGGCGTGTAATTACAAAACCATACTATACCAAGTAGACACAGTTCCATAAGTGAGATGAACAATAGTAGAAATGGAAATAGGCCTATTATTCACGGAGTCCTTGCCAACATCTTCTCGAAGGCCTATTTTATAGACACTGAAGGAACCTTAAAAATACATAAACATAAAGTAATACATTCACAGTCCCTTATAATTAATATTTTATCAACTTTCTGTCTCGCATGTGAACATACTAATTTCGTAGGCAAGATGAAGGAAACTGAATTTCTCAGTGAAATCAAACAATGAAATTTACAAAACAATGAAGAATCAGAATGTTTATTGTGTGATGTCAGTAATGTTAGTGTAATCATGTGCATTTTAATTACTGGGCTTTTTGGATTTGAGCAGTTATCCAATTAAAATCCTGCTGCTAAAAGTGATTGACAACCCATCGTGAAACGCAGGGGGCTGCTGAAGCTGACTTTGCAGAACCCCTCCCACCCCTCCCTGAGAGGTGATTTGCCAAGTCTTCTGCTTCTGCTCGTGCCCAGAGCGTACACCGCTGTGAAGGAGAATTCATGATCCGCTTTATTTGCGTTTTTTGCTTTCGATGCAGCTGCTTGATAAAACTTAACTGAAAACCAGTTTGTTAAAAGCTGCTTGCGTGTGCTCAGCGTCCCTGCGGCTGATTGCTGAACATGTGCTGTACGCAGTGTGGGGTTAAGATGTCCCTCGGCCATGTCGCCTTACCACCTCTGCGTTTTCTGAACCGTTTTTGGGAATGCGTTTAATGCCTGAGAGGGGGTGAAACACAGCTGGCTGAAGTCTCTCCCTTTTTGACTTCCCAGCGTCATTTATTCTCACTCTGGTGGAGTGTCGAAGCAAGGTGGGAGGGAAGGCTATTCGGTAGACCTTTCTCTGCAGTTCTCTAATTCTAATATTTCTTTTTCTTATATTCTCATAGTTTTCTTTTTCTTATATTCTTACTTTGGGGAAACTCCTAAATTGAGAACAACTTTGTAAGGTGACTCTCCACGCTGCATTATACCTAAGGACGTAATATCTGCACGTGTGTGTGTGTGTGCGCGCGCACACGCGTTTGTTTGTGCATGTGCACCTTATATTGATATTAATGGGTTGATTAAAAATCCATTACAGTATGTAATCCCAACATTCTGTATAAATCTCATGCGTAACATGTAAGGAGCCAAATGTTTTAGGATGTCAGATATATCCACAAGAATGAATATGAACTTCCAGAGCTTATGACTGACCGGAGACTCTACCTTTCCTTACCATGCGTACCTGCAGCACGGTGGTTGCTATAGGTAACTGCGTTGCACGCTAGTGTTTGAAACTCATGTTGGGGAGGGGGGGGACGTGTGCACTACCATCTGTAAGGTGTGCAGCGCCCTGTCGAATTTAATCAGAGCTGCGTTTCATACTCATACAAATGCCATGCGTGTGCATGTTTCGGCTCATTAGATGGTACAACTTCAAATGAAACAAATAAGAGTTTGTGTCGCACCACCGCCCCCCCCACATACCCCCCACAACACTCTCAATCAATCTCACTCTTATGCTAGTGTACTGTTGAAATTTAACGCCCTTAGATTTTTCCCTACATGCTGGCGAGGTGCAGAGGGAGAGCAGGGGTTACTTTTCACTACTCGCTTCCTTTCTCCTACTCCCCCACCACTACTCGCCTCCTTACTCCTACTCCCCCACCACTACTCCCTCCTCTACTCCCTCCTTCTCCTACTCCCCCACTACCCTTTTACTCCACTCCCTCCTTTCTCCTACTCCCCCACTACCACTCACCTCCTTTCTCCTACTCCCCCACTACCACTCGCCTCCTTTCTCCTACTCCCCCACTACCACTCGCCTCCTTTCTCCTACTCCCCCACTACCACTCGCCTCCTTTCCTCCACTCCCCCACCACTACTCGCCTCCTTTCTCCTACTCCCCCACTACCACTTGCCTCCTTTCCTCCACTCCCCCACTACCACTCGTCTCCTACCCGGAAGTGTGTGGAGGAAAGGAGGGGAGGAGATGAGTTTGAATTCGCTTCACCAATACAGTTCTGTGCGCTTCGCTTGTCTCCTCCAATATTGGGACACTGGAGGGAAGGAGAATACAAAATGGCCAAATCCCCTTCCAGGTCTGCAGTCCCATTAGAGCCATGCCTGCTGTTGATCCATGTAGTCTTGATTTTCCCCTTCTTAGATGGAGATTGTAATTGACAGAGCTACACCTTTCGGAGTTGTAGCTATAAACAGATTTTTTTCTGTATCTGTTTACAATGGGAGATAATTATAAAAGGACCTTTCACGGTTCTTTGCAGTTCTGAACTGAACTGTGATGCCGCGTGCACCTTGTGAAGTTACGCGTAGCGCGTCGGAGATGGATTCGGCTCCGGGTTGATTGGCGCTTTTCACCGCGGTGGATTTTCCTGATTGTTCCATCAGGCGTCATCAGAGCGCCCCGCTACACCCACCCTGCAATTACGGCCTGGTGGGAGTGTGTTTCGCAGCCCCGGCTGGATGTGAAGGCAGTGGGCAGGCCCTTTACGTGTGTATTCTGCAGTCCACCATCGTTTAAGTGCCATTCAAGGGGTTATTAAAAAAGAGCACCAATTACAGGTTCTGTCAGTGTGGGGGAAAAAAGAGCTCCCAAGTGCAGGAATCCCCAACTGCGTATTCCAAGATGTAATTTTCAACCCTTTCTCCCCCCCCAAACTGGTTGTTTCTAACGTGACCTAGCTGTCGTCTCTCAGACTGCTTTCTGTTCACGTGGTCCTCTTTCAGCCGGTTTCAGGGGAAGGAATCGGGGTCTCCCTTTTGTTTTGCTTCCTCCGTGTGGGAGTTGAGATGATCATTCCTTTCCTGAAGAGAGGAAAAATGAGAAAACTAGCAAAAAATGAAAGAGAGAAAATGGTGTAGAAAGGGAGTGGGGGCGAAAGGGGAGTTTGGTAAGTTTTATTTACAGCAGATGGGCCTGGCTGGCTGGCGGAGTCCAGAGATAGGAGAGGGGCGCGTTTAAGAGCAGTGACGCGCTGACAGATTCGGGTCAGGTGAATTCCCACCGCGCGGGCGAAAGCAGCGGGGCGTCCCGTAGCGCCGTGGGTGAGGCGGTTTCGGAGGCTGGCGCGTTCGGCTCTGTCGCTGGAGACAGGAAATGGAAAGCGGAGCCGCTGAGAGGCAGCCAAGCTCCCCGGCCGCGCCCGGCCCGCTCGCCGTCACGCTTCCTAAGAAAAAATAAAAATACTATCTACAGCAACTACCTTCCAAACAGAAGGTTTAATTCCACAAACCCTTTAGGTTTTCCTTCAGAAGGGTCTGAGTAACTCAAGCATTTCCTCAGGCCTGCCGGACTCAGTTGTGTAGGACACTCCCCAACACTTTGCAATTCGTCCATTTTGATTAGCTGCCGCTGTTTGGGACGAACCACGGAGCTTCATTTACATCTGACAAACCGACAAAAAGCGAGCAGCACCCGCTGGAGGACCTTCTCGGCTCTTTGAGTCCGATCCTGGGAGAAGGCCTGATTCTCTCTGTTGCAATTTATTTCGGCCCGGCAGTTAGCCCGCACGGGTCCGCCTGCCCCCGGCTCGCAGCTGATGTGAAACTGATTGCTCGCTCGTTCAGAGTTTTTAAGATGCGCGTCGGAGCGGCGCCTTCCCCAGGGAGAGAGAGCGCGCTCCTCTCCCCCCCCCCCCCCTCCCCCGAATGAGGCGGCACGCTCCATCCCATTAGCCAGGCCGAGCGTGGCGCTATCGTCGCGCTCGCCTTTACCACCGCCGGAAGGGCCATTTAAATGTTTGCGCATTAAATAGGGCCTCTCAATCTGTTCACACAGCCCTGTTTGCTCAAAGTGCCTGCCTGCCGCTGTGCAATCTGCTGCATCATTATGGAAGTTAATGTTGTGAGTAAAGACACACAGGCAATGGCTGCTATCCTGGAGGCATCAGTGACTGAAAAGCCCAGCCGGACGGAACTACTTGGCTTGTGGATTGATGCATCTCATTGCTGCGTAGTGTGGCGTGTATTAGCCATTACGTTGTGTTGCTTGGAAATCTTGTATCGCTTTTATTGACTGTGGGTACGCTACAAACGATTCTCATTCCTAGATCTGATTGTCTTACACTGGCTTGCATGTCTTCTTCTAGCTCAGGCTATTTATCAAATGCAGCGCTTAGATGCCATATTAAAGCAATAGGTTATGCTGAAGAATATGAATTTACCATAGCCTTATTTTGAGATAGCATTGCAATAAGGTAATTAGATTTTGTGTTATTCACAACTGCCAGAAGACAGCCAGTTATAATCAGCATTCAGCAAAATATCAAGCAACAGGAAGCAAAACAATTCAGTACATGTAATTTTAGCAGTTCAGTCAATGTTCCCTTCCCCACAGTGAACTTTTTCATTCTCTTGTTTCCATAGGAACCTGCTGGACATGGACACCTTTTCCAAGTCGGATCCTGGTATGTTCTGGATTCTATGAGCTGTGTTATAAAGCAGTGGTTTCCCAACAGAACTGGGTCAAATACGTATTTGTTTTGGATTTAAATACTTTTCTGTCCTCTATTGGTCTTACCTGGTGTAATTGAGCCTGCCAATATGACCAGAAGTCAGGGTTTGCACTTTTTGAGAGTATTTCATTGGTTCCAATACACCAGACAAGATCAGTAAAGTGTAGAAAATTATCTGAATCCAAAACAAATACGTATTTGACCCAGGTCTGTTCCCCAACTGAGTTGGGACTGGCTAGAATGTCTTTGGATGGGTGGGCATGAGAGACAAAAAAAACTTGCTTCATAATATTTACATTCACACCAATTGCATCAAATACTGCACCTGAAAAATGCCCCACACTAGTCTTTGTTTATGTTAATTTGCATTGGTATGTTAAAAACATTTTATATATACATATTTGAATATATTCCAGTCTATTTTTAAAATGGGCAACTCTCAGAAAAGGCATTCACTCCATAAGGCTCCATAAACCTTATAATGTGCCACAGTTTCACCTTACTCTGATCACTCTGTTTTCCCTATTATTTAGTTTGGAATTTCAGACTCAGATTGAAACTTTAGATTGAAATTAGAGAAGATGCAAGTTTCCTGGCTCTAGTATGGACATTTTGCAGTTTCACACTAGCAAACAGCAGGAGGGCTGTCCTGATTGGGCTCTAAATCTGGCTTTGTCAGTCCAGCCAGCCAATCGTGTCTTTGGGTAACTGGTTCAATTACAGATGTGTGGTGATCATTGGCTGCCCTGGGCCACCCAGGTGGAAGCTTCTTCTCAGTGTTTTTTCTCTCAGTGAAACACAGTGTATGTGTGAAAATTGCATGCCACCATCTTTAAAAAATAAAATCCAGTTAATCATACTGTGCCTATGTAAAGAAAAGCCCCCAGAAATGAAATTTATGGAAAGCACATTTTCCTATTAGGAAATACATTTTGCAGCCATACAGATCTAAGTCAGAAATGTTTGGTGTCTGTTTGAAGTTTGAAGCAGGCAATGGAAAAACCTGTATTGCATTTAACGCTTTGCTAATGCAGTTTCCAAGAAATAGATGATTTTCCTTGCCTTCTGACTTCCCCCTCAAATTGTCACATTTATATTTAAACAGGCTAGGTTTTTAGACATGTCATTTTTTGATCTTGTTTAAAAAGAAAAGAAACCCTTATCTTCGCTAACATGACCACAGAGTAACAAAAAAAACTGCATTTCTGTCTCAGCTGGGTGGCTTAGAATTACTCCTGAAAGAACAGGGACCTGGTCTGGTAATGAAAAATGGTAGACCTACAATTCCTCCATCTCTCCCTCCCTCTCAGTTTTCTTTATTGCTTCTGTCCTTTCCGGTCCCTTCCGAGATCAGACCATTATCGCCGTGCTGTCGCCCCCTCTGGTGAGGATAGTGCATGGCACGGCTGTGACACGTTCTCCTTTGAGCACGGGGGCGGGAGGGAAGGGGGCGAATGCTTTTCACACTCTTTGTTAAAGGACGACCTTAAAATGAATTTGGTTTTGTCCTTGTTCTCCTCTCCTGACCTCGTTCTAGCGGAGTGAGGAAATGAATTGAAAGGATTATCGTGTGCTGTTGGTACCGAGCGTGCGTGCGTGTGTGTGTGTGTGTGTGTGTGTGTGTGCGCGCGTTTGTTTGCTTGCTTGTGTGCGTGTGCCTTATGTTGACACTATTGGGATAGTTCTTTAAAAAAAAAAAGAAATCGATTCTGAAATCCCGAAATTTTGTATGTATGTCATGTGCAACTTACGTCAACAAGCTTATTTAATCATGATACAACTAAACATGCTGTTGTGTATATGTGTCTGCACTACTGCCTGAAATACAGTGTAATGAAATGGTGTATTAAAAATGAAAATGTTTTGTAAGTTGGAAGCTCAGTATTTACATTAGGTTGTCTGCCACCCCAGTTTACTAAATAGAGATATGTTGCAGCAATTACAGGCGATGCATTGCGATTCAGCACTGTTGTTCAGTATGCTATTGTGAATAGAACATTATCACAGAAAATGATCAGGAGCCATCTTGTGCCTTTTAATGATGCCTTAGGATGAAAAATCACCAGTCTAGAAGTGTTTTAAGTATGCTGGGTCTGTATCTAAGAATGGATGCCAGTTAAGCCACCTTATATTAATTCTCTCATCACGCACTCTCCACCTCTGAGAGAAGCTTGTGCCACTGTGCGTTTCAGAGATTGTAATTGTGAGCATTTATTAAAACTAATTAAGTCACAAGGTATTTTGCAAAGGTCAAATTTTAATAAGAGCATGGTATGTGCGCTTTCTCTGGGAAAATGTAACAGAAGGAATGCAATTTGCGTGATATTTTTTTTATCGACATCTCCTATGGCTGCAGGTACTTGAGGTTGCAAACAATAGTTTTCTTTCGAAAGTTTGCTGGTTGGAAAGGGCTGCTGAATTTTTAATCGGTGTAATTTATTGCACACAATAACGGGATTCGTTTATCATTGAATTTGGTCTGAAGGGAAGAAAAGAACGCCGATCTGGTCGCTCGGCAAGAACGTCTGTCTTTTCGGCGGTGGTGAGAGTCGGCAGTGCGTGTGATTCAGTTTCAGAGTTCAGTTCACTGCTGCCCACCTCGCCGTTCATATTCTCTGATGAAATCAGTAAAATTAGATTCTCTAATGCTGCGCAAACACGGCCAAATATGTTTAACGCCTTTATTAACTGTACTTAAAAATACCAGTAGCACAATCCCCATGGGGATGTCCCACTTAAACACAGGATGTTCTCATATGTGAACTGAGCTCTGCGAATTTATCAGTTAGAAAGCTAGAAAAAGAACATGTCAGGGAACGTTCATATTTGTTATAATCTAATTTGTGGTCTCACCCCTGATTGGTCAGGATGGTTCTTTTCCAGCCTGATTGACCAATGGGTTGGCAGGATGGAATAATAGTTAGGGAACTGCTTTTGTAATTTTGCAGGATTAAATCCCAGGAGGGACACTGCTGTCGTAACCTTGACAACCCTGAACCTGAATTGCTTCAGTAAATTATTGATTGATGTAAATAGGATAATATGCAAAAACATGTAAACTGTAGTCAGTCGCTGGACAATGGCGCAGGCTAAGTGTATAAATGATGTAGTGACTGTGCTCTGACCTTACTCCGGGCCCCTTCAGAAGAGGGTCAGATCAGTGGGCTGGCCTATTGGAGTGTCCGAATCAGACGGATTAGCCCCTCGGCCTCTCGGCGAGGGGCGATACTGATCCGGACAGAGGTGTTCCAGACATCAAAACCAGATCGGGGGACTGCAAAGGCAGAGTCCGCCGTTCGGGGGGGCCGAGGCCTTTCATCTAGCGGCCGCTGTGACCGCCGCCCCCATCTCCACCGGGGGAACGCAGCGCCGCACGGCCGCGGCTGCAGAGCCAGAGGTGTGGGCGCGCCACAAAGCCTGCGACTTTAAATGCACACCGACACGGGAGAATGTGATTGTGCTGGACAGATAACCGCTATTCAGCACCGCTGAAATAGCCCAGCTCAGCCCTACTCCTTAATCACAAGTATAATACACGCTGTAATCTTGGCATCCGCAACAGTTGTTATTAGTCTTGAATTCAGTGCTTCCACACTGCGAAATCCCCCCCGATAAAAAAAGCGTATTATCGATACAGTATGCACGTACGTGCAGTGACTGCCATGAGGACCCTGTACAGCATGATGAATGCAGTCTTATAGCACGCCGAGGGACACTGCCACGCTTTTAGACATGGGCAACATCTCTTCTGTCTCCATAATGCACTCGTCTAGCCACTTCCTGTTTTCCTTGAAACAGAAGTGACCCATTTGAAGGCAGAGAATGCGCCCTATCAACGGTCGCATTACCTTGATTGGTTTCGGCAGATCGAGCCCCCCTGCCTACGGTGTGGGCAGCGCTGCGTGTAGCGGGGTGGGGGCGGGGGGTTATTAAATGCCTCCCCACTGGCTGTGACAGCTCTTGTCCTAATGGTTCCGTATCAATCTGGAGCACAGGAGGGGACTTGGCAGAGAAGCCGGGGCATAATCAGAGCTTTCATCTTGCGAGAGCCCTGTGGAGGCGGAGCCTCTGGCGAGCATTTCGGTGTCTGTGATAATGCACCTCACCTGCTCAGGCGTCTGTCCTGCAGGCCTAATGGCCACTTCTTCAACCACAGCCCTTTGTGAAAATGAATGAACTTTGTCCTTTTAGGGGCAGCGATCTATTGCTAATGTTTGCTGCTATAAAGAACTATACGATCTCTTTAGCAGCTATCGCTCTACACAGTGATATTAATGTATAACCTGAACAAATCAACCCATTTTTTTCTGGTTCTCAAAATATTTCCTAATAGGAAATTTTAATGTAACTGTGAGCATTTACATTTATATATTTAAGTGTTGGATATAATTTTTTGTTCTATAAATGCAAATTTGAAAGAAAACCTTGGTCATTGTGCTCTTCTCCAACCCCCCATCTCCTGAAACTAAGCACTGAAATTATAGTTAATAACAAAGATATGTGTATTACATTTGCTTTAATGTAAGCCTCATTGCATTCACAATTACACTGAATTCTTTTCTTCAGTCTTAATGATTTTTCTCGCCTTGAATTAAACAGCATTTTTCAATATGAAACTTGAATATGCGTCTCGATGTGCTGTGAAATATAATCAAAAGCAGCTAATTTAACTTTTGGAAAGTTTTTTAATCTGCCTAACCTACTTTTTTCACACCACTGTTCTGTGGAACATGAACCAAATATATCTCTGGTAACATTTCATGTTCTTTTAGTTTGCTAAACAGGTTTACAAAACTGTGAAAATATTCGGAGCCCCCAAGATGGTTTGCAGGGACCATTGTGGGTCTGGCCTCCATCACCCTGGTTGTAAACTAAAGCTGCTGTGTGCGTTTGCATCCTTAAAGTAATAGAAGAGGACATTTGTTTGCATGCTTTCAGACACTAAACGAATATACCTAAAGCAGGTAAAATCTGTGCATGTCGTATACCCGTCAACAGGGGGTCGATGGGCACAAGGCCTGGTCGGTTGTGTTTACAGTCATGCGGGAGGGGTAGTGCAATATCCAAGGACGGAGTGCACCAAGTCTGCTGTCTGATGAATGGTGTTCATTTCGTGTGACACTGAGCTCCAGTGTTGCACACATTGGGTGGAAAACCGTTCTGAGCAGCCTCAGTGAAACCCGCGCCACTGAAAAAGAACACCAAAGTGCCACATTCCAAATGGCTTGTCTATGGCTGAAAGGCATCAATACGGCCCACAAAGCAATGACTGCGTTAGAGTGCATCATGGCTGTTGGCCACTATTAAAATGATTGCGCCTGTTATTGAGCGAATGCGTCGGTATTGCCATATTTGGTGGCTCTACTAAAATACTCTCTAAGCTGTACAGAGCCGCAAGGCCAATTGGATGCCATATTGTGTGTCAGAAACACTTCAAACCTGCTATGTTTCATGACATTTAAAAAAATCTACAGTGCTTGGCCCCGATACAGACTTCTAATTATGTTCAGTCTGCTATTCATTTCAGAAATAAATTGAGTTCTTTTTCATTCCTGTGCTTTTACTGATCAAAGATAATGAGAGGGCCTTGGTGTGAGATTTGTGTTTAACTACAGTCCTTTTGCTGGGGCCAGAAATTGGATGCTACTGAACACTGGCCAACTTGCACCTATTCACACTATCCCTCAACCTGAAAATTGTTTTGCTACATTCTGCAATAAAGAGAATCCCATTTTGTTCAGAATTCCAGTATTAATCAGCGATTTTGTAGAATCCTAACTTTACATAAAGATAATACAATTTTATATACATATGGTACATAATATTATGAATGGGCTGCTATAAACCTATAGAGGTTGTGCTGACTGTAGCTTTGTGTCAGTATGTTAATTTCATGCTGTTATCACACTATTTTTATGTATCTTTTATTTGCAAAAATACCTTCCTTCAGCATGTCAAAAGTAGTGGCTACTTTTGACATACTAAAGAAGCGTGTTTTTGCTAAATAAAAGATATATAAAAATATTTTATGGCAGTGTGGCCCTTATCTCATTTGTCCATATTTAACGTTGGACCGGCACCCGAGTTCACGTATTATTGAGTTAAGCGTGTTTCTTTTCCTTTATACTGTTACCGTGCCAAATAAACTCTGTTTTGTGCCATTATTCATTCGGATTGAAACACTGTGTAGTTTGTAGTGTATCGCGTTGAAGCCCTGTGCCAGCGGGGAACGGTGCCACACAGAGCTGTTTAAGACAGGACAGACAGTCGCTCGGCTCAGCACAAACTTAGCGAAGAGTCCTGAACCAGCTTCTGCTCCGGCACCAGGCTGCTCTGTGCAGGAGTTAGTTTGTAAAGCTTGCGCAATCCTCGCTTTGTTTTGTTTGCGTGAGGTGGAGAAATCGATGCGTCGTGTTCTCTTATGATTTTCTCTTTTGCGCAGCGTGCCCCATTTATTCTTTGACAGCTTGTGAGGAGACTCGAGCCTGCGTGTGAGAGATTTTGATGTGCCAGTGTAAAAAAAAAAAAAAGAAAGAAAAGAATTTAGTGATGCAAGCGGTGCATTCCTGGGTATGTACTCCAGACTGTGAAAATAACTATTCTGAGTGTGTGTGTGTGTGCGCGTGCGCGTGCATGTGCGTGTGTGTGTGTTTAGATGAAAATAATAAAAGGGAGCATTATTACCTTTGGAGCACTGAAGTGTGTACCCTGCATAACTTGTAGCTCCCCATCTCTGTCTCTCTACAGTTGTGGTGCTCTATGTCCAGGCAATCGGGACAAAGGAATGGAGGGAGGTGAGTGTACAGATCCCCGCGCCAAACATTCATCTCTGGGCACAGAACCGAATCTGCGAAGAGGTGCTATCGCAATGCCTTCACTTTCTTGAAAAATCCACCTTGCCTTTGAGAAAGCAGCACACTGCATGCTTTACAACAGCCATTTTTTAAAAATGTTTGTCCCTAATCTACTCAGTGAAGCACAGTACAGTAAAATGATATGAGACACTGTGGGATTAAGATGGTTTTAATTACTCTAACCTACGCTTTGGACAGTGAGAGAAGCTTGCTTAAACTAATTATCTACAGCTTACCTCATTCATTTAATTTAATTTGTAGCCAAATGCGGCGTAAAATTTGATTTCTGGAAAAATCAGTAATTAGAAACCCCAGTGACAGGTTTTAGTTGACCATAACGGAGAAGAAGATGGGCAATTTGCAAAGAATATCTAAATGCTTACTGTCTCCAACCGGGGCTCTTGTTGTGTAACCAGGGCCCAGGTTTAAAAAACTCATTGTGAAAATGGGCACTTTATATTAAAAATCTGTTTTTCATAGCACAATAAAATGGCACATTATCTAGATTTTGGAAATACACTAGTCGTCAGTATTAATATGAACACAGTAAGATAGTAAAGGGACCTAAATTATGAAGAACCTATTCAAATATGCATGCCACTGATACATAAAGTGCTCAAAGTATCATATGTAGTAATAGTAATTATACACACACGCACACACATGCACGCACGCACAAGTAAGGAGGTGTATGCATAGCAAGAGGGCAGTGGTCTGACTGACATGTGCTGCCGTGTAACACAGTTTAGATAATAACTTTAGAAGTACAAAAGAATGTCAAATATGTACATTTGGTTCATAGTTTGCTCTATATATGGTTTACCCAGGAAAGTTTTTACTTTGTTATATGAAGCACATTGATTCCTTTGTAAACCCCGACTCACATTTTCTGTTGCATTGTCTAGTCTCATGATTTGAGCTTGGAAGTATGTTTGAGTGTTCATATTCACTGTAATATGCGTGGAAAAAAACTGGCAAATTACAGGGCTGTCAGCTGACCACCCTTACTGATGGAGGTGTGTCTGAAAAATATTTCAATTCCGAGAGACATTAGGCCCAAATGAACATAAATGAAATGACCTGCCAACACATCTTTGTTATCGGCACACACATTGAGCGCATGAGTGACAAATGACAGCCTGTCTCCCAAATGGAGCCAGCCGTCCACCGCTGATTTATGTGTCGGAAGCTTGTTCCTGATTGGCGTGTGTGGAAGCGTGTGTATGTGTGCGTGCATGTCTGTATGTGTCTGTGTGTGTGTGTGTACAGGGCTTGTTTTTTGCTACTTGATGAATTACTGCTCCAGTGACCTTTGGTCCCCTTTCCTCTCCCTTCATTCCCTTCTTCAGCTGTAAAAAGAAATAAATAAAAATAGATTTACTTCCATGAAGCCAGCTCTGGTGCACCAGGGACCCTTTCTGAGGGGCTTAATGAGCAGGTGTAGCTTAAACCCCTGCTCTAGTGTCTCTCGGTGTTGGCTGAACTCTCTCTTCAGCTCCTGAGGTGAACTGCAGCAGCTGAATGAAGTGGGCTGTTTCTCACCAGATTAGTAAAACAGTGAAATTGCACGTACACTTGATCCAAAGACCTAAATATGAAATGGTACTGGCTTGTAATTTCAAAGAGGTTTCAGAGAAGTCATTACCCATCGGACTCTCACATTCTTTCTGTCTGGCTGCACTTATGGAGAATGGAGTTGCAAAGTATGAAGTTGTAAAGAATACTTATCCCACTTGTCTACAGATTTCATTTGAAATGAAAATGAAAAGATCAGTTATGCTTTCAGAGCATTCTGGGTAATGTATCAGTATCAGATGTATCAGTAATTATATATCATTGTTCTGTAGGACACTATTTCATTAACTGATTCGCATTGTCATGAAGAAATATTTTTCAAATATTATTGTTGTCTTTTCCCCCAACCTTAGAGCCACCAATTTCATCACCCTGACCATCCCCAAAACCCCAATGACCTTTGCTCACTAATTTCATTTTACATTACATTACAGGCATTTAGCAGACGCTCTTATCCAGAGTGACTCACACGTCTTTTTACATACAGAATTTACATTGCATCCATTTATACAGCTGGATATATACTGAAGCAATGTAGGTTAAGTACCTTGCTCAAGGGTACAACGGCAGTGCTCTACCTGGGAATCGAACCTGTGACCTTTAGGTCGCAAGACCAGCTCCTTACAGTACCTATCATTTATCTGCTGCGTATGACTGGAATATACCATACAATCCACTCTCAGAATCCAGTTAACTCAACACACCCATATCCTCCTTTAGAAGACTTTTAAAGAACAAAGTCTACTGATCAATGCACCCAGGGCCAGGGCTGGCCTGTCATACATATGGGGGCCACCCATGGCGCCCCCACTAATTCTGTTTCTGATTGTGCCTGCCACCTCCCCATCTCTTTTTACGTAACTGCTGTTTTGTGTTCTTTATGTGTGCTGATTCGACGCAATTTAATGTGTGTCCCTTTTGCATCCTTCACAATCTGCACCTCATTTTAAAGCTTTTGTATGTATCGTATTTGTGTCGGCCAGGTCAGTGTTTCCAATGAGAAATTGCTCCCAATCACTTTCTCCTGGTTGAATAAAGGCTACAGAATAAAATAAAATGATCACCGTTTAGTTTACTCGATTAATCTATTAATCATGACCCCGCTGCAATATATTTGTGGCGGTGTCGTTTGTCGTGGCTTATTGAGTCTTTGATTGTGGGGTTTGCCTCAGCTTCTACCTGCTGTCTCTCTCCTCAGACTCTAAAGAGGGCGGAGTAATTTATGCTTTAGCGACTATCAGAGGTACGTTTTCCCCCTGCGGCGGGGCACACGAGCGAAGCCCGGCGGGGTACCGTCAGAACGTGCCGGAAAATACCCAGAGCAGGCAGCCCGATACGCGCATTTAAAGTCGGGCGCGGAGGCGGCGCCTGCTCACGCCGACCCCCTGGACCCGAAAAGGTGATTGACGTTATTATTTTTGGGAACGGTTTGCTCTTGACATGCGGCACTGCGTAAATGCACCGTGCTGCGGAGCATGTGAAGGAGAAAGCTTGCGACCATAACCAAGCCTCGAATCTTACGGCCCATACTTTCCACCGTGGGTGCAGTGAAAGCCTTGTATCTCATCAGGTTAGGCCTACGGTTTGAAATGCAAACATACAGCCTCTGAGACCTGTGTTAGCTAAGACAGCAGCTTTAATCGCCGATGTGCTAAAAACCTTCACATGAAATGTTGCAGAGATAAATTATTGAGGTAGAATGCATTTGTAATTGCTCAGCCTAAGGCTAATGGTAAGCATTTTCCGATATGTAGAGCTTACAGTAACAAAGGGAACATAAATATTATGAGATGTCTACTCACATAAAACAAATGATGCACAATAATGTTCTGAAACAACATAAAGGGGGAGCTTTGTTGCAGGACGAGATTATGGCATGCATGCTGGTAATATCATATCCACAGAAGACTGAGCATGCCTGATATTTCCCAGTTCTTGATTTAATTTTAAAAGATATTTTTGCATATGCAATAAAATGTCATTTTCTGCCTCCGTCTCGTAAAGACCAGACCCGCGTTGTTCACGCCCTATGACGGGTGTGAGCTGGAGAGCGAGTCTTCTCGCTCAGGCTGGTGATGGCCGGACCTCATGAGCCGCGGTCCTCCGCTCAGCTGCGAGGACGTCTTCAGTTCCAGGGCATTAAGCCGGATTCAGATCAGATCAGTTCCCTCAGCGTGGTGTCTCTGTGCATTCTGGGGCTTGGGAAGCCTCGTTCATCCGTAGCTAGTCGAGCACCTCGTGAGGCTCGGTGCTCGACTGGTTTGAAGCTGTTCGGAGGACACCATTCCAGCCAATCCTGAGGCTTCTGCGCTTTTAGTTAGGTGTAGTAGACTCGCACCTGTTTAAGACGAGAACAGAGGGAGTCATGCTAGTCTCTGTGAACTAAATCTGCATGTTTTTACAAAGTCATTGGGGCCAATTTGGGATGACTGGAAAGTTCAGTAGAGCAGAATCTAAGTCACGGGTGGGAGAAATTGGATGGTTCTGAGCATCATTTGTATAAAATGATAAATCAGTGAAGATAAATCTCCAAGGGAGAGTAGAACCGAATAAGAGATGAAAGCTTTGCAAACCACCGTAATTGTCAGTTCGAGTGTCGGCAAGAGGCGCTACAAAATCCCCCCGTCCCTCGCTTGGGGCTGGAGTGGGTTCATTAGCCCTTCTCCACAGCACTCAGCATTGCTCCATGCATATCTCTGTGGGAGGTAATGGGGGTACTAACCTACTTTCACAAAATTTGGAACAGTAATCATGATCTCCTGCCTAAACAACATGATTCAAATTCAGATGTTGGTGTCTGATTATATTCGTAATGGAACCCCTGAAATTTACCTCCAATCTGGATACATACGGTGATGGTGCCATTTTGTTATTTTTGTGAAGATCTTTCTTGGCAGTTACAGTAATTCATGAGTTAACAGTCCCAGGGGACCTTTTATGGTTTGATCTGTTAAATCTGACTTCGTAAGGAGATTTTCTAAAGATTTTATGAGGCTGACCTTCCTTCTCGGTCTTGTTGAAAAGGGTTGCTCTAATTTTAGACACATTTATTGCTGTGTGATAATAGCTCAGTGTTAATGCATTTGTACAGTTCTCAGCATTATTTTATGTCTGAACCCCTTGGAGGTGGACTCTATTGAACTATTATTGTTATTTTTTGTCTGCATTGTGAGACCTGTTTTTGAGTCTTTCCAAAGCCACACCTATACCCATAGCTACATGCATCTGGAAAAGAACATATTGAGCATAGCCTAATGGAGTAGCATGGGGGGATGGGTGCTTGTGGCCAGTTTAAGTAGTAGTGGACTTAAGTGGACTTGATCCTGAGTTTTGGTTACACTGTTGTAAGTCGCTCTGGATAAGAGCGTCAGCTAAATGCCTATAATGTAATGTAATGTAATGTAAAGTAGTGAACAGTGCTCATTATTAGACATGATAGGATATTCACAAGCTAGCAAGCCTACTAGCAAGTGGAAAACTGTTTAGCCGCAACGGATCAATGAAAGGCAGCTGCTTACTGCTCTTAAAGTTTATTGAACATTCTTTTCTTTAACCCAGTGACTTGCACAGTTTTTTTTTAAATTAGTAAAGTACATATATAAATTATATCTAATTATAATTGCTACTGTTTCTGGATGTAGGATTGTTTGGTTTAATGTCATGAGTGTAAATGTCAGGTTAGTCAAGTAGCTGACAATGATATTGATTTGTTTTTAAGGACTGATTATAAAGCTTTCAAATTGATGTTTAAAAAAAGAAAGTAAAGAGGCAATTGTGGATAATTAATGCCTTCTGATGGCTGCACTTCGGGCTCTGGCCTGCCATAATTAGTAATAAAAAATGTATTTGTATTCATGTGATTATTAGTTACTAATTTCAGCAAAATCCTTTCTTGTGCTGTTGTTAATTAACATTGAGGCATTTTTGCCTCAGAGTTGTTCTTTAATTAAAATTCATCAGGTCGCATACACGGTAAAAGCTTGTCTTAGCTGACATGAACCGCTCTTGATCATCAAGCAATCTAAAATCCAATGGCACTGATGCAGTCTTGCACCATCCGTGTCCTAGGAGCTTCTTGGCCCATTTCCCCATTTGTCCGCCCAGTTTTGAGCCTCCTCTATCGATGGAAAAGACTGCAGAGAAGCACACGCTACATTGAGATGCATGCAGCCGTTGGCCACAGCCCCTCCTTGCTCACTCAGTCAGTTGATCTAGCGCAGTCGGTGTATCTCACGCAGTCGGTTGATCTAGCGCAGTCGGTTGATCTAGCGCAGTCGGTTGAGCTCACTCAGTCGGTTGATCTAGCGCAGTCGGTTGAGCTCACGCAGTCAGTGTATCTCACTCAGTCAGTTGAGCTCACGCAGTCAGTGTATCTCACTCAGTCAGTTGAGCTCACGCATCAGTGTACTACCAGTCGGTGACTCACTCGTCAGTTGATCTAGCGCAGTCAGTGTACTCACTCAGTCAGTTGAGCTCACGCAGCAGTGACTCACTCAGTCGGTTGAGCCACTCAGTCAGTTGATCTAGCGCAGTCAGTGTATCTCACTCAGTCGGTTGAGCTCACTCAGTCAGTTGATCTAGCGCAGTCAGTGTATCTCACTCAGTCAGTTGAGCTCACGCAGTCAGTGTATCTCACTCAGTCGGTTGAGCTCACTCAGTCAGTTGATCTAGCGCAGTCAGTGTATCTCACTCAGTCGGTTGAGCTCACTCAGTCAGTTGATCTAGCGCAGTCAGTGTATCTCACTCAGTCGGTTGAGCTCACGCAGTCGGTTGAGCTCACGCAGTCGGTTGACTGGTAGACAGGACCCTCCCTCCGGCCGCGGGTGAACGGGCTGCCCTGCAGAGGAGCCGGTCACAGTTGGCACCACCGCGGCTGTATCAGCGGGGCGTGTCCACCGCTGCTAGAAACGAGGTTAGCCACCTAGCGCCCCCATCTCGTTTTTTAGACGTGTCCGAATACATGAATGGACATCGTGGCAAAGTACTTCAGAATCAATCCATCAATCAAGCTTTATTTGATTCTGTCCTCCTGTTAAAACAGCTGCCGCTGATGCCTGTACAGATGGCGTTTCAACTGAGCACGCTGATGAGGGATGATCAACAGGGCAATCTTGCACATATAAAGGCATACTTGATGTCATATAAATGATGTGAATAATATAAACTATCTGCACTCACTGGAAAGAGAAGAACACACTGAAAAAACCTCAAACTTCCAAATGAAAGCGTTCCCTTTGTTTTAAAGCGGCTCGCAGGGGGAGTTTGTAGCTACCAGGGCGTCTCTGTGATTGGCTAAGCCCTCGGGGGAGGTCTCTGAACCTCTTGTAGGATCCGAGCCGACCCTCGGTTTCGTCTCTCTGAAGGCTTCTCTGCTCCTGTCACGCGTCTCCCCACAGAGCTGCTTTCTTCTGTCTTTAACACAAAGGAGAGCCAGGGGTCTCCTGCGCGCCTGCACCTCTGAGAGTCACTTCAATGGGAATATTCTGGAATGCCCTTTAGCACGAATAGCTCCTGTGAAAGTTCAGAACTTAATAAAAAGGCACATTAACGATCACTGACATCTCTGATTCCTCCTTGCTTTTATAAATACGTGCTGTACTGAATTATGAATCTTTAAAACTGTTTGGATATTTTATGATTTTACTGTGCAGTCCTGCTATGTAGGAAAGTGAGACGAGCTGTCCAAGTCACCTCTGAAACTCTCCCCACCCCCCCATTTCCTTCAGGCTTTCATTCAGTCATGAAGCAATTACATTATAAAAAGAGAAAAATCCAGAATAAAAGATCATAATATCTCCAAAAAAAATTTGATTGAGCTTGATGGAAGCTGGTTTTGAATTCAGTAAAATCCCGCTCTTAGAACCAATAATGGATAGGAGGGTGTAGAATTGAATGAAGGGATTATGTGCAGTGTGTGATAAGGACACGGACGGGTATCGAAGTAACACCGGGGATCAATAGCTCATTACAACTGTCAGAGCTTCCCAGGGGACATGTTGGCCAATGGGGATTAATGTCTGATGCGAAGGCGGATAGGGGACCGGACTGGCCATGAAAAGCTGTGAGCGACTGAGCAGCCTCGTCCGCCGTGGCCAATCAGAGCGTGAGCTGGGGGCAGTAGCCCTGTGGGAGGGAGCATGGCAGCAACGGTGGCCAAGGCGAAGAAGATAAATTGCACATCACAGAGAGCTGATGACTACTGTAATGATGTTTTCTTGCCACCCCTTCCCCCCCACCCCCCTCTCTCTCCCCCCACCCTAGTTTGGCAGGACAGAAGTGATTGACAACACCCTGAACCCGGATTTCGTCAGAAAGTTTGTTCTGGATTTCTTCTTTGAAGAGAAGCAGAACCTGCGCTTTGATGTGTAAGTATGGCGCTCTCTCGTTGACCAGAGATGGACCGTGCCCATGAGACTACTAAGGCAGTGAACATTGACTGACTCATTGAGCTTAACACTCTTGAAAATCTCCCACTTCACTGAACTTAAAATTAAATTCTACCAACTCCTCTTTGAAACACTATCTTCAAACTGAGACCGATGGACGATTGCTGCACATGAGTCTTATTTTGCCATCTTTTATCCCCTTCTCCCTTCCCAATAACAGCATTAGATCATAATATGTGATGATGTGACCAGGCCATTCAGTCCATCTAAGCTCACAATTATGTCTAATGTTAACACGTTCAACCAACTGAATGTTTGACCATTCATTGTACCTTAATACAGTGCATGTTGTAAGTTCAGTGTTTAACTAGACAGCTGTGAGTGTTATATAATAATGTAATGTAGAAACTTATTTTTTCATGCATCATTTCATGACCCATCTCAATCGCAATAACCCCACAAACCACAAGTTTGTTCTGCTCCAGATATTTTGGGAACCAATCACCTGATCTCAAACATTCCCAGGGGTGTCTGGATCTGGTTTTGTCCATTCCAAACCCCATCCCCCCGCACGAAGTTTTGGTACAGTGTAGGTGGAACACATGCAGGGAACAAGCTTCTTCATCCATGGAGAATCAATTCAGTCTAAGGCTCTCCAGGATCAATGCCGCAGTCATCACACGGGCTAATGCTTCGGCTGCAGATTCTAGCAAAAGGGCTGAAGGACAGCTTACAGCAAATAAGACTGTCGCCATCCCTTTTGGCCTCAGACAGAGCCATCCTTGTACTTTTCCATAACCAACACCTCTCACATTGAGCTGACTTTTTAAAGTTTCTCTTTTCTCCCTTTAAGTATCACACAAACCCCCTTCCCTTGAGGATATGAAGTGTCTCAATGAGAAAGCGTCCTCCTTGAAATCATGGGCAGAATCCTTTCCCTCGGTGTGAACCCCTGAAGAATGGTGGTATATACATAATGAGAGCTGTGTTTGTATAGCGGGGCGTTAAATCCCTTTTAGATGGAGAATCCTCAGCAGGGGGGTTAGAGCACTGAGGCTTCATCCGCACTGTCAAAATGAGGCCATTAGACTTCCTTTCATTTCCGGACACGCTGGAAGAAAAGGCTTGCGCGGGGACGGACGTTAAGTCGGAAAGGTTCAGTAAGCCAGGGATTTCTCTCTCTGCGGCGGGGAGATGAAACTGCGACCGTGGGAGGACACCAGGGCGAGGAAGAAAAGGGAATTTTTTACTAATCCGAGCAAAATCGTTCTGGTCGGAGCTGAATAAGAGCTGGCAGTGTGGTGCATTTGTGACACTCTAGCTCCTGCTCAGCTCTATGGTACTGCTCTGCCTCACTGGCCTGCTGACAGGCTGTATGTGGGAGCACAGGATGAGAAGAGACAAGGTGCAGGTTCAGTGGCAGCTGATGTTTTCATAACGTACTAAAACCTCTGTTGCACTTGTCTTTTTTTTTACCCTCACTTTCCTTTTTTTTACATTTTAAAGTGCTGCCTGGCCTTGCACTTGCACAGTAATTAGACTTTTTAAATGTCAGAAGGACAGGATTAATCGGTCTGCCCATCGTTTGATATCCTTTTTTTGTTAGCCAGTTTTATTAATTTATTTTCCTAGCTCAAAATGATTTTTTTCTGCAGATTCATTATCGCAGTCATCCGACAGAGTGCAGGCAATCACACCAGCTGCTACTTCTTCGCCCTGCAGTCCATGTGCTGGGTGGCACTGTTACTGTGCTAAGCGTGCCTGGGCAACAGCACCCGGCACATATTTGCCACCTTGCCGTTAGGCTACCGGCCACAGTTGGCACCGGTCAGTATTCGACAGACAATGGGACACACATGCTGTATGTTGTGAAACACTCTGGAGAACCAACCGCTCTGCAGTCCCTCAGAAAGGGATGAGGGCTAGAACTGGCAGCCAATAGAGAGTCAGCAGGAAATGACCTATCAGACACGTAGAGGTTCAATACAAAAAATATAAAAGATGAGTACATGTTCTTGTTGCAGAAGCAGGAAACTACAGAGTCGAGGACCACAATGATTCTGATGAGACTGCACTATGCGCTAGGACATGACTCACACTGGGGGAAAAAACAACTACAAGGCCTGACACAACATTGTGGATCTTTTGTCATAGGCTCAGAATATGCTGAAAAACATTGAGGTCCCGAAGTAAAGGGATTTTTGTAGCCACAAGTGACTATACATCAACACAGAGGTTATGTTTATGATGAAAAGTGCTTCAGTACAATTTCAGTCGGACATTTTTATGCATAATGATTTCATAACTGCGATGAGGCATTTTGAAATGCTTGTGTGGATAAAGTGCACCGAGTACATTTCAAATTTAACAGTAATGCGCCCAGGAAATTTAACAATTGAAAAAACATCAAAGAAAACATACTTAAATGAAAGACGTATGTAATGTGGACAGTATGTAATTACAGTACATATGTATTTGTACTACAGACATATTTGAACTATACAGCTTGTGTTGCACATCACAGAGAGCTGAAAAACTACCCAACACCTCTGCAGATGGAAATACCTTTGCTGCATCTACTGGCTGTTCACAATGAGGCATTTTTTAAAGTAATTTTTTACAATCCATCTAGCCAAAGTTGCTCCAGTTTCAATATTTTTAGTAAGAATTGGAGGTGGACTGAAATGTCATTTTTACATTTTGCCGTATTTTATATTGGAATAAATTTTGATCTGAGCCAATTAAGGATTTTTTAAAATTATTTTCAGAATTTACTGTACTGTACTTTAAGTTCAACAACATATCACTCCCTTTGCTGGTTCATCTCCTTTTTATTCACTGCAGATAACACATCAATAGACATGAAACCGAATACTGGTGATTGCCACAAGCTTTTGGATATCATGTTTATAGGTCGATAGTTAAATATAAGGAATATTTGATTTTCCGATCTTAACGTGGTCATGTAATGTATTCTCTGTTCCCATAAGGTTCTCGCCTGTTATTGATTTTCATTTTTCTGTGAAATTGTTTGAAAAGACAAGAACTAGACAGGAAACCCATTTCCTGTGTCCACTGAAAAAAATCACTTTTTAAAATATTAACGGACTGGGCTGGCTTGTAAATTTTCAGCAATAATGATTAAACGTACAAAGCTGGCATTTGAATCAAACCCCCTTTTATCTATAGCATGTTGAAAAGGAGATGAATGCGTTTTTCTTTATTCCTTAGCATATGCTCTTATTCATGGTGACTCAAATGTAATTGCATAACTAATTAAGTGTATAATTAAGTGTATCCTCCAGAGTAATGTGAGTAACAGTATCTTGAACAGTAACTGCAGTTTTCGTTAAAGAATCAGAGTGACACTTTGGTTTTACATTCAACTTAAATTTTATTCATGATTTTTTTTTTTTTTTTTTACTGTGGCAGAACAATTTTAGTATGTTGTGTGGCTTGTTTCTAGAATAACATTAGTTCCCCTAAAGGTGAGTCTTTCAGTGGAAAATCTGAGAAACACACAGAAGCAGTGTTTGGCAGAGTATTGTTTGGAAAGGTGAAAATGTGCTGCCCCTTGTTCAAATCATGCGTGAAGAGACAGACAGGGGGTCAACATAAAGCAACAGAGTATGCCACAGTATAATATAGGTTCTGAAATGGGTAACAACATGGTCCTCTGTAGTAAGTTAGTGTCTGGTTGGTTGCATTTCCACAGACCTGAAATAATTTGTATAAATATTACCAGTAGCTTAGGGGCTTTCAGTTTGAATCTCAAGCTCCCCTGAAACAAATCAGCTCACTAAAAAGGTTTAATACCTTTATCCAAAACCCACCTGATTGGCTGTTGCCTTCTCTGTTATGTTGCGCCACGGCCTGCAACCCAGCTACGGCCTGCATGTTTAATTAACATATGCCCAGCGATCAAGGCAAAAGCATGTGATATCATTCCTCGGATATTGACCATTTAAAAGCATTAATAACCGCACTTTCTAGCATGGGAGAAGGCTTTCATTTCCATTTCCTGTGTAGAGCAACCTTGTGACTGTGTCTCTGTAAAAAAGTGCTATACAAATAAAATTAAATAGAATTGAATAGTGTGCTTCAAGGTCCACCGATAATGAATTGGAGGACAGACGTGAAAATTAATCAGCTTAGGAAAAAAAAAACTGGACTGAAGGGCACCGTGTGATTTCCACAAGAAGTTTCCCTTTGACTTCCCTGTGTCTGTTGTTTATGTCCTCTCTCTTAGCTGTTGCTAACAGTGACGACGAGCAGTGGGGCTATTTGTCATTGTTTAGTTTGTCACATATCGCACTTGCAGAATTTGTGCTGCAAGCCCAAACACGTGGGAGGCAGACAGATGGCAGAATATCCTGTAGTTATTACTGGCATCTATGATATAGAGGCAGCTCTCTGTCTGAGGCCGTGTATGGAGCCAAGAATCATGCACGTGATCAACCTGTAAATAAAACTTCATTTTTGATGTGGGAAGTTGTTGTAATTTTTTACTGTGGATGTACGCATCAAACTCTCTCCCTGCTTATCGCCAGCCTTATTCTGCTTTCTTTTACAGTTATTAGGATTTTGTTTACTGGCGATGATTCCAATATTTTACGGTGCCATAATTTAACATACCATTTTACGACTCGAGGTAGAAAAGGGGATCGAGTGTGCCCGCGTCCTTTGTTCAGATTCAACGAGGCTGCCCTTAAATCACATTATCATTAGGAATGTATGTCAGTTTATTTGATTTTTAGGCGCCAAGTTTATTGTTTTGCTATGGTAAATCTCATTTTAAGAATGCTCTCAGGCCTAATGCGCATTGGGTAATTTAATTTCATACCATAAGAGCCCGCTTATTGCACGCATCTACCAAGAAGGGAAGGAGCAGGGGATGAAAGAGCCAAGTGGAAAGGAAGGAGAATTATAGGAGTAAGAGAGGAGAGATATTGACCTCGTAAAACATCAAAATGTAAAAAACAAAACAAAAAAAAAAACACAGCACACACAGAAACAGAAATGGCTTCAATAGCTCACTTAAATGCCTCGCAGCCATATTTTTTGAGGACATGCGTTGTTATGGGAAGTTCGTTCTGCAAAGAAGCATAATAAATATAGTCTTGTGAAAATAAAAGGCTGCTTCCAATGCGCTGCATTATTTACCTGCTTCCCTTTCAGCAGCTTACGGTTGCCATTGTTATTGTGTTGAGGGTGATACTGACAGAATGATTTCCTTGCATGACGGTGTATTGTCGCTCATTAATGGACTTGATCCGGTATGTACCTTCATGGAGTTTAATGTTCTGTGTTTGTATGTGTGTGTGTGCACGTGTGTGTGTGCGTGCGTGCATGCATGTATGAGTGTGTGTAGAAAGGGAACATTATTTTGTTTATCATGCCTGAGGTGCTTATCAGTGTGTGATTCATGTGTCTCCATTTTAATTTCAAAAGTATGTTGTGAGCAGTGTTGTTGGAGATGGCTATCATGAAATTTGGTTTGCGTCATCTCTTAAACCCATTTCCCTTTCCCTTGACTTGCTATTAGGCTTAGCGAGCGATTACATTAACTGCTACAATAATCTGTAAAAACTTTGCTATCACACACATCAAAGCACATGATCATTATAAATGCCTGTCAATCAACATATCTGTGCTTCCATCAAATGCAGATGGTGCTTAGCTGTAGTTTGTTAGATGTGTTTCATTCAGCACTGAATATATGTGTTACATCCCTCAGAGTGATCTAAATAATGTGTTTCGTTCTCATTCATTTTTACTGTTACCATTGCAGCACAGACACTCATTCATTTGAATTGGAAAAATATCTTATAATTTTATTTATTTATAGTTATTGTCATCATTATTGTTCCCAGTAGAAACTGGTTACGTATCAATATACAAGATTTGCTTTTCAGCGTCTTTTTTATGTACCAGTATGAACTGAATTTTAAGCATTTTTGCTTCTGAAAAAGTCATTGTGTGAAAATGCTTGAAAAATTCAATTTGTGAAACTGGTGTTAACATTCAAGATCTGTATCTTTCTGTCAGATGCGATAAACGATTTTACACCACTTACTTTTCATCAAACTATGTGCTTACAAACAGAATGAGAGTAATCTGCATAAAATGGACAGCCTGAGATTGGAAAAAAAAAATCAATGATTGCTATGAATTGTGGGTGGGGGTGGGGGATTAGCTTAGTGGAACAAAAACAAAAAATGTTTGAACACTCATTTAATATGTATCTCTGAAATCACATTAGGGTTTCCCCTAAATCATGGATTTTTGAAAGCAGTCAAGATATCTCATCTATGCTCAGGCTTCCCATTATTATCTACACCCCAGTCTCTATCTGCTTATCTGTGTTTGCCAGCCTCAGCCTTATTATGAGGTATGAAATAATTATAAAATAAGCTTTATCTGAGTGTGGGATTTTAAAAAAGGTTATTTCTCTAGAGTGCACTATTATATAATTGCACAGCCCAAAAGAGGATTTTTAACACTATTGCTTTAAATGAATTTCTGTGTGACCTTTTCAGCTAAGAAGAGGCATTCCAAAATGTTTTTAAAAGATTCCGTGTTATGAAGTTCAAATAGCTTTCAATTTGGTTTCAATGATTTATCAATTTGGGGGAAGAAATCATTTTATAGGAGATTTTTTTGATAGTTGGAGCATTGGATTAAATTGTTACAATTACTGTGCATTCAACTGTTGCTATATAGTTTTTTTTTTTTCAATTTGAGTGCAAGCAGCCTGCTTTAATGAATGAATGTTTTTTTTTAAAAAGCATAGTTGCAGCATAGTTTGGGTGCACAATCATTTCCATCTTAATTTTTCAACTTATCTATTTTGGCCATGATCTATTATTTGGGCTGAATCAGAGCTTGTTTCTGTAAATGCCAATACCAATTTGAACTTTTTTATTTGTCTGGCAAGGTAGTGAGTTATGTACCATAAAGATGATTGTGGAAAATAACATGTAGTTACATTCAGTTTGTGTGGCACTGCATGGAGTTACTTTCAGGGTGAATTATTTACAGTAAGAGAGGCATTAGAAGCCAGAAGCTGACTTCTAAAACTTTTGTGCACTCTGTTTTCCCCAGGTAAGTGTGACATTTTAGAAGATATTTTAATATAAATGAAGACAGTTGAAAATGAATCCCTTTAAATTATTACGTTAGTAATCAGTTAGAATTTTTCTGAATTCTTGCAGGTACAACGTGGACTCCAGAAGCTGCAATATCTCAAAACACGTAAGTACTTCTGTATCTGCATTCATTTATTTTTTCAATATGCTTATTTGTATGTCATGTTTTTAAATGTACACTATGTGACCAAAAGTATCTGGGCACCCCTTGGTCTGGGGCTATTTTTCATGGTTTGGGCTAGGCTCCTTAGTTCCAGTGAAGCCAAATCTTAATGCTGCAGCATACAATCACATTCTGGATGATTGTGTGCTTCCCCAAAGGGTGGACCAAATTAATATTAATGCCCATAATTATGGTGTTAGATGTCAGGTGTCCACATACTATGTAGCATATTTATTTGTCTGTCTCATGTCTGTTTCTCAATTTCCATACAGTACAGGATGTTATTAAGGCACAAGCTTAGACGTGAAATGCCTCAGTCCTTCTGAAATTGGAGCTCAGAGGTATTGCCAGATATTGCCCAATGATCACACACAACACAACACACACAATTAGGTTGTATGAACCTCAATTTAGTCTAGGGCTATGATTCTCCCTTGGAGTGAGAGAGGTCCCAGGTTTCAAACCTGGATAAGTCCCCGGTTTGGCCATGACAAAGAGGGAGACACACGCATTTAAAAGGATGTTCCAATTTATTTTAAATAACCTAAATTTCAAATAAATAAATCAGTACCATCAGTAGTGTAGGTGAATGGATGTGTGAAATATAAGGTGAAGCCATGTTATATGGTGTAAACCCACAAAATGTCCAACGCCTGAACAGAAGCCAAAAGATGGGGAGAGAGCTCCCTTCAAACTGGAGACAGACACATCTTAACATGTCTGGCAACGCCACAGGTGCTCCCATTTGTGCCTATGACCCTCTGCTCCGCCCACCAGGTACCTGAGAGGAAACACCAGAACAAGTAGTACTGGCAGACAGAGCAGGGGGCCATCACAACGCGGAACATAAAATGACCATGTCTTGCACTGCCTCTCTCCATTCAATAAGCTTCCAATGTCAGAGCACATGGCTGTTTGTGAAGCATGATGCTAGCCCCTGCATGCTTCTGGCTGTTGACAGTGAGTAGTGTCTGGAAGATGAAGCCTTTAAAAAGCAGTATTGCGTCTTATTTCCAATAAATACCCAGTTGGGAAGAAGTCAGTAGGTTAACCCACAAGGGAGATACGAAACTTATCTCCACTCTCTTTACAGTTATGTCTAACACTTGTTTTTTTATCCCGCGCTGGACGAACATGGACGAGCAGAAGGTCAGTAATTTGTGATATCTTCAGAAAATATATATAAAAAAATAATAATCACACGTGACTCATCAGCCATGGTTTTGTGAAAATGTCTAACTTCATCATACAATCACATGGCATGCACTTTTATACAGTATCAGTGCCAGTGGTTGCACTAGCCCATGGAATGCTGACATTTCAAAATCTGTTTTACACTAATTCACTTGCGTTCTGTTACAAGTATCTATTTTGCCATAATATGCCAACTCACAATAATAACACAATAAATGTATGTCGTTCATAATTTTATTACAACACTTTTTTTTTGACAATAGATTATTAATACGACTAGCTTTCCTGTCATTCAATCCTCCTTCAATCTGAAACAAGTTCATGGATATGTTTTCATTCATTGCTGTCAAGCGTTTTCAAAATATGACTTGAAACGGAAATGGCCAGATGCCAGGCGATGTTGTTTTCACCCTTCTGTGTGTTTTCACTGAAGCCTTCCTCAGCTTCCACTGTGTCTCTTCTTCTGTTGATCTAGTGAAAAGAAATATTTTATGGGAAGCATGAACACTCCCTTTGTTTGTTTATACCCGTGGTGATACAGTCAACAAAACAATTGGATGGAGTAGAAAATCTGGAGAAATGCTCACTGGAGGAAATGTTCAAGGTTTTGGATACTTCTTCACAGACCGTTTTAAAGTGTCGTTTTCTTGTGTTTGCAAGACGCTAAAGAATAATTTCTCAAACAGTCGCACCGCAGCTCAAACTCGGGCACCCTGGTGAAATGCCCTGTTTCATACCAGCATACTCCAGGCTGCATCCGTGGGTCTTCCCACTGTTTAAAGTTGTGAGAAAGTACACACTATTTATATGGGCACCATGGAGCATGTATGATAAATGGCGGACGTACAGTATAATCATTGTGATATGCAGTGTAGTCAGATACTATCTTTACACTTGTGTCCGTGCGTGTGTGCACGTGTGTGCACGTGTGTGTGTTTGTGTGTTTGCTTGCGAGGGTATTATGTGCAGGTTTCTTCATTGTACGTCATCCCGCTTATAAGAAATGATCTGCCTCAAAATCATGTGTAAATTGAATTGAAATTTCTACATTTCTTGCTTCCACTGCAAAAATAGTTCCAACAAACAACAACAATGACTTTTGGTATCTTAGCAACCACAAGCAAGCTAGCTCACAACCGTTTTCATTTCATGGGGTTCCCACTATTTATTAAATTTAATTGGACCCTACCATTAATCCTGAAGTGTGTCATGCTAAAGGGGACATTCTTGGGATTTTGATGACCAGGTTTAGAGGATCAGCTGTTTCTGCAGCATGATAAGCTTCTATATTTTTCTTTTCTCCTTTATAAGCTTTTTTAAATATCATCTAGCTAACAGTAACATTACACGAGAGAGCCCATTTCGACCCACACTACATGGCTACATAGTGTGAAAAGATATAATCAGGTATGAAGCGGTCATTGTACAGAAGTAATTCCACTCATTTACCAATCAACATCAAGTATCCAGCAAAGCCACTGTATGACCCAGGCTAATTCCACTATGGGGATATATCCTAGGGAAACAGAGGTGCATCATGTTTATCCAACAGAACCACTATAATTATATCTGTAGACATTGGTTTCCCTTGGTGTTATTTTCAGGAGCAACAGTTCATGTGGCGTGGATGCTTGGAACCTAAAATGGCAATTACTTAAATTATTTGGGGGGGAAAGTAGCAATATTCAGCCTACAAGAAGAAGAAAATGAAATGGCATCAGTGCCGTTACGTTGATCTGGGATTAAGTTAACTATACATCCGCTGATTGGCAATTATTAACTACTTTCTCAGAAGAGAGTGTTACAGAACATTATTTTCTGAGAATCCTTCTTGTCACTTGTCAATAATGTGCATGGCATTATGTGTTTGGCCAGTTTTATCAAATGAGAGCCCCAGAATAAACATGTACGCTACAGTTTAATGAGAGGATCATGTGCATACTGACTAGCAGCGCTCATGATTCCTGGAATGATGGCGTCTCATTATTTTTAAATGGTATGGGAAACACAACCTGAAGGGCAGGGGGTTCTAAGAAAAGGGTGTAGAATGGACAGATTGTTAACCACATTAATGAATAATACAATTAATTGAAATTAGGGTCTGCAGCCACAGGGAGAAAGTTTTATGGGGTGTCTTGAGATGAAACATTTGGGGACCCCTGGTATTGAATGTTTTACTCAACAGGCCGGGCAGGAGACCCCAGATTATGTTCATAGTCCAGCAACAATGTCTTTTACTATTGCACTCCTCTTGTCCCACTGTATCATAAGCAAAGGTAAAGAACCCCAGTTTTAACCTCGCACTCCAATGAAAAGTACAGTGGAATATCCCAGGATTCTGCTCATGGCAGTAAACATATCCTCTGATGGAACGGCATGTCCTTTTTTAGCATAATTGTTCTCTTATGCATATCATTTTTAAGGTACACAAATGTTGGCCCTTGTTTTTGCAGCAAATTCATATATGGCTAAGTCTTTTCACAGCTCTGGAGGACATTGCTGTAATTGGTGACCATTTATCTGGACATCTGTCCCAGAGTTTAAATCACACATCTCAGAGGAGCAATTTAGTTGCTTTTTTCCTGTAATGAACCTGCTGTGGGTGTAAAACAGTGGTACAATGCATAAACACAGTTGCTTTGCACACTGTTTGTATTTCAGAAGCAAAAAGTCTGTTACTCTGAGGTTCAGATGAACACCTTTGGTTTTTGGAGCTCTTACTGCTAAGTGGGTGTATAAGGAGTTGAGGGTAGGGACTGGTGGAAATGTGTGATCTAGAAGCTTATGTAAGTGTCCTAGCTACTCTCCTTGAAACTGGTGGTTTTGAAGAAGCATAGCTGTGTACCCGTAATACCAGAACACTTGATACTTGAGTGTAGTTGTGAAAAAAGATTGAGTGAATATGCTGTGAAAGCACATGGGGACAATCACTATTACACTTCAATTCAGAGAAATAACTGGGCTAAAATATAATTTTATGCAATGATTATTTCAGTGTTGGTTTTTTATTGTTCTTAAATCCTTAGACAGTTCATCCCACTCTGAATTCATCTGTGCAGTCTTACTGCCATGCTACTCAGGCAATAACTGGAAGAGCAAAAGATTATTCCTAACTTGCAGAAAGTATGAAATAGCTGCAGGGAAACCCCAAAATGTATTCTGTATATTGTGACAGGAGGGAATCATTTCCATGGAATATGTGATGGCCATAATTAACCAGATGCATAAAAGCTGAAATCTTTGGGCTGGGACCCATCAATGTGTCACTGTACCTAAACATGATATTGGACACAGGGATAATGGCCATCTGTAGAAGACTGTGAGATGTGCTTCACATTTCCTTACCTGCTGCTTTGAGAGCTGCCATTTCCTTCTTCATCCCCAGCTTCTTCTTCCCAGAATAGCAATATGTCTCGTGTACAGTGCATTGTGATGAATTCCGTAGTAGAAATAGTAGTTATTAATAGTTATTATTATGCTGAAATGTTGTGGGTGATGGAGAGATATACACATCCCCGTCAGCAAGCATCACCTGTTCTTTAAGGTTAGTCTCTAAGGTGTTGTGTTTTCTAAATGCATTTCAGAGGCAATTTCAGGTGCATTTCAGATTTGGTTGGTGGTGAGTCCCATCCTTGTGTGTGGAGCTGCTAGCTGCAGAGCCAGTCTTCTAGCACAACACCGTCAGCGCAGGAAAATGTGTTTGTACCTGAGCAACATGTTCGTTCAAGGGAATGCAAATATTTCCAATTTGGCCTGCGCACACCTTAATCGACCTTAAAAGTCATTGCAATCTTCTTACCATGCTTTTTCCCCACACATTCTACCACCTACTCTAGCACCGTTAAGATAATGAAATTGATTTGGGCAAATTGATTCTTTTTTAGATCCAATCCGTTGTTTGGGTTATCAAAAGAGGGGGGCTTCTCACTGCAAACATGGCGTTATGACACTTTAAGCTTCATCACATAATGGCACATTAATACAAACTAGGTTATAATTTTCCAGTGCATCTAATGGAGAAGGTGCCCATTAGTGATTTCATACTTTTACCTGATTGTGCCCTCAGGACTTCCTGGGACAGACGTTCTGCACCCTCGGGGAGATCATCGGTTCCACTGGCAGCCGATTGGAGAGGACCCTCTCGTAAGTCCACCCACGGCTCCTCATTATTGGTCCCTTCTGTATTCCTTGGGGTTTTAAGCCACCTTTCTTGGCCGTATTCGCTCTCGTTATAACATGAGGTTTACCTTATGTCAAACCACAGTTCTGAATGTTGTATTATGTTTGAAGGGAACGTGTAGATATTCAAAATAAAATAACATCATCAAAGGATTTGCAAAAGATTTGCTCAGTGTACAACAGTACTGCTTTTTAATTACCTTTTAAAATGAATGCAGTCTGAAGATATGTGGAGAAACAAGCTGAGATTACATCAGACCCAATTGTACCGTATAAGGCTACGTATTTGATTATTGTGGCACTAAACCTGACAGAAAGGCAGATATGATGGATATTTAGGAATGCCCGAAACTATACTCTGAGGGCTGCCTTTCGAAACACTGTTTTGTGTATTGATGAGGCCCAGAGTTTGCTATCGAATCTGGACCATGCAAGCGCAGGCTGTGGTCAGCAGTGCCTAATTGGCCAGAGTGCTGTCCACAGCAGGCGGGGTTTCTCTCACTGTGCAATATCGACGATTCTGGTTGATCGGGTGCCTGCTGGAGTCTGCCTGCTCCAACTGTGCATTAACTGTCCTGCAGTGATACAGTGGAAGTGCAGCTCAGCCTGCAGAAGAGAGAGACCACAGCCAGACAGCACGTATCCCTCAGCACTCTTCCACATTGCTGAAGGATTCGGCAACAATGAGACAGACAGGTTAATACTATTGGCCTTTCCAAATTTACAGTGTTGACCAAATTTGGAGACAAAGAAAATAATGAAGTTGAAAGTCAGAGTTAAAATAAATGTTTAATGGGGCAAAAAATTACAACGCAGACTGAAGCACCCTATCCCTGATTTTCAGCAAGGCGATGCATGAAATACCACGTTAAAATTTAACACCCGACCATGATTTAGTCATAAGCAGGCGGAGTGCATCGTGCAATGACAGAGAGAGAAAAAATATCACGGTCTAGTGCGTCTAAACTCATGACACATGCCTGTTAGAGATGACAGAGTTTCAAGGTCGTATGAGAGAACATGACATGGGAAGGACTACAAAGTAAACGATCGTATCGCTGTGAATTCCCAAGATAACTGCTGGCACTGCTGCTTGTTTCTTTGAACGAGAGTTTCTGCTTCCTGTTTCTGAATTCTCTTCAGTCTGTCCTTGTTAGAAGAGCTTTGTTCTGTGCATGAAGTCATTCGTCCCTCAAAAGGTCATTTACATTCTCAATTTTATTGGTTAGATTACTGGTGGTCTCTTCAAATCAGCCTCCACTCTAGTGGCAGCATAGCAGGGGAAGTATTTTTTATATATTTTATTTATACAGGAAGTGAATAAACTATAAACAATCTAGAGTCTTAGACTTAATAGAGAGTTTGATTACCATGATGAAACTTTTGATGAAGCTTCTTTTTCCCAGGTTGCAATATACAGTCAACTGATTTGCGATTGTTTGCCTGTTTTGTGTTGCACTTGAAATTAATGCAGGGATACTCTGTTGCCCTTTGCCTATGAGTTCCATAAAATCACCTTAGACTCCATTGTTTGTGAGCCATCAGAAAGGTAGCCTCCATCTTTACTGAAGTGCTCATCAAACATGCCCCAGCAATCACCACTCTTTCAAAGCTCACCGTGACTATGGCAGCCATAATTATAGGCATTCGGGCCTGGCCAGCATTTTTCAAATAAGCATGACCCTGTGCATGCTGAGATGCTATTTTCTTTATTAACCCCTTCTGTATCGCAGCTTTCAAAAATGCTATTTGGAGACTCCACAAGGACACTTGGTAACCAAATGATATTATTAGAGTATTTTTACAGGTGTAAAATACAAAATATTATGCACTATATGCTAGTGGAAGACTTTCGCTGAAATTACCTAATTTTCCCCATGCCTGTCATCCTCCCCCTTCTTTTCCCTCTCCCTCACTAAGTTAACAAGGGACATTAAATCAGTGCTTCTCCGAGTTAGCAGGTTTTTTGGACTAAAAATTATTGTGCATTTTGTTAGATGGATCCTTGCCATGATAAAAATACTGACTTAACCATGATTCAGGTCATCTGAGAATTTCCAGAACGCATAGGTGAGGACCCCCAGGTCTGTTATGCCACTCCTCATGTTACAAAATATGGAATCGTTGTCGCTAAAACGTTGGCACCGTAAAATTGTTTATTGAGATAGAACTGTGAGTTTTAACACAATCGAACATTATATCATGTGGCCGGACTGATTAAAAAATTCACCATAAAAAAACAGAAGGAAGGCAAATAAACCCACTCTGACCCGAATACGGGCCAGCGCGACTTAAGGGGTTAATGGATGAACCACACCTCTGTGACCTCACCTGTGTGCTTTGCATATGCTGTACTTGTAGTCCTTCATTTCCCCCTGTCTACTTTTTTTTATTTGCCTTCTGTATGTGGCAAATAATATAGATGGTATGATAATAAGCAATGTTGTGCATACACCCCCGTGTATTTATTTTTAAAGAAGGTTATGTGCTATGTCCGTGTGGTGTATTTGACTATTTCATTGAAAGACTTTAAAAAGACCTCAAGAGAACCTTCACAATTAAATATTAATGGAAGGATTCTTAACTCCTGAGAAAAATAAATGAGCGATGATGAGTGGCTCTTTTGTACTCAGAGCGATCTTTATTACAGGAGTAGTCCATCAGATTTGAACTGAAACTGCGAGATAATTGAAAGTGACAGAGGCTGCTTCTTTTAGCTCCGATTTTGCCTGTGTTAAAAGCTGACGCACGTTTCTACTCACACTGCTACAGGAGACAATACAGTGCAACCCTGAAAGACCTGGGACCTGTGAAAGTGCCTATTTCAGTCAGGTCCGTCCATGTTCCATATCAGTTCTCTTAAACAGTAGAATCAGAATTTGAATTGGGGACAGGTTGTTCGACAGGTGGAATGGGATCGTGTTTGTTTATTGACATAAAAACATATTTTAAAAGGACAAATAATTATTACATGTTTCGACACTTGGCAGTCCCATTCTGTGAGCTTGTGTGGCCTACCACTTTGTGGCTGAGCTGTTGTTGCTCCTAGACGTTTCCACTTCACAAATAACAGCACTTACAGTTGACTGAAGAAGCTCTAGCTGGGCAGAAATTTCACAAACTGACTTGTTGGAAAGGTGGCATTCTATCATCCTATAATCATATCATGTCTGTTTGCTTGATTTTATGTGCCTGTTAGCAATGGGTGTGGCTGAAATAGCCGAAACCACTAATTATAAGGGGTATCTACATACTTTTGTAGAATTGTAGTGTATGTATATATACATATATACATATATATATATACTGTGTGTGTGTATGCATTGCATACAGATAAAAGTACCTCATAGTGATTCTAATACACACATTCCTATACTAGAAAGTGATAATTCAGATTGACATTCAGTGCAAAAATAAGAGAAATGTGTGCATCAGGAATGGCAGATATAGAGATGCAAATGCAATATGGAGACTAAAATGCCAAAGCAAATAGTCCTGTTGAGCTGAATGACCTGCCGAATGGCCAGCAATGTCATTCCTGTGGTTCTTACGGGCTACGGAACATTGTGATATTATTGCAGTCATCTGCATGTATCAGGGCATGGGAAAAATACACACTTTTACCATCCTGGCCTTGAAAGGGAAAATGATGTCACTTTACTGAGGTGGAAAGTGGTGCTTTGCAGGATCAGTCTACCAGAAACACTATTTTATGATTGAGACAGTCAGTCAGTCATCCTATGAGAAGGGCCATACAGAACCATAATTGAGCCTGGATGAAGAATATGTATCAATAAACGTGTATTCTGAAATGCTAAATAAGTCTTTAATTTGCATGTGCACCCTATATTATTTAGCAGGTAATTTCAAGAAATTGCCTGCTCATTCGAACAGTTACCACTCCAATATTCATTTTTAGGAAGTCAGCCACAATATCTTTTTTTCTGAGAATATTGATGTTGAGTCACTATCCTCTTCACCTTGCCTCTGGAAGGAGATCTCCCCCCTATTTAATATTACTCCCACAAGTACGGACTGTGTCATTAGTAAATTTAAGCGAATTAACTGACTGACTATGGGGAATGCAGTCATTACAGGAAGTGAAGGAGTGGTAAAAGAATTCATCCTTGGGGCACACTGATGTTCAACCCAAGGGCTCGGATATTCCCAGTTTTTTTGGTTAGGTGCTTGCCAATGAAATAAAATAATCACCAACCAGAGGCATATGGAATTACTGAGATGCTTGAGCTTTCAAACGTGTGCAGAAGGCACAGCTGAAATCCTGCGTGTGTGCCAGGAGACAGCAGAGGCTACGGGATGAAATGAACGCCCGTGTTTACAGGATCAGCAGCGGACCAATTAGCAGGATATGCAAACTGCAGCGGATTGAGCTGTGAACTGGAAGCAGACCGCGGGCCTCAAGCAACTAAGAACCAAGCATTCTCATAATTTTGTAATCCCCTGAAGCTCGCGGTGTATAGCAGTTCAAACTCGAGACTTTTTAAACATCTTGGGATGCGATGGTTGGATAAATTTAAACGCGGCAGCACTTTACCTGTTTGGAAAGTACTTTTTAAAATATTTCTCATGTGGAGATGGCTATTGAGTTGACTATAAGATGACTGTTGGGGGCAGTTTTAAAGTGTGGGAGGGGAAACACAGCTTTTCTCCTCCTGTTCTGCATGGAGATGTAGAAGGATTTGCTGAGCTGGCCAGAAAGCATGTGTAGATTTTACCTTGTAATCAGTGATCATTTTGAGGCCTTTTCCAAATGCTGCAGGAATTATTCTTGGCCAATCTGCCCTTCCAACGTGTTCGTGTACTTCAGTCTTTTGCATTTTTTAGTGCATTCATTCCCTGGTACCTTTTTGTAGTCTCTCGCTCCTTTCCTGAACATTTGTGCAGTTTCATCATGCATAATCTTTTCTGACCTGTCGTTTATCATGTGGACAGAGAGAGATGGCAGCATCCTGTCATGGGTAGAGTAGGTTTAAGACTGTGAAAGTGCTCCTTGGGTTACCACTGAATTGGATCCTCCCGGTGACACACCAGGCTAACAGTCGAGTGCAGTGCAGGTGCGCAGGAGCTGCAGTGTTCATGTGTGGGTGCCATAGTGGCAACTCAAGACACAATGCCCCATTCGAAAAGGGAACATAGTTTTAGAGGAGAAGTTTTTGTTTGCGTGCTATCGCATTCTAATTTATCGATACGAAAATTGCTCTTTCAAATTGTCTGATTTATATCCTTTGGGAATTGTGAATGTTTCATGCAAATTTTTGTGTGATAATTTTGATCTGTGCGTTATACTGTATAATATCTAATCCTGCACCTCGGGAAATAACGAGGTACCTCAGTATGTAGCTACCTGTGGCATAATGTACACAACCATTTTTCAATGTTCTGGAGTCACTGTGACAGTGTTTCTTCGAAAAGCACTATATCAACGAAATTGAATTGAATTGTACCACCATGACAACTGAGGACTGGGACAAGTATAATGGTTCATGAATTTTGATCAGAGTTTCTGATTTACTTCTTTTTATCCTTTTTGACACTCAATAAATAGTCATGCATTGTCTTGTTTTGTATTCTTCATATATTAAACCATACTTGAGCATTTTTATATTTGTTCTAATAGAGAAATGGCACCATGTGAAATTTTCAAAATGGCTCCCTCTGTAGAGCTTTATTATTAATATCAACACCCCTTCTCCTTAGTGAAACCATCTCTATCACTATGCAAGCATTTGAATGTTATATCTGTTCTCAAGGAAGCATCTTGCATCTCTACTACCTTTCTAGTAGAACTGTTTCTTTTTTCCTTGCTAGCCTTGCTTTTAAATGTCCATAAGCATAACAACAAGCAACATTTCAGGCATTATACATATGATACAGGTTTTGCTTGCTGCCTTTTTCCAGGTCTAGAGGGTATAAAATAGTTTGTTTTAACTGTATTGCTATAACCAGAACATATAGAACATGGTAAATGGTAACTGGAAATGTTGTTTTATGTGTATGCCAGTTGGCATGGAGTAGTCTGTCTATTGGTATGCTCTCATATACAAGGCTTTGAATTGGCTGAAAGGATGACCATTTCTTTTAATGGTGGCGCATTTTTGTCGTGAGCAAGTTATTTTTGTCCATGCACTTACCCCACTCTTAAGAAAGTTACATTTAAAAATGAAATACAAAAATATATTGCTTGCTGAACAAGTACATTTGATTGACTCAGCTCAGGTGTTTAAGTAATTGCCTACATTGCTTCAGAGCTGGGTCTTATGAAAAGTCTATATCTATATATACTGTATCTGTCCCAAAGAGATAATGTGTCCTCTAAATGGTTGTTTTTTTAACTTCAAATTCCATAATGAATACATTTGCATAATTTGGGACATGTCTGACCCCAGAGAAGTATATTGTAATTTCAACAGTTAATTTAATTTTTAAGAAGTTGGACAAAACTAATTTAAAATAGCATACAAAGCGTTTCAGTTGATGGGGAAAATGATCTTTTATCAAGATAAGCTCTTAATTCTGATAGGGCCAAAGTAACGTTGAATATTTGTATAGAGACTTTACACTTCAAAGGTTAACAATAAGTTGTCAATTCAAGGAAGTTATTTTATTTTCTGTAAAACACCTGATAATCATTTAAAGAGGGTGGATTTCAGCCAGTGATTTTTCAATAGATACATTATTTTGTGTGACACTGTCTCTATCCTGTACAATAATTTTCTAATCCAATTGCTTGTGAATGTGTATATAAAACAATTTTCATTTAATTAATTTTATTTATTTATTTTACATGTGTCTGTAAAAGTTTTCATATTTGTGTTGTTAGGTCTTGTTGTTCCATCTTCAGCTGCTGCATATTTAGGTTGAGACTGGTGAATGCTAATGCATTTTGAATTACCAGGGCCCCCTAGACAAATTGTCTTTCAGAACACTGCTCTCATTTTTGTTATTATAATACATTTTTCTCCCTTATGGATTATTTTTCTTCATCTCTTTCAGAAAGTTCAGGCACATGGTCCTACATACAGTGTGCAATTGGATATTCTAAATCAGGATGCATAAAATTGAGCTTTTTACTTCTGTCTGTGGAGGAAGTTAAGGTCCCTTCTCGCAGCTGCCATGGACATCATTAGATGGAAACTGCTACGTGGAATAAATATTGGTCTGCAGTCACTGTTCATTGCAGCCTTCCAAATGTGCAGCAGCACAAGACAATCGGAGAGCCCCATCAACAAGTACAGCCTACAGGTGCATGAAAACAACAACACCAGTCCTGTCATGGATTTTTAAAATCTGACTTGGGAATGCTCATGAAACTGGTCAGTCAGCTTGCCAAACAGCCAGGTGCATGGGCCAGGTATCCCTCAGCCAATCAGTCTGCTGTTGGGGCTAGAACCTTCTCCCGCGAGCTGTGTCTAATCACCTTGTCCTTATCAGCACATTGTTCAGTGAGATAGATTAGTGCAGTGTGCAGTGGCCTAATCGGTCATCAGTCTACCTCAGTGACTATCTTCACATAATGAGCATATATGGAATATGTGCATCAGTATTCCTTGTTATCATGGGTACTTCTAATGCCTCTGATTGTCGCAGGCTATCAGTTGCATCAATCTAAACCAACCTGTGTTACATCTAAAACGATATCCTGAAATCCATTTGCTATGTGAAGCACTACATTCTCAGAATCCCTCTTGCACCTACTCTGGCACTGCCTCTTTTAGATGTATGTATTTAAGTCATGTATTAACGGCTACTATTGGTTACCTTAATGACTTGTCATTGTCTTCCTTGTCTTAACCTTTTTGTATTTACATGCACTAAATGTAATCTAATTTAAATGTGACAAATGACATTTGTAGCTACAAAGCTATAGAAGATTAGTTTTTTGTAGGAAAATGTGAGAACAAGTATTTCTGACAGGCAACAATAGTCTTGGCAAGATTCGCGCATAGACTAATTACACTGATGAAAATTTCATAGCATTGCTTATCTTTTCCCAGTCCTTGAGTTAATTAACTAGCCAATTTACACAGACAGATGATTCACAGGCAGTGACAGGCCGATCTGTCGATCTGTGCTCATTAGCTTTGTATCCATCGCCATCTTAAGGAAAAGAGAGCGTTTAACCGCATTCAGGTAACTTGTGCATTTTGCCTTAAGTCATCATCAGCCCTGTGCCTGCATTCCCTTTATCGCTGGTCCTTTGGACAGTGCCACTTGGAGTTATTGTTTTGCCTCAAAGAGAAAACCTACTTGATTATTGGCAGTGGTTTGCATCCTAACACAAACCCAATGGGGCCTGAAGGTATGCTAGGATTGGGCTGGATATTGGGCCTATTTTTAGCTTGGTGATGTCGGGTCAGATCAGGTACAGTCTGGCTGCCAACCCAGAAGTTTACAAACAGCGGCATAGCTTCTCACACTTCTGCTGTTCTGCTATTTGTAAAAGATTGACAACAATGGTGTAAAGCTTCCAGTTTTTGAAATGTACCGTTATGCTCAACTAGCAAATTAAAACAACCATATTTAACCAAAGGAAAAAACGGCACTAAAGCTAGCTGGCTAGCCTGTTCTGATCATTAAGACAATTTCTATATAAATAACTCTTCTATTTTAAAAGCACTCTTTTTGTAAACACATACTGAAACAAAGATAATGCTCCTGTGCTGTTTGAGGTGCAAGTGACAAACTTAAATGTCACATTTAACAGAAGGAAAAACATGTTTTAAAAATCTGAGTGAAAGCTCACATGCGGCTGTTTAATTTGATAGTTGAGCATAACGGTACGCTAAAAAACTAGAAGCTTTGCTTTCTGCCTTTGTTGTCAATCGTTAACAGCTGGTGGAAGTGCTGCTCCCCCTGTTCTACGATCGCAAACACCCATTAGCAGCTTTCCTGTAGGAAGCACTGTGTTTTTTGTATTGTGCCGTGTAGTGTTGTTGGCTTATTTCAGTGATTGTTAGGGTTTAAAATTTGGCTACAGCTTGTTGGGCTGGTTAGGGTTGGGTCATAGAGACATCAAGCTTAGGCGGTTTTGGCCGAAATTTCTTGCCTGATGTAGTCCTCTAATATTTATTATTGATGTCGTTATGACATCTGCTCAGCATTAAGGCATTTCAGTTTCCATGCAAACACGCCACATGATCACAGAAGAAAAAGGCAAATGATTATTATGCTTTAAGAGAAACATCCAATAATCGTAGATATGGTTTAGCACCCAGTGATGTGTGTTACTGTTGCAGGGTGTGCTTTTTAAGATTCATTGGGTGAAATGCATTAAAATGTCAATGGTATTGCAAAACCGCACCCAATCGTGTGAATTCATATCGATATACCGAAAAATACAGTTGGCAATACCTGGCTAGGCCATACAGCCACCCAGCCCTAGGCACACGTGAACGCTCCTCCAGTTTTGGGATGAAGCCTCACTCTACTCTATTATTGCACACAGTAGTACACTGAAAGACAGGGTGTCTCACCGCAGCCCCGCGGAAAGTGTGGGGTTGTGGCTTAGGCTGACTCCCGAGACAATGGCGGCTAGTGGCGGCTCTCCAGTTCAGTCTGAGTCTGGCCTGCTTTTCTCATGAACAGTGGGGGAGTCTGCATTAAAGCCTTGACAACAGGGCTTCGGTGGTTACAGCTATGCATCACAGTGGCACGGGGTATTTCTGAGTGTGCCGCTCTGTGGTATTTATGTGTTTCTGGCAGAAGGGGAGAAAACGGCACATTAAGGTTACAGTGCAAATTGGCATGGCGTGCTGCACATTAAGATTGTGTGATTGGGTTGGACTGGGTTCAGTTAAAAAGATTGCTTTTCGTTAACTGCAGTAAAATATGAATATTAAAATCCACGCGCATGTTTCATGGCATGGTAATTACTAACAGCACTTGAACCACTATGAATGTGGTTTTAGTTATCAATGCAGTGTAGGATTAATAGGAAAAATAAAAGAAAAACATTTACTGCACTGCATAATGACAGAGAGCACCCAGACTGAGCTAAACAAAGGTTTGGTCAAATGTCAGATCTAAATGATCTAAATATACCGCAGCTTCATTAGCGTAACCTAAAATTGAACTTAAATTTGTTGCACCTTTATTTTTTGGTCTTCTCACCTGAAAAGATTCTGGTTCTTTCAAATGAACCAAAAAATATTTGGAGAACCTTAAAAAAAATATAGGTGTAACAAATTGAAATTAAAATTTTAGGTTCATCCAATGAAACAATTTTTTTCAGTGTGCACTGCATTGATTTTAATGTAGCATTTCTCTTATGGGTAGAAACACATAAAAAAATTAATAGAGGTTTACAATGCGCATTCACCACTGAAATGACGACTGAGGACTGGCGAGGTGTTGGTAATTTGAGGTGCCTGAATCTGCAGTCACATTCCACACTCAGAAGCAGAACTCACCCTTAAAAGCAGAATAGGCGCTCAGCTGAAGAGTAACAAAAGAAAATAATACATTCTAATTTACCAGACCTCACTCCGGACTAACAATAAGCTGGTAAAATGTATTCCAGAAGATGCTCAGAAAGCATCCTTGCAGTGCTTTTCTTCCCTCACAGAAGGGGAATCACAGCAGCCTAAGTAATTGGAGGTGGTGGCAGTACAGCCATTGGCTTTTGAGCGGAGCAATACTTCAGGTGGCCGTTACAAAATGGGTCACATGCAGAACCCTTTATACAAAAAAAATAAAAAGTGCATCATGGAATGCTGCTCAAATCACTGATAGGTTTCTATGGTAACCGAGAAGACTTGCCGTTATGAAAAATGATCAGGTGAATGTTTTTTTAAAGGGGAATTCCACTGTAAAATGAACTTCTATTTGTGGAGGAGTAGCCGTCCTACTGATTAAAATTAGCTCTTGGCCAGCTCTCTACCTCTACAACAGGCGGGTACTTACAGTTCATGGACGGACGTCAGACAACGCCAGTCACAGGTTGCCACGCCCACAAACATAGGGGCTGAACATTATTAGTTGGCTGGAGAGGAGGTAACATTACTTGCTAGTATGCTAGCCACTAAATTAAGAAAATCTTGGTTTATGCAATAATTTCAGTTTATTTTACTGCTAAAGGTCTAATAAAATTAAAATGCTGCTTTGGTGGGGCAAACTACATTGATTTAACATAACTATGATTTGAATAACTGAGAACTGACCTGTACCAAAATTTAGACCTTTTGATGCCAATATCTTTGTACAGACATTGTTTTGGCCAGCCACACAGAGATAATCAATTCCTTACGCCTTGATTAAATGAGCTCGGTTAAATTAGCTCAATGGTGATTTACGGCGGAATTCCCCTTTAAGCATGATATTTCAAGAAATAATAACTTGTGAGGTTGAGACCTTAAGTTAAAGTGAGGACTAAAGAATCAGTAGGCTATCCTTTCCATACAACAGGCCAGAACTGTTAACAAATATAAAATAAGAACTGGGCCGTGTTTCACAAAGCAGGATTCCTGAATTGTGAGCTGGATAACTGAGCTGACTAAAACCTGAAACAGCTCTTTTTACTGCAGTCCATGTTCTGGATTTCTGGGCTGCACTTTGTTCAGCACAGTTATCCAGCTAACAGTAATCCGACTTCATGAAACAGGGCCCGAGGGTATCAACTATCTATTCTCTGTTAGCTCTATTCTCTCTATCTCTCTTTCCTCTAAGGAATGATTTGATAGTAGAAAGCAAGACTCAAACAGATGAGAGTGTGGAGGGCAGCTGTCACTCGGTGCCAGGATATGACATTTCAGACAGATGAGAAGAACTGAAAAGGACAAACTCTTCCACACAACTGCAGTAATGCAGGTCCAAATAAAGAGCGAACTAAAATATCCTCCACACTCCAGCAGTGCTGCATAACTGTGTAGGTGATTTCCAGCCATGATACACTTAATAGAGATCTCACCACTCCTCCAACACAGTCCAAAAGTACATCTCTTACATCCAATGAAACGGTTGCATAAGTTCCCTGTGCAAAGACTTCCAGTAGTTTTAGACTCATCCTGACAACTGCTTACATGCTGTTGACTTAACATTCTGACAGAATTCAAACTGATCCAAAAAAAAAGGTTGAAAACCCAGTCTGAACAAGTAGCAAGTCAGTCTGGTGTTCCTTTGAGAATCTGATGTGGCACAAGGTAGGATGGGGGAGGAGGGCAGAGGAGAGGGGGGGGGGGGGGTGTGGAAGATTCCTCTGTCGCAGGCCTCCCAATAGGTCCAGTCAACCATGTGACGAGTAGTTTCTCCTAGCAACACGCCATCACGGCCTCCTGCTGGCTTGATTGATTATTTCAATGACAGCACGGCTATAAGTGCAGTATATATTTTCATTACTGATCCCAGGCTGGGTGCCCCATGGGGTGGTGGGCGTGTGCCCAGACCCCACGTGTTCAGGGCAGCCGATCAACGTGATTAATTCAGCATCCAGGAGATTTATGCCACACACCACTTCACTATGCCCCTGATTGAAAAATGAAAAGTTTTCCATTATTTAACAGGTAGCCGCCTCTGACCTAAATAAAAAAGGAGTCTGAAATAGAAGCAATTTTTTTCCAATTTATTTCCATTTCTCCCCCCCTCTCTACAGCCCCCTCCATTTTCCTTTAATGACAATGGCAAATTCAAAAAGGAACTGTGCAGCTCCCAGTCCCTCGGGTTCCAGATTAGAAATACAAATTACTTTGCATAAAAAGTCTACAAATCATTTGGGATATTTTTTTTGGGGGTGGGGGCAGATGGGGTGGGGTGGGGTGGGGGGAGGGGGTTTAATCTTTAACCAGGCTGAGTTGGAAGACTGGGAGACAGGGCTCTTGAACCCATGTACAGTGGTGCATCTCCATATCCCGATTTCACAGCTGTACCAGGGAGTTGCATGAGATATTTCATCAATGGTGTATGCCCTCAGGTGGAAGGTCCGTCCAAGAAAAAAAATGGCTCTTGAAAAATATATTTTAAGGATTTGAAATAATGGATCTGTCTGTCTATCCATCCATCCATCCATTTTCTTCAGGGGCAGCACTACACAGGTTCTGAGGTGCGAAACACAAATACTGAAAGAGAACACCAACACTTGCAGCCTTCAGCTGCAGCGCACAAACATACACCAACCCTGAGGTGCAGATCAATACAAACAAGGGTGGCTTAATTACAGAAATGCATCATACACTGCTCAGTGTCCTGGAATTCTCCCCATTGTTTGCACCAATTAAAGGGATAGGTGATTTTATAGGGTTTTTTAATATTATCAGTCTCAGCATATGTTTTCAATGGTTTCTCTGTGTGGATATTTTAGATATTTTGAGGTTGTTTTGTCATTCCTATTTGTTAACTCAAAAGAAGCTTGTTCAGAGACGTTGATTTTAGAGGCAGTACATATGAACTGATTTTATAGCATTTACTGCATACGCAATGATAAATATCAGTCTGTTTGTTGTGGCAGTACTTTTTTCTTTGACCGCAGTGGGGTCAGGCTGGATGTGGCATAGAAAATACAGTGAGCTCCATCATGTTTGGGACAAAGACATTTTTTTTCCTTTCTTGATTTAGCTCCGTACTTCACAATTTGTAATGAAACTATTCACATGTGGTTAAAGTGCAGATTTCATTTAAGGGTATTTTTATACATGTGGAAATTACAGCTCGTTTCACATAGTTCCCTAATTCAGGGCACCATGTTTGGGACATATTAATGTTATGTAAATGAAAGTAGTCGTGCTAAGTACTTTGTCGCATGCTGTGACTGCAGGAAGTGTGTGACCCACGTGACCCATGTGTATTTTCTCTGGTGATGCTCTGCATGGCCTGTACTGCAGCACATCTTCAGCTCCTGCTTGTTTTGAGGGCCAGTTGCTTTATGTTTTCTCTTCAGCATATGCAACGCATGTTCAGTTGGATTCAGACTGGTTGAATGAATGACAGTTAAGAATTTTCCAGTTTTTCCTTTATTGCTTTAGGGATCATTGTCTTGCCCAATGGTTTTGGTGACATTTGACACTTGGACTTCAGCAAAACGGTTCTGTACACTTCAGAATACATTCTTCTGCTGTTATCAGCAGCTACATCATCAATGAAGATTTGTGAGCTAGTACCTGCTGCAGCTGTACATGCCCAAGCCAAAACACCCCCAACACCATGTTTCAGTTCTTTCACCATCTTAAAAGAGATGTTATATAAGATGGCGACTTATTCAGGAGTGCATTGTAGACAAATAGTAGGCAGTGTTGCTCTCTCCTGATATTGAGTGAAGGCCAGCCTACCTTCTGGTAGAGAACACTGTGATGTTCTAAAACCATCACCCAGAAATGCTGAGGCCACTGTAGTAAACTGCATCAAGAGGCTTGTAACAGATAGTTATACGTGCATGTGTTGGGTTACATGAACACGCATTGAGTGTGGATGCGAGCTGAGATAGAGAGAAAGCCAATGAGCGGATGGCTGGCCAATGAGCTCTGTATACTGTTGTATTAGTTGTACCCCTTTTGTCATTGTAATAAAACACTGATGTTGCACCATCAACTGGCCTGGCTCAGCTTGTAACAATTCAGGCTTCAGAGTAGGTACTGTTGGATGGCAAGAAGTATGCTGCTTTCCAAATATTAGAAATACTTCCAGCAATGATAGCCAGATTAAAAAAATGAGTTAATGGGGAAGCTATAAGAGGTGCAGCCGACAACAGAAGTCTTGATTCAAGAGTATCAGCACCAGTGGCTTTTTTTGGGTTGGTGGACAACAAAGTTTCTAGCGCCTCATTTACAGATAGCAGTCTCAAAGAAAGGTTTAGCTCAACATGACTGCTTATGAGTCTTTCAACCATAGTAATCTTATGAGAAGTTTGCTTTTTCAAACAAATTACCTGCAGAAATAAAATATTCATTAAAAGCATTACATATTTGTTCCTTTTCTGATACGGTACTTGAGTCATGAATGAAATAATTAGGTAATGAAGAAACCTGCATACGGTTTAATGCCTTAACCCTTTTCAAAAATATTGCAGGATTACCACCACAATCAGGCAAGTGCTTTCACAGAGTAGGATGAATTAGCATTTGTAATTTCTCTGGAGCACGTTCTGCAGCCGCCTGAAAGTTTACCAGTCCTTTGGGGATTTTGATGCACGTGTTTTTGCCCATGCCTCATCCCTCAATTTGAGTAAGTTTGAGAGCTCAAATGAGAGCCAAATGAGTTTCTATTTTTAACCCTAAATTTCTTAAAAGAAGCATGCTTATTAGCAAAAAGCTATTAAAAAATCAGAGAAATTGCTAAGAGCTAGCTAAGGCTCTGGGATATCACATATTCTATTGAGATCACTGAGAAATAAACAATCTAAAAAGGCCTGTTCACTACAATTCTTAAAATCTCATTTGACATGAATACAGAATAGGAGCTTTGGCTTCTCGATTCACTACAATAACTCCTCGGACTAACAGATGCAGAGGATAGCCAGTCAAGGTTCAGATCAGAATTTTCATGCAGAGTTAAAATTGTGCTAGGTTATCAATAGCACTACAGGTAACCCTGGGAGGGCGACAAACCCCCGCAACAATTATGGATTCAGCACGGTTCAGTGAAATACTTAATGATAAAAACTCAAATTATTTTTATACAGATTGAGATTGCAGTACAGATACAGAATCCCCCACCTCTCGTTGCTCTGTCAGATCTGTACACATTACAATCTTTAAGAGCAAGATGAGGGGGTTCCTTTTGGCCGCCGCACATATCTCTTGCCATCACTCTGATACAAGTCAATCTTGGTCTCCCTGTCCACAAGACATTTTTCAGGAACTCTGCAGGCTCTTTTAGGTACGTCTTTGCAAATTGTAACCTGGCCATCCTGTTTTTTCCCCGCTAACTAGTGGTTTTGCTGTGTAGCCTCTGTAGTTCTGTTCGTGAAGTCTTCTACAGACAGTAATCGCTGACACATCCAGGCCTGTCTCCCGAAGTGTTTCTGATCCGTCGGACACCTTTTTAGGGGTTTTCTTCAGTATGGTCATAACTCTTCGGTCATCAATTATAGAGGTCTTTCTTGGCCTACCAGACCCTTTGCGAATACTGAGCCCAGCAGTGCTCTCTTTCTTCTTAGTGATGTTCCAAGCAGTTTTGTTTTGGTAAACCTAAGGTTTGTCTCTGACTCAGTTCTCAGCCTCTCTTCATTGACTTCATTGGCACAACTCTGTTGAAAAACTCCAATAACTCCAAAGGCAATCAAAAGTCTAGAATCAGACTAGAGACTGAAAGCTCCCTCATACCTGCATTATGGAAGCAATTGAACACAGCTGAGGGGCTTTCTATAAAATGTGTTCTAATTTCTACATGGTGCAACCAAAGTGTATAAAATACCCTCTAATAACAGCTGAGAATCTGCACTTTAACCACACGTAAATGCCTGATTACAAGTATAAAATTGTGGAGTACAGAGCCAAATCAAGAAACAAATGTCTTTGTCCCAAACATTGTGGAGTTCATCCACGTTTATTCGATATAGTTCCAATAAATAATAATAAACTATTTTAATGAGTAACTGGTTAATACTGTATATATACAAAATTAACGTCACTATAGAAGCCCCTGTGGATTTAACAGATGCAGACTACACCAAGAATCCAATGCTACTGGGATCAGTATGAATCAGTGTTTTGGTAATTAAGTCTTCTTTTTGCTTTTGTATGCTGTATCTACATCTTGGAGCTGCTAGTTTTTGTATATTTGTGTGTTGCACTTTGAAGCTACAAGTTTTCGTTTTGCAATTTATTTTTGTATTTGTTTTTACACTTCAGAGCCACCAAAAAGAACAGCAGTGATTTTTGATCTAATGTGCAATTCAGGATATGCAGTATTGTGACAGTACTCTTGGGTTCAGCCATATGTAGGCCTACTGCAGCCTGTCACTGAACTGCATTCAATTTATGTTACATTTGATATACTTTTACACAGAAGGACTTAAAACACAGTGCATGCCATAAAGATAGAGTTCACATACTGAACCAAGCTCAGCACTGGACATCTTTTTTCATGTTCTCTGAGGGCTCTTGAATCTACACCATAAATAAAAAGCCCCAGTGTGTGGCCTTGCTTTACTGTGATTAGTGGTGGGTTAGGTTATTTATCTTAAAGCACTAGCACCCATGTTTGAAGAACCTAAGGGGAACACAGCAGCACGGGTTTATTTTTGATCTGATCAGTAAACTGCTGGCGGTGCGTTGCCATGGAGAGAAGTCTTGTGTTGAGCCTGGGCCGGCATTTATTGAGGCGTAGGTGGCATCGGCTGATGGAATGCCCACAGGTGGTGGAGCTCAGCGCGGTTTATTAAAAGCCCGGGCGCGTGCTTGGAAGACACGCCCGTACGGCGGCAGGGGGGAGGGTATAAAAGTGGTGGTGAGATTCCTTGGGCAGACGTGGACGAGAAAAGGTCCTTTACTGAGAAACTTGGCTCTGCTTTTGTATTTGTACTGTAAAAACGCCACATACCCCACAAATAAAAAAAATCGAAGCCCATAACCCCCCCCATAACTTTTCCCATCACCGTCCTTACCAAATACAGACAGTCTTGCAGTGGAGAGGTCTGAAGAGGCCACCACGGCATACTTCTTTCTCCTCCATGGCTTCCGCCAAGATCCGATCCTGCCAATAACTTTCAGTGACAGCTACACTAGTTCCATTAATATTTATATTCCACTTGAGCACAAAACCATCCTTCCTCTTAATTGTATGCAAATGGGAGGAAGTTGTCACTGGATAAGGAATCAGCAGTGAAATTTGTGTGTTGAGTTGGAATAAAAGGATAATAAGTTGATCTACTCAAGCTGAGGTAGTTGGATCCCCCATTTTATTGGGTTAGGTGTTTGCTAACCACTTGGCTGTCTCTCTGGTGTTCAGGGTCCTGTACCTGCATTTACTGGGAGTACTGTTTGCTGTACTAACTGTGCCATATTGAGACAAATCATCACAGTAATTGGCGTCAATAGCCAGACGTATGCCTGAAATGTCCATATTCCTGTCAGTTTGAAGTTTTAACAGAATTGTTCAGTCATTACTGAGGTAATTAATTCAGGTCCAAACAAGTGCTTGAATTTTCATTTTCAAAGCTTACTGAGATTACTTTGAATCCTGTGTGTTTGTCATTTTTCTATGATTCATGACTTTATAATTCATCTTACATATGTGGAAAGCAGACCTCTGAAGCGTAAGGCCCAAGTTGCTATTCCAGGAAATAATTGTAAGGCTCATGTGATCATGTGAGGGTGCTGAGATAGGGTATGTGTCACAGTAATTGCTTTTATTGCCTCTTCATTGGTTTCATATGAATATACCCTGCTGTGGTGAATAAGTAGGAGAACAAGCACATTAGCAAAGCAATATTTTAAGGGAAAGGACAAGCCAGGTCTGTATCTAACTGATCGCAGTGTCTTACCTCTGAGGATCAATATCTTGGTATGCATGGAGACAGGAGTTTTGTTTATGCTCTTAAAGAACAAAAATAAATAAATATGAAATAAGAAGCTGCCAGGTATAATATTTGCTTCTCATATTCATGCTCTTAATAAAATGTGATGCTCTTTGGATGACGATGTGCCTTGAGGTTTAATTAGTGCAGGACTGACGGTTTGTTCTTTTGCGCTGTTGGGCTGTAGGATGTGTTTTTTATTTTATTTTAACCTCCAACAGTCTCCCTTTCACCAAATAGCACTGTGGCAGCCATGTAATGCTTTGGACCTCAGGGACCATCGGCATGTGTGCATTCTCAACACCATTCAGTACCATATGTTAAACCAATTAGAACGGGCTGCATGTTCTGTGAATTTCTGCTAATTGAATGAAGGGATATTTAATGAATGTGGATATTTAATGAATGTGGAGGCTGCACATTATTTTCATACTGAAACAGTAAGCAACCTCACCACTGCTAGACTGTCCAAGGAACCAGCTGCAGTGCTGTTGATAATGGAATCTTGGAGGGGGTGATGGTCAGTTTCAAATTTCTGTCTTTTGTAATTCTCAGGTACGACATTTAAAACAAACGATGCACCTTTACTTTAATCGCTTAAATTCTCAGTTAGGCCTTTCATTTTTCACGCGCTGCTCGGAAAAAAAACACTGTAATGACTTTGCGAGGGTCAGTTTAAGAGACCAAATTGCTCTAGCCGGCCCTATCAGTGCAGAATAATTAATTTCAAGGCAGGGAAAATTGTTTTGTGATCACAGCTCAAGTGAGAGCAACAGAAAAAAGTGTGTCTCAATTTAGAAAACGAATGACCTGCCAGAGATGTATATTGAAATATATGAGGTGGAAATGCACAGTTAAATTGGCTGTAGAGGAAGGTGACAGCATTGTGTTTGTTTCCGAAGTTTATGATCTACGGTAAATCCACTTTGAGCGCTTTCCCCCAGGGAAAATCCAGTCCATCAAAATGCTAATAAAAGCAGTTTGCATACATTGTCCAAGAATGCAGGTTTCCAGTTTCTGCAGTTAATAGACACCTTTCAGAGAGCCCTCTGGATAAACCAGTAAAGACCCTGTAGCTATTATACTAACTCAGTCGAGCTGTCCGTTTAACGTCTTCATCTACTAAAGCTGGGGTGATTGGGTCCCCCATTTTATTTATATATAGGGGTGGCAATTTTGGTGTGTGAGCAATTAACCCAGAATTTTCAGGTTTGATTCCCGAGAGGGGCTCTGTTTCTGCAAGGTACTCAACCCGAAATCCCTAGACCGCGTCATTGTTAAGCGCAGTTCCATGGTTTATGACATGCTGTATCATTCAGCATATGTCAGGGTATTGTGACATCACTGGCTGTGATGCCCATTTGAACAGCGTGAGGGAGCTGGCCAGTAAATCCTGTATGGGAAACACCAAATGGTACAAAAAATATCTGCACCACTTTAATTCAGCCATGGGGTTATGAGATCAAATTTATTGTTTAAAAACTCCAGATATGTGACTTGGCACTTTCAGAAAAAAAAAACACTGGAGGGGTTCTGTACAAATCTAGCAACAAACATGTCAAATTGGCAATACTCTTTGCTTTGTTCTCGCTGCCATGCTTTGTGGTGGGTGAGAGTGTTTCTGTCAAATAGAGTTTGAGTTTTACATTTGTAGATTTGGACCAGTCTGTCTTTGGCTCTCCACAGCACCGTATGAGAATGGAGACTGATTGGTAGTATTTATAGAGGCCCCGGAGAATTCTGGCAGGTCTTCTTCAGACGTGTTGTGGTGCTGTCAGACTCGAAGTGCTTGGTAAGTGTTGGAGTAATAGATATATACAACTGAAAAACAATCTGAGAGTTCAGTGCGTTTAGCTGCAAACTCGTACTTGCATGTACAGTACATGACTCACAATGCTACTAGATTTTATTTATCCACGCTTAAGTTCCAGACCTCAGATGAAAGCACCAAAAATATGACATTTTGATATGAAAGTTTTTCTTGCTCTAAAATATCTTTATCAACCATACTTTGCTTTGTTCTGTTTATCTATAATCCTAAAAGGGTGTCCTTTTCAAAGGATATCTAATCTCTTCATCCATCCAACATATTTTTGAAGTTATAAGCTGTTACTTAGAGGGGAGGTAGGCAAAGATCGCCAAGAAAGACCATCTGTCTCTTTGGAAAGGAATATCTGCAAGTCCTTAATCTGCTTCAGTTACACGATAACACACAATTTAACATAATCTTACTTGCATCCTTCATACTAAAATAAATCTCTTTTCAGTGTTTTCTTCTTATTTTGTATAGCAGTAGGCATCCACAGCATAGGAGTTATACTCTGCAAAAATAGAGAAGGAGCAATAGGTTCATATCTGCTCATTATCTCTGGACTTGTTTTTGTCTACATACTTTGTGAATTGCAGTTGCAATTAATTACCTTTACCGTTGAACAGAGCTGAGGTGAATTCATCTCTGTGAATTTGAATTCTTCAGGGACAAGCAGACCTCATAAAGCCTAGTAGACCTATTATCATCTTAAGGGGCTACATTTATTATTGCACAGGACCTCTGTAAGTGTTGGTTTGTTTTATGATAATGAACTGAGGTGGGGACACAACCTGGGGAAGTCCTTTAAATTTCTGGCTAGGAATTATTCCAGGGTCCCATTTCCTAAATGCTAACTGATTTATCAACTCATGATAAACACAGTGAAACCCTACTGTCAAACCCCATCAGCACATTTAGTTCAGGATTAGATAACTCAGGTGTATATGCTAGTTCCAACCACTTAGCCTAGCTTCATTTTCTGAACATACACTAATAGCTGACTCACATACTGGACCACAATAAAATGAGCTGGATACTCGTGCTCTCTGCAGCTGCAGCTGATGATGAAATAAAATGTCAGATCAAGATATGATTGACCTAAATAATCAAGAGCATGAGTTCACAGGAAATCCTGAAATGGATCAGCTTGTTATAAATTCCAGTTTACATGTATATGCTTTTCAAAATGAGAGAGTACTGCACCATGTCAGGTGTTCACACAATAGCAACTTAAAATATCTTTCTTTTAACTTGTGTACCTTACTGATGAACTGCACTTCCCCTGAAACCCGAACAGTGATGGCCCCTTAGATGATACTAATTACAATAAATATTATACCAACCTTACCCATTTCCTGCAATTGTGTCCCTCATCAAACCTTTCTTTCTCTCACATAAATATGATCAAAATTAAAATAACATTTACAAATGTACAGTTCTTAATGGAGCACAGTCTCACACCAGATACAGATCCTCTGTTGAGTCCTGTGTGCATGTTTTCCGCCTCCTCACCCATGATGCTACCCACCGTGCGCCCAGTGAGATTTACCACTTTACACTATTTGCTCTGGAGTGTGTAGCCATTGTCAGCCCGAGTGAAATCCAGGGCTGTTGCTGCTTCACGCAATCCACCTCAAGCACCAAAAGACCCTGTTCCATCATCTAAAGTGTGTGTCACTACGTTCAGTTCAACAGGGTTCCAGTTTTCTTTCCAGTACACTTTTGATTGCTCCTTCTTTTCTTTTCCTTCTGCCTTTTGGTAGTTGCTATACTTTTTGGGCTTTCAGACCAGAATAGCTGGCGGCCTTTTTGCTACATTACTACTGCTTCTTTCCCTGTTTTTCTATTCCTTTCTTTCTTGGCATACTTTCTTCTGGTAGTATTCTGCAGCATATTCCTATATTTTTATATGCCTTCGGTTCAGAGCCATGCTCATATGACACTGTGGCATCAATCCTTCACAACGTCCAGTCAGTCATTTCACAGTTCAAGCATCAGGCATTTCTGAACATACTCTACTGGACTACAGGCTGTATGAAATTCATGGAATGTGCCATCATTGATCATGTTCTCCATCATTATCCAGTGTGGGTACGTCTACATGTAACTACACCCAGTGTGGTTACGTCTCCACGTAACTACACCCAGTGTGGTTATGTCTACATATGACTACACCCAGTGTGGTTACGTTTGGACATGTCTTTCCACAGAATTGCTTGATAGGGCTCAGTTGTGGAAAAATAGTTTCTATTTGAGGGCTGAAAACCGATGGTTTTCCACCCTCCCTTTAACTGGGAGTCAGGTGTGACAGTCTGACCAATCAGTAGCATTAATTGATCAGTTAATGGCCTGGGAGAAAATAAATTATAATAATAAAGGCATACGCACATCCAAAATTTAGCGCAGGTGCCTGGTAAAAGAGAAGAATAATGCAAAACAAGAGTGTATGTGTGTATTTCCTAGGACCACTTGCATGATGACCGTCCGGTGACCAACGTGTAATGTTACGTATTCCAGAATCAATTAAGAAGGAGTTGCTGATGTGTCACTATTGTCTATTTATACAGGTGTACTCACATGACCACCTTTACCTGTCGAAGAACGAAATGGTCGAAACGTTGTCACTGCTCACAGATTTTAGTTAAATAAAAATCACTTGGGAGCATAATAGCAGTGTGCTGGTATTTTCTTGTTTTGCATTATTCTGAGAGAAAAGAAAACCAGGGCCAGATTAGGATTTGGGGGCCAGATTTGAGTATCTGCTGTCTTTTTAAAATACTTTTTACTGCCCTAGATCTAAAGATAGACCTTAAATATGTCAAAAACATTTATAGCATTCGGTTATCAATCTCACATTTGGCAAATCTGTAAACCTGGCATAGTCTAGATTTGTGCACAGTTTCACAGACTTTCTGTTGGTGCCTGGCTATGCCCAGACCCATCTAATGGGATAAATGCTGCTATTGTGTCAGTTGTGTTTTAATTACATTTTTTTTAAATGTAAAGGTTGTTACATCGTAGATTCTGTAGATCAGCAATTCACTTCTGTGCTTGCTCCTTTCGAACGTGGGTCACATCTAATCCACATTAATTATTGGCCACAACTTTTCCAAGTTGAAAAAGGGTTAAGCTGGTTTTTATTAACCAAACTTAGATATACACTGTATTTTTAGTTAGCCTCCCGGTGTTAATGTGCAAGTTGTATGTTTATACTCTCTGCCACAGCTATGCCTCACTTAGATGTAGCATGTAAGTTTGGTTCAAGTAAGAGCAAACTGTCAAAATGGCTTCCTTTTTGTATGCTCTGTACAAAATGAAGCGCAATACAAATTCCCTCCTCGGGCAAATGGGAATGGAGGCTTTAATTTTACTTTTCTGAAGCTTAGGTTACGCAAAAGCCCTGAGTGCAAGTCCCACTGTGGGGTGGTTCATCTTTGCTCAAATGGATAATTAACCATGGTTCCTTTCCCAACCGCCCTCAGATGTCCCGTCAACCTCTCAATGGGCTGGAGATTTCTTCAGGGAAAGCTCAGGGAAAAGCAAGTTACACAAGTAATCAATCCCTGGCTGCAAAACTCCATCTGCTGCTATCGATGAAAAGCGGTTTCAGGAGTTTCTGTGGTTAATATTATAGGCTCAATGGGTTATATTAATAGCAGTGGTTTCCCTCAGGCTATCGGCATATTTTATTTACGGAGCAAAATAAATTAAGCTCCCATTTCTGCTCTGGGCCTTCAAAGCAAATAATTGAGTTTCAGTGTTTGTATTATAGAGGATTTTAAAAATACATTAACCGGTATTAATGCGTTCATGTTTTATGTTTTAAATGGCTTCGGAAATGGTCGTGACACTGAAGGTTCATTGCTTCCAACATACCTGTATTTGGGAGGTTGGGTTGATCTTAGCTAACATGTCCACAACACATCAAACACGCTTTTGTATTATTTGCATAAAATATCCCTTGTATTAAGTAGGGAAAGTATGGACACTGCAAACTTTCTGTTACTATTTTCTGTACTGGGGCAGCACATTTGATGGTGACTTTAATCCATTTCACCGCACCGTTGGGCACCTATTGAAAATGTGGTTTTACACCTGGTTTCCAGGCTGATTTTCCTGTCTGCCCTACATTTCTATATGAATATATCTGCCTATCTCCCCATCCATCTCTCGACCTTGTCTGCCCACTATCTGGCTATGTGTTGGTGTTTGAAAGCTGTTATATATGCGTGTGGGTTGCCAGAGAGGGGCAGCGGGGTTTGCGGTTGCAGTCTGTTTGGGCGCGTGTGATGTCGGGGCTGATTCTGCGGCGCTTGTTTCCCCCACAGTGGGGGATGCTCGACAGGCCATGGGGCGCTGGGAGACTCCCCATCTGGCTCTTCTCAGCGTACCTGGGGGAGAGATTGCTGGAGATCGCTGGGAGCTATTTTTGTTCCTTCTAGAATAAACAGCTCCTGCTTGCCAACTGTGTGTCTGGGGAGTGCCATTGTATGTAATAGGTCTGACAGAAAACCCTATGAGCACATAAGGGTTTGTCTAAATCCTAGGCATTATTACGATTGATTACGAGAATGATGAGCGCTGTTGTCACCGTGCATGATCATTTTGAATGCAGAACCCATGGTCTAGTCGTGCAGATACGAAATGGAGATGGGAACAATGCATAGGGCAGCTTGAATGTTTTTACAAATACTCTTTTAGCTGGGCTTTAGCTTACCAAACAGTATTCCATGCTGTACATCATTTTTGCATGTGTCACGGGTCAGTCGGGCCATCACTGCGTAATAAAGACTAGGATACTATAGAAATACACAGGTATTTAAATTTTTCTGTAAACCTGAGTAACGTACCACTGATGGTGATAAATCATGGTAACAAATTTTCACCTTATCTAACTGAACATATAGATGCCTTCACAGGATGTGACCTTGGAATGCTACGTTTTGCCCAACCATGCCTTTACTGAGTTTAGATGTTTCATAGAACAAACTCTTTTGTGCCATTTACATAGATTGGTTGAAGCTACACTTTAGCGGATTGATCCAGTAATAAGGCTTTCATTCCCCACTTTTCAGCATTCTACAATGAGAGCAAAGGCTTCTTAGCAGCTTAGGGAAACAAAATCCCTCTTAATCACTTCACTTGTAATTCAGCAGGCATGGATAATAGAATGCTTAGACGAAATCAAAGCACCTGCCATTGGCCGATTTCTCTTACATTATTTATTTACCTCTTTGATTATAATTCCCTGCAAATGTAAATCAGGAAGGGTTATCCAACTGTTCAGCGAAGCTTGTGGTGGTAGTGGTGGCAGTGTGTGTGTGTGCGTGTGTGTGTGTGTGTGGAGGGGGGGTATTTGTGTGAGAGAGAGAGTGTGTGTGCGTGTGCGCACGTGTGTGTGTTGTGTGTGTGCGTATGTGTGAGAGAGAGAGAGTGTGTGTGCATGTGTGCGTGTGTGCACGTGTGTATGTGCACTTGCGTGCGTGTGTATGTGTGCACGTGCGTGTGTGTGTGTGTGTGTGTGTGCACATGCATCCGTGTGTGTATATGCGTGTGTTTGCGTGCGTGTGTGTATGTGTGCTTGCTGCATTGAGAAGGCAGAGAGGAATGTGTCTTTGTAAAGAAATGGATAGCATGAGGTTTGGCTTTCCTTTGGGGTAAGCTCCATATCAACAAGCATGTACTCATAAATATTCTTATGTGCCCTTGTGCAGCACTGGAGAGGCAAACAATTGTATACCTTCTGTGTGACTCTAGCATCATTTTTCTTCTCTGATCTTCCACGACCACTTCAACCTGCCTACTTCTGATAGCTAACGAGGGCTGAGTAACAGATAAGAGCAAATGCAACTGTAGAAGAAGCCCCCATCGATCTGTTGTCTTTCCGGTTCCATGGGAAGGATCTCACTGAGCAGCGTCTCTTTCTCAGAGTCGTTCAGCTGCTTCACGTTATCCAGGTTATTCCAGCCGCTCTCCATGTTAAAAGTGAATGGATTGTGTTGTCTTTCCTGGAGGAGGTGGCGGGGGCAGGTGTCTCGTCTCATTGAAGCTGACGGTGGGGTGTTGAGGGTGGGGGAGGGGGAGGAGGAGGGGGAGGGGGGTCATCCTGCGAAGGGAGCGAAGGCTCCTCCTTCAGTGAGCCCTCGAGGGGCTCTGTGTCTGAAGGGCTCAGGTGAAGGGGGTTGTCCGCTGTCTCCAGATACTCACTGTCCATCACTATCTGCTCCGCTGGAGCTGCCAGGGCAACCAGCGCCAGGCAGAATGTTGTTTACTCCCGCAGCTTAGACCACACAACTGCCACGGAAGGGTCTGGAGAAAGGCAGAAGCCCCCAGGGCCGGGGTATCAGTGAAATGTGTTTGGTTCTGGTTCTGCCGGATTTTTGAGTGTCAGGTCATTTTATTATCATTCTATTATCCATAATCAGATTGTGCCTCACGTCTAATAAGACCACATTTCTCTTTGTCCTTGACTTGCATTTTATTTTTTTTGTGATCCATTGTATTTTTCCAGCAACAATTTCTATGCATGGTCTTGAAGAGCTACAGTCACCTCCAAAATGATTTTCACTCTTGATAAGGATAAACAAAAAACACCCAGTTTCAAAGTTCCCATGTCGAAATGGAAGTAAAAACGAAGATTTTTGGCCACACACATCAGCAGGGGGGTTTGACATCTCAGGATTGTGTTGAAACAGACGTACTGTAATACCTACAGTGAAATACGGTGGTAGATCCATGATGTTATAAGGTGGGTTTGCACCCCTGCAGCTCTTGCTGAGGTCAATGGATTTGTGAACCCCAGCAAGTACTAGCAATTGCATTTTGGCTGTAGTGAATCTGGGTGTCAGTCATAACCTTGTGAGACCTGGCAGAAAAAAAAGTTTAAGTATTAAAATGTTTTGACAAAATACACGTGTCTTGTGTGGTAAAAACACGTTGCAGTGAAAAGATTTCTTTAATTTTTAGTGATTGTCACTGAAGTGTAGGTTTCAGCATAATAGAATATATGGTTAAAAAGATACAAAAAATGACGAGAGATCAACAGATTAACTGATTAACATTTTGCAGATGTGTTATTGTGGTGGAGCACTGAAAGGGTTCAGCTCAGCTATGTTACTGTGTCTGTCTCAGTGTCAGTGTCAGGGGCAGTCTCTCTATTTCCGGCTCTGGGTGGGTTCTGTAGCCCTTTTTACAATGTCTTAATGAAGCTGTTTTGGTATTCAGCTTTATCTTCTCCAGAATTGAAAGCATGCAAAACTGGAACACTGCCAATGAAATATTGAGGAACGGAAACCATTCATGTGATGCCCTCCCCCTCCCCTCCCCTCCCCCCCTCCCCCCCCCCCTGCATATTTTGATGCTTCTCCCGTCCTTTTGAGGCAGGTTCGATATCGGGTGTCGAGAGAAGCGCGGCAGAGTGATGGGGGGAGGGGGGAGGGGGGTTTTAGACAAACAAACAAACATGCATAATGAATTGTCCTTGTTCTGAAAAGACTGATGTTGGTGTTTTATCGCTCAGACGCTGAAAAAGTCTAAGGGGATGTGCACGCCCCCCCTTGTGTTTTCACATTCTTGTACATTCCGAGAGGAGAGTATATTTTTGTACCTGCCTGCCTGCTGCAGTAAATGAGTCTGACAAGCTGTTTGCATGTGTACTGTCTACATCTTGTGACACACTCACCTTGCTCATGTCCTTGACTATTCATGCTAAGATCAGGTGTGTATTTGTATCTGAAAGTGGAAAGTTACATAAACTCCACCCCCCAACCCCCTAAATATGTCCTGTTTGCAAGATCAGTGAAAACATACTCAAAGCAATATTATGCAGTCCTAATATATTCTCCAGTATTTTTCATGTGGTTGCACGTCGTGCTTTTGAATTTGTTCTTCAAAACCCTATTGACCGATTAAAAATGACACACTAATTTGATTTTAAAATGTATCACTAGCAAGTTCACAAGTGTCAGTACACTAAAGAAGTGGCACAGGGAAACCAAGTGTGTACTTTATCCAGTTCCCCTGTGCATGCCTAGTAGTTTCCAGTACTGCACATCAGGGCTTTTGATGGCAGGGGTTATGTCTCTTTTAATGCCTCTAATGTCATTTATTGGGAGACTGAGCCGTCTTTCTTGCTTCTCATTTGATTCTTGCCGGAACTCGGGAGACGGAGCTGTCAGAAAGTCTGCCTAATTGGAGTGTGGCAGGGCGAGGTGGGGTCGGGGGGAGGGGGGGGGGGGTGGAGATGTAAGACAGCCGAAGCTGAGCTTGACGTATTTTGCTCCTGCACCTCTCTCCCCGTCTGCGGGTTTGGAGGATGAGGGTTTTTCATCACGAGCCGGAATAAGCGAGCATGGCAGAGTGTGCCCCGTCGTCCGTTTCTGTGCATCAGGTGTTGAGGCCGGGCCCGTCGGGGACACGTTCAAGAGGGCACCCCTTAATCAAACGATTTTATTTATTTATTTTTATTTTTTACAGTTTTACAATTTTTTTCTCTCTCTTTGGGTCTGTGACAAATAGCTGTGTGGTGGAAACGGGACAGCCGAGGCACGGGCGAAATTGGAAAGCTTTATTGTGACAGACACATTTGAGGTACAAAACACACCCTGGAGACCCTCCGACTGTGGCTGTGGGACAGATCTGAGAAGCCTCTGCCCAGGAACTGTTACACAGTGAATGCAAAGGCCTGACAGCTGGCCAGCGTGGAAAATAATCATGACATGGGCTGAAAGAGAGCTGTGGAAAAAGACAGAAAAGTGTGTTTTTAAAAGTGTACTTTAGTGTACAAAATTTAACAGTCACGTATAAAAAGTTTTTAGTTTAAGCTCTTCGCCATTTCAGATGCTCCTCTTCCTTTTTCTGTGGCAGTTCATCGCTGATGATCTTTCAATTCCTGGCAGGTCCTTCTGCAGCAGTGCATCCAGGAGCTTTATTAAAGTGAAGTACCTTTAACCTTGTGTCCAGGCCTCCTCCCTCTGTACCGGTGAAAGTGTTCTAGCCCTGTAGACTCTAAAGTCCAACACCATAAATTGCGCAAATATATAAATGGACACCGTGCCATTTAGGGTGTCAAGGACAAATGCCTTCAGTCCGGCCGAAATGGCTTTTCCTGGCACAAATTGACAGAGCGGATGTCGACTGCTTTGTAGATGTGGGCTGACATGTCACATCTTGGTCTGACTCTCCAAAGCAGATCTACCCCTCAAGATCATTAATTTTCATTGAATTGATTGAGTATGATTGACTTTATGTTTTTGAAACATTGATTTTTTTGTCAGGGAGACAGCTATTATCACAACTCTTGCTTTGGTGGCCCCAGTACTGTTGTATTCTTTGGTACAACACCAAAGGCCATGCAAAAACATTACAGAGAAAGCATTGAGTTCCTGACACCTAAGATCACTCTGATTATTGAAGGACAACTAGTCCTCAAATTCTCTGTTGACAGAGTATTGCTCAAAGTATTTACATGGATTCCAGTCCGGGCATGGTTTCTTGCCTTTACCACAAACATTGCCTCTGGATCCTTTTCATCTGGCAAATCTACGCCTGAGTTTCCATCAACATTTCTCATCAGAATTCTATCAGTCTGTGAGCTGCCTCCTAAAGCATGCTGGGTAGCAGGTGGAAATAAACTGTTATTGAATCCTGATTTCCAGAACGCAGGACTTTTCATTAATAGGCTCTTATTTCTTGTGAAAAGTCATTACGCTATGACTATGAAAACTCACCAAACTGTTCTTGAGTTGTTTACCTGATGCAAATCATCTCACTATCAAACTCACAAACATAATAGTTACATATTTATAGACTTGCCATTGTTGTTTTCTGTGCAATGTCCTTCCTGTAATAGATATCATTTTTCCCAATAAGGAAGAGGAAGTTTTCAAGGTTCCAACCCCACACCTTACAGTACATTACTGAAAAGTCCAAGCTGTCTTCTTACAGAGCCTAAACTTACAGTAGGAATTAACATAGCCGCTTGTGTGCGCTGGGAGATATGCTCAAACACAAATGCATTGAATGGCTGGGTCTCAGGAGTGTCTAGCTAGTGAATAATAATGTACAAATTTTCTGTCATTGGATTTACAGTTACATTGAACTATGATCGCTAGATAGCTTTACCAAAACAAAAAATATGAATAATAACTGCCACGTTGTGACATACAAATTTGGCTTCTGACATGCATTCTCACATACATCCATTACATGACGATCAACTTGTTTTCAATGCTCACCCCGGCTAGATTCGCAGATGCAACTGGTTCAGTCGCCGTTTGTTAGCAACACCCTACCTTTTCATATTGTTAGCTAACATTGGCGAACACAACCGGTGAACATAAGCTAACAGAAAAAATAAAAAAAATGTATATATTTGCAAACATTTGCAAATGTTCACCTTGTTGAATGCAACTCTGTATAATGTGTACCAGGATTTATACCACTTGACATGAATCCTCATTAGAATAATACATATACATTGTACCTGCTTTATTTTTGTATTTTGCATCTTACAGAAGACCTGGTATTGTGGGTTATTTATATTTATAGGTATATAGGTAACTGTGTTTTTTTTGAGTATCATGAAAGCTCAGATCCTTGGTTGCTTGCTGGTGCTTGTGAAGCACAATTAGTTGCAAGACAGTAGTTTTTATTGTCCTTTTTTTTTTTTTACCAATTAAGTAAATGTTAAATATCTAGTTGCATTCTGATAGAAGTGATTGTGTGCTAGAAGGATACAGATATCTAGATAATCAGATTGGATGACAGAGAAGGATGTGTGTGGCGCTGCAAAGATCAGAAATAAAATATGTGATGAAATGTGATTCGCGATGGTGATGGAGGAATGGTGTCAGTTTTAGCGATTGGGTTACAAAGGGTTAAAACATGAAGAATTCCCGCGAGCACGGAATCTTGGCTGGAATTTCTGTGGCTGCTTTTGAGACATCGAAATGCGAAGAAGGTCGCCACTGAGATGCAGCGCATCAAGCCAAGTTGGACAGCACTCATTTATCACGGGATTAATCCGAATCCTCTCCTGATTGGGTTTCCTTGTTTATGAAAAAAATGCATTGATTGGAAAGGCAGAGTAAGGAACACACAAGGTGGATTAATTATGTTTTAAATTGCTAGCGTGTGGGCTGCTGACCTGTCTCTCACGTTGCATACATGTGATATGCGATTGCTGCAGTTGAGGAGGGGGGGGGGAGGCGGGGAGGTGGTGGTACCCACAGGAAAATCGCTTTCCTCTTCGTGTAATACAATCACAGAATGAGCCGGAGGTTAGATTTCTCCACAGAACTAAGGGGATTCAAGGGCATTTTAAATGGTCTGTCGCCCACTAGGTGTATGCACTCAGCAGAATGCATCGTTGTCGTTAACATGTTTACATCCTGACACAAAATGTATGTTCAAGAAGACATTTCTCAATGTGTAAAACAGCCCCATGTCTGTAGAATGCCTACATTTATGACAGTGACGCTCTGTCTGTATCTTGTAAAGACAGTCAAGCTGTGACTGCATTTACATGCAAATGGTAGACCGTTCAGGGTGTTCTTTATGAGTCAATGTTTAGCCATATAATACCAGGCAAGTAAATTAGGTATTGAGGAAAGATTTTTAAAGCAAGACCCTACCGTTTGATATGAAGCTGCTTGAAAAGCTCTAAAGGCTGTACTACATGCTAAATCATGTCTCTTTAGACATGCCTGTAACTCGTCTGCATATCTATTCATGTGAATAGATAGATATGCAGACATTAAATTGAATGCATTAGGGATTCCCCTTTCCATTCCGGCAAAAGCTCCCCATTGGATAATATTATAATTATACTGATCTTATTTCCCTCATACATCATGGATCATGGGATGAAATTCCATTTTAATACATAGATGAATCAGCCTGGACGATAATGGCCTTACAGTGTGACACGAGTGTTAAATGAAGAAATAAAATGTCTTTTTGAAGTGAAAACTGCAAAAAGAGGATGCCAGTATAGCATTAGTACTTTAACAGTTTCTTATGATGATGGACTGGTACATTATATCTGAATATACAATGAGAGGAAGAGCTAAAATATTACTGGTTTTGTGTCTCTACACAGAGAACTGACTGATTTGGAACCTGTGCACATCGTTCTGTTTTGTCTTTCTTTCCACTAATTAGGAGTCTGGATCTGCTGTGTGTATAATACAGTCTTGGGTATATAGTAATTGTGTGTTCAGCCAGCAGTCTTGACCTATGGGTCACAATCTATCTCTGGGATTCTAAAAACAGTCTCTCTCTCCCTCTCTCTCTCTGTCTCTCTCTCTCTCCCCCTCCATTTCTCACCCCCCCCTCTCGCTCTCTCTCTCTCACACACACTCACTCACTCACTCATTCACACACTCACACACAGATGTCTGTACACATGAGCTCACAAACAGACGTCTGTACATGTGAGCTCACACACACTTGCAAACTAGTTCACACATGGGCTCTCAGGTACACACACACACATGCACGTACATGCATGCATGCACTTAAACAGAAATACACACACGCATGCACGCACACACGCACACACGCACACACGCACACACGCACACACGCACACACGCACACACGCACACACACAGCAGATTGTGTCCAAGGTGAGCCGTATCTTTCTGCCCTGATTCGTAACCTGTTGCTTTTTTTTCTCCTTTTCCAGTGGGATTCCAGGAAAGAAATGCGGGACCATTATATTTACAGCTGAGGAGCTCAGCAACTGCCGGGTCTGTACTGCGCGGCGAACTCATTTGCATGGCCACATGCATGCATACTGTACACACCTATGCACTCCCACAGTGCTCACATAGAGTCACCCCCCTGAAGCTGTACACTGTCATAAACGCTCATGCAAATTGCATGAATACTGTATATATACACATTTACTCTAAGTACACTTATGTACGCAAGTCATATTCATATGCAGTGCTTTCTTTAGCAGATCAATTAGTTCAGTATGAAAGATGGAGCACAGCAGGAGGCGAGACCTGAGGTGCTATTTGAGAGCGAGAGGTTAGCGACCAAAGAGTCCACACGGAGAATTCCCAGAGTTTTTTCTCCTCATGTCCTCTAATTGATTCCTCGTTTTCTGCCTGAATGCATGTTGCAATGTCTTAGCAACTGGTACCACCACCTTTGTATTATCTCTTTATTTATTTATCCTTTCATTTTGAAAACAAGATGGTAGGTTGTTTGTTCTTATTTCATTTCTAATGGAATTTTGCTTCATTGTTGAGTAGGCTATATCTTAAAACCTTGTTTGGAAAATACATTTTATAGCCCACTTTTTCTTTGCTAAATTCTTTTTGCTTGCTAAATTCTAAATATTTTAAAGATCGCATGCCTGTGTTGTATCAGTGGAAAATTTCTTGATCAACCTTTGAAGCATATAAGCCACAGGAGGACACTACCCAGTGATTCAGTTGAACAAATGGGGTCTCCCCTGCCTTTACCTCTGCCCCCCCCCCTTCCCCGGAGGTACCCAGGCCTCCTCCATGCTGTTCTTGGTAATGCAGAACTTTCAGGGAATGATTTCTTAAAACTTGAAGTGCACAGCTATATATCTTCTCTTGAACTCCATCCTGGAATCCACACATTCCTCCCTCTTACTGAGCACAAATGAGAAAGTGTGCCTGCATAATGAAGATGCAATCAGCCATACATATTAATGAGTTATGTCCTATTCTTCTGCTTTAGCAAAACCATTTGAATTATGAATCAGCCTCGTGTTCCTCGGTGGGTGAATGATTGTTGAGGCTCAGTTAGGAAGGGACATGTTTATCAGGGCCATGATTAAACAGTACACAGTGCGGAAATAGAGAGAAGTGCTTGGAACTGATTAATCGCAAAAATTCTGCCTTTGGGGTTGATTTCACTTTGTAATTATATTCAACTGTTATGCTTTTCTTTGGAAATGCAACTTGATTAAGGAATCACCAAAGTTAACTTATCAAATTGTGTATGTGAAGAAAATTACATAACACATGAATTTATCCCTAAGTCAAAAACCTTTTTTTGAATGAATCTGGGCCAATGTAGCCTCCAGGCTGATGAAAATGAATCTAACAACTTTAATTGTAACATTTCTGCTGCCAAAATTGGGTAGCTCAAGGTGATTTGGGGTTTCCCTTGGTTTTTATGCATGCCTGTTGATCTGCGATTATTGCATGAATTTTGAATCGATCGCTTTTCTAGAAGGGTAGAAACCCTGCCCCTACCAGCACTGCCTCAGCAAAAGTCTCATGGGAGAGACCAGAAGACCTCTAGAGGTCAGAGGTCACAGGTCAGGATAGAATAGATCCTCCTTCAACTGAATAACTGGGTAGCATCCTTCACTTGCCACCACTGATGTGGGGGAGGCGATGTGGGTGACTCCAGTGGGCATAATGCAGAGCGACTTTCATTTCACTCTGCACAAATTCACAGCCTGGTGTGGAAGGCATACGCCATGCTCCTTGTTCACGGTCAGTTTGGTCGTGTGTGTGGTGGGAACCTAAAGTAAGCATGCAGAAATGGATTTCTGCACCACTGAACTGTACTGCACAGCCGTACCATCTGTTGTGGAAAACATATTACTGCATGTGTCAGTATAAAATAAACATAAAGTCTGGAATATAATGCATAATACATAACTTAACTTAAACAATGTCATTATTGCCTCTTTCAGACATATAATGTGCACAGATGGTTGTGTATTTCAGAATAAAAATTAAATTTTAACCATATTTACTGCATACAAAGCACATGTTCGTATTAGAAAGGGTGTATGTTTTATCGTATGCAGAATATTCACAGGTTCAGAACCAGCATGCTTTCACACGGAAGACAGGGTTTTGCGTGTGCATTATGAGCATTAGGGAGAAATTCAATCAAACCTCAGAGTGGCTGAAATCTAACAAGTTTAAGCAAGTGAAACATATCTTTATTCATATCTTAAATAAAGAATTTATAACAATTCCATGGAGTCAGACTGGATGGTTAAGACCAAAACTCTTTGTAGTGAAACTGACTTCCTCTTGCTATGTTGTGATAATGCCCCCTTTGGTTTGAGAATCACAACCATATAACGTAAATGAAACCTGCAGCCATGGGTGGCTAATACTACTGAACGACTGGGTCTGCATCTTTTTGCTTTCAGCTAAATAGCCAGCAGTCAGTTAAGACCAAAGAAACCAGATGCGGTGCAGTTAGCAAATTAACTGATCCATTAAATGCAGAGTAACAGCAAAAAACAGTCCACCCTACTGCCTGATAATATCCAATGTATGAAAATACTCCAAATTGAATATTTTCATAGTGCTTCCTTCAGATGTTCCTCCTTCCTCATTCATCATGTGGGCTGCTGTACATGGTGACTTTTGACACCGATGTGGACTGTGTAGATAGTTTGCCGAATAGAGTTTTCATGGCACACTTATCTTTCACGTTTGGTTTTCTTATTTCTTAATTTCCACCTGCTGGTAAATATGCAGTTTGATCCCATAATTCTTTTTTAATTTGATTTTCTACCAAAAAGTGGCTGGTGGGAAATTAATTATTTAGGAAACAATAATGGAGTGTTGTAAATGTAGTTTTCACAGGGCAATTCTCCAAGAAAGATAACATTATTTTATATTCACTGAACAGAAGGTTCTGAGGGGTTGTTTGTTTTTTCCACATTTGTACCATAACTTACCTCCCAAGTACCTTTTTTTAATCTTGCCTTATTTGTTCATTTTCTCTTTTTTCTGTATTTTCAGGACATTGCTACCATGCAGCTTTGTGCCAATAAACTGGATAAGAAGGACTTCTTTGGAAAGTCTGACCCCTTCCTGGTGTTCTACCGCAGCAATGAGGATGGGACGTGAGTGCAGCCTGAGTGGAAGCCAGGCCTGTTGGGCCGGGCACCATCTGTCACTGGGCCTTCGTCTTTAAGCTAGGCTCTGTGTTCCAGTTCAGTCCTGTTCTGTGTTTCAGTTCAGTCCTGTTCTGTGTTCCAGTTCAGTCCTGTTCTGTGTTCCAGTTCAGTCCTGCTCTGTGTTCCAGTTCAGTCCTGCTCTGTGTTTCAGTTCAGTCCTGCTCTGTGTTCCAGTTCAGTCCTGCTCTGTGTTCCAGTTCAGTCCTGTTCTGTGTTCCAGTTTAGCCCTGCTATCTGTGTTTCTGCATGGCTCTGTGCTCTGTGTTTCAGCATACTGTAGCTCTGTGTTTCTGTACGTCTGTGCTCTGTTTCAGTATGTGTCTGCTCTGTGTTTCAGTATGTCTGTGCTCTGTGTTTCAGTATGTCTCTGTGCTCTGTTTCAGTATGTGTCTGTGCTCTGTGTTTTAGTATGTCTGTGCTCTGTTTCAGTATGAGTTTGCGCTCTGTGTTTCAGCATGTCTCTGTGCTCTGTTTCAATATATACTGTAGCTCTGTGCTTCACTGTGCATGTATGCTCTGTTTCCCAGGTTCACTATCTGCCACAAGACAGAGGTGATCAAAAACACCCTGAACCCGGTGTGGCAGCCCTTCACCATCCCCGTGCGCGCTCTGTGCAACGGCGACTATGACAGGTGAGCGAGCAGCGTGGGACGGGCGAGCGAGCAGCAGAGGTGCAGAGGCTCGCTCTGCTGACCACCAGGCACAATGCATTAGCAGGCATTCCGGGCGGCTGTCATTAGACGCAGACAGGCCCTCACCCCCATCTCCCGGGCCTTTAATCATCCAGGGAGTCCTGAGGGTGGCGCCACACTCTGCTCGCACACTCAGAGTAACATCGGCATTCTGCCGCCTCGGCCCCGCGGGCCAGCGCCGGCACTATCGGAATTAACCGAGAGGATCAGCGCTCTGCTCTCAGCTAGCTTGGCTGTTGAGAGGAAGAGCCAACCGTTACGCTACGAGTAGCTTTGCTCTCGCATTTTAAGTACAAAAGAGCCAAGAGGAGAGAAATGAGATGAGACGGAAACCAGCATGGGTAAACTTCATAAGCCCCTCTACATTTCCTCACTGTAACGAAGATTGAGGGAACCTTTAAGCTGAGGTGTGTGTGTGTGCGTCCGAGCGTGTTTGTGTGCGTACGTGTGTGTGTGTTTGCATGCATGTGTGTGTATGTGTGTGTTTGCATGTGTGCTTTAGTTTGAGATAAAGACAATGAGATTCACTGCTTATCTGCCAGCTCCAGTTACTGTAAGCAGGGCTAAAGCCTGGCAACCCTGCGAGCCAGAATAAGTACATGCACAAGAGTCAAGGGAATGTTCAGAATTATTTTACTAAGCCTTTTTTTCTTTTAATATTTTAATCCTGCAAGTACTTTGGTTCTTTTAAAACTGGGAAAATGTAGTCTGGGCTCCAGAAAATGGTGTATGTTTACTAATGAAAAAACATATTTTCAATGCCTTCATATCCTCATCAGGAAATACCTGACTGGGATACGGTGTCAAAATGCTGTTTTTCCGTTTTTTTATTAATGTACGTATACAGTTACCGAGCTTCGATAACCTTAACTTATGTTACTTCCCACCTACCTCATGGTCTGTACCTTATTCAGATGCGCATTCATTTTTAATCTAAAGTGCAGTGTAACATTTCCCATGCTACCGCTAATGGTTATTTCTGCAAAAAAACACATTTTATTTCCTCTTGAATTAGCGTGAATTATTTCTGGAGTGTAATGGCCTCTATTAATCTGCAGAAAGCACTCATAAGCCCCATGTTCTTTAGTCAGCAGGAATAATTTGAGGCTTTCCGCGGCACGTTGCGGCAGAGAGTCGCACCTGTGGCTCCGCTGTGCTGTGAGGGTTGCAGCATGTTTGTCTTCATACAGCAGCACCTGAAATGCACAAATCCCAATGCGGAGATAACTGTGCACAGCTTAGACTGTGTCAGATTCCAGGTGCTCGTTTCTTATTGAAGGTGATTTGAGACCTGCTGGAACTGGGGCTTCACCCCCCTCTCTTTTCGATTCTTTCTGCACTTTTCTCCTCCTGTCCATTTTGTGCCTTTTCTACATTCGTTCTCGTTATTTACCTCAAATCTTTATTTCTGTGCTTTTTTTCCCCACCCCCGCCCTGCCAGAACGGTGAAGGTGGACGTGTATGATTGGGACAGAGATGGAAGGTAATTTCAACTCCCCTCCATTCCCCGGCCTATTGTTGACATTCCTCTCTCTCGCTCAATTGGCCCCTGCCTTTGTGAGTTCACTGCCCACGGGACTGTGAGCGTCAGTTTCACTGTGTCTGGAAATGACACTAATGGTTTTAGCGATTTTCTTTGGAATGTGTCTATATTAAAAACAAATGTAACCCCCTCAGTCTCTTTTAGAAGACTACAGTACAGTTTCCTGTGGCGTATATAATTCCTTCAAAGTCAATGTGCATCAGTTCCCACCTTGGTAGATTTAGTCCCCCTGGGGAATTATCTGCTCTGGCTATTAATGCAATTTGTACAACAAAATACCTTTATCTCATGCATGTTTCATGTCATACATTTCTTTCCATCCAGTTCCTCCCTCAGCACATGGGGACATGTCATTTCTGCGCCGTACCTTTTCCACTGAGTGGAGAAACATGACAACCAGTAATCAAACTAACCATAACGTTTACACTAGAACGCTGCTCTATGGGTATAAAAATCCTTTTCATCTACTTATTGTATCTAGTCAGTGCTGTCCCCAGCTGTACATACAGTAAGCACACTATACCACAGCTAAAAATTTTAATTCAACTGCCTAACAAACATAAAAAGTCTGTATATCAATGTCTAACAATCTATTTAATGGGCGAGGCAGTATGTATGCTACAGTTACTACTACTTTATTATTTTTTGCGTACCTGCCGTCATCCCTGTTTCTGGTTATAAATTCAAACTAGTGTTACGTCTTTGACTTCTCTTGCAACAATGACCAGTGAATTTGAAAGTATACAAGATTTTTTAAAAACCTAGGACAAAACTCAGTTGTAGTGTACTAAATGTTTCCCCATTAGATATTCAGTCCCTCGGCTGTGGTTTAAAGAGCACCCAACACATACTGTAAGAGAGCGTTACAGAGTGGCACTTAAATCCTTGAGTCACATTACTGGGGGGGTTATATAGGGAATGAGACTCTCGTCTGACCGTCTCCTCCCTCCGCTCTCCTCCTACGCACCTCCTCCCAGCTCTCCGGTGAGTTCACCTCCTGAGGAGTGAACCGGCTTGCTCTTTGATAATGTCACTTCAGATCTTGTGCCGTCTATAAATATTCCTGCCGCGATCCCGGAGTATCAAACATTCCAAGCAAAATTCCACAGCGCTTCAGGGGCATTAGGGAGGTGCACTGAAGAGACATGCATATCTCTGTTTTCCATAGTACGTGTATATTTTTATATTATATTTCTACCCAATTATTTCAGCAAGGTGAAAAGCAGGGTGTCTGAGCGGGGAGCGGGGGCGAGGCATGCTTGCTCAAAGATGTCTGTGTGAGGAACGAGGTTCAGGTACAAAGACTGCGTAGGGAGGAGAATGTGTTCATGTGTCTCAACCTTCTCTCGCTCCCCTATCAAATTCCCCATTTTACCCCCCCCCCCACACAGCCACGACTTCATCGGTGAGTTCACCACCAGCTACAGAGAGCTGTCTCGGGGTCAAAGCCAGTTCAATGTGTATGAGGTAGGAGAGAAACTGCCAGGAGGTGCCACAGTACTTCTTTCAGGTTATCAATGTTTACACTGAGCCTGTAAGGTTTATCTTTGAAACCTATGACTTGTGTTTGGATAACTGTATAATATTTTCCACCTGTCACTCATATACCTATGAATTCTTTTGTTCTTTTTTTTCCCGCCACGTTAGGTTTTAAACCCTAAAAAGAAAGGCAAAAAGAAAAAATACGTCAATTCCGGCACAGTGAGTAACAAATTCGCAATCTGCCTGTCGCACGCCGAAAATTGCAGTGAATTGTCTGTCGTCGTGATATTCCAACGAGGTCTAATGTAGCCTTTCTTCCACTGCTGTTTCCAGGTGACACTGCTGTCCTTCAAAGTGGAGTCTGAGTATACGTTTGTGGATTTCATCCGGGGAGGGTAAGGGGAATGCTAATCACGCCGATGTTCTTTAAGCGCCCCGTGACTCAGTGGACTTACAGCTATCAGCGGAATGATCAGATGCTTAGGCACCGCGCTGCGTGGTGTACCGCGGTCTCCCTGTCAGATAACACCGCGGTGAAATAGCAGGCGTTGATACGGTGCTTAACCAAATTACTGTGGGGCTTGGGGCCTGATACAGATTTATAGCCAGTCAGGATTTGGGTGACACTTCTGACATGAATAATGTTCGTGGCGAAATGATTAAAGAGCACTGTGATAATTTCTCTGAGAAGTGATAAACTATCTGCCTCGCTGATCTCGCGTATGTCTCTGTTCGGTCTGTTGAACACTTGATTTTAATTCTGTGTCATTTTTGTGCGTGCTATTTTTATTTTTGTATTTCTTGAGTTTGTTCAAGCTTTAGAATGCATTCAACGTGCATTTAATTATTTATATTTCTTTTCTTAAATTATTATTACTTTTGTTTGTAAAAATGTTCCTATGAAAAAACAATATGAGATTCATGACACATGTGCAGACCTTTGTTTTTGTGCATATCCCAGGTGTATGAAATGATGAATGCTGGCTGTTTGTAAATTTCATGCATAATCCTGTTCATGTGATTTGCATAAGGAAACAGCCATGAACAAATACAGATAAAAACTGATGAATGCCAGAAATGTACTTGAAAGCGTTCTTACACGCAGTTTGCAATCAAATGTGATCGTGCACATGTTTTGTGAATGAGGCCCAACGTGTTTTCAATAGGAATATTATTTAGGATATCTTTTAGAACTTTCACTCATTTCAGCTGAGAATCCCAGTACACTGTATTGCGGCCCAGCTTACCATGTGACATCACAGACTGCTTTCATAAATTAAAAGCAACTGCCAATAAATTATGATCTCGACATTTCCTTTAGTTCTGTGTCTGTGTGCTTTTCATCTGTGTCAGCGGTTCCCAACTCTTGGGGGAAAACTACAGTGTCTGCTCTTCCTATTACTTTGCAGTTGTCAGCTTTTAATCACAGAGTTGATTTGCCACACCTGGTTGTTTGAATCTGATTAGCTTGTTATTTTCATGTGAAAATGAATGTTCTGGCTCTCTAGAGGGCCAGGTTTTGGGGTATCCTGATCCTCAAGTACAACTATTAAATATATGTATAATTTAATTTCACTTCTAAGGTTCATCTGTTTATTTTTATATATTATACTATGTATATTAACCTGTTTATCTATTTTTGAGTCCATTGATTCAGATGAAATTATGATATAACTGGGTGCTTAATCAAATCACAAAATTGCATTATCTTCCATGCAGTGATATAAACATTATTTCTTTGTTGCTGTATCTACCATTCTTATTGTTATTTTACCTCTGACCTCAGTAAAATGCTATTAACTGCTATTTACTGATACAGCATAAGTATACAGTATGAAAATTGTTCATCAATAGTGGGAGTTTTCATTTTTATAGCTGTCCAAATTATGCATGAACCTGAAAAAACACAAACTAGCAAACATTTTGCATTGTGCATTTTGCTGTGTTTTTTTTATTTTTTTATTTTATTTTCAATGTTTATGTTTCTCCAGGACTCAACTCAACTTCACTGTCGCCATAGACTTCACTGCATCTAATGGTAAATCTTACTCCATGTTAACCCAACTGTGCCATACAGCAACTGTGAAAGTAAGGAGAATGCCAGTGTACAAAAATCTAGAATAAAACCGATGGCTCTTGTTATTTGCAAGAAACATATTTGCATAAAGTACTTTCTGTGTTGCTTATTTTGTGTTACTAGCAGTTGGTTTGAATGTGTGTATGAGCATTTCCCAATTTTGTTGTCTCTAAATTAATACTTGTTAATCCTCACAATGTGTTTTGCCAGGTTATTAGACACTGGGTTGTCGTTCATTTATTTTTCTGGACTGAAGGTTTTTATTCTTGGCATTTCAAGATTGACAGTAATGGAAATCTACAGCAAAGGCCCTATATCACTGAAGGAGGACTGGCGACTGAGCGAGCGAGGTTTGATTTGTGTCCTGGGTCTCTGACAGGAAACCCATCTCAGCCCACCTCTCTGCACTACATGAACCCCTACCAGATGAATGCCTACGCCATGGCCCTCAAGGCCGTGGGCGAAATCATCCAGGACTACGACAGCGACAAGCTCTTCCCCGCCTACGGGTTCGGAGCCAAACTGCCCCCCGACGGCAAGATCTCACACGTGTTCCCTCTGGTAAGGTACCAGTTTTATTGTATTTTTTTAGCTGAAGTGTCTAAAGTTTTTTTCTACTTAAATAAAATAAATATATATAACTTCGTACTTTCAGTTTTATACAATGGATAGGTAATTCAATAATATTCATGGGAGTTGTGAATAGTCATGTACCAGTAATTTATTAAAAATGATAACATGCTGGAAATATATACAATTGCTGGATAAGAAACTTACAAGTAAATCCCTTGATTATGTATAAGCACACTGGCTAGAATAGCTAGTTAATCTATGAAGTGGTTGTCAGTTTGAGCAAATGTGTGGACAATAGGGAGTAGAAAATTTCATAATCACAGAAAAAGAAGAACACAATAAGGTCAGATACAACATGGAATAATACTTTAGGAGGCAGAGACTGCTTAGAAAGCTGTTGTTTTACTACAGAAGAATGACTTGTTTTCCAGGAAGCCCCTATGATATCTGTGCCGGGCCTATTATTGGCACATGGACCTTCATTTATTAAAATCTCAGAAGCTCTTTCTGGCTCTGACCTTCTCAAATGCGTGCAACTCACTCAGCGTACTTTATTTGCAGCATGTCACTTTAGGAAGCAGGTAATGTTAAGGTTAGCTGTAATCTGTCAGTCAAGCATTCCATCTAAAGCATAAACTGATGTACATGCCTTCTGGCGTCTTTTTGCAAAACTAGTTCAAGATCTACTTCAATATCTCAGTATATTTATGTCAGAACAGAAGTCAATTAGCACTACAAAGGAGTGGCAACAGCCGAGCTTCCATACTTGCATAATACTTTTCCTTTTCCTTCAGATAAATAAGGTTGCCACCCCCATACTAAATTAAAGAGGTCTTTCCCTGGAGGGGCCGGATAAACAACATGACTTATTAAAGAGTTATTTCTGGAAGGGACACATGCAAACATGCTCATCCCAGGCTTCTTGATTAATAAGAAGCAAAATGTTATGTATGGACTGCTGCTAAGGGTAGCTGTGAAATGCCTTATCTCAGATGATAATATATTCATCATTCCTATATATATATTCCTATTTTTTAACGGGCCCTGTTTCATTACTTCAACATCCTTTATCCATTCAGAGGACCGCAGACCAACTCACATTTTCCCCTAAACTCCATACTGTGCAAGCCACTCCTTATTTCCAGTCTGGAGTTCACTGGCTGAGTAGCCATTTCACCAGAGGAATGTGCATGCAACTGGTGTAAGTGGACCTGATTTATCAGGGAGGGCTGAAAATTTAGAGATAATTTATAAGATAGAGATAACCATCCTTCCCTGGGGCACGCTACACGCAACCATGCACCGCCCTGCAGGACTGCGGACCGCAGTCAGAACCGCCACTGCACAAATCAACAACCGGGGTCTCCAGGGGTCCACAGTGAGGTCCCATGGGGTCTTCAGAAGATTTTTTACAAATCAAAGCACCACCTTAGTGTTGCCGGACATCTAATACACCATTTGGTTGTTGTCTGCCATAGGAAGCTTCAAAGCGCTTAGCCAGCATAGCCTGGAGATAAGACACAGAGCAGGAACCGAGATGGGGGGGGGGGTGTTCTATTTGAGTGTCTGTGTGTGTGAGTGTGGGTCTGTATGTATGTGTGTGTGTGTCAACAGGGGTGGCCTGGCATTCTTCATGTTCATTAATTTATCTTAATTTTAATCTGGTTATGGGTTGTGCATTTCGATAAAGGTTGATCTAACAGTTTGCTCCATCTATCAATTAATTTGTCGATTTAATGGATAATTAATGTTTTTGTTAATAATTGCCATATTAAATCAAATAAATATATTTTACATGTTGAATAAGTGAGGTGTTTCATCTGTTGATGCACTTGTGTTCGGTATTCAGAGTGCCGTACATATTTCACATTATTCCTCACTTTGCCTACAGTATAATTATGATTGTTATAATTGTTGATATATTTATATTGTCATGATTACTTGTTGGATGTGGTGTCACAATTTAGTGGTAATTTCAGGGTGCTGTGACATGGGAACCCTTGCTGCAGCTGGACATGTCACCCAGCAGCCCAGACAAGAGCTGCGGTACACTGTATCACAGAGTAACTTAAACAAGTATAGTGAGGGACAAATCTGACAAAGAACGAAGGGACACCAGAACTTTGTTTTCATTCACAAAGTCATCCTCTCCGGACACAGTGTGCTTTGAACCTTTGGCTCGGATCAGCTTTGTGGGAGGGGTCATTCTGCTTGCTGAACTGTCATTTAACAATCTGCCTCTATTTCCTGATGGAGCAGTGAATTTCTGTGTAGAACTGGGAACACTGATATAAACAGATAACCAATGATACCCTACTCTGAAATACAGCCTCTAACATTCCTTTTATCTAAAATATTTGCACCTTCCTCTCTTCCCTAAATTAAATGCAATCCCTTGGTACACCAACACTTTTAACTCACTTCAGCTCACTTCTAAAGTACTGTTGTTCTCTACCTGTTAGTTTTTCCAGCAGAGGGCCACCGTAGCATAACAGCAGAAGCACAGTTATGCAGAGGCGGTCTAATTGCGTAAGATTAGCATCCGATGGATTTTCACTGTGGTCTAGAGTGCAGTTCTGAAGTTCTCAAATTTCATGCTGAGTTTCTCTGCTCAGTTATGTCCAGGCTTCCTCACTGTTCATTCTCCACAATAAGTGAATTTCATTACTGGAGATGAGGAAAGCGAAAGAGTACATTTTTGTCTGATGAAATCTGTAATGAAATCACTTAATGATATGGTAACGTCATTAGGAGCAGGCAGCACGAATATCTGCAACATTGCCGGAGATGGATCAAATACGGCTTGTATGTCACCTCAGACATGCTCTCTGAGTGTTTTACAGACACTTTCATTACACACCCACACGCATGCACACGAGCTCACACCCTCTCCAATGAAGGGAAGGTGACTCCCAGGAAGTCATTTGCATTCATCACAATCTCAGTATTATAGATTTCCCCCTCTTCTCCAAAGAAGAATGCAAAAGAGGTTACATCTCTCTGTCCACACCATCCCAAGATGTTTTCTTACAGCTAGTGTTGTTAGAGTACTAGAAGCTATGAGTCTCTCAATTCAGTCTCTCAATTCAATTCAGTACAGCTGAAATAGTTTACCGGCTTGGCATACAATGGGTTGTTATTGCCAAGGCATAGACAACAACCAATGATAAACAAGTATTGCCTGCAACATTAATAACTATTACGAACAAGTATTCACCTTAACTGTTTCCACAAGGACCACATTATCTCTTTCTTTCTCTCTCTCTCTCTCTCTCTCTCAAACACACACACAAACTATCTTCATTTAGCTCAGTCAATTTTGCTGTTCAATAAGCTGTGTTGATGAATCGTTCCTGAATTCAGGTCTGATTGTTCAGTAATGGAAAGCAATTGCAGACGTGGCATCATTGTGTCATAAACCCGAACCCCCATTAAAATAGCACATAAATCGATGGAAATTCAGCAGGCTCATATCACCAGTTGAAATATAACATCTTAAAGCAGAATTCTAATTAGGTGTGACTTCAACTACTTTTTCCCTTTTTTCTTGTTTTCATTCTCGTACCTGGAGGTAAAAAAGTCTTTTTTTTTCTCATTTTACTCTAGTGTCTATTCATTTCTATTCATAGACATAGTTCATAGAGTGGCCTCTGGCTTTAACATAAAGGGAAAATTGAGTTTTGCCTTCTTTGTTAGGTTGCCTTGGTATCAAAGACACTGAAAGATGCTCCAACCTTAGGCAATGAATGCATGCAGGGGCGGAATCCCAGCTGCATCTTTTTGGAGGATCATCATGTCATCATAGAAACGTATATGAATATGAAAATAAAACATGAATATGACTACTGAATATGCTCTTACTATATCTTCAGTAGGGAACAATGGTGTCATTAAATAAAAATCATTAGTAAAAAACCATTGGCTGAATGTATCCTGGCAATCTGGCCTTTTTCTACCTATGTAGACACAACTGCCCATGCAATTTCCTATGTAGACAAATGCTATAGGCGAGGTGAGGATATACACAGACTGAACCAAGTCACAACTCCTAGGGAGAAGCCAGGATTTTAACATCAGGTTTCATGTGTTTTCCTCCGCAGAATTCAGACAATGAAAATCCCAACTGCGTGGGGATTGAAGGGGTTTTGGAAGCGTACTTCCAGAGCCTGAGGATCGTGCAGCTGTACGGGCCGACCAACTTTGCTCCCGTCATCAGCCAGGTGGCCCGGTAAGGGACTGCAGAGCATGATGGGGGCCAGCGGGAGGGCTGGAATAAGGAAGGAGACTCATTGGTCAGTTAAAGCTCTTATGAGGATGAGTCACACCTCCGAATCCAGTCTGAACGTACCCACACAGCAGCACAGGACAACACAGCACTGTGAACCACTACAGGAACAATACCTCACAGGCACCACACACACTCTTACCCGTGAACACACTCACAGGCACACACACCACCGTGAACCACTGGAACACACTCACAGGCACGCACACACACGCTTACCCGTGAACACACTCACAGGCACACACACACGCTTACCCGTGAACACACTCACAGGCACGCACACACACGCTTACCAGTGAACACACTCACAGGCACGCACACACACGCTTACCAGTGAACACACCCACATGCACACACACATGCTCACACACAGGCACACATCCACATACGCACACACACACACACAGAAGCTCATAAACTCCGACACAGACTCATATCTCCTGCACCCCTCTTTGCCTCTGGGCTGACAGGATCTATTTGTTTCTCTGACATGCGGTCCCCTGGGTCTGCAGCACTCTGTGCCTCTATCTGCTCCCCCTGTCTGCCTCTGTTTCTTACTGCCTCACTCTTATTCATTCTATAGGTTCCCTGATATGGCAGGTATAATTACTTTAGTTAGCCTCCATACGTTCACCTAAAATAGGGTAGACATACTCAGTGTGTTTCGACTAGCACTGGGCCTTGCCGCAGAGACACTTGTTAACAGGAGTGTCATTCAGTGTGTGCTGCATACACTGTTCAGTATCTGGAGAAGGAATAGTTTAACTGTGGTAGTCTCCCTTTTTAATCGTTTTTATTATAGAACGTTTTTGGAAATACTTTAAGGAGACACATATTCAAAGGATTCTGACATTCAAGGAATTGTAACATTGTAGTAAAAAAAAGTGTTTTGTCCACTAGTCATAAAGTTGCAGTTTTTAAATGACTTTTGGATTAGTCTGGAAATTCAGCAGACGCTTAGAAGCTTTGTCAGGCACTGCGGAGAGCTCAGCCCACCTGAGCTGTCGTAGGCAGGACCTGGTGGGTCAGGCCTTCCCAGCCTGGAGTGCTCTGACTCAGAGCCACACCCACATCGGGGGTGCTTCCAGAACGTTCTCTAACATCGGCATTGTGCGAAAAAACCTCTCCAAATGAAATGTGATTCTCAAGAACGGCAAAGTATTTTTCCGTCTGCCAGAACAACATTATGGTTTAGTCACACAGGGAATTTGGAAGCACCATCGCAGCCCTTCTCTTCACAGAGCTTCCATACTCTGGGAAGGATCTTCTCGCTGCCCAGCAGAGCTCTGTGGGCCTTCATGCGGAGCTGCATCCGACACTCTGCAGCATGTCTAAGCGCACGGTCGTCATGACTGTGCGTACTGAAGCTAAGAGAAGCTCTACTTAGCTAAATTCAGCTCCCCTCTCCTCCCCAAGCAAACTAAGCCCTCTGCTCCACTGTGCTTATTCACTGACTGCCAGGAAGGAAATCGATACGCTTACAGCCCAGAAAGAGTTGCAGAAAACAATCGTGTTCTACATACAAAATGTCATCGTTGCAGCCTTACTAAGTTTAGATGTAGGCCTGGAGAATATAAGAAAAGCCTCTTAAATGGGAGAAACGTTGACAGTTCTTTCTGGGAGCAGGCCAAAGCAATTTCTAAACCACCATTGGCAGCAACTCCAGCCAGCCATGTGGAGGAATTCCCATTCCTATTTTCGCACATTCCAGCTGGCAGAAAGCAGGGATATTTGTCAGATGTTACGGACGAAAGACTGCGGATGTCTGTGACTGTCTAGCTCAAGACAATTTACTGCAGAGAAAAACTGAGGGCATGCCACAGCCAAAGGATTCACTAAGATCACACAATCAAATGAAGTTACATTGTGGTGTACTAGGCTAAATCCCTGAAGTTATGATAAATGCAGAATTCAAGTCATTCAACTGTCATCATATTTCATATTATAGTGTTGGGGGATTTAGCTGGAATTTCATTTGCATCGGTTATCCATAAAATACATGCTAGAAACTTTTCATTTCCAAGAGCATTTATTATTATGGAATTGGCCTTCTTTTTCACCTTGGTTATATCTCACTTTTGTATGCCTGAGAGTAACACCAATGTTTTCAACTTTTGTTCGCTGCACTCCTGCTTAGTGAATGTAATGCGATGCAATAATGATGCAATGTCACCATGACCAAGATAAAACCACTGTCTGCTTATTGAATGAATATTATTTTTGCAACTGCATGCAAGACATTTTTTTCTGCTTTTGAAAAAGAAAAAGGAAAAAGTCATTTCAGATGATATTGGACGGGCTGTGACATAGAAAAGAGGCACGACCAGACAGCGTCCTTAATCAGAGCTGGATGGACATCTCTCCAGCTGACCTGGCCCCCTCACTTGTGCAGAGAAAGGGCCATCGATTGCCCTGCCACTCGTTCGGGCCCCACGGTTTTTTAGAGCAATTTATTTCCCTCCAAACAAACCATTTCAGCTGGAGGACGGACTGCGCTGGGATGTTATCTCCCCTCACTGTCGTGTGTAAGCCGGTATTTATAGCCTGTCTTACAGAAAAAAAGTGACTGTAAATTTAAACAGCCATTCATTTAATTCTACACTCTGCAATTCATGTGGACTTCCCAGTGAAAAAGAAAGGCAGGGATTTTTTTCTAAAAGGGACGAAATGACATTTGATAAAACCTTTTTTTTACTGTTGTGTAGTCGTCAGTGTTCCCTAGCAGCGCATGACTATAAGTGTGGTTAATTGGGCAGGTCTTCCAAGTGCCTGGACCAATGGGCTCTCAAGTGCACCTCCTGCTATACTACCTGTTTTCAGTGTGGTGTGCTGCTGTCCAGACTGGTATGGAATCCTAACCATGCAAGTGCCCACCATAGCCAGTGGGAAGACAGGGTGCTGAGCAGTTGGCCAAATCAGCCCTGGAGTGAGGGAAGAAGCGCTTAATAGCCAACACGGGCAGTCCTGTCCTTTGCTGCCTTGACAGCCGTTCCCTTACCCACTGTGCATGATCGCCTGCCTGCGCTGCTGGTGCCCACAGTGTGGGACATTTCAGAGTGCTGGAACTGAGGGACTGCAGAAGAAGCAGAGACTGGCTGGTCAGATGAGATCGGATTTTCTGTCCCGTCCTGAACTAACAGGGGTTACCCCAGGCAGTGGGATGGGCCTACAAAATATAACCGGGGATGCCGGATTGGGAGAAAAGTTTTAAAGGGTTTTAAATTGCCACAATGTGGTTAATTGTATGTTAGTTTACTGGGGTAGTGTGATTATCGCATGCATTCCTTATTTTACCAGTATTCCAGTCCAGATAAATTTGTATCATGGGTGCTGAAGAACAGATGTACATGTCTAAATGCTTCATGATCTTGCATTTTAGAATAGGGAAGAATGCAATTCAATGAAGAACTTCCAGCCAACCTCAAGCACAGTTATAATCTAAAAAAATGATTGGAGATCATATCATTGTGAAGAAATACATTTGACTGAATCACAGATAAGTTATTCTGTGATGAGGTACACCCAGCTGCTTTGATACACTTGTCTGTGGTTCAAGCTCACAGATGCATTGGTCCTCAGTCTGTGGTGCAGTGTGTTTAATTGATGTGCTTGTCTGTGGTGCAAGCTCACAGATGCACTGACTCACTGTGTTGTGCTGCAGGTTGGCAGCGGACGTAACGGATGGATCACAGTACTTCGTCCTGCTCATGATCACAGACGGGGTGATCTCCGACATGGTGCAGACCAAGGAGGCTGTGGTCAATGTGAGTGCGTCCACCTACCACTGGCTTAAGAGCAGACCTCAGAGCAGGAGTCTGAAGTTTAGTGATAATGCCTAAAAATAAAATAAAAATGTATAATCATACATTAATGAAATCTATAATTACTGTGTGATCTCTGTGCCATGTCAAATTCAGCATATATCCACAACATCCCATTGCCACTATAATATTGAAAATAATACTCATTTAAGTGTTTTTTTGTTTTGCATTTTGTAGTTGTAGCTGTTGTTGTGGATTTTAATTGTAATTGGTAAACATTCAAAAGCATATGACAGATATGTGTGCTAGAAGACATATCTTCGCATTTGCACTTTCATTATTGAGAGGGTGAGACGGTGTACTTTGCTACACTACTGTTGCGGAGGGTTTGCAGAACAGTGTGTGTGTTTCTCTGCAGGCCTCTGGCCTTCCCATGTCAATCATCATTGTAGGGGTGGGACCCGCTGAGTTTGACGGTGAGTAAAACCTCCATTGTGCCTTTCCCCAACATTGTCCATCACATTGAAAGTTCCTTCACTTGACTGCGCGGTTTTCCCACGGTGATGCGAGCCGCTCGGTTGTTTGATGACGCTCTTATTGTGACTCCTGGCCGTGCGTTAGTGTTCCAGGCCGGTGAGACGTGCGGCGATTGCTGAGTTCCTCTCTTCATTACTCAGGCCGTTGGAGTCTTATTGCAGGCTTCGCCAAGGCCCAGCTACTAAACCAGCAATCAGAGAGCAGCCCTTTGGGCCCCTCTGAACAGGATAGTGTTTACGGAGATCATTTATCACACAGAGGCTGTGCTCTCTGCGTGTCCCTCTGCTTTGGCTGTGGAGTTTCGGTAACGTTTGTGGGAATCGTCAGCTTAACAGTTTGGAAGGCAGCATTTTAATTGCAAGGCATGTACACTGCATTGTGGACTCTAATAGTTTGTTTTTGCTCATTGAGGACCTTTGATCTTGTCTTGATTGCAGCAAGGTTTATGTAATTGGCTCAGTTCAAAAGGAGGCTGTAGAGGAAATTTGTAGGAACTGAAAGTATCCTCACCTACATGAAATTTAATGGATAATGCCTGTTTTGGAGCGGTTAATTGTCATGGTTTGTCTTAGATTAAGCCAGAGACAGCCTAGCATCTCAAATAAATAGGCTGTGTGTGTGTGCGTGTGTGTGTGCGTGTGTGCGCGTGCGTGTATGTGTGTGTGTGTGTGTGTGTGCGCGTGCTCGCGTGCGCATGTGTGTGTGTACGCGTGTGTGTTTGTGTGTGTGTGTGCGTGCGTGCGTGTGTGTGTGTGTGCTGAAGGCATACAGTAAGTCTTCACCACTCCTTTTCCTTAATGGATCTCAGCTGGTGTTGTGACCCTTAAGTGTTTATCTTGTCAGGGAGGAAATTTCAGAAATGACAGCCCTGAATGAAAGGCTGCTCTTTTCTCTTTGATTTTCTCGATTTTGAACTCCTTTCAACAGGCACTTGCACGTCTATGGTTCACTGCATTGACAGGGCTCGCATGAGTGCTGTCTAAAAGCCTTCCCATAATACAGCTTAAACTCACTCTTTTTCCTTTCTTTTTCTTGTCTTCTTTTTTTGTTGCTCGAACTCTCCCTCGTTCTCCCTTTTTGCTTGAATTGGTTTGTATTCTTTCCTGGTCTTTCATTTCTTTCTGAGCGCAGTCTCATTGCATTCCTCAGCGTCGTCTCCCCACCGTCTCCATCCAGTGCCCATCATTTCTGAGTGGTCTCAGTATGCTCCCGGGGTCCATAGATCTCACTTTGGTTTCAACGTGGTCTCTGTACAGTATCCATAATGCCTCTGTGTTTTCTCAAGTCTGTCTCAGTCAGGATTCCATGGAGTCTTTGCGGTCTTAGTGCAGTCGCAGTGAGTTCTCTGTAAGGTACCAGTGAAGCCTCAGTCCGGATTGGGCCGGTGCACGCCGGTCTCCTGCTGCTTTTCACATTTGCATGAGCATATGAAAATGAGCATACATTTCCAAGGTAATTAGGGCTGTTGGAGTCCAGTTCATTTGTAACAGAAAATGATCAAATCAGTTATTTTTAGCGGGAAGCCCTACCAACTTAATCTAATCCCGGTGGGTCTCTGGCTATGAATAATTTAAACAGTGGGAAAATTTGACACACGAGGAAAGCACATGGGGTAAAAATGTAATTATGATTTTAAAAATTGCTGTAAATAAAAGACAAAAAAAATGAGGTTATATATTGAAAAGCTGGAAAGTATTTTCAATTGGCATACTGATGGGCATGAGTGGTGAAAATGTACTGTACAGTACAGAGGGAGCGAGGGTGATTATTCCTGACTGACAAGCTGTGAGGTCTCGCAGGGACCTATTACACACCGCAGGCCAGTGGGAGGGCTGGGGGCAGCTGTTTCACCGGGACGGGCTACGGGGAGAGAGGCTTTGATCAGCGGGGGCTGTCCCAGTCCGCCAATTGTTCGGGCCCACCCCCGTCAGGGGACCTCCCATTCCGCGGCAGCATCAATAAACAAGCGCTACATCTCCCCGCCGACGCCTCGGAGACTCATGGCCTTGGAAGTGGCCGCGTCGTCCTCGCGGTTTGGGGCTAAGCTGTTTCGGCTCGCGTATTACGTTTCCTCTCCAGCTATCGGGTTACCCCCCCCCCCCCCGTCAAAAAAAAATGTTGAGTGCTGCTGTGCACTGTGAGCCTGCTGAGTTATGTTTGTGCGAGGGTACCTGTGATGTATGTATTACATAAGTTAATACATGTAGGTGTTCACATCTTCATTTGTGTACGCGAGTGGTTGAGCTGGGTGAGAGAGAAATGTGGGTATTGAGAGCATTTGTATGTGGGGTGTGTGTGTGTGCGCGTGCGTGCATGTGTGTGTGGGCGCGCTCATGCTTGTGTGTGTGCATACACATGCGCACATGCAATGATGCATGTGTGCATCATTTAATTGGGAATCTTTGGTGCCCTAGTTTGGTTTCCCTGCTGTATTTATATGTTATTATCCTGATTCAGGAAGTGCGTAGGACGTGCAAATATAAAACCCCTTTCCTGCACCATTTGTATGAAGCTCAATGGGTACGTCCTTGTTTTAGAGCTTTTAGTGATATATTTGGACTTTGATTCAGCCAAGGACCATCTAAATAGCCTGAGAGCAGGGTTTTCTGTAGGGGTAGAGTCAGTTTTCACCAGTATCGCTCCCAAATGGAGTTGGTGTTGTTTTTACATGATGAGAATGTGTGTGTACGTGTGTGTGTGTGTGTGTGTGTGTGTGTGTGTGTAAGGTGGTAGTAATGATGAATCACCATCATTTGCGGATGGCTGTCATACAAAGGTGATGGCCAAGATGGGTTTCACTGCATTTGTTGACGTCTGACACCCATTTCCCAAGTGCTTTTCTTTTATAGTCACTTCAATTTTTGGCCAAGTGTCAGTGTAACTGGCTTATGACTTGCCAATATAAAACTGATCCTTGTAACTTTCACAAGAAGAATATGATCCACAACATGACAATGATGATGGCAGCATGTCCTTAAATACTGTAGCAAATCACTGGAGACAAAGACCAGGGATAGCTTAATGCGTTTTTATTTATATAGCAGAGACTGCTATCAGACCTGAACACAAGTTTAACAAATAGGAGACCAAGGGCCATCCTCAACCCATGGGATCCCATCTATAGTTAGATGCACGTTACAATACATGCAAGTAACGAGGGATACTGTAGTTAGGACACATTACATTTATTTAGCAGATGCTTTTATCCAAAGCGACGTACAAAAGTGCATATCATGGTCATTGGACAACTACAAAACACAGGTACAATACTCATTTCATACAGATATGTATAGCCAAGAACACAGTTCAGCTCACGCAGTGAACATTATTCTGACCAATTGGACACAAGCAATCGTCAACAAACAAGGTGGCGCACAGAACATTAGCCACCCAAGGGAGTGTACCTGTGTTCCCTGATCCACACTGTGCAGGTGACTGTGATTCAGGTAATAATAGTGAAAAGTGAAAGGGAGTACCAAAAAATAGCCAACATGTACAGGTGGCTACAACACAAGGTAACCGCCAAGGCACATTTCTCTCTGTGTTTACAGTAGCTGGGAATTTACTGAATCACTTCAGCAATGCCCAAGAATGGGAACGGAACATTTCAATTCATGACTAGTACAAGTCCATGTCCTTACCCGGTATTCTACACTACTGGAAATGAACTGTATATGTTTGTTAGCGGAGGTATGGTTTCTCCCCAAGAGAAATACATAAGCATATGCACTATACCTGGGCCAATGCACAGTATGCTTACAGAAAGGGTCCTGGTCGCCTGCACCTCAAGATTCGAGATGTTTTTGAATTTGCCTTACGTCATGAGTTGAAATATCACTTAGTCAGCAGGGTGGCTCCTTGGGGTGGCGTTCAGTCGCTGGACACACCAGTGCCAGTGCTTTGCGTCGTATTTTTATGTTTTTATCTCAATGGAAACACTGTCCTGCTAGCAATTTAATCACTTCCCATCTCATTTTATTGAGTCTCATACCTCATATGACATGTCCGGTCTTGTTTCTGAATCGGGCTTCAGCAGTCTGAACTGGCTACATTCACCTGCTGTGCTGACAAACCACTTTTCCCCCCTGGGGTCAGTAAATATTCTAGTGTATTCTAATGTCAGGAGTTCCATTATGTATAACATACAGAACATTGTATGTGTGTAATGCAGATCCCTCCCTCTTTCCCTGCAGCCATGGAGGAGCTGGATGGCGACGAGGTCAGAGTGTCCTCCAGGGGGCGCTTTGCTGAGAGAGACATTGTGCAGGTATCGTCCCTTTTTTCCCTGTACAGCAGGGCCCTCAACAGGCTGGCCATTCATTGGGAAATGCTATAGCAGCCTAATTTGCAGTCCATCACGTTAAATTTCATTACAGGCATTTAGCCGATGCTCTTACGCGGAGTGACTTACACAACGTTTACATTTTTACATAGTACCCATTTATACAGCTGGATATATATTGAAGCAATTTAGGTTCAGTAGTGTCTTACCTGGGAATTGAACCTGCAACCTACAGGTTACAAGGCAGTTTCCTTCCCTTTATGCAGTTCTGCCCCTCGCTCACACACCTCCCCTCTCAGAGGATTAAGGCCGTTATTCACGTCCCAGCCATCAGGGCTGTTCCCTGAAACATGACAGTTATATTGCTATTCCAGTGCAGTGACCGCGCCCCACAGTCTGACATCGCACCCCAGCCGTGTCAGTCCCGCGGCTGGCAGTCCTGCGGCGCGGCGTATCTGGCTTTACAGAGAGCGAAGGTTTCGGTCGGCGGCGTGGCCGCGCCTCACTGCGCACGAGCGACTCCCGCGCCCCTGAGACCCACCTGCGCCGGCCGCGCGCGGACCGCGCTCTTCCGCTGCGGTGAGCGCGCGGCTCGGCCAAACGGTCCGCGGGGAGAGAAGTCGCAGAAGCGCTTCGGAGGAACGTTCACGCTTGTCCGCTCCCGCCTGAATTGAGAGCGCGTTGCAGCAGCGAGACGCTCATCCGCAAACACAATCTGGCATTTTGAAAACACGAATGAAACAGAAATGAAAAAGCAGGAGGTAAAGAAGTTTTGTTTACGTAGCTGTGCCGTGGCTGAATGTTTCTGGGCACGTCTGCCCCCTGACCCGTCCCGTTTCCCCCACGCGCAGTTTGTGCCGTTCCGGGACTACATCGACCGGTCGGGGAACCAGGTTCTGAGCATGGCCCGGTTGGCCAAGGACGTGCTGGCTGAGATCCCGGAGCAGCTGCTGTCCTTCATGAAGTCTCGAGGGATCGAGCCCCGCCCGGCCCTGCCGGCCTCCTCCACCGCCCCAGTACACATGCACATCTGAGGGAGAGGGGGGAGGGTCGCAGAGGGAGGTGAGGAGAAGAGACTGCTACAGCACTGCCAGATTTACACTCACTGCCCCAACCACACACACACACACACACAATCTCCCCTTCGAGACAGGAAAGCTAGCACCACACCTTGCATCATTACTGCCACCAAAAAAACAAAAAACAAACCAAACCACAAGGCTGGAATCCAACGAGGGCTCCACTTTATTCACCAAAACACTTTCACCTCCTGTGAAATCAAAAATCACTAACAAAAAAGATGCTGTCCAGTGCTGAAAAAAGTAGGTTATGGACCGGTACTTTCTGTACCATTATACAAGTACTGCTGAACTACTGAACTGTTTCTCCAATTCACATCTCTGCATGCAAAGAGAACTTCAGAGCAGCATCCTTCTCTTTCTGACTATGATGAGAACAGACTCTCGCTGGACTGATCCCAGCACTTCTCGACGGTCAGCCGCAACACCATGCATTCCGCGATGGCCATTCTTCTCACCTCCCTTTGTGACAGTGACACAAAGGACACAGCTGTCTCCCAGGAAGTCACGTGGAACCGATGTGTAGCACTTTGAAAACAATGTATCCTGTCTTCATTCATTGCTGTTGATTGTCGTTAAAAGAAAAGTGCTGAAAGGAGGAAATGTGGTCAAACAGGAGTGTGGTGAGTATCGGGTCACCTGTGACCTGCTCACTAGCACAAGTACAGCCCAGCACATCGCAGGCATTGGCAGACATCGTTATCGCCCGCAGTTTGGTCTCCAGGGGGTGAGTGCGGAGGGAGGGGGATGGAACCTGTCAGCCTGTTTGTAAGACCCACTACAGAACTGTCACCGTCAGGCTGCCAGAGTGGACCACGCTTTGAGGAAACGCCTTTCCAGCGGACTCATCGCCACATCTGTCAGCTTCCACGAGCGGCTTTCCGTTCTCCTTTTAGAGTCCGCACAGCTGCCAGCTGTCACAGCTCAATGAGATCCGCCCACGCTGTTTTTAAAAAGGATTTCACATTATTTGTGTTTTCAGTTTATCTGAAGTTGGTGACATTGGCTATGTATCCCTCCCCCCCCCCCCGTTAAAACGTAAGCAGTGGTGAATGAATTTCAAAACACATGACATGTCATGACATTTGCATTGTATTACATTGCTTTTTTACATTTAGAATGTATTTTATCATGAGCAAAAACACATCTGGAACACAACATATTTTGCCGCTTGCATATTACAAATACTAATATATAATTATATTTAGGCTGTTTATATTTTAATATTTATAGCCGTAGTAATTTAAGGTTACCATCACTGGATATTATTATTAGTACTTTTGAAAATATACCTATTTTGCGCTGCTGACATAGCTAGGCTAAAAGTCTTGGTTAATTCTATGAGTCTAATTAACACTGAAACGCATGCCTTCTACAGTTTCTATGTCTGGAGACATACTTGTTCACTGTTCGTCCATCATTTTGGAAAAACTTTCATTCAAAATTCATTCGTAGCCTAATTTTTCAAAAAAGAAATCTTTATGTAATGGCGGTTGGAGAATACATTTTACTTTTAACTGGCTTGAATGCACAAAAGAATTCTGAACTCCTTTGCCCCATTTCCTTCTCTAGCCGTCCTGCATGAATAATTCATGCAATGGTTGATACTGGGGCATCTGTCCCATCTTCTGTACTCTCCATGGCCAGCACATTTAGAATCACAAAGGGCCAGGTCGACCAAGCCGCTGAAGTGCTTACACACAGCAAAGGCCAGCGCAAAGCTGTCAAGGCCACTCTAAAGTTCCTCTGTTCTGATGAAAAATGGAAAATAATGCTGCAGAGCGGCCTCATTCCCAAAACAGACATGTCTTGGATTAAGTCACACAAGCAACTTTAATTGCCCGTGAACACGCATGCGTAGTTTTTCAGGAAGTGGTCTTGCTTTGCTGAGATAGGGCAGAATGCTTATAGATTTGTTGGCTGAATATTCAGAAGCCAGCGGAACTGGAGGCGAGAGTTACGGGAGCGGCAGTTGCTCTGCTCTTGCGTTGCGTTCTTCTCCCCGTTGTACTGCTTCGTCTTTCCTGGGCGGGTTGGGCACAGACCGGAGCCTGCTTCAGCCCAAGTGATTACTGTATCTCCAGAATAATTCCTCCTCAGTGTCTCCGGTGATTTCTGCCAGAAAGTGGCTTCAGTCACCCGTGTCAATCACTGGCACAGTGCCTGGGCTGAGGTGCCAGCGGTGGCTCCCCCACCGTCGCCTCCGTCCCCCCCGGGCTTTCAAACAAATCCCCTTTCAAGCTCCTGGCAGCACTTCCGCTGATTTTAACCCCATAGACTGTCCTCCTGGTCATTATGCCAGGAGAAGGGAAGGTGAGGAGAGTCGTGGCAGGGCGGTAGCCTGCCCGAAAGTAAGAACGTCATTTTGGCTGTGCTGAATCTGGACAGCAGCACGCGCCTCCAAACCCCCAGACTGAAGTACTGCTGAACTGCTGCAGGCCAGTTGCGATAGTGAGGAAGAGGAAGATGGTGTGGCGCACATGGGGAACCGTGTCACATGGCAGCTATTTAAACGAGGGGGGGTCAGGTGAAATGGACAGAATGCAGATATGTGGCCTTATTATTTGTTGTTTCTCATTTCATTTCTCAGTGTGTGTATGTATGTGAGAGAGGGAGGGAGAGAGAGTGAAAGAGAGCAGTTTGTTTCTAATTTGTACTCCAGTGTTGCCTAGTCTATGAACTAAGTAGTGTATGGTAATTAACATATTTTGCATGTTTACATGATTAATGATTCAACTGATGAATATTGCTATTTTCATTATGATTCTGAAATTCCATTCAACACTGACAGAAAAGTGTCAAAATTAGTGTGACATTTAGCATCACGTATGTAATGAATAGAAGTTTAAATTGCGTCCACATGTGCAAGGTTTTAATGACAGTAGATTGGTCTATGTATGGCTTGTCCTTGTACTGTGCTGTGTATAGGAATTACCAAGGTAGTATTAAAAATTGATTTACAATGTAGTTTATTACTGATACTATTAAAAAAAACATGAATATTACAAATTTAATTATACATATGACACAGGTGTAAATAGACATTATTAACATTCCAGGTGTACATATTTGGTGTCACTTGAATACTCAGAAGTTATGAACATATATGATTCACTTCTAACTGTAAAGTATAAAAATCAAGTATTATTGACTCATTTATCAGCTGAAGACAGCAGTGGAAAAATATGATAACCCAAATATTCTCTTTTAGAAGTTGTGTTAATTTTTATTTTTATTGGACACTTGACATTTATCTTATAAAAAATATTTCTTATCTGCCTTACATAAGACACAACAGACCTATAGAAATGCAAGACCTGGCATTTAAATACTCACTAACAAGCACAAGAAATTCTTTAAAAAATATATTTTTATGGGTTATCACATTTTCCCGTTACCTGTCATATATTGCTGTGAAAACGGTTTACTTTTTTATGTCATTTGTATGATACTTTTGCAAAAGCATGAATGTTTAAATTGGTGTTCAGAGATTGTATTGTTTCAGTTGTCTCTCTGAAGCAGTCCTGTGCAAACATGTATCCTGCACGTTCTCATTCTCTCTGGTATTTTTTTTGTTTGTTTGTTTAATTTTGTTTATTTCAGGGTAACACATACTGAATAGAATAATAGCTTACTTATTGTTAGGTTGTGTGAACAAAGATTTACACATTTTTATGCCACACTTGCTGTTGAGCGTAATGCTTTTTGTATGCAATGAGAATGCTAACAGATTTTTAAATGTGTAGGAGTCAGATACTGTATATTCCATAACGATAGGAGTAGTTCTACTGCATGACTAAGCAGAGCATAATCATACTGACATACCGAATTGGATAAACTGGATTAACTTTATGGGAGGGTCGTACAGTGCAAAGGACAGCCGCAGTAATCACATTTCATCACATTTTTCTGATACATTCCAAGGCTGTATGGATTATCAGCAGTGAATTTTGATGAAAGACGATTTTTATCAAGTAAAATAGTCATTTGTGCTGCTGACATTTTCTCAAATTATTCAAGACGTATTTTAGTGTTGAGCATGGAAGGCCCTGTAATCAGACTGTGTTGTGCCTTGTCCATAGCATATGATGAGATACAAATTCAAGAAACTGTTACATTTTCTTTTTTCTTGAAGAACATCGAATCTGACAATGTCAGCATCCGCTGAGCCCATGAAGTCCATTAATAAGCAGTATCTCTTACTTAAATTCTGAACTCAATGTTAAGGACAAACTGTTGTAGGAAGATAATCACAATGCAGAATGTCCACGGTAGATATCCGGACTCTCAGCAGTGGAAGGGACCAGCAGCGGGATTGAGATCAGTGCATTTAGCCCTTTGACTCAGCAGTAGTGGGGAACAGGAAACCGAGACCGACGGCAGGTGATGTGGAAACATCGCTGCTGCTCCGTCCCGCTGCTATCGCGACAGGATCAAACGCCCTAAACCTATTTTTGATTTGCAGCTTGGAGTGCTCCCATTCTGCCTCGTTGAGCGGTTAGTCCTTTTGCCTTTCGATTTGTGGTCAGTGAGCCCCTTATTTTCGGGGTTCCTCCATTTCTCAAGCCCCCTACAATGACCACCTTATGGCTGTGGGGACCCCCCCCCCCCCCCCACCTCAGGCAACTGCAGACCGCTTTACACAACACCCGCTCGCTATAGGCTGCAATGCCGTGGCTACATAGCGCACTGCCATATAGAAGCATGCATAAACAGTGATGTCATTACATCATGATATAATGTGGTGACCTGAGAATTACAGGGTTCTGAGTGACATTTTTGTCAACAACGTGTTGCATACAAATAAATGCTGTATTTATAATTCATCACGTTTGTGGAGATAAGAAATGTAAAAAGTTACAATTTGGTTGTAGTTCCAGTTTTTAGGAAGTTCTAAGCGATAAAAAAACAATGAACTGGCAAGAACTTTAAAGTTCAATATCTCAAAATAGTAGAAATGGCCGATAGAAACTGTAATTCTCATGTCCCGGTGTGTATATAAGGCTACTTCTAAGCTATTTGGAACGACATAAAAATTGAGTAATTACGCTGATCACAATGCTCCCACGCATGTATAAATGGGACAGGGTTTATCTGACAAACCACAGATATGCAACTGATTTAATGAAGGAAATACAAACTATTGTTAAAAGGGGGGGAAAAATCCTATTTTGCTGAGTTACCTCCCTGGGATGACTCCTCAGACCTCAGTTCAGGGACCCCTTGTATTATTAAACCCATTTTTGTTGAACACCAGACACATCCTTTTGCTCTCAATGGAGACATGTAATTTAGATTAAACCGAGATCTTGAGTTCTCTACCCCTTGGTTACAATCATGCATCCTTCTTCTCTGGTCCTAGCCACATATACACTTTTTTCCAAACCTGGAATGGCTTTCAACTCCACTTGCCCTCTAGATATACAAGCTACAGCAAATCTGAAGCAAAATTAAATAATGAAATTCAAGTAGCATTTGAATTAAAATTGAATTCATTCACAGTAGTAACCTTGTCCCTCTCCATTTTTGAGTTATTCATCTTGTAACAAAATTTACTGTGGCGAACAAATGAGTATTTCTGTAAATACATTCCAGTTGCTCACAGTTACTGATTGTCACCTTTGATGTATGAATGTGAACATATCTTGCAATATTAAAGCACTTTAAACTCCATTATGATGGTTGCTACTTCCTTTCTTTCTTTTTGCTAGTTTTAACTGACGGGTTTTAGTTTGACCATTGCTCCAGTGAATTGAGTAGGGTGCTCATGGCACAGATATTTAATCACCCATATGAGCAAAGCTCACATTGCAAAATACCTTGAGAGGGTATATTGTAGCTGATAGGTGTTTAATATAAAGAGACAAGTGCCCAAAATGATAAAAATTGGAAAATTTCTGTTTCTCATTGAGTGCTATTCTTGGGTTCTGTAACTTGGTACAGCTCCTTCAGCCCAATGCCTGCTGGTATAAATGGGTAATAAGCAAAACGTAAGCTTTGCAGGACTTCCTGGGTGAATACGGGATGAAATGTGCTGTAACCCACTCCACACCGATATTCGATATTTGTCCAGCCACAACTCAGCCTGTAAACAGAATGAAAGGAGGTATTGGGAGAAGGATAGACACACTGTAAGAGAAATAAAGGGGAATTGTCAAACATGGAGAGAAAGTAGGAAGAGAAATGAACGGGAAGGTTTACAAAGCAATTCTCTGAATTATTTACTAATTCTGGTGGAATATACAGTAACTTGATGTGATAGGCTACATTATATTCTTTGATCTTGTTTCATAGCAATCAAATTCTGTCAGTTGCCTATGAGTTTTGCTTATTTTTGCCTCTCTTAGCAATTCCACAATACAATCCACATCTCATATCGTTATATTTTTACATTCGTGGCTTATGCCTGCAAGATGGGTGTACAGGTGTGGCAGTGTGCATTTCAGCATACTGTGAATTTGTACTAGCATAATATTTTTTCGAAAGAATGGAAGCCTCGTTGTTTTTTGAAAAAATTAAAAAGTTATGTTCCAGTGAGATCTGATCTCCATTCACGCTTCTCTACCTCATCAGTTTTTCATTTTATGCTGAAACTCGACCCTCTCACATTCCATTTCGGATGTAGCTTTTTGATATCTAATTTAAAGATGTGTTTTTTTATTCAGCTATTTGAATGAAATGTTTCAGCTTGGAACATAGCCTACTAAAAAATAAAAATAAAAAATGAAAATGGAAACAAAAAGGCCACATGACCTTAATTCAGCTTTTAAGAGCTGGGGCCACACCAAATCACTTACAGCTCACATAGCAGAACTCACAAAAGCTGGATGTTTGAACATAATTATGAGATACCATGTTATTTGTGCAAGAGACTTTGTTGGATTGTTTTTAGGGGAGGAGTGGCATAACAACAGAACATTTTTTCCCATAATACAGTTTGTCTTCTGAAAATAAGCGCATTTGCAGTTTATAGTTTCGACAAAAAAAAAAAAAAACTTTTGCAGAAAAGTTAACTTGTGTCTACATCTGCACAAACAACATATTCGTAGACACCTCTTTTAACAAAAGCTTCCATTGATTAACCAATTTGTTTTTCATTAATTTTGCTGAATGAATTAGTGTAACAAAATATGGTTAAATGTGTTTGCACTTCACCATGCCCTGACTCACTGTAGCAGCTAAAATGATTATGGCACTTAAGAGAGCTCCACAGTGCCCTAGTAATTAGTAATTCACAATCTAGTATAAAACATCTAATCACTCAAGGTCACAGTTGTTATGATCATAATTCTAAACATACTTGGTTATTATTATTATTATTATTATTATTATTATTATTATTATTGCAGCGACGCCTGTCCCTCGGCTTTAGGTGACTTGTGGTCCACAGTTTGGGAATCCATAATTATCTCAGATTAAATTTTTTGAAATAATAATTTTTAAACAAAAAAAAAACGAAGAAAGAAAACTGCGAACTGCTTTGAGATTATTGTTCCTTCTTACGACGTTTGTTGCCCTAGCTGGTGTGCATTCATGTCGGTAGTGAGTTATAGTTCCGAAGGAGGGGAATCTACCGGAGTCTGACGTAGCGTATAGACCAATTCTATATGCTTTGCCATCGTCGCAGAGAAATGAAACAAGTAGAAAATGCAGTGGTATTTCGTGAAGACTTAGAACAGTCAAGGGCTTTGAGCGCCATCCTGTGGTAGTGATGGAGGGGGCGCGCTAAATGATGTGGTAGAAAGGAAAGTACGATGTTGTGTTCACATTTGTCTACTGTTATTAAAATTAATTTACATAATAGTGTATTTTAATTGTATACACAGAATTGTTTTCATAATAACCTATTCAATCGACTTAAATAAAGCCAGTAAGGGAAAAAAAATCCATTCCATGACGGACGTACAGTCCGCAGTTTATCTGTCACTGAAAACTGGTCGTGGCTCGCAGGATCCTATTACACATTTGTGGAGGGCGGGCCTTTCGTCCGCTGCTGCTACAGGGATACCAAGATGGAAATTCAGGGGCTTACTATTGCCCAAAACACACACCATAAACATGGCGTCTCACGTCGGACAGGGTTGTCTCCACCGGGAACAGCGACAGGCGCTCGCTGTCTCACCTTGTCAAATAAAATCGGAGTCAAAAACGAGCCAGAATCACGAGAACGGGAAAGTGACAAGAACAACAACTGGCCTAAGACATCTCCATTTCGCCTGCTGGCAGAAAATGGCAGCGGCGGTTGTCAGTCTCTTCTTAGGCAGAATAGTAAAGGTAACGCACAGCAAATACAAAGACGCACTGAACAAAGTGGACTCCGTAACGTGATCGGTTCGCAAGGGAAAGACGTCAAGGGACAGCAATTGCAACAAGACTGTTTGGAAACTGGGTCGAAATCCGAGTTTGTGAGTACGGAGACCGGAATGCAAATGGCGCTTCCTGTCTGTGTGGTTGAAGAGAGTCACACACAACAACGGCAGCCTCAGCTTTTACGGCAACAGCACCAAGGCGGCGCTACCCTGCACAATTCACTGCCGTGTGAGAGCGTCGCAGCTGGGAAGGCTAACATTTACTCCGCTGCCAACATCAACCGAAAGGACAACGAGGAATTTTATGTGGTTTTCAACATCGTTCAGGAGGCTGACAGCAACGGCTCTAACAAAGAAATGGGCCGATCAGTCTTGCTCTCTAAAGACGGGAGGAGGCTGATTGGTAAGGATGCAGATTCTACTTCCAAGACGAAGCCCGATATTTCAATGGAGGTGCAAACCACTTCGGTTCTTATACACCCAGATGAGAAGTTGTTGGCTTTAACATCCAGGAACTCCAGCGTTAGAAAACATGTCGGCGCGCGGAACCACGGTTCTATTGCACAGGAAAGGTGTGAGGCAACAGTGACGAACTCCAGTCAGCGGTTCGGTATGAGTTTTGAATCGGATAGCAATGTTGTTATGGCCAACGAACGGTGCGACAATCAGCCATTAGATGAAAGCTTTTCGGCTAACGATGGCGGCACCTCGGATCAGACGTCCGTAGAACTGCATCAGCAGGCTGCACAAAAGTTTACAGGTGCTTTGATTTCTGAAAACACCACTTTCACTGAAACTACACACATGAGCGACGTCAACTCTGATTACCTTTCTGACTACTCGGGAACCACCGTTGCCGGAGGCTCCAATGCTACCCCTTCAGAAGAAACGTTTTCTGGGACCATTATGATAAACAACCAAAGCATTATCGTGACCATTGAAAACGGAGTATTGACGTTAGCAGCGCCCCCTGACGGCCATGCCCCCAAGGAAGATGTGGTTAACCTGAAACATCACCTTGGTGTGAAAGACCACCAAGACATAGTCTTGATTAATTATGATGGCGCGACCAAAACTGCAGGGAAGAACAGTAACGTGGCCGTGGGTTCCATCCAGTACGAAGAATCGAGAATGGGGGTGAGCGACTCGGGTTTGAGTCTGGAGGAGAACTGCGCCTTTCCGGACGCTGGTTCCGCCTTGGACTCCTGCACCTCCACCAAAGAGCAAGAGGACGGGACGCTATGTCCCTTAGGCGACGGGGGCGTGATGCAAACGGGGTTCATCGTGTGCGACAGCGACCTGGCTCCCCTAAAGCTGGGGGGAACGATGGCGTCGAAGAAGGGTTCCCGGACCAAGTACAGGTGCCCGCAGCCGGAGTGCGTGGAGATCTTCGACGCCAAGCACAAGCTGAAGATACACCTGATCTCCCACACCGACGACCAGAGGCCCTTCAAGTGCACCATGGAGGACTGCGGCTGGTCCTTCACCACCTCCTACAAGCTCAAGCGCCACCTGCAGTCCCACGACAAGGTGCGCCCCTTCACCTGCGAGTGGGAGAACTGCGGGCGCAAGTTCACCACGGTGTACAACCTGAAGGCGCACGTCAAGGTGCACGACCAGGAGAACGCGTTCGCCTGCGACATCTGCAGCGAGCGCTTCCGGAGCGCCACCAAGCTGACCAATCACCAGCGGGCCCACTTCGAACCGGAGAGGCCTCATAAATGCGAGTTTCCAGGTAAGAGGCCTTTCGTGTATTAGGCCGTCAGTGTCGTTTTGTTTGTAGAAATCTGCTGGCGTGACGTCTGTCGGATTCATATTGTTTCCTATTTTGCCATGTTCTAATTCTCTGTAATTTTCATTTGTTCAGAGTTTACGGTGATGCCTTGCATAATTATTGGCAGTTGTGTGACTAAGTGCTCTGACCCTTCTCTGTGTTCCCCAGGCTGTGAGAAGACCTTCATCACCTTTAGTGCCCTGTTCTCCCACAACCGCACGCACTTCCGGGAGATAGGCCAGTTCACCTGCACCTTCCCTGGCTGCGACAAGCGCTACGACAAGGCCTGCCGCCTCAAGATCCACCTGCGCAGCCACACAGGTACGGAGGAGAGAAACGACCAGTAACACAGTCACACAGGCTGCTGTACACTGTGCTTGCTTTGTATTGCATCACACACAGTCTGCAGTACACTGTGCTTACTTTGTGTTGCAATAAACACAGTCTGCAGTATACTGTGCTTACTTTGTGTTGCAATGAACACAGTCTGCAGTATACTGTGCTTCCTTTGTATTGCATCACACATAGTCTTCAGTACACTGTGCTTGCTTTGTATTGCATCGGAGGACGGAGTGTGGCACAGTGGGTAAGGAACTGCGCTTGTAACCGAAAGGTCGCAGGTTCGAATCCCGGGTAAGGACACTGCCGTTGTACCCTTGAGCAAGGTACTTAACCTGCATTGCTTCAGTATATATCCAGCTGTATAAATGGATACAATGTAAAGTGCTATGTAAAAAGTTGTGTAAGTCGCTCTGGATAAGAGCGTCTGCTAAATGCCTGTAATGTAATGTAATGTAATGCATCATACACAGTCTGCAGTACGCTGTGCTTGCTTTGTATTGCATCATACACAGTCTGCAGTACGCTGTGCTTGCTTTGTATTGCATCATACAGTCTGCGGCAAACTGTGCTTTCCTTTTCTGATGCATCTTTGACCGGATGCATCATATTTCCTTAGTCTTGCATAGTTTACATATTACAGCAGTATTTTGAGCCAGTGTAAGTTTGTTTTGTGATGAGAAGGAAAGCTTCACGTCCAGAATGCCGAAGCTTTAATGCACACAAGAAAATGCATACTGAAAAAAAATAATATTGGCAGTCAAGTCATTATATGTAAATGAATGAGCTTCTCGCTCCCATGCCGGATAAACGGGTGCATTTTTGGTGTGCTGATGCCCTGCTTTGCCCCCTGACAGGAGAGAGGCCCTTCATGTGTGACTCTGAGGGGTGTGGCTGGTCCTTCACCAGCATGTCCAAACTGCTCCGGCACAAGAGGTGAGGGCATTCTGGGATAGCTCGGGTTTTCCTGACAGCATTGCTGTTCGTTCATGCTCATGCTAACTCTGCTGCGCTCAATTCTATCATGAGTGATATTTCAAGGGTTCCCAAACTGGGTTCCTGGGGACTGCGAAGGGGCCCCAGCAGTTTGAGTATTTATTTATGATATGGAGCCGTGGTGGAGTCCTGTGCTCGACGTGCTTCCATGTATGAATGTGTTAAACGGGTATTATTGCAGTCGGTTGTGGGCGTTCAGTGATAGTGTTGTACTTTAACCAGTTGATTCATTCCAGGGTCCACATCCAGAGGGGAAACTATAAAAACTATTGAAAACTATGACTTTGTGTGTAAAACGCACAGCAAAATGCATGCAATAGGAGGAACTGGATTAGACGCATAGGATTTTAAACTTTGCTTCTTTGAAATTGGAACCTGGAGCAATTAGCTTACATTTTTTTGTTAGGCTTGCAACGGCTGTTCTCTGACTCCCCTCTCTTCCCCCTTTCTTCCTGTGCCAGGAAGCACGACGACGACCGGCGTTTCACCTGTCCGGAGGAGGGGTGCGGCAAGTCGTTCACGAGGGCGGAGCACCTGAAGGGCCACAGCATCACCCACCTGGGCACCAAGCCCTTCGAGTGCCACGTGGAAGGTGAGCGTGGCAGAGCCAAGCTTGGCATTAGTGTTTCAGCAGGGTCTGGCACCCCTGCCTGCTCATTACTCAGGGTAATCCAGTCAGAAGCACGTTAGACAGTCATTATGACGCTGCATATTTTCACTGGAACCGATTTGATTTTTTAAATAATACAAGTGTAGATCTCAAATATGAAAATGTTTATCTAAATGATTGTCTGTGTGGTCCAACTTGCGTGTGTGCGTCTGTGTTGTGTGTGTCTTTGTGAGCATGTGTGCGTCTGCCCGTGTGTACATGTGTGTGTTTTTTTTAATGCGCATGTCTGTGTACTGACGCGTGTGTGTCTTTGTGTGCATGTGTGCGTCTGCCCGTGTGTACATGTGTGTGTTTTTTTAATGCGCATGTCTGTGTACTGACGCGTGTGTGTCTTTGTGTGCATGTGTGCGTCTGCCCGTGTGTACATGTGTGTGTTTTTTTTAATGCGCATGTCTGTGTACTGACGCGTGTGTGTCTTTGTGTGCATGTGTGCGTCTGCCCGTGTGTACATGTGTGTGTTTTTTTATGCGCATGTCTGTGTACTGACGCGTGTGTCTCTGCGCCGGCAGGCTGCAGTGCTAAGTTCTCGGCGCGCAGCAGCCTGTACATCCACTCTAAGAAGCACCTGCAGGACTCGAGCGGGCTGCGGACGCGCTGCCCCGTGGCCTCCTGCAGCAAGCACTTCTCCTCCCGCAGCAGCCTGAAGAGCCACATGCTCAAACACCACAACCTGAGCGCCGGTCAGTGTGCTGCGCCTGCCTCACACATCGCCTTGCCCCGCCCCTCTCCGCCCCAACCACTGCCCAGCCCCGCCCCTCTACCTCTGCCACACCCACCGCCCTGCCCTGCTCCCTCTGCCACACCCACCGCCCTGCCCTGCTCCCTCTACATCACCCACCCACCCACAGCCCTCGCTTTTTATTGGTGACCGTTCACTGCAGCGTATAAAGTTATTTTATTGGTAAGAGTAAAGGAATATCTCGTTTTTTAATAGTCTGTGGTATCTCAGCTGAAAAGCTGTGTTTTGTCTCAGATGTCCTCAGCCAGCTGGAGATGTCCACGTCCCTGACCCCCAGCAGTGAGCTGACGAGCGCCGGACAGGCGGGCGGTGCGGCGGGCGGGGCCGCGGTCGAGCTGGGCAACATCGACCTCACCTCGCTGTTCTCCAACGTGCCTGGAGGGGGCGCCGGAGTGACCGGGCCGGCGGCGGGCCCTGGGGCCGCGGGCCTCACCATGGACCTGTCCCTGGTCAACTCCGGCATCCTGACCATTGACGCGGCCTCGGTGGGGGCCACGCTGGGCGGGGCCGGGGGCGCCCTGGCGCAGGCCGTGGACCCCCTCATCCTGGCGGCGGGGGCCGACATTGGCCCCCACGGGCTGGACGGGGCCCTGGGGACGGGCGGGGCCGGCGGGGTGCTCCCCCAGGGGACCCTGAACCTGGACGACGTGCAGACGGTGAACCCGGAGGCCCTGGGGTCCCTGGCGGCCCTGAGCATGCGGGGCCCCGCGGCCCCGGAGCAGCTCCACCCCCTCAGCTCCTCCAGCGCCCTGGTGGCCGACGCCCCCGCCTCCCTCACCCCCTCCAGCAGCCTGGCGGGGGCCCCCGGGCCCGAGCTCCTGTCCGCCCCGCCCAAGCCGGAGCGGGCGGGCGGGGCCCTGCTGGGGCCCGCGGACGTGCTGGGGCAGCAGGAGGGCAGTAAGGTGGTGACGCAGTTCGTCTTCTCCGGGCACGCCGGCGGCTTCAGCGCGCAGAAGGACCCCGAGCTCAGCGCAGTCTCCGCCTGCTCCTTCTTGGTGAGTCATAGGGTGCGGTGAAGAGCGCCACCGCGGCTCTGACAGGTGCAGCCACAGGGTTATTTAACATTACGTGACATTACTGCCATTACATTATATCACTGCCACTACATTACATTACTGGCATCACATTACATTACTGCCATTAAATTACATTACTAGCATCATGCTAAGCTACTGGCATTACATCATGTTACTGGCATTATGTTGTGTTACTGGCGTTACATTACTGGCCCTGGCATTTACAATGAGCAGACAATTGCATAAATTGGGTTTGAGCGAGCCTAGAGGTGGGAGTTGGCTACAAGACCTTTTCCCTTTTTCAGGAGAGTGGAGGGTCTGCGAGGACTGACTACAGGGCAATCCAGTTGGCCAAGAGGAAGAAGCAGAAAGGCCCAGCATGTAGTCCAGGTAACCTCTTATGTTCCCAGCTGGCTGCACAGTGGGTGCTAATGGGATTTGTAGTTTTTTTTTGTTGTTTGTTTGCGTTTTTGTTGAGTTATGGGTTACAGAGGCGACGTAGTTGAGGTTGTGCTCTGCGTTTTTGGCAGGCGGTACCGGTCTCGGCCCGAGGAAGAGCAAGGGCGCGAAGAGCAGCAGCGCCACGGCGACGGCCGGCCCTGCGAGCGGCCGGTTCGGCGAGGGCGTGGCCTCGGCCAACGCCGGGCTGACCATCCGAGACCCCGTCACCGGGGCGCAGTACGTGCAGATCCAGCTGCTGCAGGTGAGCAGAGCCCAGTGCATTCTGGGACGCAGTACGTGCAGATCCAGCTGCTGCAGGTGAGCAGAGCCCAGTGCATTCTGGAACAGTGTCACACGGCCGCAAGTTTACCTTTGCAGCACACAAGAATTTATTTTAGAATTTTAACCATTAAGCTCTTCTGCTTAAGAATGGTTTCCTTTTTGTGTCAAGGGGCGCATGGATTTTGGAACCCCTGGCAACAATGTTTTGTTGTTTCCATTGTGGGACTCTCGGGCCCTTAACTGGCTGTGCAGCTCATTTAGGAAATTTCCGTTCCAGAATGACTTGACAGTCATCAGTGCTAGTTGGTGCTCCGTCATTTATGAGCGTTTGTATGGCATAAGCGGCTCTGTTAGCGCTGCCTGTCTTGCTCCCCTGTGACCCTTCCCTCTTTACCCGTCGTCAGGACGACCCGGCGGGGGACGGGGACCTGGCCTTCCAGCTGAGCTCGCAGACCTCCAGCTCTCACTCACAGCTCACTGTCGACCTGCCCGTCAACATCCTGCAGGTAGCGCGTCACCAACTGCCATTTTATCACAGCAGAAACAACCTCCTGTGGATGACTGCGTCTCTCACCGTAAAAAAAATCATGCACACATTATTTTTGTTATTATTAAAAACATTGAGCAAGCCTAGTTCATTCCCAGACATAATAAACATTATTATTTAAAACCATATATCATATTCATTAAAATCGATAGGTTTTTAGTTATTTGTTATATTTGTTTGCATGTTAATATTGCACAGCATTGGTTTTGTGACGCCAGCAATGAAACTTAGCATTCAGGCCAGTGCAGTATGGCTGTAGATCGTTGTGGTGGAGGTGCAGGTTTTGTGCTAGTTGAAGTCCAATGCTGGAGTATCACTGGCCTACTTTACAGGAACCTGCTCCTACAACGGAGGACGATGCAGGGTCAGACAACTCGCAGTTCACAGGAAGCACCATCAACCTGCAAGACCTGGAGTGAGCCTAGACGCCTCGGTACAGGAAACAGGAAACTGAGAACAGGAAGTTGCGGCCTGAACGCAGCAAGGCGTGCACCGGACTTTGCGGCGCAGGGTTGCCGACGTTTTCTGAATCCGGACTTGTTTGATCGAATCGCTTTTTTATTTTTAAGAAAAGTATATTCCAATGGAAGATCTTTCTAAAGCATGCCCTTTTGATAAGGCATGCATTTCTAACCATTTGTACTATGCGAGTGTGACTTAATTGAATGTCAGCGCTCATACCATGGGACGGGATGTTAAAAACTGTTAAAGTTTTTAGGTTTTTACTAAGATTCTTACCTCCGCTGTGAGAATCTGTCATGTCATTTCTCTTGGTTTGTTTTCATTTTTTACACTCGGAAGCTTATTTGGTGTTCAGAAATCACGTTTCCTGAAAGGAAGCACTTTAAGACGTGAACAGGAGTCCGTTCGGTGCACAGAGGCCGATGGATGTCCTTTGCTTTTAAATCAGCGGTCACACTCGTATAAATGCATACACGGTATCTGTTGTCTTTGCCTTACGGACATGACATTTATATTGCAATTAACTAGAGAAAAAAATATATGGTTTATGTTGATTATGGTGTTTTTTAATTTATTTTTCTATTGTTGCGTATCTTACAAAAAGCTTTTTTTTTTGTTGAGAGAATAAGGTGTGCTCCATGTTAATGTCATCCAGATAGGAAGACAAAAATCCAGTTTGTTTTCTATCTATAGAGTATCCATATGTATAACTTCATGTACTTATTTATTAGGTTTGGTTTACCAAATGGAAAGTCAAATAAAGTCCCGTTAATGAAGCACAAGATCACCGCTGTAATACTGGTTTGTTTTGATTGGCTGGAGCAAGAAGCTACATTGTTCTGGTAAGTTCTGTGTGCATACAGCATATTTGTAATTGCAGAATCTTCATGTACATTTAAATTCAAAAGTATTGGGACGGTGGGACATTTTTTGTTTTGGCTCAGTACTCCAGCACATTGGATCTGAAATAAAACAATATGAGGGTTAAAGTGCATATGAAATGGCTGTAATTCATGCAAAGAGGAGGATCCCCTGGTATGGATGTAAATACCCATGAATTAAAACTGACGGTCTGCATTTTAAACTCTCCTATTCATTCTTTTATTTCCAATCCAGTGCGCTGGCGTAAAGAGCCAAAATGACAAAGATTGTCATACTGTGCCAATACTTTTCCATTTATCCATGTAGTTTGACTATTTTCAATTATTTTTCAAATATTAGTCCATGATTTCTGGACATTTGTCCAATGTTGATGTTTGTGTTTTTGAGTTCAAATTTAAAGGGCAATGAAATAAAAGGGAGAATTTCAGACCTGCTCAGTTTGACTAGCCATAGTGTTTCTGTATTATCTTCCCCTCGCCTATCGCTACAAAGATTCTTTGCAGTAGGTGAGCTGAAAGTTGATTGACTCCATAACAACTTCTCTCTGAGCTATTAGATTTGTAAAATGAATAATCTGAGGGAAATATTTATGCATTTTCAGTCTGATGATTGTTTCCCTGGCTTTAGAGTGGAGGCGTATCAGTGGTACATGCTTTAGCTTAGTCTTTTTAGCTTAGCTTTCTGAGATGAAGGCAGTTTTTGCATATTGGGTGTAGTTGCATGTAATCTGCATCATGATGGATTCATCATACCTGCATTCAACCCATATGTTTATAAAAACATGGTGGATGTTTGCCCTTTTATGGTTTAATGATCTTTGGTCATAGATGCATTTAACAGTGAACTCCCTAGTAGTTGAAGTGACAAATCTTTATTTCTCTTCAAAAATGCATGATTTTATAATTTTCCCGCTTAATTCATCTTTATGTACAATCGATGTTTGACACTGAATCAGGTCCATCTGATTCAATTTTCTGTATTGATTCCTGGGTTAAAGAATGCAGTCAATCTCACTCTACTCAGTATTTCATTTTTACCGCACTATTTAATATTTTGTAAAACTGTATTGCCAGTGATCTAATACATACTGTAGGCTGTCACATAAGTTTGGCTCCAGGTTGCCAGATTTGGATTTTTTGGGGTGAATGCTATCAAAACTAATTGAGGACTGGGGTGGGGTGCTGGCACTTGAACTAGCAGGCAAATTTCAATCAATTATTCCGACCGGACATTTATATTGTCGGTGCCATAAACCAGACCTGTACAAATAATTAGAAAACCAGGAAAATCTGTTTGTGCTGAAGTCGCAACGTTCCAGTCAGAAAGGGGAAAAGTGTGCATCTGGAGCGGTGATGGCGGGAAGGAGTAGTGTGCAGCGTGATTGGCCGAGTGGGACTGCGACTTCGCGCTATGTGAAGAAATACTGGTGCTCCTCTCTCTCCCTGTCTGCCATGTCCGTGTTCGCGGCTTCCTTCTTTTTGCGCTCAGGGGGGTGGGAACGAACCATCAGCTTCTTCCCTTTCTGAAAAAACAAATGGAACCACGGTTTCAGCTTCTGAGAAACATTCATGTTCTATGTATTGTGTTTTTTTGTTTGTTTTTTTAATTTGACATCAACTTTTAAATTGAGTTTAAATTGATGATCAGTTATGGGACTTCCAAATGTGCTCAAATGTGATCTTTTACAATTTAAGACTTCAACTTCCCTAATGTATGAAGAGAGCTTATTTTTAATATTTGATAATGTTTAACCTTTTTCCTCAACATATTTGGAATGCTCAGTTGTATTTGTGTGTTGCAAGCAGAGTGCAGGTAACAGTCGGACCACAGGAGGGCGCTGGTGCGCTATCGACACAAGCGATCTGGCACACCGACGGCCTCCCTGCCTGGCTGTGGGCCAGGTCCTGCACTGGGTCCGGGTCCGATTTCAGACCACGGGGCCCGTCCGCACTGGGACACAGCGTCTTAACAGGACATGCCCCTCAGCGGCCCCCAGTGCAGACTCCGATCGACGCCTCCCTGTCCCGAGTGTGTATCTGGTGTGTGCTCGTTCCCGTTTGGCGCGTCTGCGCGGGAACAGCCGCTCACGTTTTTGGCGATGTCTGCCTGCGCTCTCTCCAGGGCCTTCTGAAGCCTTTCCTCCTGGTGCCTTTTCTGCTGGGATATCTTCTCCTCCCTCAGTCTGTGGACACACAACACCGTACCTTCACTGTACCTTCAAACCCAGCTGGCTGCACAGTGGGTGCTAACCAGGTATTTGGCTCCAATTTCCCCGCTGCTAGAATTTTGTCTTTTGGGGCTTTTTTGAGCTTTTTTTGTGCAATTATTATTCCTGGATATCTGCAATTATCCATTTCACCTTGCTCTCACTTTTTAGGATTAGCTGTGACCTAAAATGTTCACATAATTTTTTACATGTTTAACTGGGAATGGCCATAAGTGCTAAAATATTCATTGACCATTAAAAATGGCTTTTCACTGTTCAAACTCTTAAATTGCGAGAGTCTTAAATTGGTATTTGTTTTTTGTTATTTTCAGTATTTGAAGTCTCTTTGAATATGTTGAATATGTTATGTAATTGAAATGTATTCAAATACTCTCACAAATACTAATACATAGTGATTGCAATTGTGGCCCGCAACATTACACGGCACGCCTGTGACCAGAGACTTATTGAGATGTGTGGTTGAAAACAACGTCGTCATCTGCGACACAGAATAAAAACGTGATGTATTTCCGCGCCGGACCTGATCCGGCGCTCTCTCTCCTTGGACTTCTCGGCCATCAGCACGCGGTCGCGCGGGATGCTGTCCACGTTCTCCAGCAGCTCCCCGAGCCGGCCCTCGATGGCGGTGAGCATCTGCAGCGTGCTCAGGTTCCCCTCGCTGTCCCCGATGCAGCTGCGGTACACCTCCCGCACCTTCTGCCCCAGCGTGTCCAGCATGCTGTCCTGTGAGGGGACCAGGACAGCGGCAGCCATTTTAACTGCGCCAGTGAGAGGACCAGGAGAGCAGAAGTGTAGCACAGTGGATAAGGAACTGGGCTTGTGAGCGAAAGGTCATAGGTTCGATTCCTGGGTAGGACACTGCCGTTGTACCCTTGAGCAAGGTACTTAACCTGAATTGCTTCAGTATATATCCAGCTGTATAAATATATACGATGTAAAAGTTGTGTAAGTCGCTCTGGATAAGAGCATCTGCTAAATGCCTGTAATGTTAACTGCACCAGTGAGGACCAGGAGAGTGACAGAGCCTTTTTAACTGTGTCAGTGAGGACCAGGAGACTGACAGAGCTGTTTTAACTGTGCCAGTGAGAGGACCAGAAGAGCAGCAGAGCAGTTTTAACTGCACTGGTAAGAGGAGAGCGACAGAGTAGTTTTAACTGCACCTGAACCTGTGATACAAAACCTGGTATCGGTATCAAAGTCAAAATTCTGATATTGTGATAACACTACTTCAAGCAGGTGCAGGCACCCGAACCCAGAACAACTTAAGAGTTAATGTACACTTGAAAGTTTACCTGAAACATGCAAAAAAATAAATAAATCCATGCTTAAACTGTACACCTTTCAAGACCTGTAGTCCCAAGTTTCCCTATCAGTCAGGGACTACAATGGCAGGATCATTTAGATCCAAGGAAGCCCACACTGGTCTCTGAAAGCCAATCCCTTTCTCAGGGCAGTGCAGATGTGATGGCTGTGGTCTAGATAAGGAATTTTCAGACTGCAACACATCCACTATCTTCACACTGTAGCTGAAAATTCCTACCTAAAACGGGTTTTTTAATTATTTTTTTACCCAACATGCATTACAGGTTGCACTGCAGAGATCGTATATACTCAAAGATGTATAACCCATGCTTTAAAAAAAATCTTGTTTCTAGGCCTGAAAGTGTGTCTAATATGCAGTTTCTTGCAGGGTGCGTACCTGGTCGTCCTCCTTGTACTTGCCGTAGGAGAACAGACGGGCCTTGATCTCCAGCTGGGCGGCCCTCTCCTCCTCCTGCTCGATGTTCTGGGTCATGTTGTCGATCTGCTGCAGCAGCTGCTCCGTCTCCTTCTCCCTGCGGGGTTCGAGGGAGGGGGGAGCGGGCGGCACGGGACAGACCAGCCATTCGAGTGAGAAAAGGATGGGAAAAAACGGGTGAGTCCCTTTTCCGAAATATTTCTCATGGAGGATTAATATCCGTATATTATATATGTGTGTGTGCGTATAAGCCATATACTGTCTTTCTACATTTGTTTGCATTAATAGTGTCTTTCAGCTTGTTTGTTTGTTTTATGTTAATCAAAGTTAGTGTTTTGGCGTGTTTGTCTCTGTAAATCTGACAAGCACACTAACTAGACGCATTGGTTCTCTAAGTTTGGCACGTCATTGTTCAGTCTCCCAGGTCTGTGCCATTTCTGGCCATGCAAATTTTAATTCAAGTTAAATATATAATAATTTATTCTGTCTGGGAACTTTTTAAGCAGAGACAGGACATTAAAACAGAAAACGAAGGCCATATATACACCTCCACTGAGCTTTTAATACCAGCATTCCACACACACACATGCAGAACAAATGCACAGCAGTGCAAAAATCAAGCTCAATAAAATATCATGGTGATATAAAATAAAATAGGTCAGGCAAAGCTGGGGTTGCTGTGCAGGCTTGTGAATTTTAAAACTAAAATTAGATTTGAAAAAGCTGAATAATTCAGATCGGCTCGGCCGTCCCAGACACTCACATCCTCTTGCGCGTTTGGTCCAAGACCTGCCGCAAGTCCTCCAGAGACTCCTCCGTCTCGCGGGAGTTCTGGATCAGGGACAGGTTCTGCTCCTCCAGGTCTGTCAGCAGGTCCAGCAGCTGCTGGGGGTCTGTGAAGTACATCTCCGGTTCCTCCTGTAGGGGGCGCCAAACGGAACTGAAAGGCTGCTCTGGGCACATAATACCTTTATGTAATATTCCATTCAGCGAACAATCTTATCCAGACTGACTAAAATGCCATGCATCAGTGATTTCAAACGGGTTAACAAGAGATTAAGAGTTGACCTTTATATAGCCAGATGCACAGTGTACAAAGACACATGCTTCTATTCATTATTCTTTCCAACTGCAATGCGCCACACCTGACTAGCGAAAGACTCGTAATCGGAGAGATTGACATCCTCGGTCTTAGGTTCCACACTCCTGAAAGACAAACAGTGAAGAAAAATGTAAATCCCCAGCTTTTCATTCAAATGTACTTCTGTTTAGGTTAGTTCAGTAAATATAGCAAAAATGAGCATCTTTGATTTGATCAATCAAATGACTTGGAAGAAATAACTAACTCACACTTCTTCATTTGTGTGAACCAAGACACTTTATCTAACCGTGATAAGCAGTTTTGGAAGAACAGTCATATCTGCTATGACTGCAAGGTTATGAAATGCCACGTGGCTCCCACTCACGGTTTGGGGCTCTGTTTGCCTATTTTGATAGTGTGCCTGGATGCCCGTCTGGAGTTCCTGAGGGGGGGCAGCTCCTTCTTAGTGGTGGAGGCCCGGGACTCTGCCCCTGTCCACAAGAGAGGGGAACCAAGCAGGGGACATGGCTTCATTTTTCATTTTTATTCTACTGGAATAAGGGTAACACCCCAACTATTTTGAAAAGTTTGGTGTAATCTTTAATGACCACGGTTTGGTTTTGTTTCATCCAATGGAGGGCACCCTCAGTGGCACAATGCCTGCGACTGGGGTGTAGTATTTATTTGATCCAAAGGGAGAAGTGCCCCCTACTGGTTCACCAACACCCCAACACCCTTTCTATCAATAACTAGAACAAGTTATTTCCCCACAAGTTATATCAAAGTGCTAACCAAGCTCAACCCTGTATAGCTTCAGCAGTTTGACATGAGAAGGGCATAGGTTTGTGTGCCTATTGGCTACTGGCCTATTTAGATTAAAACCATCTAATCTAAAACGGTGGCAGAACAAAGGAAATATAAAGGAACTAGGCCACTACCTTAAACCACCTCATTCAGGAAGTTATGTCATACATCAATACCCAAAGTTGAGCAGTCATCAGACTCATTTAGCGAGTGTCAGCTGGGCCTATGTTATCGATCTGCTTTCTGCCAAGCAAGCAAATTCACATAGTTGCCCATATAGCATTCACAACGCAATACAGAATGATAAGCCCTGCTCGTGGAGTGGGGTAAGCTTTCTAGCACTTTCTTTGAAATAGGCGCTACAGCAGGGATGGACACAGACAGCTGCGCGGCTTAGACGGCTGTAATGCATACGTTTGTCTTGCTGCCCCGCGCTCTTGCCCTTGTCCTTCTCTGCGACGGCAGGGAGGCTCCTCTGCGCGCTCCTTCTCCGAGCCAGCTGCTCCTGCTGCCACTCCGGAGGCGAGAGCTTGAACAGGAAGTCCTTGTACATGGAGTACTCCTTCAGGGTGTCCTCGTGCTTGGATATGTCGCTACAGGTGGCACACGCACAGTCAGGGGGGAACGCTACTGTATGCTGCAGTACTGTGTCAACCCTTGGCTTAAGTCTTTATTAAAACCCATCTGTCCTTTTTTATGTCTTGCGTTTGTCGTCATGTATATCAAATTTGATTTGACTTGCTATTTTATAGGTACTTTCTTCTATTCTAGCATTTATGCAGTGTCCATTCTATTCTTTCTGTAAATAACATTTTTTTATTGATCCTTGTTAAGTACTACATTCAACAAATTTAAAAGGCACGTATACAAATTATTATTATTATTATTATTGTTGTTGTTATTATTATTATTATTAGTTTGTTGTAAAGTGACAGAAATAAATTAATTTGCAACAAATGCTTACCTTTTAATGGCCACCATTTTGGCTGTAATTCTCTTGATTTCGGAAACCTTCTCCTGTCTGATTTTGGACTCCTGCTCAGCACTGCAGATGAACAGTAATCGAAAACAAGAGGATGTCACAGGCCATAAGGCATGTTCACATCTGCCCCTCTCTACAGCAGTCCGGAAAGGCAGGATTTTGCAGTGCGACATGTGGCAATGCCCCTTCAGATTCTCGAATTAAGGTTCTGTGGCATTGGTGCCCACTCAGCTGTGAAGGAGGATTTTGTTCCATTAGACTCCAGGACCACCTCTTTTACTGAATAATTATCTAGACTGAATCAGTTTAATGGCAGCCTCGCTGGCAATCAGCTTAAACATCTGTCAGCATTACAGAGTGACTGAAACAGAGGAGCCTGAGAGGACGGAATAACTTCCCTGGTCCGGGGTTTAGTTACGTTTTTATGGCCTCCACCGAGCTCTTGTCGCTTTCCTTGAGGAACTCGTCGAACATGACGGAGTCCTTCTCCAGGAGCTTCTCGGCCCGGGCCAGCTTCTTCTCCTCCGCGATGGCCGCTCTCTCCAGCTGATCAATTTCCTCTCGCTTCACGGCCAGGGCATACTGGGGGAAAATTGGGGAGGAGGGAGTCGCGGGACAAAGAGGAGGATGGGGCAGTGATTGATGCGAATGCTCAGGAGAGTCAGCAGCCACAAGTGCATGTTCTCGTTTGTGTTAGTGTTAAACAGTTTACCCTTCAGGGTCCAAGTTGAACTATGCGGTTGTTCCCTGCACTTGGACCGGTACTTCTCTCTAGGGTTTTCGTCATACTTGTTCCTGGTTATGGTTATACACTTTGTTGTACGTCGCTCTGGATAAGAGCGTCTGCCAAATGCCTGTAATTTAATGTAATGGCCTTGATATTGTCCCAGGGTTCAGTGCCATTTGCTGCGCTTGGTTACCTGCTTGTGTTGTCTGCTCACTGATCTGTTCTCCAGCCAAACTCAGGAGAAGATGCTACCAAGAAGCATTCAGTACAGATGTTCCTTTATCTGACACCTCACACCTCTGTCTCACACCTCTAAGGGGACATTCATGGAAATGGGCCTCTAACTGGATGAGAGTACTCCACTCTGAACTGTGATCATTTTCTAACATGCTTGTATCTATGTTCCCACAATCTGCTTTATAAAGAACCTTTTTTAATGCTCCTTTTCTCATTTTTTCTCCCAATTCATCAGCTGACTGCTGCAACCTACGGTACAAACTGTGGTAAGTGCAGACAGGTGCACACTTGAATCCTAATGTAATGCCTGACCGCTGCTTCTCTTCCTGCCACAGTCCGCAGGTGGACGCGAGACAGAGGAAGCTGCTTCACACGCAGCTCGAGCGAGCAGACCGCGGGCACCCGGCTGACCAGGGAGGGGCACTGGCACACGGTGAGCCCCCCCGAGCCCCTCCCTCCCTCGGAGACGCAACGGCCAGGTACGACTGCAGGCTCGTTCCGGACAGTGACCATTCCTTCGTACACTACCGCTGGGGAGGGAACACAACATCTGGAGAAAACGCACTCGAGCCTCTCTCTCGCAGACCCGGGCACGCCAGCGGGCAGCTGCAGGCCAGGGACTGACCCGCCGCTGGGTTTTACGGGCTTCTCTGCAGGAGAAATACAGGAAGCCTTGGAGTGGAGTGGGAGGTGTACGCTGTTTCAAACAAGTTCCACTCTGTTTGGACGGTACATACTGTACTGTTCTGCTTCTCACATATAAAAACAGCCTCTTATTAAATTTGGGGAAACTAGAGAACTGTTTTTATTTTGCCTCCTGTAATAAACTGTTGCTCTCGAACCCATCGGTACACTCATTTCTAGCTTTATAGGGTGAGTTACTGAATATTTTTGTTCATTTATACAGGATTTTGAATGTATATGTGGGTGTGTAAAGTTTTGTAATTGTAATGGCACATTGTCTGCCACAGTAGTTCTGCTGATTGACTTTGTCAGTGAAAGTTTTCTATGCCTGCGATGTAGAGCAGGTACGGTTAAGATTTGTTAGATTTGTGTTAATGTTAGTGCAATAATGTTAGTGCAGTCTTCCTTACCTCCAACAGAAACATCTCCCGTTTCTTGCTGATGAACTCGCTGATGCTCTCTTTCTCAACGTTGCGATCTGAGGAGGAACGCGGGGATTGATAAGACTGCATCGCACGGGGAGGGCGGTTTACGGGGGAGATGGGCCGCTGCAGCCGCCGAGTTCCGCTGGGCCTTTAGTTTGGCTTTGTACCTTTTCTCTGAATCGCAGTGCTCATTTGAACAAACCTTAGTGGATAAAGCAGGTATAATCCGCTTTCTTAGAAAGGCTAATACAAACTCAAACTCAATCCCAGGAGCCAGTCGAGCACTGTGACGCCTGTCCTTTTCCCCAAAACAAGACCACGATAATCAGTGACATAAATAAATAATGAGGGGAAAAAGGGAATCATCCTCAGTCTCTTGATACTCATTGGCACTAACCAGGATCAGATCAGTTCATTATGTGAAAGGTTTTGCTTTCCATTACACTGTTATTGGCCACGTAAGATTCCCATTGCCCCTTGTCTGGGGAAATTTCTGTTTGTGATCCCTGCTTATAAAACCTGCAGGATCCTGGCCCCCCATGAATGGAGTGCCCACCTTCAGAATAATTATCAGAATTAGCAAGGTTTTCATTTAATAAAGTACATGCTATGCACAACCAGATGCAGTGTCTGTACTAAAGATCTGTGCGATGTACAGTGAGTGCTATCTGACACCAGGTGCAGTATCTGTGTTTAAGATGTGCGTTCCATACCGTTCGTGGTTTTTACAACCAGGGGCATTATCTGTGTTTAAGATGTGGGTTATGTATAATGGGCACTATCTGAAACCTGGTACAGTATCTGTGTTTAAGATGTGGGTTATGTACAATGGGCACTATCTGAAACCAGGTACAGTATCTGTGTTTAAGATGTGGGTTATGTACAATGGGCGTGATCTGAAACCAGGTACAGTATCTGTGTTTAATATGCGTGCTGTACGTGCTGTGTGAAGCCAGGGTCCGTGTTGTATTCCTACCTTTGATCATTGCCACCTTCCAGGCGGGGTTGTCTCTGAGCTCCGAGGCCTTCTCATTGGCTGCGTGCTCCTCCCGCCCCGCCCTCAGCTCACACCACAGCTCCGCTTGTCTGGCCTTCTTCCGCGTCGCGTAGAGGCCCCGGTCCTGGACCTTCATCTTCAGCCTCTTCTGCTGTTCCTACGGTATGAGAGGGGTTCGCCGCCTCAGCCTTCAACATGACATCACACTCCTGATATCCCAAATGAAATCTATGATGGAATACTCTTTACTTCTAGTTCCCAAACTTTTAACTCATCCCATTTAGCAATTTCATATATTTTCTGCAACCCACACCCCTTATTAAAATGAAACCTAACACTTTCAGATATGGATTTATAGAGTTTCAACCTGTCCCAACAACCATGTGTGCACTATTACTGTTAAAACTAATATTACTCCAACTACTAATAAAAATAATAAGTTTGCTAGCATGAGACGACCACAAATACAATTTCCTAAAAACATTAAGGGGGACAACATTGCCTTATGCTTAGGAAGTAATTTTAAGTACATTTTTGTTGACGTTTTGTTAAGAGATTTCAGTGAACTGAACACAGGAAACTCAGACACACCAGCCTCTTGCGCTCTCGTTCCTGTTTCCTGAGCAGGAAGATGTTGCTATCTGCGGGAAGTGTGAAGGGGTTCCTCCTCCCAGACTCCTCTTCATCGCTCCGCGCAGCTGTTCACACACAAACACACTCGCACTGTTGACCAGCGCCAGACGGGGAGTGTTCTCCTCTCGTCCTGGCCTGAGATCGTAGCACAGCTTCCGACACCCTGCAGATCAGCTGCTTACCTCTCCATCTAACAAAAAGTCTTTTTATTTATTATTAACTTTTATTTTTTACGGAGTGGGCTGACTGAGCGTGCATGTGACGCCCAGTGAACGCCCCCCATGCGTGACCTGCAGGTCTAGTGGATGGAAGCCGGAGTGCCAGGAGGAAACCCAGGCGGACACAGGTAGAGCATGCAAGCTCCACACAGAAAGGCCCCGTCCAGGATGCACACCCAGGCCCTTCCTGCTGTGAGGTGACAGTGCTACCCACTAAACCATCGTGTTGCCATTGGTCCCGGTTGTCAGTCATGGTCCCACGTGACCAATGTGCTAACTGATTTTATTGAAAATTCTCTCACCCTAATTCTAAGCTGGTTATTAGTATGTGGTGTTCTTTACCATTAATGCCTTGGAAGTTGCTGTTGGCAAAAGTGTCAAATGAACAAATGGAAAATGTAAATATTCCATGTCAAAAAATAATGAGCATATAAAAATAGAATATGCATGTCAAATCCAAAAAACACTTCAGCATACGGCTGTATTAATGCAGTCAGCCTCTGTGTACTATAAATCTGAAAAGGCTGTTCTGACTTTTACTCATGTAAGTTTGTCCAGAGCACATATTGGATAACTGTACGCTGTAAATCCCATAATACACATTTTATAAAATTCAGATTGTGAAAAAGGCATTAACTTTGTTTGGTTATACATAATATGTAAGCCATAGTAAAGATGATACAAATACATATGACAGCTGGTTTATAAGTGTGACTAAACCAGACATGCTTTAGTACACTGCTCCCAAATACATTAAGAATGTAATGTGTTCATAGTCATGCTATCTATAAGTTGTGTAAATGAGAAGGCAGCTACTCTTAATTTTTCAGGAGGCACAAAAGATAACATGGTACACAAATATAGTGAATGGATTGACAATGACAAATCGACATGTTACCTGAGACCACAGACTCGGTGTGCTCTGTCGACTTCGATGCAGTCAGTGGGCCCGCCTGCATTTTCTTTCGCTCTGTAAAGCATTGATACATAACATAACATTTATACAATACACGTAACGACCATTGGCATGAAGTACAGTGTAAGTATAGGAGAAATTGACTTTGACTTTAAATTATTTAAAAACAAAATCTTGCTTTATTTCCTGTCTGGGCTGATACACCGCTAAACATAATGAGTCTTGGGAGCAGTAGTTGCTTGCACACTTGGGGATACGGGCTTTTTGACCACGGCGTTTGAAGATGCTGCCGATAACATCTCTAGAGCAGAGATAAACAAAAACTAAATAATACTGGTGATTGGGAACTTTTACGGCAGCTAGTAAAGCACCGTTTATGTAATGCAAACGCCAGACGGACAGCCCTGTATGCCAGGTAGCCTGTTCCTAGTTCCTACCCATTATTATTAGGACTCATCGCCCAGGTCGTCGTAGCAATTGCCAAAACGGTACGCTGCAAAATTGTACTCACTTTTTAAAAATGTATTTGAGTTAGATACGCATTTGATTACGTAAACGCTGTAATAAAACAATATGCCCTATATACTCAACATTCATATTTAACTTCATATTTGACGAGTCACTATATAGGCTAATTAGAACTAGATCATGTTAGGTCCCTGTTTGATCTTTGGGTCGCTGAAACTACATTTTCAGGATGCTCTTACGTCTTACCTTACCTCGTCTTGTAAGATGAAATACAATGTATCAATGAAGAAGACACACTAATCTAGTTAGCTAGTTATCTAGTTTGAGATGTAACACACGTGTACCATGAAATGATTCTATCACATTACTTCGGAGCTAAGAACCCTGTTTGCGTTCTGTTACCGTGGCAACGTCTGCCACGAGTTTTACTTTGTAATTCATCTAATGCCGATAGATGGCAGCGCAGTGCTGGAACTGTAATAGTAATGCCTGGAAAGATTACCGGAGATGCACACAGATCTAGGGGATTTTTTTAGTCCTCGAAAGAGGAGCTGACCTTTAGTGTGACTACAGTTCAGGAACCGACGAGTGCACCCGTCAGGTGGCATGATCCAGTCTTTCGACTGTCTGAATAAGTTACCCAACAATTTCTTGTCGCGTTTACTTTTATCGTACGGTGTTTTCGGATGGCTGCCAGTATCTACATGGTTTCCAGTGTACGGCATGTGAAATCGCACAGCTTAATCTGTTTATGGTACACCGGGGAACTCGTTGTTGTATAACAGACCATATTTTACCTGTTCCTGGCCCCCCACATAAGCTGCGTGTCTAGCTGTGGCACCTTGGATGGTTGAATCTGATAATTAAAACGTTCAAAAAGGTGTGTTATTTGACACGCAGTTAAAAAGAAGGTAACCTGGTGTCATTTGGAACACATACCCTTGAATTCATTTTTAAATACTTTTGTTTATTTTCCCTAAAAATTTTTTTTTAAATGAGCTTGATATACTATGAGATTAAATAAAACATTTTAATTGTCCAGAGAATAATTGCATCTTTATCCAACTAAATGTGATGATTCTCAGAAAAGTAGTGTCTGCTGCACAATAGTTCTTTGCTGTACCACTGTCGTGAGAGCCCAGTGGGGTAGAGAGCCCATGGTTTCCTAAGCCTTCTGTCTCTGGCTGAGCCACCAAACCCCCCACCCCACAGCACCCCCCACTCCCAAATCCATGCTCACTCCACTTTAGTGGTCATTGCTCCATTATAATGGTAGCGTTAGCCAACTGTTTTGGCTCGACAGTTGTGTTACAAGCAAACCTGGCCATAAATTTCATAATCTGGGTGTCAGTAAATCAAATAAGGGGACTGGCTTGACCGTCTTTTAACTGCCCTTGATTCTTACAACATGACGGGGGAAGAGCGGACTGTCAGACAGATCTGTCTCTCCCGGCCATTGCACATTGCTAAACATTAACCGCCACACAAACAGAAAGAGGAACTGCAGTGCATGGCATTCTGTACTCTGTTCAGTGTCACTTAGACGCACAGAGAGGGGCACAGGTCTGTTTTTTTTTTTTTTGTATGGACTATGCTTTTAAAAAATAAATGCTTGCACACACACACACACACGCACACACACATACATACTGTATCAATTCTCTATTTTAAGTGTCCTGTTGTATTCATAATCCATGACCTTTATTGCAACCTTCTCTGACAGGCATGTGCTTTGCTCCAAAGCGCAAGATTTCCTCTTTCCTTCACTCCGCAGTCCACCAATTGAGACATAGTCACCCTGCCTACTGTGCCTCTCCCACCCCGAGAAACTGTAGCCAATTATGCCTGGGGGGATGATGCCACAGCAGGCACTGGCACTGGCACGGTTTGTGTCTGACACCAGACCATGGGGCCCATCCATACACTGGAGCAGGGGCTGAACACGATGACCCATCCATCCAGCAGTCCGTCCTGGCCCTGCTGTAACGTGAGCCTATCCTGAAAGTATACGATCTGATTCTACTAGACTTCATATTTCCCAGTCTGATTGATGGTTGGACTGGCTCAGATTATGAGCTGGTGTGACTGTACCTCAGCTGTCTCATCACAGACTGAGCAGTACATGCAGAGAATGTTTTTTTTTTTTTTTTTAATTGGTCAGATATTTAAAATGTAGGCTAATTTGTAACAGCGTGTGAGGTATTTACAATTCCATTGCTGTAGTGTCAGACAGATTGTTTTATTTGGCATGTACACAGAATTGCAGTCATTAAGGAGCTTGTGCTGTGTCCAATCTTGAAATACGGATGGTCTCAGATGTCTTTGTTTTCTGTTAAGAATGATGCTGCTGTTTGAGTTTGTCCCCAGGGCAAAATGAAATAGGTCTCTCTGGATATTGCAAAAACTGTTTATAATGGTCCAGCTATAATGTATTCAAAGTTTTCCTCCAGCCCTATGAAGTGCCTATCATATTATCCCCTTGTGCTCTGTTAAATACAATAACTATTAATATAAAACTGTCTTTCACAACAACACATGCTGTTAATTGAAAAATATAAGTGAAAAAAGAGAGGCATCTTTTTAACAGCTGTGATGAAGTGACAGCTGGTCCTTTTAAGGATTTCCAACTTCATTAAATCATTCATGCATAATCTTTCATTCATTAATTTCAAGAGCTGTGCAATCGAGATGTAATGTTTATGGCGGACAAAAAGTTTTTAAGTTAGTACTAGTAACCACAACAAGAACAGCAACAATAATAGTTTATAATTGTTTTTTCAAGAAAGAAAGAAGCATTTCTTTACATTTCTGTCATAGTAGATTGAATGTCTTTACTTTGATGGTTTGTCAAAAACCATGAAAGTAAGAGAGTATTTATACTCTGTATGCTATGGAGGCTTTATTGCCAGAGTTCTTCATAATGAAATTCCTCCATCCCCTGCCTTCTATTTCTTATTGTCTGAAAGTCGTTTATTAAATTCCTGTATCGCTGCTCAGAGGTTTCCTGCACAAAATTACTCACAGGACCTGTTTTAAGGCTGGATGCTGGGTTGAGGAGTACATCTATGTTAGAAGGGGCGACATAGCTCAGGCGGTAAGACCGATTGTCTGGCAGTCGGAGGATTGCCGGTTCAAACCCCGCCCTGGGCGTGTCGAAGTGTCCTTGAGTAAGACACCTAACCCCTAACCCCTAACTCCTAACTGCTCTGGCGAATGAGAGGATAAAAGCGCTATATAAATGCAGTCCATTTACCATTTACCAAGTGCCTGGTAGGCATCCTGCTGGGTTGTTCAAGTCACTTGGAGCATTCCATCTCAGGTGACCTCCAGGCTTAAAGATTTCCCAGCCTATCACACTAGTCTGTAGTGGCTACTTCTTACACGGACAGTTTAGTCAGTACAGCTACTTGGTTCTACCTTATAACACCAATACATTATCCAGGTCTTTTCTGCGAAGCCTTGTTCCCATAGGGCATGAACCGTGCCTTTTGAACCAGTTAGACCTAAATGAATCCACATTTCACTACACCGTGGTCATTGGAAATGTGTAGTGGGTGCATCTGTTGTAGTGTAGACGAGGTAAATATATATATATATATATATATATATATGTGTGTGTGTGTGTTAATTGCTTAAAAGGTAAGCATTTGTTCAAATTAGTTCATTTTTTCTTGTAGCATAATAATAATTTTTAAAAATATATGTACATCTTTGCACATACATGTGTGCTTGTGTGTTTGGTTCCATACATTCTCATCACCTGACCATGTCCATACATGTGCAGGTATTGTAAATGTTGTAGATGCATAGCAAACTGTGGCTTTCAATAGTATAAGATGTGCAAAATCATACTGCTCAGTATGTAGTTAGTAGTGTATTGGAAAGTATTAAAGCATATGGGTTCTGGATATTACATTACATTATTATTTTATAAGTTAATTTCCTAACATTATTTATTTGATAAATTAAAGGCATTTGGGAAAGAAAGTTGAAGATCATTTCTCTCTTACGTCAAGCATTGGGCAATAACCCTTGTTCTCCTCCTGGCAGAGGTTGGTTCCAGATACAGTTGCTGCAGTAATCCTTGGCCTGACTGATGTACATTTTGGCACTTATATCCGAGCAGTACTTTTGCAATATTTTCCTTTTTTAAAAAACTGGTGCAACTTGTTAACTTTCCATCAGTCCATTTGGAAATGTACAAAAGTCCATGCTTGCTCATGGGTTTGGTTTGGGTCTGAGTGTTAGCACTCAGAACTACTGCATGTGCAGAATAAGTTTTCTTTATTGTACCCAAAGTTTTGTCACCTTACCCCTGTTATTCTCCCCATTTGTGTGTGTGTATGTGTGCTCCTCATTGCAACCCCCTCTGCTAATTTTGGAGAGCACAGGCAAGCGTGCACTCTCCTCCTAGTGCAGACATTGAGTCAGAGGAGCACGCTTTGTGTGCTGCTTTTGCTGATTGCAGGTTTAAATCACAGGTGGGGCATATCCACTGTATCTTTGAGTACTAAGTAATAAGTACTAACCCTGAATCGCTTCAGTTTACTGTGTATCGAGCTGTATAAATGGATACCATGCCAGTAGCTGTGTAAGCTGCTCTGGGTAAGGCAGTTAATGCCTTAGATAATGTAATGTGGCTCATGTGAGTTCTTCTGTTTTTCAGGAGTACAGCAAGCCGTGCTGTTCTGAGGCCTGGGAACTCAGAGGTTTGGCCAGTTTTGGAGGTGGGTCGAGCTGCTCTCAAATCTAGGTTCTTCTCTCAGACGTGATGAAAATGAGTGCGTGCGAACCTGCATGTGAATCAACTAGGATGAATGAAAGCCCAGATCCAATGTGTCAGAAACGCACTTTGTTCACGACCACATCCAGTGACCGCTTTAAGATGCAGGCATCTGAAAACAAATTGGTGAGACTAATACTAAAACTCCCAGGCAGGACACATCTCCTCCCTGCTCACTTTATTAGCTTTAGATGGCTGAGAGTGGAAGAGAGAGTTTTGCTGGTTATGTCTAGTGTACAAGATCGTCCAGTACCTTGTATTTCTTTTTGTCTGAGAGTCGTTAACCCCTTCATGCAACCCCCCTAGTGGCCATGATTGTTCCGCATCATGAGATTGTTCAACTCAGACTTTCAACTTAGTACCTTCGTAATTATTTTACCCTTGTTAGGGACAACCACAGCTATGCCACAAGAGGGAGCTCAACAGATTTTGTTCCCTGTAGATTCAACAGCTGCATGAGGAAGGAGACTTTCCTGTACAGAGCTGCTATTCTGTGGAATAGGCTACCAAAAAGTGGTTAGCTCAGTGGCCAACTTCAAGTCAGCATTAAAGGTGGTGGAGAGGTGTAAATGTTATGAGATTAGATCATTATGTATCAGTGTCATTATTAATTTTTATTTTATTTTATTTATGTATTTTTAATGAATAATTGAGATTAATTTTCTTTAGAAGATATGTAAATAGTTAGTGTATTGAACCGGGGCTTTTAGGTTAGCAGCTATCCGGTCTTTGCTGGTCCAAGGCCTTTGGATTCTTTCCCAAACAGGTCTTCATTGCGTGAAGGCACCTGTTCTGTTTTGGATGTGCTAATTAGTTCATTGAAAAGAACCTGGATTACAGCACATGCCCCACACAAACAAGGAAGTAGGCCAAAGGGAAAGTGTCTAATCCTCTAAAGAGGATGAAGGCACACACAGGAACAACACAGCCATAGCCGTTTAAATCTGTGCATTACAGCAGGGGTCAAGAGATCAGTGTGTAACTCTTCCATGTTTACTGCACTGGCAAGCTTTGATTACAACTGCATTGATGCTATGAGGCAGTGAGCTCTTGCGCTGTCTTCGAGGGGAATGGTTTGCGCTCCAACTTGCATGTCCGGGAAGGTGCGGAGCAGGGATGCATTGTGGCATCACATGACTTGGGGGTGGGGGGGGGGGGGTTCAGTCATACTTAATTGGTGATTAAAGTTGCTTGTTGCAATTTTACGACATTCCCCCCGCTTTCGCCTGCACATATGGAAAATAAACGCATCCTGCTTGGGCCATATAGTGTACAGGTTCTATTTCCGTTTGGTCCACGAGGCGTGAGTGCAATGAGAAGTAAAATCCGCCGACACACCATCAATTACGCGGAGGTGCTTAATTGCTTGCTGGCTCCCGGAATAGCTGTGATCACGCCTTCAGCACCCAGGAGTGCAAGGAAGCCAGCCGCCCGCTCAAGTGCGTTTTAATAGGCTGGCAACTTCCTGTTTGAGCATGCCTCTCCGCATGGCTCTGGCCCCGGGTTTCCGGGCTTGGACTGAGTGAGGCCCCCTTCCGCCTTAGCTGCATGTTGTGATAACCCTTCCTGAATGGCCGCCTGACCAATCGCATTGACCTGTAGTAGCCCATTTAATCCGCCCTTTAGTCCAAACACAGCACTTCTAATTTGGTGCCTCTGAAAATCTTCCTGTCATGGCAGGTCTTGCTTTTCCAAACAATGTGTGTATATAATAACTCATGCACAAAATGGATCTAAAAAAAATTATATATAATTTTATTATAATTTTGAAAAAACTGAGACCTAGGCCAAACTTTAGGCTTGCCAAAATCACCTGTCTGGAACATAATTTAGAAGAAAGAGAGCGCTGGTGTTCTCAGTAAAAAAAAAGGGCCTGGTAGGCCAAGGAAGACCTCTACAGTTGATGAATTCTTAACATAATGAAAAGACACACTTCAGGAGGCAAGCATGGATGTGTCTGTGACTACTGTCCACAAAAGACTTCACAAATGGAGCTAAAGAGGCTAGACTGGAAGATACAAACTGCTAGTTATCTGCAAAAACGGGATGACCAGGTTACAGTTCGCTAAGAAGTACCTAAAAGAGTTTGGGAAAAGGGTCTTGTGGAGAGATGAGACCACAATCCACTTGTATCAGTGTAATAGCAAGAGACAAAAGGAACTACCCAAAATCCAAAGCATATAACATCATCTGTGAAACATGGTGGTGGGGGTGTTATGATTTTGGTGTTTAGGCTGCCATAGGTAGTGGCTCACTTGTCTTCATTGATGATGTAATTGCTGATGGCAGCAGCAGTAGGAATTCAAAATTGAAACATCTTACCTGCTCAAATTCAAGAATATGCCTCCTATATCATGGGACGATACTACATCCTACAGCAAGACAATGATCCCAAACACTGCTATAGCAACAAAGGAGTTTTTCAAAGTTAAACACTGGAAAATTCTTCACAAGTCAATAACCCAATCTGAATTCAACTCAATATGCGTTTCATATGATGAAGAGAAAACGTAAGGGAATTCGTCCCCAAAACTAGCAGGAGCTGAAAATGGCTGCAGTACAGGCCTGACAGGGCATCATCAAAGAAGATAATCAGCACTTTGTGATGTCTATGGGTCATAGACTTAAAGCAGCTGTTGCATTCAAAGGATATGCGACAAAGCAAGGTACAGAATATAACTAAAAATGACATTAGATGATTTATATATTCTATTCATTCTTGTGCTTATTTCTCAGATTACTTGGCACAAGCAACACAAAGGGTGTCAAATAATGTTATATTTTATGATTTTAATGTTTAAAATCTGGGTGTTATTTTTTGTATTACTGTGGTGCATGTAATGCACTTGGCAATATTAGGTTTCTCTTTTGTACTATTTTGGATTTATCATTTAAAAATTTTTTTTCTTTTGAAACATAATTTAAGCTCTCCATCCATGATCAAAATTTGAGGGCAATGTTATTTGACATGTGCCCAAAATGGGTACAGTTGACAGACAGATAAGAAGATTAAAGGCTCCCAGGTTTGATTTTATGGAATAAATCTGCTCTACTTTTATAATCAATTTTTTAAAAAGGGGTTCTCGGCTCTCTCTGCCTGACTGGAGGAGTGTGTGGGGCTGCATTTCAGCATGCATACAAGAGTTCTCAAAAATAATAAAAACAAGAATATAAATAAACAAACATTTTTTGTGCTGCACAAACTAGATGTTTTTCCACTCTGGCGCAGTGTCATTGCTGCTGCACAGAACGTCGTTGTTGTTGTCAATGTCATCTTTTCTACGAGAGAGAAACAAAAAGTGGCATTGACATGCACTCTCTCTCAAACAGATGCTGTGCTTCTCAAAAGGGAAAACTCTCAGCTGGCTCTCTATGTTTACTTGAAAACAAGCCCTGGAATCTTTGGAGGAAAAAATGAGCTGATATTTGGACACATTCAGTATATAAACACTGCATCAACCAAAGACACAAAGCAGTACTTTCTAATGGTGAAGTTCACGTATACTTTATCTAATTTAATATGATACAATACTCTTTTGTCCTACCTTCTCTTTCTTTACTTTGTGTGAATTTCTTAAATGGGGTTAGGGTTGGGGTGGGGGGCGTGAGTCTCCGTCTCCTGAATAACAGCTGCCGCTAAACTTGCGCTGGTTAAGTTACCTACCAGAACGGTCACTCTACAGGTGTACAAATGAACGACTGTGCTAGCGGACCACGGTGCATGGGGCGCTGTGCCTTTTCCTGCAATTAACTAGACCTCATTCGAAGTATAGCTAACCTCTTAAAATAAAATCCTTCATTTCTTAAAAGCTAGTTTTTTAAAAATATTTTGATTTACTCCATCGAAGATGATTCATGTGTATTTGAACGTGGTCAGTGGGAAATCAGAATGGGAATTGGTGTTATTTGTGTAGGTCTAAATATAGGCTGCTTTTGTAATGTTGTGCAGTCATTTGCGTTAATTTCTATTTTAATGTGATCTGAGAATCAGCCTTAAAATAATATCTAATTAAAGTAATGGACAAGAACAAACTGTAGGAAATGCAATGGCACGCTTTCCCCGCTGCAGAAAAAACAAAAGGCTACTTTAAAGAATTGTATGTGAACTGACAATTGTAATTTACATCATTCCGGTCATCTCCGGTCATATAGAAATTGAATGTCAGCATCAATACTTCCGACATGGACGCATTTGAAAATTGAAAAGGCAGATTAGTGTAACATGGAACGCTATGGCTGCTGTCCTTAAATTAACTATTCAGTTTTTCCAACTGACGACACACGCTGAGACCGGCCTCCAGGCGCCACTGGCCAATCAAGTTACACAGCGAGGACGAGCCTTCAGGAGACTACCCCTAATTTTACTCTTATAACGCGCACGCTAGCAGTCATGTGATAGTAATATAGTACAACTGTAGTACAGAGCAACGAGTCAGTCTGAGCGCCGTTTGGCATAGCAGCCCATCTCAAGGGCAAAGACTGCAGCTATATACATTATTCTTCTCAGTCTGGGGCAAATTAAATCTTTGGATTTTGAGGATTTTCGATTAAAAAAAACTAAAGGTAAGGCTGTACATCTTGAATAATTTTCAAACGTGCGTGCATTTCCAAAGGATCCTTCTAAATGGAGAGGGGCGTGCGCTTCCCTCTGTAGCATACGCTGCAGCATGCTGAGCGTTGGAGGAAAACATGTTTACGTTGTAGCCACGGAGTACTGTATCTGCGCTTATCCACGCATTTGTCCAAGGGCGTGTGGGCTGTAGTGGAAGTGCGTGTTCTAGCCTGCATACACGCCAACGCTGGACACTCGCTCTTTTAGAAAATAAGATGTGCAAAAACAAACAAACAAAAAACAGTGTCGTTAAAAGATGATAGATTATGGCATATTAAGACCAATGCTCAAAGATAAACGACAATTGTAAGTTGGTCAGCTATTTGCCGTTTGGACTGTGGAAAATAATGGATTTGAGCATGTATTAGTAATCGGTCAATATGGTGTAACGAGTGCTGCAGAAATGGAAAACGCGTGTACATAGCTTCTTTCTTTCGTGGCATAAACTAGTAGCGTATGCTGAACATCTCTATGTTCATCATACTGTCAACTTTTACGTTATTCAGTTCCTGCTGAATTCCAAGTCCCATTGAATGATTCAAACTCGCTACAATTTATTTAGCAACACGGCATATATTATAATCCACATAGGCGGTAATCTATATTTTATCGCACTGTAGCAAATTAACGATGTTAAATCGTGTAAGTATTCATACTCTGGTATCTCTTGTATGCATAACTTGCGCTAAGGGTATTAATTACAAATCATTATTTTGGCATAATCTGTTGTGCGGGAAAGTGATTTATGTGTTATTAAAGGCCTGCGGTGCTCTTGCCTGCCGCACGCGGTGTGTTATGTTCATTATGATGACAGTTTCACAGGCGGGTTACTATCGGTCATTTTTGGCGGTGGGGCCAGAGAAGGGGGCGCGCTGCACCGTGAACTGTCACACAATCACGACCATTCACTACACTGAAAAACGATTAGTTAAATGTTATTTCTGTAATTGTGTTGGGAAGAACTTTTTTTAACTGCAGCAAATAATTATCAGAGTGTGGAAAATACTCATCTGGGGATTGTACTGTATCTTAAATGTTTTTTGAGAGACGATACTCGGGCTATTCAAGCTGTAACATCTTGGCCACTATTTTTCCGAGAAATAGTTTGTGGATATGGATTCAAAAATGAACAATTAAGGACATCACTGCTTTTGAATAATTATAATTTTCATTAAATGTTCTACTACTTGTGATAATGGTTTTTCGCATGTAAATAATATAACAATAAATGTTGTTGAAACATGGTTGGTAATTGACTGTGAGGACTTTTTGAAACGTAAGTAGAGGTAAACGGTCATGGCGTTAAGCCTTGCTTTCAAAGCAGCCTTATGTGAACTTGGAATTGAAACTCAACATTCCATTCTTTTCAAATGCATTAGCTAGGAGTGAAATTTGAAAATAATCGTGGAAAGACTCTAGCCTACTTATTATTTTTAGCAGTTTATATTTCATCGCTGCCAAAAAATAAATGAACAACAGCTAGGTTTCCCCCGGATTGCTGTACAGTTTACTACACTCTCCATGACCTGTTGGTAGAGGAAAATTAATCTCATCACAATGGTGAAATTTCATCATTTATATAACTCATGTAAGCTGTGTTAAGAACGCATGATTCATTTTCTGTAGGGTTGCCTGTGCATGCCAAGCCACATATGTGTTGCATATTATCATAGCTGGTTTTGAACAAATCATTTAAATATTAGAATATAAAATATTTATATTTGATCTGATTCTGATTCTGCAATGATTAAATAGAAATTTATTACGAAATTGTGTCATGGGTAATATCAGCCTTTGCAGTTAATGAAGTCTCTTAACACTCTCCCCCCCCCCCTCTCTCTCACTCCCTGCCTCTCTCTCTGTCTCTCTGTCTGTAGGTACTGCCTAGGATACAGTATATTTTTAAATACAGCAAACATTTGCTGTGAGATGTGTCTGTCTTTGCTGGGCTCCTGTACTCATTTTCTTTTGGAAGTGGTGGTTTTTGGAAACTTGTATTTCTTTTTGCCAAGGGGTGTTCCTGTTGGTTACCCTGGATTTTGATTCTTCCTCTTTCCCAGGAAGTGCAAAGACAGAGGTGCAGGCATCTCAACAAACCAGCTGACACATTTGGCGCAAAGATTTGGGGAAAAGAGGAGACTTTTCATTGGCTGGGCCAGGAATGGTGGATCACTTGCTAGCGAACGAGGAGACCTTCCTGCTGTATGGTGGCTCCCCACCGGCCTATCACCTGTCGGACATGGTGACCGACACGGGGAGCTATCAGGTGCTGCCCTCCCCATTCTCGGAGGATGACGTGAGCGACTCGTCCAGCCTGCGGTCCTGCTCCAGCCCGGACTCCCAGGTGCTGAGCTCCAGCTATGGCAGCAGCTCCAGCATCGAGAGCCAGGACAGCATCCTGGACTTCCTGCTGTCCCAGACCTCGCTGGGCAGCGCCGGGGGGACCACCCCTCTCCCCAGCTTCCTGTGGGAGTCCAGGCGGGGCTCCCAGGCCCTGCCGGTGAAGGAGGAGAGCTTCGACTTCCCTGTCTTCCCAGCCGACCTGGAGGACCCCTGCGGGCCCTTCCAACCCACCCTGGAGGAGATCGAGGAGTTCCTGGAGGAGAACATGGAGGTGGTCGCTATGAAGCAGGAGCCTTGCGAGGGGGCGGGGCCAGCGGTAGGTTGCCGGGTGTTGGAGGCCGCGCCTCAGGCCCCACTCGCCGCCGGTGTCAGTGTCGTCTCCGGCACTGAGACCAAAAGCACGTCGTCCAAGCTGGGCCTCAGCTGCGGAGCCGACGGGGTTAAAAAGGAAGCCCTCGGCAAGCCGGCTTCCACGGACGGGGGCGGGATGCCGGTCATCCTACAGATTCAGCCCGTCCAAATCAAACAGGAGCAGAGTTCCTGCTCGGGCCCCGCGGCCCCCCCGGCGCCCTCGTCCCAGCCCGCCTCCGACATCAAAATCACCCAGCTGCTGGTCAACATCCAGGGACAGACCTTCGCCCTGGTGCCGCAGCTCCTGCCGTCCGCCAGCGTCAACATGTCGTCCAAGTTTGTCCGCATCGCGCCGGTCCCCATCGCCGCCAAGCCGGCGGGGCTGGGGGAGGGCGGGGCCGGGGGCCAGGCGGCGGGCCTCCTGGTCGGAGGGCAGAAGTTCCAGAAGAATCCGGTCGCAGACCTGATCAAAATGCACAAATGCACTTTCCCCGGCTGCACGAAGATGTACACCAAGAGCAGCCACCTGAAGGCCCACCTGAGGCGACACACGGGAGAGAAGCCCTTCGCCTGCACCTGGCCCGGCTGTGGATGGAGGTGAGTGCGCGAGTGTGAGAGCGAGTGTGCGCAGCTGTGACTGCGCAGTTGAGAGTGAGTACTCGAGCAGGTGAGTCTGAATGTGCCGAAATGGTATGGCAGCCAGAAAGTACGTCAACAGAACCTGAATAATAGAGTCTTACGGTTTGTAGTCCTAAAACCCGGAAGGAAGTTTGCATTTTTGAGCCATGGGTTCTCTCATCAGATTTCCAATGTATTTTTCCCATAGGGATTTCGTTTTTTGCCGAAAATAAGGTCTGTGGTGAACGTAGGCCTAAGGGAGCTTCACGTTTTGTTGTATGGGATACATTACACCCATTAATATCACCACCGTGGATTTAGAAGCTGTTATGTGCTTTTAAAAAGTAAGCTGCTAACAAGTTGCTATATTGAAACTACAACAAAAGTCGCTTTCTGGCAACCATCACTGTAGTTTCAATACTAGTCCACCTGCACGCGACAACCGTTGTAGTTTCATTATAGCAACTTGTTAGCAACCTACTTTTTTAAAGCACATAACACTTCCAAAATTCACGGTTGAGATATTAATGGATGTAATTTATCTTGTAGAACAAAACGTGAAACCGTATTTGGCATAATGTTAACCACAGACCTTATTTTCGGCGGAAAATGAAATCCCTGTGGGAAATAAGCATTGGAAATCTGATGAGGGAACCCATGGCAGAAGAAACAACCAGGTTGGCCTACAAAAAGATGTCATCACTATAATACTCCCTAGTATATCCCCGATATCGTATATCCCCATCATATCGATGTCTTGTATCCGGGGTTTAATTGTCCTGTCTATATGCACTGAATATCTGAATTGGCATTTGCTCATACAGTACTGTTATTTAGTGTCTAGATTAGTTAGGCTAGATTAGTTTTTATTATTTTTTATAGGCTCTTGTGCCTATAAAAAATTATTACCACAATGATAACATATTTTAGTCTACCTCCAACGCAAGATGTGCTTTTATACACCAATACATTATTGGCAATAACACAGTATTAAACAATATTAACACAGATCTTGCCGGTGTGAATTGCTGGAGATGTTAAGATCACCTATTGCCGTGCTAAGGGCTATAATTCTGCAGTAACAGTTGGTTGAGGTTAGCATGAGGACAGCTAATTCTATTTGGGCCTTGGGCCCAGTTATCGGAGTGCTCCTGCTCGTAACCTGCTTAGCTTGGCTCCCTTTTTTCTGAGTCGGGAGCGTCAGCAGAACCTTGGGCAGCGTGGTCCACAGCGACTGCAGCCCTGTGGGATATTTGACGTCAGCGACAGACTGGCTTTTTAACGTCTTGTTTTTTTATCCTGTTTAAACTTTTATTTTTTCCATCGCTTATCCGGAGAGATTAGATACGGTGCTTTGATGTGAGGGCAGACTTTGCCTCCTCAAATATGCTGTCTATCAGTTTGATGGACTGTGTTGCCAAACACGCACGCGTGTTCAGACAGAGAGGGAAAAAAGAACATAAAACGGAGAAATATATTGGCCTGATGGGAAATGTCCCGACTTTCCCTTTTTGTAAGAGCGATGAGTGACAGAAATGACATCTCTCCAACAAGGCTCATCATGCAGCCAGGAGACACTGAAGAGCTGCCTCTAAAGGCTGTGATTAGTGCTAGGATTTGACAACTTCCTAACCCCCGACCTGGACAAATCCTGGATCAGCTTACTTAGAACTAATCCTGAAACCAATGCTTATGTGAAAGGACCTGAAAACCGATCCAGGGTCAGAATGTGGGGGCATGTTGAGTGGGTGGACCTGGCTGACTCTCTGTGAGTCCTAAAGCAGCTGCCAATCAGGGCCTGTGGAAGTGCTCTTACAGCCGCCTTTTTTACGGCCTGGAACACCTAAGGCCTTCCTTTGCCACAGGCACTAATGGAAATTCATAATCCCTTCGGCCCTACTCCTCACATCAAAAGCTGCTGATTGGCATTGGAGCCCGTCTCTGGTCTGAATTCAATCAGCATATGTCCTCAGCTTTGACTCATAATTAAATGCATGTGTAAATGTCTTTATTTCTGTAGGTTAGCTGTGTGAAATGTACAGTATTTATGTGAACTGTAGATAGGGTTTGTCCACTGTAAAGATAATGCCATCATTGGATGTTGGCAGGGAGCTGGATGTGCTTTGGGGTCTGGCCAAAGAATTCCCCTACAGCTGTGTCTTCGCACAGCCCCCACTGTGTCACTGGGTCCAGGCTCACACGCACCGCAGAGTTTTGCTAAAATATGTGCGCTGACTACACGCAGGGCTCAGTTGCTCTCCTCTCCCAGAGATACGGCAATCTTTTGTATAGACTCATCCATTGTTCCATAGCTGGTGGAGCTGGTTATACTGACACGTTGAACTATAAGAGTGTTTATTTGCGGAATGGTGCTCTCTCTGCACTGTGTGGCGCACATAATATCTTTTGAACAGGGCTATAATTGCAGCTTAAGTGTGACTTTTCTTGGCGTGTAGCTTTCTGCTGGGAGGTTGCAAACAATGAAGAGTCGGCGTGTCATGGCATCTCCTACTGTGACATGTGAGCTGGGCCAGCGGAGGTCTGGCACATCTGAGTGCGTGTTCCTCATTCTAGTCACAGTGTGTGTGTGTGTGTGTGTGTGTGAGAGAGAGAGAGAGGGAGAGAGAGCACTAATCTGTGGATGAGTGATGTACTGTGCGATTCCAGGTCCCGAAAGTTCAACTGGCTAATTTCCTGAGCACTCAAGTTCAAATGCAGACGAGAACGCGTCGAGTTCAAGACTGTGACCTTTGCCTCTCAGTGCTGAGGGGAGGTCGCCCCTGTGGGAGTAGCAGATTTTTGTGAATGGGCCCATGCATTGCTGCAACCCCTTTGACCCCACAAGGGCGCTGGTTCCTCTTGTGCTCTACTGTACGTCTGCAGCCTTGAGGAGGCCTTCCTAAGTCTCTCACGCTAATACGCAAACCTTGAGCTTTAGAATGAGCCCTGTTATTGTTTGGGCTCATTGTCCGTGAGCGAGCATGGCTTGTTACAAAGCGATCAGTCAGCCTTGTTACGCAACCTTGCCCCAATAAGTGGGGGAGGAACGCTGTTTCACATGCATAAAATGACATTTGTATCTGACAGTAACGTAGAACATCATACCATACAGCATATTTTCACCAGATGATGTGCGTGTTTAAATTACTATTGTAATGCGATTGCTTCTTAAAACTCTAGTGTCTATGTCAATGAAAACTTCAACCTTTAGTTGTCCAGGGTATTTATTTATTTATTATTTTTTTACTGACAGTGACTTTCACTCAATGTGAGAGAAGGAGAGCAAGAAAGAGAGAGAGAGAGAGAGAGAGAGACAGAGAGAGAGAGTGAGAGTGAGAGAGAGTGACTGCTGAGAGAGGACACTGGGCCTAAGTGAGTTTTGCACACAATTACACTGGAGGAAAGGGCCCTGCAGAAGTAACAAAGGCTGCCTCCTGAATAGTTACCATGACCTCTCCTGTGGAACGTTTGGCCCGCCGGTCCGTTTGAAAAGAAAATGGGACAGAGTTATAAGTTTCCTTGCTGAAAAATTAGATTTCCATCCTGGGCTGGAAATTTGAAACAAACGCACAAAAAAAGCAATATATTATTCATTTGACTTTCGTGGGGGGGAAAAAATGGCTGGAATGAGGTCAGCGGGCACGCTGCTTTTAACGTGGTCTGAAGAGAATGAATCGGTGACTGTTTTGGTAAGCGGCATTCTCACGTGAGGAGAATACTGAACAGGAAGAGGCCGAAGCAGGAAAGGTGATACAGCTGGATGTAGCCAAATAATGCCTGTACAAGTCCAGCTTACTGGAATTGGGTTTCGAAGTATAACTTTTTTTTAACGCTTACTCTAGCTATAATGCTGTGTTTGTAAATGTAAAAAAAGAAAGAAAAACAATAGCTGCTTGTTGTTCCAGAAAATCTTTTTTTTGTAGATAAATGTGAATGTAGCTCGAGTATGCTCTTAAGAAGTTGGGCAGTTTCGTCAATGCCAGTTGGACGTAATGGAGCATGCTTAGTGTATGATGTAGACACATGTGCATGCGAGAGCAGGGTGGATCTCTTTACAGTCACACCAGGTTTTAAGGAGCTTTTCTCACCATCTCGTGGCGGCGGGCCATCATAACAACATCTGCGATCAGTGAACGTTTGAGGCCAAAAAATCTTGCCACGAACGCCCTGTGTTTGTTTACACGCTAGCCGTGTCGTTTTTCATCATTTTTACGTGTATCGCTTTCAAAGCACGCAACACTTTCTACGTGATAGCACGCTCGGTGCGTTTTTTTTTTAACGTTTGGGCCCGGGAGTGGAGGACCAAGCGATGTGGCACCATTCCTTCATGGTGGGACGGGGGCTTAATTTTCACTACTTTTCACTGCATTACTTTTCACTACTGCCGGTTAACGGGCAGGTGTGCCGCCGAGGGGGCCCGGCGTGGCTGGCGCTCCGGGCGCAGGGGGACGACATGGGTGAGGAGCCCTGCTGATGGAAGTTCAGCCAGCGTGTCACACAGGCGGTCGGCCGAAATCGATCTCGCTCCGGGGGGGCAAACGGAACAAGCAATTTTCCTGCGAGCTTTCGGAGCCTTGACCGCCTGCTGTCATTTGGGGGGGGGGGGGGGAGACCATCCTGATTAAAGCACGTCGGGCTGCGGTGAATATCCCAGGAGCCACATCAACGTGTGGGATGGGGTTTATTTTTCACCCCCGCAGTTATTTTTACTTTTTTGACTCGGTTAAAGAGACCCCTAAGGCAGCGAGTTGTGTCTATCCTGCTGTAGATACCGGGGGGTAGCGGCAGGAAGGCAGAGGCGACTTTTTTTGGTTTCTGAGTGACGGAAGAAAGAGGGCAGTACCCGTCTTGGCTTTGCTGGTTGTTTTCTGTTTTGTATGCGGATCAGATGTGTGTGTGGCTCTCTGTTTTAACCAGACGAGTGTGAATAATTTCCAGCGGTGCCATGGTTGTCACAGGTGGTACTAATTAAAGAAATAAATTCTGAACACTACTTATGCACTCCCTGAAATTGATTTAATTCAGGTGCACATGGGGCAGTAGTAGGTCAAAACATCCAAAGGGCATGCAAATGTATTACTGTGTGTGTGTGTGTGTGTGTGCATGTCTGTGTGTACAGGAGTTGAAATGTTTTATTATGTGATATATCCTATTTATCACAACAAATCCCTCAATGTGTGCCTAGATCTTTTGAAGTGAAAATTGAATCTCTGTGCAGGAAACACTGAACACCTTTGGCTGACCTGTCTGACAGTGTTACGATACTATTTTATGTGTGCTGCATGTGACATGACAGTACATGCTCATTGAGGACCATTCTACAACGCGAGTGTTGCCTGCTTTAGCTTGCCCAGTTAAAACTCTATTTGATATAAATTGTGGCAGAATCTATTGGTTGTCTCTGGTTGTCAGGTTTTTGCAGTGTACCAATCAGCACTGTGTGTGTGTCTGTCCCAGGTTCTCGCGGTCGGATGAACTGTCCCGGCACAGGCGCTCTCACTCGGGGGTAAAGCCGTACCAGTGTCCTGTTTGTGAGAAGAAGTTCGCCCGCAGCGATCACCTGTCCAAACACATCAAAGTCCATCGCTTTCCAAGAAGCAACCGGACAGTACGCACAACAAATTGACCCTCAGATAACACCGCAGTGGACTAATGCCAAGGGAAGAGAGAGTCTCTGTGTGTGTGTGTGTGTGTGTGCGCATGCGCGTGTGAGTGTTTGTGTGTCTGTGTGTGTGCGTGCGTGTTTGTGTGTGTGTGTCCATGCGTATGAGCACACGTGCGTGTACGTACAAAATACAAATGAAAGGCTTGTTTATGGTACTGTGATAATTTATTGTTTAAAAATGAATAGATAAACACAAAACTAAAAAGAACACTGTTACTCAATATTATTTTGTATGAATGTTTTTTGCAGATTGTATTTTTTCTGTTTTATGCAAATTTTTAAAATGAAAACATCAAGCTATTTTATTCTAAATACAGTTTTTACAATTTCTTAGGAGTTTTATTTTTCGTGGACGTACCGACCTTTCTTGTTTTTATGATCAGCGACTAATGGGTTGAGGCTCCTTGCGTTGTTAAATGATAACAGCTAAGGAAGGTGAAACCTTTGTTCTTTTGTTTTCAACTAAATATTTAACGGTACTCTCTCTCTGCTTCCCCCTGTTATCTGAAACATGGCAATTGGCACTACTGACACTTACGCAATTTTTCACAATAAGCTATAGGGGAAATTTTGGCGAATGTTCCTTAGCATTTATTGTTAATGAAATACAAACGATGAGCCTTGATTCTTATCGAGGGGTTAAAGGCGGGTGGGTTGTCATACAATCAATTTGAAAAGTGAAACGACAAAAAGAAATGCGCACATGGATGATTGTATATCTGTATGTAAACTGACTAGCCTTCTGATCAGTATTGATACATCATCTTTTTATTGTTTGTATTATGTTTTTGTCATTTTTGAAAAACCAATTTTATTTTCTTACTATTTTTGACTTTCCTTTAATGTTAGTAGATCTTGGAAGGCCATTCTTTTGGAAAAACAAACCCTGTTTGGCCTTAACAGCATTCTTAGAGGGGGGGCCAATGTTACATTTTGGCATGTTTAGGAAAGAGAAAGTATGTGTTGGGTAAATGCTGTCATATAACATTGTTATAAGGAAAGTTAAAACATATGATCGCAGTCCTCTAATACTCTCTAAGATCCATGAATATTTAGTTCGTACAGCTCTGGAGCTGAATGTCCCATTTTTCAATATTTTTTTCTTACAAAAACTGCCTCAAGTGATCAAAACTTGTTACTGGAACACCCATCAGCCTTGTATACACATGGGAATATTAGGTGCACTAGTTGGCTGGAACTGGAAACGTTTGGTGCTAAATTCTTGGACAACCCAACAGCAACCTCACGACCTGCTGGGAAATGTAGCCAAGGTCATTGTTGAGTGACGGACATGTTTGTAGTCCAGTGCTTTCCTGTATTCCATTGAACAGAGCAGCAGCTTTGTATGTTATAAATGTACTATGGCAGACATGTGGGTCTGTCATACTGTGTATAGGCCTATAAGTCCATGTGTGTTCTCAGAAAGATGCTGAGGGACAGTATACTGTACAGTGATGCATTCCTTCCATTCAATTTTGAATTATTTTAATGCTTGTAATAACAGGTGTTTATCACATCCTATGAATGTATGTAAATAAGCAGAAATGTACATAACTGCATCTATATGAAAGATTATTATAAATAACATCTTAAGTCTGTGATTTGTGGAAATTTTTAGTGTAAGTTGCAAACCTGTACATAACATAACAATTCAGTACATATAAATATATTATATTTTTTCTTTGTTCTACATAAGACACATTTACAAATAAAAACAAAAAACATACATTTCTGGTGATTTTTTCCCCTCATTTTTCTTGTGCTAACATGGACAGGCTATTCCAGAAATGGAATTTGTATTTAAATGAAATGTGGTCTTGATCTTGAGTTCAAACTTCTCTCTTAAACTGCCTTATTTGTTCCTGTAGTGTTGCGTGAGGAGAATAATAATTTTGCTTGGAGACCTAGTTATTTTTCTCATACGGGCATGTGCGGTGAGCTCTTTTTTCCATGCAATGCAGCACAGAGGTGTGTAGTAAATGAGCCATTTATTTCCCCTCACTGAACTGGTGGTCTTTGGATTTCTTGATTACTTGATAGTATTTAACTGTTGCTTGAAATCCAACGTAACTACAGTGACTTCCTCTCTCTCTGAAATCAAACAAACCAAAACAAGTTTAATTCAACTCTAAAAGAATGTACAAGCCTGTTTTGGATGATTAGTTTGTAAGGTTTTATTCCCCACCAGTAATAAAATTGAGTGTGAACAACAGGCCAAAAAAAAAAGCCGTCCGGTTTTTCTGCCAGGGCCTGTCCTATTTTACAGGCCTTTCCTGGGCTTTGTAGAGTTAAGGCTGAGAGGGAAGAAGTCAGTTGGGTTGTAGTTGTCGCAGCTCAGATTTACACCCTACCATCCCATGTCAGTGGGGGGTTGAGGTGGAGCAGCATTTTGGATTTAATGCAAGCCATGTGTTGAGGGCCCCTTGTGTCCAGGGTCTACCTTTAGAGGGAAGAGGCCATGCTTGAAGGAGGGGGACATAGCCTTTAAGGATTTCAGGAGCATTGGCCCCTTTCTGTTCTGTGGAAGCTTGTTGATATCAGCCACATCTTGGAGCATGGAAAAGGTCAAAACAGTGACCATGCCTCTATCCTGGGACACAGCAGTAGTTTGAAATGGACAGGTAGGCTGATTAATGGGAAGAATTAGTCTGGGTTGGCAAATAGGTAAATGCATTTTAACAGCGCAGAGCAGTGAATAAAGCCAAGGATTTTCCGTTTAAAAAATGCCAGTGGTGTCCATTTCGAAGATACAGTATGCCTGTTACGTATCTTATCAGTGTTCCCGGATTTTAATGGTGTTCAACCAAACGCAAGGTTAACTGTGTGAAAATGTCCTGCCAAAGTCAACTGCTTGGCACGTTAATGGCGGTGTATTTTAAGAAGATGGACATCCATGCAGCTATGGAATCCAGGTAATCCCAGGTCATTTATAAATACCTGCTGACAAGCACGGAGCCAAAGCATCGTCGGGAAAAACACGTGCGTGCGCTCGTGTGCCTGCACGTGTACACGCGGTGTGGCGTGCTTGCTTGTATGTGTGGATGCGTGTGTGGTACTGTATGTGTACATATATGTGCATGAGTGTGTGTGTGTGCACGTGTGTGTGTGTGTGTGTGTGTGTGTGTGTGTGCACGTGTAAATGCGGTGTGGCGTGCTTGCTTGTATGTGTGGATGCGTGTGTGGTACTGTATGTGTACATATATGTGCATGAGTGTGTGTGTGTGCACGTGTGTGTGTGTGTGTGTGTGTGTGCACGTGTAAATGCGGTGTGGCGTGCTTGCTTGTATGTGTGAATGCGTTTATGGTACTGTATGTGTACATATATGTGCATGAGTGTGTGTGCGTGTGTGTGTGTGTGTGTGTGTGGCGTGCTTGCTTTTATGTGTGAATGCGTGTGTGGTACTGTATGTGTACATATTTGAGCATGAGTGTGTGTGTGTGTGTGTGTGTGTGTGTGTGCACGTGTGTGTGTGTGTGTGTGTGCACGTGTATATGCAGTGTGGCGTGCTTGCTTCTGTGTGAATGCGTGTGTGGTATGTGTACATATATGAACATGGTTGCTGAATTATATGTGCTGCAGGAGAAGGCAATGTCCATTGGTGTTACTTCATACTGCACCTCATTGTTTAGCCTCTTTCTGTGCCAACAGCTGCACACCCTCTTAACCCACCATCCTGCACCTGGGGGGAACTGCCCTCCTCATTCTCTGTGCCTGGCTTATCCTTTCTGAAAGAGCTCACGTTCCTCTAGAATTACACGCAGTAGAAATCAGGGCCCATACTCATGAAATATCTCGAAGTAGGAAGGTTGATCCAGAATCAGGTTTCCCCTGTCCACAACGTAACCTTATCCAATATAAATCAATGGGCGAAACTGATCCCAAATCAGTGCTCCTATGTTGAAAAGCTTGATGAATACGGGTGCAGCACGTTACTCTATTTCACATTTATTTACTTCTCTGCTTGACTTCGTTTTATGTCTGTTCATATTCACTTTCTGTTCATATTTCACTGTTGTTTAAAGTAAGATGAACTGGTGTATATGTTTGGCAATATCAAATATCTGACAGGCAGATTGTAACCAGAAGCATGAGAAGACCATGCTTGTTAAATACTAGCTTAGCAATATATGGCTGTGCAAATCTGAGCGAGATGCTAGCAGAGTACTCCCAAATATTCCGGAAGAATGACTTCAGATTTGGTGAAAACTCACAAATCTAAATCTCTTGAAATCTCTGCTTTCCCAGAAACGTCATAGCCATTTGCCATGTCAGCCAATGCTGAAGCAAGCTGACATTTAGCTATTTACTGGATGGGCAGAGGGATCATAGTATTAAATATTAACCTGAAGCACTTTTTTTTCCTTTTTTTAAAACCTTTTTTCATGACTGCCCTGGAACTCCATGTTAACATTTAATTGGATTCCTGACTGGTTGTCCTGGCAACACTGGAACCCTTTGATCCTTAGTTGTAAAAAAAAAAAAAAAAAATGCAGAGCTCCTAACTGGACTGTCTAACTAGCAGGCAGTGACCCTGAGACAGCGACTGAGGGAGACGGGCCGGAGCATGGGGGAAATCATCCTGGGACGTCCTGTACTCTGTGGCAGGAGTCTAAGAGATAGAAAAAATAAATGGCAACAAACAGCATGCTGGCCTGTGACCCTTTCTGTGAATCAGATTAGAGCAGGGACAAATGCACTGTGCTGGTTTTACTTGTTTTGCATTTTGTTTCATCAATGACACGCTTCTGCTGTCATCCCCTGTTCAGCCCTCCACCAATTGCCATTTTGTTGAAGGTCAGTTCACAGCAGACTTTTCTGATGTACTTTTTCTCTCTCATTTTCCCCCTCACTGGAACCTTCCACACCCGTTAAAACACTTGGGGTTCCTCTTTGACCTTCTCTCTACAAATGTCACCTTCGGTTCCCTCTGACATAATTTCAGCAGAAATAGCCCCTGGGTTACAGCGTGCGCACCCACACCGCCACACCGCCACACCAGCCTTTCCCCTGGCTCAAATCTCTTCATGCAGAAATTGCAGCGTGCTTCTTTTTGCTGACTGACCTTCTTTTTCTTTCTCCTGGACGGTTTGTCTTTTCAGCAAAGTGAAAAGTTCAGGATATAAGGATCAAACAACCCCTTAGATCAATTACCCAATTAAAGAAATACAATTAGATTGATTTATCAGCTGTTCCCTGCTCAATGCGTACTTGCTGTCTAGCTTTAAATACTCAGACTACGCTCGCTCTACAGTGTTAGCTCTTATTCCCTGCACCACTTATTCCTTCCTGGTTAGGCCTGTTCTCTCTTTACGGTCCACTGACTGGAAGATCCCATTGGAGTTGTCCATTCAGCCCTGCAGCTGGGTAAGGCTCACATCTTTGACCTTGGAAAAAGGTAATGAGATAAATTCAGTCAATGAAACAGAAGGCAAATCAATATGCAGGAAGAAGGTGCATAATAAATACAAATGCAATGCAAAAATGCAAAGGAACTAATGCATTGAAATTATGTTGCTAATCCCTTGTCCAATAGGTGAGAACCACCAGCACCTTGACCACTATGTCCAGGAAGGTCAGTGTTATTGTGCCTCCCTCCTCTCCACACAATAAAATGTTCTTGTTGAATAAACCCTCCTGCCCTATCAGAACTGATTACAGGATATCCTAAGTTTGAATTGTTTTCATCATTTTTTTTTTTTTGGACCTGGGATCGGAAAGCCTATGACACAAGCTTAAAACTGTCCTTTCACATCCACTGAAACTGGCTTCTACAATGTTAATTTTATGATTATCTGTGTGTAAGTCTCTGTAAGTCATTTTGAACAATCAGAATCTGTATTTGTATCATTGCCCATTCTGTGCCATGTTTCCCCAACAGCATCTGTAAGCCATTGCACACAAGCAAAGTTTGCCTATTTAAAGCCTCTTTGTTTGAGCTGACCTGTAGGCAGTGATGTGAACCAGCTCTTCCTGCTGCAGTGGTCTGATTGTGTCATGGGACTGCTTGATGAGCTGTTTCTGTAGCAAGCTGATTGCAAATCTTTTATTTCTGTCTCTCTTGTGTATTTCATGCAACAGCTCCCTGAAGTCCCCATGTTACCTCTTTCCCTGACTGACATAGCGCCTGATTTCTACTGAGCAACTATGGTCCAGCAAGAAGACAGTACTGCTAGAAGATAATGGACAGATCACCTGATGTCGGTATAAATACTGAAATAAAAGCTGACAGTTTGCATTTTAACCTCATAATTCATTGCTTTATTTCAAATCCAATGTGCTGGAGTACAGAGCCAAAAATTGTTTCACTTTCCCAATACTTTTGCATTTAACTGTACAATATATTTGCAGCTAATGGTATTCAGATAAGTATTTCAGTTGTTTCTAATTTAAACTGAACGTAGTCGTCTGCAGTCACTGGATAACTGTAATTTAAGTACTGGTCTATTGTTTTCCTAATTTGGAGTAGTTTCACCTGAGGGTATTACTCGCCCCAATCAGCTTCTTCAATTAGGTAATCAGCACCTGGTGTTTGTAACTTCAGCAGTGGCACACGGCCACCTTCCTATCAACTGGCGTCACTCCTTTCAGTTGCTAGTGCTGACTTGAAAGAAAGCTTGTCTGACCTCTCCTTACAGATTATCCGAGCATAAATAGTTTTTTTGTTTTCTTTTTACACCCAATGTGTCTAATCCCGATTCCTGTATGCTTCATGTCTCGTTCCAGAAGGCCCAACCAGCACAGGTACAACCTGGCTAGCCTGTTCTATCCGCCCCTGTCCTCATCTAAGGAGCTCTCAGTGGCGGGTGAACCATGGAACTTCCAGTCAGCTGTCCAGAAAGCCAACTTCATCACTGCCTACGCCAAGAAGTCATCTCTTCACCTCCTGGCTCTCGCAGAGACCTGGATCACTCCAGACAATGCCACCACTCCAGCTGCAGTGTCTGCGGGCTGCTGCTTTTCATCACACACCCCCAGGGCCTCTGGCCGAGAAGGGGACACCGATTAGCTTATTTCTCTGTGATGGAAATTCTGTGTCTACTGTACATAGCGCAAACATTTCCTCCTTTGAATTTCATGCAGTTACAGCAACTCCCCCTTCTAAACTCCATATTGTTCTCTACTGTCCTCCAGGTCCACGCAGCTGCTTCCTGGATGAACTGGACACCCTCCTGAGCTCCCTCCATGAGGGCGGCACTAACTAACTTGTAATTCTACCGGGTGACTTCAACCTCCCACCAGAGAGATCACAGCTCCCAGGTATCCAGTGTCACCTCACTCCTCCACCTACAAATCAGCATAATCAGCACCCCCAGAATCTCTCCGCTCCAGCAGAACCTTGCTGCAGGCTGCCAAGTGGAAGTGGAGAAAATCCAGATCCTCTGACGACCTGACTGCATATCACACCTTGCTGGCTCTTCTCCACCTTCTCTTTCCGGCTCATTCCTCCCCACCCATCCCTCCTCTATGCAGATGACTTTCTGGCCCAATTTGAAGGGAAGGTAGCTATTACCCAGAACTCCTTTACCCATCCAGTGATGCCCCTTGCTCCCCAAAACAAACCCACAGCTACAGTGACCTCCTTCAAGAAGCTGGAGGATACAGACTTTCTCCAATTCCTGACAACTCGTCGTGATACTACCTGTCCACTAGACCCCACTAGACCCCCAGCTGTCCTCCAGTCTACATCTGGTGAGCTCCTTCCTTGTCTGTCCTCCATCTTTAACAGCTCCCTTGCCTGTGGCTATGTTCGCTCTGACTTTAAGATGGCTCATGTTGCCCCACTCCTTAAAAAAACCTACCTTAGACCCCACTGAATTTTGTATCCGGAATTGTTTTCATACGTGGTTTGTTTGCTCAGTTGGGGTCTATATGTGAACTCTTTTCACTTGTGTTCTTATATATTGTCCTTAAAGCTTCAGAGTCATCACAGACGTAGTGTTTGCTGTGAAAAAGCTACAGTTGGTTGGCTAGTTAATCATCATAGCAAGCTTAGCTAGCTGTTAGGAGTAGCCTTTGCCATGCAGATTGCTCTTTCATGAGAGCAGTTCAAGAGACAGCCAAACCAAAGTTTATTTGCATTTGATGTGAGACAGCCTTCCCCAGATGCATATGCGGTGCATATGCAGGTTTAAAAAATGCATTGAATCACCTGAATTGCCTAATGCCCTGTGCCTAGGCCCCAAAGTCTGCCTCAAGAAATGTGTGTTTTAATTTTCCAACAAGGTACTGAAAAAGCTCTTCTGTAAGGTGATAGGAAAGCTGAGAAACCATGGGGATAGAACCTCAAAGAGAGAAAAAGAGCAGGAAATGGCATTATATTAGTTTTTTATTTTTTATAGACACTGATTGCAAAATGGTTCGGTCTGGCCATCTGGTGTGATGTAGTTCCACAGTGTGAATCTGGTCAGGACCCAAAATCCTTTTGTGACCCTGCACCCCCCCCCATCCCCCCTCCCCCCCCCCCCCGGCCAACCACCTCAATGCAACTCAACAGTGACACAACTCGGCAGACAGCAGGTCAGACTATTTCTCCACTGAGCCACGTTAGCCAGATTCTGCTGTTGATCCTTGAACTCTTTGTTATTCTATTCTTATTAGTATTTCATTAAATAAGTCGTTATTAATCTATTATATTTTACAAAGCAGTAAAATATAATATATTTTAAAATATAATATATATAATAGTATAAAATATTTTTTATTAAGTCGGATGTAATAACCATTGTACCAGCAAACAGGGTTTTTATTCATCAGGGTGATTCCATGGCATTTGAATTGGTTTCATAAACCCCTATTCTTAAATGATACATAAAGCTGGATACCCTGAGCTGCCCTGTCACACTTAAATTTCTAAGTGTTTAGTCAGGTTGATTGCTTGTTAAGTAAAATTTTTGTACAAGTGAAGGTCTTATAGGTCTGACTGGGTGGGGGTGGGGGTAAATGGTAAATGGTAAATGGACTGCATTTATATAGCGCTTTTATCCAAAGCGCTTTACAATTGATGCCTCTCATTCGCCAGAGCAGTTAGGAGTTAGGAGTTAGGGGTTAGGTGTCTTGCTCAAGGACACTTCGACATGCCCAGGGCGGGGTTTGAACCGGCAACCCTCCGACTGCCAGACAATCGGTCTTACCTCCTGAGCTATGTCGCCCTTATGTCGGGGGGGGGGGGGGGTGAGCAGGGAAGCTGTCCCTTACTTTTATGGGGCCATCCCCAAAGGTATCAGATGATCCATGTTAAGCAACAGCTTTCTGTGGCCCAACCTGAAGCGGACCACACAAGATTGCACAAATCTGTCATTGCAGACTCAGTTTAGCGCACTGTGAAATAGCAAGATGCTGCTTCAGCTGTCTGATAAAGTGTGCGTGTGTGTCACTGCGTGTGCACTGGAAGGGAGAACTTCAGCCAGTTTTGAATAACATTAATTCTCTGTAGGTCATGCTCCATACACCGTGGCACATTATTAATGTGTGTGGTATTTCAGTTTGATAGATATGTGCCTGGCTTTCTATTGTTGTTAAGAGAGCATAATAAAATCTGCAAAAATGGGTTTATTCATTTATGAGCTCTATGGGTTGAAAGTGTTACGCAGCATGACTGTGAAATTCATTTGAATTAAATCTGCTGTGTTGAAGAAAAAATGTCTAGAGAATTTTTATGAGAAAAAATGAGCAAAAACTAAGCAGACATAAAGAATAACACATTGTTATGATAGGCTGCCTTTGTTTTACATGTGGATTTCGATATACACCATGAAGCACATACAAATTGTGTCTTTCATTATACTTTAAGGAGTCGCTCTGCCTAAAAGAAAATGTTAAATATTTCCATGTGAGTGAGATGCGTCTTAAAACCAAAGACTTTGAAACGTGGACAAATCAATAAGAGCTGAGAACCTTGCCCAGCTCAGAGACCCTGAAAGCTACAGTACACCTGTAATTTATGAGTTAATAGTTAATTGCCAACAGTTCTGTAATAGGTAAGTGGCATCACTACCACTTTAAGCCTGTTGAAGAAGAAGTCAAGCAGAAGTCTATAATTTAAATTAGAATACAAAAATTGTATTAATGCAGTCATAATTGGGTGTCTCTCTGTCTCTCTCTCCTTCCTCTGAGCAATTTAGTTTTAGTCTTAGTTTAAAAGAGCATATTCTTCCCATTTTGAGCATACATTACCTGTATTGTTTGTTACACAGCCTTGTTGACTCATCTTTAATAATTGTTAACGGTAATGTAATAACATGGATACTTTGTCAACTTCATATGAAATGTGGCTGCTTAAACATAGCACATAAATAAAAAACACTGCTCCATGTTGCATTAATCTCGGTAATATCACAATCTGCATAACCTGGCCTGTGCTACATTGGATACGCTAATCAGATTCATCTGTTAGCTAGTGAGAGACATGATGCAACACACAATGCCTAATCGCCTCTCTGACCTCCATGTTACTGACCCCCATGCCAACTGCTGACGTCAAAGGGCTTCACCCGCAGTCAATATTTGTGCAGAGAAGTACGGGCGCAGAGCGTATTTTCAGGGTCCTCAGTTTGTCCTGACGGTGACATAAACGATTTCAAAAAATGCTTGTCAAACTCGCTTGTCAAACACCTTTCAAAATGGTGATCAGAAAACCCCCTCCAAATCTCGTGCTGCTCTGCTGAACTTGCCGTGCTCTTGGTGAACTGTGCTCAGCTACCCAGGCAACCCTCCTCCGTGTTATTTAATCATCTGCACTGTCGGCTCCAGTCTGTGTATTTGTTTCTCAGTCGGTGTCTGGCATCAGCCTCGGATCTCTAGTTACTTGGGTCTTGTTGTGATTCGGTATCAGCCCAGCCAACGTTAATAAACATTTTATAAGCTAAGTACGGGGTTTGGCCAAAGTGCCTTACTGCGTCTGCACGCACTTGCTTTTTCAGCTGCTTTTTTTGCATTTTTCTTTTGTTCACGAGACACACTGGACCAAGGCTCTGGTCGAGTAAATAAGTAACGATGGCTGGTTCTTCTGCCCGTTCCATTTTCGGGCATCCTCTTTATAGGTCTCAGCCATCTGCTTGTGTTTTCACATCTCTTGGGCGCATTCAGTGGTGAATCTGTGGTGTGGTGTTCTCTCAGATCCTTAAGTGCATTTTGCATGGCTTGGAGCTACCAGGCCAGGCCAATGGATAGTCAAGCTAATTGCACGGTACCAAAATGGCCATATATCCTCAACAAAAAACTAGCCTCAAGTATGAGAGAAACGCTGCGGATGACTCTTTTTTGCGCATTGACATCTTATTTGCAGTGGTCGCGCTAGCCCATGGAATGCTGCGTCTTCAATAAACGCAGGACATCAATGGAACACAGAACATCAATAAACAACACAAATGTCAGGCAATGAGAGATGATTGGCTCAAAGAAACAGGAGTAATTATTATGTTCTGGTTCAAGTCTGGGTCATTGCCCCTTGTAATCTTAAAAAAGACCATGAAATATCTGCATTTATAGAACACAGTGTATTTCTTCCCTGCATTTTGGCTCTTTTTTTCTGCATGAAAAATGCAGAATCCCGCAGTAGCATGATCACTGATTTAGTCACTGTAGAATGATCTATGAATAAATCTATGAGTTACCTGCCTTTTTCCTATATTTGACTCACTATAATTGGAGTGCAGTTTTATTGCAGAGAATGCATCCCATCCCATTTTAATCCCAGTGATTTTATTCACTTGTTTTATGTACTATTTTAAGTACAACATGCCAAAAATGGGGTTGTCAGGAGTTTAGTATATATTTTGTTTTAGGAAAATATTTCTTCTTTGATACTAATAAAATAATCTTGCCATGGAAACAAATGCGTTCAGTTATTCTCACAGATATTTACTCCTCTAAATCAATTTACTTGTATTTTCTTCAAATTTTACCTTTGTGTATAAATTATCTTGTGAGGCGCACTTCTGTAATTCTTTCAAGACAGTGATTTTGGTGCAGTGTGTAAATGATATCCTTCACGGGTGTTCAGCATCCCCTATGGAAATTCTCATGCTCCCCTGCTCCCTCCCTGCACATGTGACCCATATACAGTGCCACGGCGTGCTATGGGGACTGCGGGAGGAAACTCAGGCGGGGAAGGTGGAGGGTTTCTCATGTTACCGTGTGAGATGTGTATCTTTGGAGCTGTATTCTGTTGGTCTAAATGTGTCGGTGCAGTCAGTGCCTGATCCTGCATGCTCTCCCTCCATTCACTCACAGTTTAGAACAAAGGTGCTACACAAAGTCTCTGATCCTAGGATATGCCTCTGTGCCTGGCTGGTTTTCACCCCATTGTTCTACAGGTTTTTGCCCTTCCCCATTTAGATTGCTGGGAATAAGAGTAAATTATTCTGGGGCAAATCACATATAATTCGCTATATTACTGTGTGTGTGTGAGTGTCTATGTCACTGCCACTCTTAGTGCTGTGTGTTCTATAATGTTGGTGTGTTTTTTGTAAGTGTTTTTCATATTTTGGTAGTGTGGCTTGATCTCTCTCTTGGCCTGCTTTGCTTAGCTTATTGGTCGCAGCTATAAGGGATTCCTGAGACATGGTGCTGTCACAGTACATTCCTATTTGTATGTCACTTCAGAAATTCCAGGCAGCTAGGTAAACAACGCTGAGGGCAACAATTTCAAACAGATAGTTCCTGTGAATATCAAATGGAATTTTTCTACAGTGACAGTGTGGCTCATAGGCTAAAAATATCCTAATGGGCCCAATTTAATAATTGGTCTAATCATCTTGTGTAACAATGAAAAGAATCCACATAATGACAGGCTTAAAGACACATCATAAATAACATTCATAATTAAGCCTATACAATTGTATAATTTTTGTGACGTAGTAGTTTTGTAGCATGTAAAAGAAACCTGACATCTGGTCTGAGGAAACAGATTATGTTTGTGTGTGTATTAGACAAATGGACGACACTATAATGTCTAATTCAGTCTTGTAATGTCTTCTAACATTGTGTCCTGAAACCAATCAATCAATTCACCCCCATACCGAGGGCAAATGAATGAAATTGAACCTTGTTAACTGACAGTCTGAAAGAGAACAAAACATTGTGTCCGTTGGACAACATGTCCGTGTTCCCACAGCCGGTTGGATCATTAAAGTTTCTTGTGTTCTTTTGTGTCAATCGCTTCATCAGTGCAGAGATTGGTTAACTCCATTTGATATATTTGATTGACAAATACATGAAGACATCACTAGTCTGCGACAGGTAACTAACTTACATAGCTGGCCATTAAAATTTTCACATCCCGTTCAACAAAAATTAATTCAAAATATTGAGGGAACCTTTAATTCTTAGACTGATGTTTCATGCTACCGTTAAATTATTAAAATGATATGGCTCCATTATACCTTAAACAGCTGGATATGCTCATATATTTGACAATTAAAATAAAATAAGGTTGACAATGTTTATCTTACACCTCCAGCAAACTGTTCTCTGCATGACTGTGCCATGTGTGCAATCATGCTGGCGAGTTTACATAATCTCATGTAAAAGTGCACTGCGACAGTCACGAGTCTGTAATAATTTGCATGTGAAGGTGCACCTCATGCCCTTTGTAGTCAGTCCTACTCTGTAGAAAAGGCCTGTTTTCCAGTTTGGTCCTTGGTAATATTTTCCCTCGTAACTCCGTACGGCCCCCCAGGGGCTTTCCTGTGGAATCTGGCTTGTTTCTAGCAGTGGATGCCTGAGCCATGCAGTAGACCCGCAGAACAGTGCACAGCAGGAGGCTGAACTCCTGTGGAAAATTACCCTCAATTATATAACATGTTGTGCGTTTTTTTAGCAACGCAGATCTTTAACAAACAGGCGGGGCTTTTACAGACCGTCCTCGGGATTATCTGCATCCTCAGGAAAGGCCATGTTAGTTTCCACTCTTCAGTCTTTTCACTTGTTCATGATGTATCATAACTTTATCTGCCACGTCTGAATGCCTGCGGTGTCTATTCTTCTTTTTATTCATTTGGAATTCCGTGACTGTGCACAGCGTTCTATTTTTGCTGATTTAGAGAGGCGTAGCCTTGCCCTGCCCAGTTACGCAAGTGAATAAATCTTTAATAGTTTTTAACATTTCTATGACAGTAGCCTTTGTAGTAAATATTGTTATACCAAGGGAAAACAAAACAGTTTTACAATGACACTAGTTCCTCAGCAGAGAAACTAGTGTGTCCTTCTCACTGTCACAGTGGTAGTGCTTTTCAATTGTAAATGTGAAACGGGAGGTAACATCATCCCTTGCAGCCTCTTGGCAAGTATCCAGTCATCTTCCTTGTTGGAAGTACCCAGCCATCTTCCCAGTTATTTTGGCACAGCAGGTTGGATTTCTCTTTATGGAGCATACAGAGGGACTCCTGGCTCAACACTGACATGTAGAGAAAAGTAGGCTGAGGCCTGGCAGAATTTAATGAATGAGTCTTTTCGCATCACAAATTCTACGCCATGCCCCCCTCCACCAGTCCCAGTGAAGGTAAAGGAGGGCGGGATAGGCGTTTCAGGCTGTCCTCTACACGGTCTCACCCCTCCCACGGCTGCTGACAGCCTGGCTTGTCCCGCGGCCCGCGCCTTTTTTACATTTTGGCTGCGGCGGGATTGAGCGTCAAGTTTTAAAAAATGGATACGCAGAAGGCTTCGCCTTGCCCTACTAAGCTCGATTAGTGTGGACAATAAGGACGGAAGGTCAGTCTCTCAGAAACAAACAAACAGCTCTGCTGAGTTTCCCTCCGACTGACTTCACGCACACAAACGTCTTCAGACCGGGCGCTCTGCGTCTGACCCAGGCCCGACCGCTCGGGGCGTCAGACGACCTGCTGTGAGAGCAGGGGACGGCGGACAGAGCCGCAGCTGCAGAACGAGGTCACTTCCAGGCCAGGCACAACGCTCGATTGTTTCTGCCACAATGTTGCTTCCAGCAGAGGTTCTTCAGCTGGCCAGATCTTCTTCTTCTTCGGTCTTCGTTAGCATGCGGTTTCCCTTCATCGTGTGGAACTAATGAGCTCGCGTGGGGCGCACGCGCTGTGGCATATCGGTCACGTGGGTGCGTGCGGCAGCCCGGATGCGTGGTGAACGTGGGTCCCCGAATCACAGGGGAGGCAGGGTGGGCTCAAGAGGTGCACATCGTCTTCGCAAAGCACATTCCTCATTTGGCTGTAGAGCTGCCGTGGAGGAGAACTTTGTAGTCGGTTGTATTGGTTAGAAGGACCAACATTCATCCGGCCGATAAAATACATTGCTTGAGAGGCAAGGTGAGATTACAGTGGATGGTCACATTGGTCAAGTGATGTCTGAGTAAACTACATTGGAAAATTAAGAGGAAGAAACATTGGAACTGCAAAAAAGTAAAGGATTATTGATTTTAGTAGATTCAAAAGTGAGAAGTTTGCTCGTAAACCCTTTTTAAAAATCAAAGCAAGCATAGAATGTGTATCTCAGTCTGCCCATACATGAGCACAGGTTTTAATCTCAGCTCAGCTCAGCTTGAAACTGAGCAGCTTACAACTTGCATTTTATTTATTAATACACTACAATCCCCAATGTGTTGTTGCTCAGAGAAATTATTAGTGTTCAACAGTGGGCAACAACTGGTTGGAAATAAATATTTTTACAGTTTACATGCTGCAACAAGGTGAAACCACAAAGCAGTTGCAAAATACTTGTAACTACATGTAACTACACAGCTTTAACTATGGCATAGTAGCGCAGACAAAATCAGAACCCAATCAGACTCAGTGTTGAATCGACCTGGATATTCCATCTGTCTAGACCCTCCTCCCCATCTGCGCAACCCTCCTAAAACAAGCAAAAAATATCCAGGAGTAATGAGGACAGGAACCCTCAGCTACAGACCTTTTCTTATCACCAGATAATCCGAGTAGATCCATAGTTCAGCAATCAGGGAGCTTTGCCAGCTTATGTGTGTATGCACAGCTGAAACATTCAGCGTGTGCGTAAGAGGTAAGCAAACACTTGAAAATTTTCACTCTTCTTAGTCTAGACTGGAGAAGTTCTGGTGTGACCCCTAAAGGAAACGCGAGGTGAAAAACAGCACACAGAAAAAGCTCTTCTAGGTTTGATGGAAGGGTTAATGTGCAAGCATCGCAGGGATGCATCACACGTTCACAGACTGACCCTTCTGCAAAGAGCGTCTGAGAGAAATATGCAAGCTGACAGACCCTAAATCTGAAGTAGATAAAACACCTTGAAGAGATGGACACAATTAACTGTGAGACAAGTCAGGGCAAGGGCAGAGGATGAGGCAGATTCTAAAAGCTAACCAGAAAATCACCGTCTTAATTCCTGTCCACTTCCTACCTACAGATCTACTGGTGTATTGCATTGCAGAATATCCATTGCCACCATATTGTTATTTTAGCAGTTAATTTTATAAACCATTTTTCTGTTTAACACAGATCAGCTTTGCTGTGGTGTGTCTGTGTGTGTGCGTGTGTGTGTGTGTGTGTGTGTACGTGTGTGTGTTGTACATGTTGGCAGGAACTCCTCGCTGATTATATACTGTACTAACTCTCACTATCCATCTGTCTTTGCACAACACACTATCACCACCCTGCTAGGCAACCAAATTATGGGTGTAGATTTGTGGCCGTGCCAGTTGACAAGGTCCGTGAAGGATGTTCAGGGGCCAGAAAGTATTTTCTAATTCCGTTACCCAGTTTTGGCATCCTACCGCCAAATGGAGGCGTAAGCCAGGATGAAAGTCAGTGTTGATGATTCACTTAAGTCCTTGTGCAGTACATCTCAGACAAGGCTGTCTTACGCTTAAAGCTGATGTTTTGACACCTATGTCACATCAGAAAGGGATGCTATCAAGTATGTGACGTGACAAGGACCCTTTTGAGGAGTGTTAGCCCTCCCTCTCTGCACCTTTTCTTTTCCCCGTTCCTGACTCACTTTCCTTTTCTCTCTTTCTTTCTCACTCTCTCTATTTCCTGTGCTTTTTCTCTTTTTTGTCACTCTTTCCCTATAATTATCTTTTTTGCCCTCTTCCTCTCAATCTCCCTTCTTCTTTCTTTCTCCTACTCACAACCTCTTTCCCCCTTTTTCACCTCTCCTGTTTCACTTTCTCTTCTCTCCTCTCTCTTTCTCGCTCTTCCCCTCCTTTTCTCCCTCTCCACAGCTGGTCCCTGTATAAGCTTCAGTGTGTCTTTAGCTCCTGCTGTGTTACTTCTCCTCTTTTTGCCTGAGAAAAGAGAGATGGCTCACATCTGGACTGCTTTCCCCTGGTTAATATATCACAGTGATAAAATGCTCTGCTGACGTCAAGGTGCGTAAGAAGGCTGGAGAGGAGAGGGGGAAAAGAAAAATAAAAAGAGAGAGAGGGTGGAAGGAAAAGGGGGTAGAAAGAGAGAGAGAGTATCAGAGTGGCCCTGCTGTTTGTCTCAGGATATCCATGCCGGTCCTCATGGCTGGGGAATTGTCTTAATCAAGGGGTGATGAATTGCACAAAAAACAACTAATCGTGCCATGGAAGAGCAGCATTGTGTTAACCGGCTCTGATTGACCACCAGCGTTTTGTTTGGTTTACTGCAACCTATCAAAGGGGTTAAAGCCAGTTCATCTTGTCATTCAGTGTTACTGCGGTAGGGCCACTACTCTGGCTACTGTATTGACATTACACAGTGAACTTATTTCATTAGGCCCTCTCCGCCCACACCCCTATCACCCCCACCTCCCTACTTTCAAGCTTGCTGCACCAGACTGACAGGGTAAATAGCTATAAGTAGGAGAAAACGTACCTCAGCCACCACACCTATGCATAGCACCCCACTTGGTGATACATGGCAGCCATTTTGTGCCAAGAAGCCCACCCCAGGGTGAAGGGAAAATAAGGATGGAGGCAGGCCCTTGTGTGGCAAGCACATGTTCCAGTGTTAATAATTAAAGATGATGGTTCTGTCATACATTCACAAAGCAAGCAGTCTGAGGTCACTGGGAGTCCCTGCCGAGACAGTGCTTGACCACGTCACTTATTCTCTGTCATTTCAGGAAACAGGTCTCCGCTCTCTTGTAGACTAAGGGCCTTGAGAACGCTGAGGCTATCAAAGGCCCACACACCAGAACGACAAACAAGAAAATTCTGTCCCTTAAACGCCAATAACAGATAAAGTCGACCGCATGTTAGCCAATACTGCGCTAATAGAACAGGCCTGTGCGTCTTAATTATAAGCCGGAGTGCTCTGTTCTTTTTTCCTCTCCGTATTTTTCAGTGAAAGCGCAGCTGTAGCCGCTCCATACCTGAGTCATGCTGTGAATGAGGAGCCATGTTTTTGCTTAAAAGCCAGGCAAAAAATCGCTCCAGCTGAGGGTATTTGTCAAGCTAGCTGTCAAAATTTAAAATTGCCCAGTGCCTTGGAAAAATTTTCATCTTTTTACAATGAATGCGTTCCTGTTTGCTACAAAATGCATGTATGTATTTGTGTCATCTTTTTGGAAGTGTGCCAAAACAATCAACTTTGCAAAAATGAACAGTGCAGAATTCAGCAAGAATATGGATTGTATGTCTACTGTGAAAAGCTCCAGCGTTCTTCAATGTATTTACCATGAATACCAACAGATGAGTGAATGTTATTTGTGGGATGTCCTTTTGTTGCAGGCATCCAAGTGAAAACCAACAGGGAACAACTGCCACAGGATCAAATGCAAATATATGTGAGTTTGTGCGTTTATTATGTTTTTGAATGGCACACATCTCGTCACACTTGTCATCCTTTTTGCTCCACAATTCTTCCACAGTCTTCTGAAGGCCATGTAGGTTTCTGGAACACATTAAAAATGTTCCTTTGTCCAAAACATCCCATTCAGCTTCACTGATGCACAAAGATCCATAAATAATTCAGAGATACACCCTGTCTCCTTATACATCAGAGAATAATAATGGCAGGTTTATCAAAAAGTAACTTTGCATTGCAGTTGTGGCCAAATTGCATGATGACATGAGTTGAACTGTTTGTTTATGTCTCAAACTTTTATTTGGTTATGTAGCATTTGTGGGTAGAAATTTCAATAGCTTGTAGTAAGTTTAATTCCTACCAACTGAGTTCTGAATGACCTGTGATCATTTTTGCATTTCAGTTGAGTTGATAGTATTGCCGTGTAACTAATATATTTAGCAATAAATTCCTATCCCTAAAAAATTACACGACTAAGTTTCTTTTTTTTAAAAATTGTTTTATCTATAATACTCTAACAACTGTCTTTTCTTAACATCTATGCTCGAGAATAGCACAGCTTTTTTGACTGATATTACTGCAATAGACCTTTCCTGTACACAAAGATGTTCATTGGGACCGGTCCACTGACTTCCTCCTCAGCAGGAGCTCCTGGTTTTCCACGGCCCCCGTATCCGCAGAGTAAAGAGTGCTTTCAGCATGCCTGGGGGTCCCTCGCTCTATCCTCACTTCCCAGAATCCCTGGCAACATGCCAGGATCCCAAATACCTTATTCAATTTTCAGTGCATAACACTGTATATCAGAGGCAGATCAAGACCTTGAGCTAAATGAGACCAAAATTGTACCTTTAAACTGATCATAAACATGGAAGACATTATTACTAAAATTTATGTTTCAATAATAATAGTGGACATTGGTAAATGCCACACAAAGTTGTAATATGAATAAAAATAATGTGCACTTCCATAATACACTTGAAACATAATTCTCTACTGATTAATATGGATTGTTGAGTTTATTAATAACTTCAGTGTTTATCAAGCAAAATAAATTAAAAGAGACTTAGAGCAATGATTAGTTTAAAGATATGAGTTTAGTCACCTCTCTTTCCTGTACTCCAGCAAGCAGTGCTGTACACAAAGGCTGAGAAAAGCAGGCTGATGAAATCGGAGCCAATTACAACCTGCTTCTGGACTATAGATTGATAAACATACTGTAGTCACTAGAAAATATGGAACTGTTAAATGTTATATATATATCACAGTACATAACTCTCTTCCCACAGTGGTACTTTCAGAAACTGAATTCCAACAGGGGAAAAAAACTGTTACCAGAAGGAAATATGGAACATTTGTGAACTGGGTCAAAGTGCCTCAAAAGAGCTTGCTTTCAAGACTTTTCTCTATTCCCCAATCTTAACTCTTTAGGCCCAACCTCCCTTCTCTCAGACACACACACACAAACATTACACATGCATGCACACACAAGTGAGTGCATGCTCACGCACGAACATGCAAAAACATACAAGCCACTGAGGACCAGCAACCAACACTGAGATGCTCACACAACATCTATAAACCTTAGAATGCCAAAGATTCATAGAAGGTCCAAACCATATATTGCCTTCCCTGGTTTATTTTCATGACTTTATTACCAGCAGGAAAGTAGAATAAGTATAGTATGCATGTTTGTATGTGATTTATTAAGGGTCAGTGAGACAAGGCAGCTCTCTATGGCAGATTATGACAGAATATCTCAGTATTCTCTATGTGTCAATACAATACAACAGTGCCAAATGGAGGTCATTTCACCTCCTAGTGACCTGAAGGGAGATTCATTACTGCAGGCGTGTTTAAGATTATATTAATATTTGATGTGGTCTGTGGAAAATGTGGGAGATAGTTATCTATCCCTGTATGAAAAAACACCAGCCATGCCGTGAGACCCTGTGGAAGTCCATGGCACCATCCCTGGGGGTCATCTTTACCACTTTGTTGAGGTCAGTATTTTTCTCCCATGATATTCTTATTGAGGCATTAGAATATTATCAAGTTATTTTTTAGACTGTACAGACTATACTGCCTCTCGTTAATTTGCAAATGAATACTGAGTGAGTTACTTCCTTCTTTTGGTACCCAAGTAAGCAGACCCCTGCACTGCCTTGGACAGTCAGATGTCTAATATGACATTGAGGGTGAACAAATAGCTCAGGCTATAAATATATATCCTTAGAAAGTAAGTACTGGAAAACAGGAGCTTGTAAACAAGCCTTTCAGTACAGTTTGTGCGGTCTTATTTCGGGTTCCTTGCCGCTATTCGGGTGCATGCTTGTACCTCGTAAAAGCCCCAAAAATAGACCCCGAAGCAGGATTTTCCATGTGTGGAAGTGAAGCGTCCTCTTCCCAAAGCCGTTTGTCTCTTCTTTGTTGTTTCGCATTTCTCTGTCGTAACCCCCCCGCCACCACCACCCCAATCCTCTACCCCACGCCCCAAGGGCATCTGAGTCCTTTTTTTGTTCACAAACAAGCAGTGAGCTGTGTCACATGCCCTTGTGTTGTAGCTTGCTGGGAATTCCAGGTCACTCAAACGGAGGAGGAGCGAGGGGGGCTGAGCACCCCACAGGCCGGGTGGCAGTGAGGGGCTTTGTAGGGCTCTCCCATGGCTGCTAATCGCAGTGACAAAAAAAAAAACAGCATCAGGAACCGGCGCTCCACTTCAAAGAGTGCATGATAATGGGCCCGGCTTACATAACGGCCTGTGAGAAGAGGAGAGAGAGGAATTAGGAGAACAAGCGGGGTTTATTCTCCGACAAAAAAAACAAAAAAAAAACAGTGAAGGAATATCCATAAAAAGCGTGCTTTGAGAAACCACAAACCCTTGCCTTCTGCAAACCTTATTTCCAACACTCAAGAGCCGGCAGCAAATTAGGTGCACAAAAAGTTTTTGTTTTTGCACACTTAATGTTGTTTTTTTTTTACAAAAAATGGTTTTAAGCCAGATGCTGTTAGCGTATTTCCAGAGAGAATGTTTATCAGGCACCCTAAACCAATGCACGCTCAAAGCATTTATGTCCAAACCGATTAGACATCTTGTATGATTCCTTTATTGTTGGGTTGTAGTTCAAGAGAATGTGATGAGTTCACATGGTAATATGAAAACTTATTATTCAATTAAATTTGTGTATTTTGTTTTTTTATACCAAAATACATTCACTCTGAACAAACTGAAAATGCATAGTTGAGGATATATTTTGGTGTTTACGCACACACATGCACACGTGTTTACCCCTGAAGCACTGCTTTGACTTTGAGTAGTTTTGGAACCCCCATCTTTCTCATTATCGCTATGATCTTTTTTCCTGCGAAAAGCAGGAACACATTTTGGATTTGGTCAGTTTTTCCACATTGCCAGGAACGGTGTCCTGTTAAAGATTGGCATAGGTCAGCCCTGGACATTTTAGCCGTAGTTTCTATGCCACACACTGGCCCCTTTCACAGCTCCTTGACTCTGAGACACACTCAGTAGGAACTTTGCGGATGAAGGGGGGAGAGTGGGGGTAGAGGGGGACCCTGTGCCTAATAGACACCATCTGCTCTTACATAACGCAGCAGACAGCAGTGCAACTTCAGTGCACACACACACACACACACACACACACACACCTGCCTTGTGTTGCCCTCTGAGCTTGGCTTGAAGTGCAGTAGCTGGAACCCACACTCCTTCTCACATGAATGCCCACGTGTTAGCAAATATGGAATGTTTGCGAACTGGGTCAAAGGGCTTCAAAGGGTTTGATTTCAAGACCTTCCTTGGTAACCCCGATCCTGTTTCTTTAGGCCAAAATCCCCTGCCACTCGGGCATATGCACACATGCACACACAGATGCACAGGCAAACAGATACACGCAATCAGGCACACATACACTAGCACACGGGGGTGGGGGAGGTGGGGGGCAGGATTGGGGTTACGGAGGAAGGTCTCAAGAAATCAAACTCGTAAGAAGCCGTTTGACCCAGTTCGGAAACATTCCATATTTCCTAATGCGAACACACACACAATGAAACATGAACAGGTTGCTGTACGAAAATGTATTTCCCGTCGGTCAACTGTGGCTTGATACATAACCAACTGACACAACAGTGAAGACTGACCGAGAGGCTGTTCAGAAACTCTGTTATTCATTTGGCAGGATGGAGGATAGACTGCCACACGCTTACTGTAGATGCAAACTCTGACCTTCTACCGCCGTAACTGCTTATCCTCTCTTCCTCTATTTGCCATGACACTTCCGCCTGATTCGTCTTTGTCAAGACAAAGAAAAAAGAAAAAAAGATCCAAACGTGTCCCCGCCTACCCTGGCCCATCCCACTCCTGCTTTTCCAGGGATTCCTGGAGAGTTCAAGGAAAGAGGTTATGGCAGCGCATTCCTGACTGCTGGTGTGTGTCAGTGGGGGCAGCGAACTGCTGGAGTTAGTAACTGATCTCAGGGCCAAAATTGGATCCAGCTTCAAAAAAAGCATAACCTGTGAGCCTTTGATATTCAATTGATCTACCCATAAACAGATCTGCACTTTGCTCAGGATTAAATAAATTGGGAATGTTGAAAAATTTCTCACACGCCAGGTGATTCATTAAAAAGGAGGAGTTTTTCATTTTTCCAGGAAAATATAGCGGAGAACGTGTGAAAATGAAAAGCCACACAAAGTGCGGAAAAATTCCTGCCCCCCCTTCCCCCCATTCTACAAATCTCTGATTCACTGATCTCTTGCTCTGCCAACATCACGCTCTGGTGACTTTCTTAGCTGGGTTTGTCCTGGTTGCAGTTTATGAATAAGAGGGGGCCCTGTCCGTCCCTCATGGTGCACAGACTGAGGCAATAATAAAAAATTAAAAAAACAATGCTGTGTTGCATTTGTTCATGGCAGCAAATGAATGCTCTCCCAACGTACCCAAGATTGTTTTTCCAATTTTCCAACAATAGGCATAATGAAAGCTTTGCTGTCATTGGCTAAGAAGTTGAACAGCCTGTTTTTGACTCACATTCTCTGGAAGGATATCATGTGACAATTGTTTTGGTTGCCTTTATATATTTGCTTTTCATTTGAATCAAAATGAATATGTCTTAGGTTATTGACATAATATGTGTAATAGTATGTCAAATACTTAAAAAATCCAGGTACAAAAGGTAAAAGTCTTTGCTAAGAAGCACAATTCTTCAGCAATGAGGTGGACCTACTAGTGAAATCAGCTGGCTGAGTTCTAGGGTGGAAGAAAGACACAGCATGACTTTTAATTTCTGACCTCTGGTAATAATATCTTTAGGATTGAGAGTGATGGTAAACTCACTCAATCCCTGTTTCATTTAAACTTTTATCAATGACTGTCCTGTAACTGGTTCATGGTTAATTGGCATACAAACATCGCATCATGCATTGTGGAGGGGGGGCGCACTGTACAATGAGACATGTCATGCGTTAGAACTTTTTTAATACTTTTTAAATATTTACCTCTGTGTTTTCGGGAGATTCCGTGGTAATTTTGTAGTTCTGTGCAATTTTAGCCTACAGCACATATACGTCTATCGCGGAAACAATCCATCCAGCGTACCCGCTTATCGTTCAGGGTTGCGGGGGTGCTGGAGCCTATCCCAGCGTGCATTGGGTGAGAGCTAGGAATACATCCTGGACAGGCCGCCAATCCATCGTAGGTCACACACACACACCCATACCTATGGGCAATGTAGAGTCTACCTGCCTTCTAGAATATATTTGGACTGTGGAGGAAACCGGAGAACCGGACACGGGGAGAACCTGCAAACTCAGAAAGGTCCAGGACTTCTTGCTGTTAGGCGACAGTGCTGTCCACTGCACCACAGTGCGGCCCATTTGCGGAAACCAGGTGAGCAGAAAGTGCTTTAAATAGCGACGCTCATATTTTTTCTGTTGCTTAATTTATATTTTAGGTTACTTCTAGCCATTGACGTTTTCTAAATGTAACGTCCTAAGGGCGATAAATAAACAGTCCCTGAAATATCTGCAAACACTGGTCTTTGATAATTAAAAAACTTTATTCCCATTAGCCTAAATTTTGGCTAAACGTAAGCCTGCAGGTTCAGTAACGTTAGCTAGCTAGTTAATGCAGTGCGCTACCTGTAGGCTAGTTAGTTGGTAAGCCAGCCACGCTAGGAAGTCTGAAAACGCAGAGCCTCTTACGGAATTGGCTAGTAGCTGCAAACTAATTGATTTGTGTTGAGCCAACTGCTAGTTTAAAAATGAAATCAATTTATTTTTGAAGTTTGCTCATGAAAACAGAATGCATACTTTAAAAATGGTTTTTTACAAGGTCCAACAACCCATCTTGCTCAGCATGTTTTACGCATTGAGTTATATCGTTATATTGAGTTATATATGAGCATTACGTTTTTACGTTTTTACGCTTTGATTGATATCAACCAGTTTGTATAATTTTTTTTTAGTTAAGACAGATGGTACGTACTATTTATTTATTTGTTTGTTTATATTCTTTTCCACTCAACTCTGCTACAGCATGTTTCTTATGATACACAGGAGGTAAAGGTTCTCCCACCGCCCAAATCGAATCCCAGTTAAACTGCCGTGTGCTGTGTGTTTTGCCCATCCCTGGATGCGGTTACATTGTGCAGCTTGTATGCACGGCCCCAAGAGCAAACACGTTTCCATTCTGAACTGTACTCAAGCTTCCGAGCCTTACTGTTCAAACATGCTCCTCCACCTCGTCCCTCTTAGAGTAACCCGTAAGCCCCTTTCTTCTGCACTGCTGTCACTGCACATAAAACAAGCTTTTCAATGCACGGGTTATCATTCCTGAGAGAGAGATGATGATGTTCATAATCTGGCCATTATACTGTGCTGTACTCAGGATAAGGTGCTGTTACGGTCTTCTGTCCTTGGACAGGGAAAAAATTGCTGTGACTAATTTGTAAAGAATGGAAAGAAATGTAAAATAAAAAAAATAGATAAAGCTATCATCTCAGCTGTTCACTCCCGTACTGCAAGTACAGCGTATTATGATTACCCTCAGCCCAGTATCACTGCGACCTTGGGATTATTTCAGCGTGAGCAGTGGAGAGGTAGCAACATGGCACGAGACACAAGGTTACCTGAAGGTAATCAGAATAGCAGATAAAACCCACTGGAGACCTTGCAAGTGGGGCTTACGCCTTAGGCGTGTGACACGCTCTATCACCGTTTGCTTCACATTCTGCAAGGCGGCCTGGGGGAAAGAGATTTTTTTTTCTGATCAAAATTTAGGGATTTTGTTCAAAAATTAAAAGGAAACTCAGCTATTTTGCCATTTACTTTTTTCAGTAATCCTTCAGCATGTGTAGCTGTGTGATTGGGCCTTGGAAATTGAGTTCAAAATGTACATATTGCTGGGGGATAAAAGACATGACATAAAATGAAACTGAGAGTGCATGGAAAATGACTTCTGCTCCAAGCACGCGATCCTTGTCCTGATTGTGACATGGTTGATATAGTGTCGATGCATGGTATGTCTGACTGTTAAACTGAGGGCTGATCTGATAACATGCAGGGTTATACTTTCTCACAGAGTCATTGCTACCGGCCGCGTACTTGTTGCCCCTGCCTGGGTTGCGTTTGAGATCTATGGCCTGTTACGCATGTGACAGTGCAGCCCCCCCCCCCCCCCCCCCCCGAGGAGATCCATAAGGCGTGGAAACACCTGTGCAGGCTTCTGTTGCCCAGTGGGGGAAGCTCGCGCACAAGCCCCAACGTTACATAACAGCAGCGAACACGCATGGAAATTGGAGAGCATACCAAAGATGATGACGACTTCAAGGGGTGTGTGTCTGCTGGAGCTCGTGGAGATTGCCCCTGATGCCCTCCCCCAAGTTCCCGCCCCCCCGATCGCATCATTGGGGCGGTGTGCCACTAAAACAAGCATGACCGTACCCCTGCAGCATGCTGTTTTTTGGATACTAGCTAGGACAACCCCCCCCCCAACTCCCACTGTAATTGCACAACCGGAACATTTATATAATTTACATCATTATCTGAACATCAAACCTCAAGTCATTATTTGGATCAGAAATCAAATAATTTCTCCTTCACAGAGCTTTGGTTACAGTGAATCGAAGCGTAGTGATGTTACAGATTTTTTGTAAACCTTCTTGCAGTGGCAGTTAGCCTATATGTGCGTCCTTACAGAGGCCTCTTGTCTTTGTCCCTGAGGGAAGCGATCTGTGCGATGAGTGATTAACGGTGGGCTGAGAGCCAAGCATTGAAGGCTTTTAAACGTGTCTTCTGTGCGACATTACATTGCCTAATATTCGTCTAGCAGATGCTGTTATTAGGGTGGGAGGAGCCAGTTACCGTTGGAGTCAGACCGCAGCATTGCTCCTGTGTGTTGCGTACCCGTTTGTGGTCGGTAGACCAGATAACGTGAAACCTGCAACATTGCGTAAGATCTGCTGAGGCTTGTGCTTCCTGAGAAATGATGTGTCAGTAAATGTAGTCAAAGAAGAGTTACTGCTGCCAGAGAGCAGATACCTCTGCTTTGGCTGGGGGGGTGGGGTGGGGGGGGGTGTGGTCAGTGTATTGCGCTACCTTGTTCAACCTATTTTAAGCCTTGTGCAACATTAAGGAGGTGGGATGATGACAATTGGGGGTTGTTTTCTGAAACGGGAGACGTGGGCTGGGCTGTGCAAGGCGGACTTAGACATTTCTTTAGTTAGATTCATTCCTATAATAGTGTATTAGTGTATTTTGAGTGAGAATGATGGCAGGTCATTGTCTAACTTCTGATATTTGTTTGGAGGTGTATCTGATCGTACTTTGACTGACCCTAATGCAAAGTGATATCAATATAGAAAAACAAAAGTTTTTGTCTCACTTCTCTGTTTCCATGAATGACTGACTCATAGCATCTCACATGCCTAGAGGCACATGGTATAAGCTATTTAAAGGAAAGTGGTGATAATAAATTCAAACAATTCCCTGGCTAATGGTGATGCATGCATTATTAATATGTTGCCATAGACACACAAAACATAGTCCATTGCCTTGCAACTGATGAGGAGCACAAAGTTTTTGAACTACAGCAGGAATTAAAGACTACACTGGCCAAATATATCCACGTCTTTCAAGGACATGCTTCGGTTGAAGCTTTGAAAAAGAGTGTGGTTTTTTTTTTGCAGAGCAGATGATTCCCTCTCCGTCGTCTCCCTCAAGCTGAAAGTTGTTTAAACTCCAATAGGCTTCTCTGATAAAAAAAAAGGAATATCTGGAAGAAAAGAATAACAGTCTCACTCGGCACAATGTGGAGGGCTAGTGCAAGTATTGACTTACAAGTCCCCAGGAAGATACGGTTGCAAAAATGAATCTGTGTTTTTGGTTTTGTTAAGGGTTTTAAATGTCTCTGCGCAAAAAAAAAAAAGTGCTTCGCCCATTTCCCTCCCGTAAGGGAAAACAATAGTTGAACTCTGTCCCACGAGCTCCCTGACTGGGGCCTGATAACGCTGTATAAATCTTTCCTCCCTGTGCCGGGCGCTGGTCTTTCATTCCTGAAAGGACCACACTTCCAGCTTTACAGGAACACAGCACACCTCTTTCCCACACAGCTGAGTGCAAACAACGTGCCATTTATCTTACCGATGAGACAGAGCTGGTACAGAGGTTAGAGGTTTAGCACATACAGTAAACACTAAGAACTATTCTACGAGAGCGATAAACGTGCTGGTCTTTTAAAAGCCGTTTTTATGGTTATGTCTCCAGGGTAAACACTTTTTCTGAAACTGAAAAATAAAATAAAATGTATGTGACTTTGCTAAAACTATGCAACTTTTCCAAGAATTGCATGTAAGGCTGTAATGAGTATACAAACACAGCTGGCTTTGCAGTGCTAACCCTCTTTGGCCATTAGCTTGTTATACGGTCTGTGTGCCATGGCTTAAAGAAACAGAGTGGCTGAGTGGCAAAGTTGCTATGTGGGCAGAAATTTGTGGTTAAAGTGTATGGCAACAATAGCTTTTAGCCTGTCTCCACCGACTTCACAATTTTAAAAGACACAAATTGTGGTCGAGAGAGGGCACAGAAGGGAGGAGGGAGGAAGGAGGGGCAATGGAACCAGTCGGTAACATGTCATAGGCTCATCGGCGGAGCCAGCGAGGGGAAAACAACACTTGTATCTCCATCCCGCACTTAAATTGCACCTGTAGTGTTACCTTGATGCTGTAGCTGTCATGCCTCTTTCTAGTTTGACTTGCCATAACTTTCTGACCAATAGGCTGTGCTTATTGTGTGAACTTGAGTTTTACACGGCACTGTAGGTAAAAATGAAAGGCTAACCCTGGCTCTTAAGAGAACACAAACTCATTTCTGATGTTTTGACCGACCGCCTTCATCAGATAACAAAAATAAGGGAAATCCTGTCTGTGTACAGTACATGCACCACACAGTACAAATAGCAGCTAATGAGAGCGTGGGAGGAAAATGCTTCCAGCCAATTAGTCCGCAGGAATGAAAGACACATACTGAATTTTGATTGGCCCATGAGTAGATGCAGAGATGACTGGACCGCGGTAGAAAACTGGTAGAACCTCCAAAGTGAAAACAACCACGTGAAACCTTGGGGCCAAAACAGGAGAGGGGAACCCCATCACTCGAACAAGTGTGGCGAAAATAATAGAAATAGGAAAGCTGCATAGCTTCTGTTGTGACGAGGCTGTGGACGGCTGGTTTACCCTTGGGAGGAACAACAAAGAGACGCTATCAAGAGGGTCATCCTGGTTCCTGAAAAAAAAACGTGAAAATAGGACGTGGAAATTTACGTGTTCTCGTTTTTTATTTATTTTTTATTTAAGTGAACGCAGAAAGAGGGTGAGAAGGTGATAATTGAAAAGAAAGGAGTGAAAAGAAGCTGTCGAGTGGGAGCTGTCAAATCAATGACGTGTTTCGGTTGCCGTTTCCGATCCCTTGTCTTACTGTTCAGGACGATGACCGATGCCTAGCATCAGCGTAAAAGCACGTCACATAACGGTGTAAATCTGTATTACTCCAGACTAGAGAGATTTGTAAGACAGGTAGATCAATGCTGTTGCACTTGAGAAAGATGCTTAAATAGCCTTAGTGACATATCCTGTTATATCAATTATAAATGAAAAGTAAAAAAATATATAATAATAAAAATTAAGCTGTGTAAACTGCACCAGGCAACAAGGCCATCTGCTGAATATGTGGGTTCATAACTTTCATAATCGTAATCATCTGGAGCGGTATCATCGGTTTAGGGTTTGGGTTTCTTCTCTCTGCCTCGGTATTGTACATTCACAGTTAAGTGCTTCCTGTTAGGCTATGGGGCCCTGTGTTCACTGTTCACTGGAAGAACTTCATAACTCGCAGCCCGTAACACCCCTGCTCATAGACATGCTTAATGAGAAAAGAAAACAGAAAAAAACACCGTCCTAGAGGGATGAAAACCATTTAATAGGTGCTCGTTAGCGCTGTTTGGCTGCAAAACGGATTGGTTTTTATTTTTATGCATGCGTTTCTCTCTCATTATAGCTGCAGTACCCCAACTGCTACGCAGCGATTCAAACCTTTGCTGTAAATACCGGCTGGTGTTGGTTTGATTTGCAGATTAGTTATATGCCGACCCACCTCCAAAGTATGCCGCACTGAAAGCGCGAAAGATCCCCTTCAGGCGCCGTAAACTCAAGCTATTGTTTTCGCTTTTTACGTTTCAAAACTGTTCCCAATTTGCGCCTCGGTTTGGTTTTTTTTTTGTTTGTTTTTTTGTCTCGTGGCCCCCGCCTTGGAATTTCTCAGAATGTGATGTTTAAATGGCTCCCCGCAGGCTTCTCTGCTCTGATGTGCGTTCAGCCATATGTCATGTTTGACGCAGTTCTGCATTTTGGCAAACAACACACAAAAAACACTTTTAATTGAAAAGGAAACTAGCTGGCAATTCAGTGGCTTGAAATGTAACTCTTTATCAATTCACACTACAGTTTAGTGTGGTTAACATAAGCATAAGCTATAAGTATGCAAGAAAATGTTAATGGTATATATATTTATGCATGTATCATGTGCATATATGGGGTGTGTGTGTGTGTCTTTACTCACATTGCAGTTTGTGAGTATTTGGACAGTGACACAATTTGTCATTTTGGCTCTGTACTCCTGCATTTCAGATGAGACGAAGGGATGAAATGAATCAGTGAAACAAAGGACTGTAGTTCCTACTCAGATTAAACCTGACAGTCTGCGCTTGGAGACGTGGTGGAGTACAGACCCGAACTATAAAAACTGTGTCACTGTCCAAATACTTATGGACTGCACTGTATATGTATGTATGTGCAATGTTGTGTCTGTGTGCATACATACACACACACCCACACACACACACATAATGTTTCTGCATGTATTTTACCGGGAGGGTTCTGTAATTTGTGGTGGAACCTCAGAAACAGTTGGCCTTCTCCGGATCCGGCTGCAGCTGGATGTTATGAGATTTGTTTTGCGGCCTGAGAGGAATGAGGTCGGAAACAGCGGAGGCAGAAAAAATAAAAAGGAAAAAAAAAACATTCCAGCTGCTTCTATTAAAGCTGGTTTTGCCTCATCACTGTTATTACCACCGCTGCCTTCAGAGGAATGGCGCGAGCAGAATGCTCTGTCCGGGCGAAGCGTGTCTCGCTCCACATATCCCCAGTCTGTCCGAGGCCTTGTGTAAACCAAGGGTGCACAGACCCAACCCCCACCCCCACCAGCACCGCCACAGGGGAAACCAAGGACAGACCAGGGTACGGCTCTGTATCCCCGCCCCCCCACATTGCATCACTTCCTTCAGAAGAAAGAATACCAAGCTACTGCCGCAGGAAATGGAAGCCACACCGTCTTGTCTTTTCCGGCTCTCGTTTACATACAGTGAGGGCGTGTCTCCAGGGGTCACACAAAGGGGAGGGAAAAAGGGTCCTTCCATCGCACGGGCTGAGGAATCAAAACTTCTTACCACAGAAGACTTCCAGGCAGGCGCAATCGATATGAGGTTATTACTGTCTCATGAATGATTAAATAAATAATGTGAACCTTGCACAAATAAAATGAGATTCACAAATATTTTTATCTTACAAACAAAATAATTGGTTCACGAATAAACATAATTGTTTACAAATATTTTTTTCACTCACAAAGAAATCTTTCCTAAACAGACAAGTGGCAAGAAATTATAGGTATTTCTTGCCATGCATTTTTAAAACTTTTGTTCGAGAAAAGATTTACCAATGAATGGGCATTCATTTGGCAGTGATGTGCATTTATGCATCAACTGGCCTGTATGAGATAGCTGTCATTCATTTGTGGATGTTTCAGACATTCCTCAGTAATATGTGCAAATTTATCAAATAGGTTTTTTTTTTTTTTTTTACACCACTGAGTCTACTCTAGCCAATCCAGTTTTACTACCTCTGTTTGTGAACATTATTCTGACCAATCACATCTTGTATACACTCACTTCGACCAATCATGATATGTACTGCAGACACATCCCAGGAGGCTTACAGTAATGTATATTTTAAAGAGGTTCATATTAGATACATACATATATGTATTCACATGACAGGTTGTGCTTTTTATTATGTTCCATTCTAAGTATTTAGAGGTGCAGCGGATTCCCCAGGGGAATGTAATATGATGTCTGTCTTTGGGATGGAAGCCGATCACTTTGCTTGTGGTAAATATGATTAATGGTCATTATGTAGTCATAGCGTAACAGCGCCAGGTACATCCCCCCAGATACATAGAGTCCTGTATGAATTATCTTGAACGTTTCCTCTGTAACTATTCCCAGATGTCAGCAGACTTATGTTAATAGACATTTAATTGCCTGGGCTGAGCCGTTGTGTGTCTGCCTGCGTTAGCGTATAACGTTAGGAGATGGAATTATGCTGTCTGTTGGTGACATTCAGGAATTATGTGTTGCGAAATATAGAGTAATATTTTCAGAAGCGCAGCCAAGCTTGGTGAACTGTCTTCTTTATGGCTCCAATGTATGTGGCTGACAGTGAGTATCTTAAACTGACTGATTCGTGCCAAAGATATCATGGAAATGTACGGTGCATTTATCTGTGGAAATAGGTAAGCAGTTTTATTACATTGCTTTCATTTCTGCTTTCCTCAGACTGACCGCATTCTTCCACAAACCCAGAGTCTCCTGGCCAGAGGAACGTGAGCTAAACCGCCTGACCACCTGCTCCCTGCGCGGCGGCCAACGCAAACAGCATCCACAGGAAGCAGCTTCAGCCTCAGGTGTGTTACGGGCGCGCTGCAGACAGAGCGTGTGCGGGTCAGCCTCAGTCAGGCCAGTGACCGCTGAGGCTGACATCTTCACCTGGAGCATTTCTGGGGTCACACAGCAAGATGTACATTCCTGATTTAGTCTGAAACATCCACCTCAAGACATCCTGAAAATATAGTTCATTTCTGTGTTGTGTTATTCACTAATCCTGTTAGGAAATCAATGCATAGATAGCACCGTGGGTTAGTAGGGGTTGCCCTGACTTATTCCACTTATGCTATCAAGATTGAGGCTGTAGGATAGGTGAATGAAGTGGGGTGAGTAAACCTAACTGATCTAGTAAATTAATCGGGATGGGTAAGCTAATTTGGTTGGTACAGGGAATTAGGGTAGGTCAGTGAGAGTTGGAATGTGTAAATAAATTGGAAAGTGTAAGTGAATTTGTATTATATTTCTCAATAATATTTCATGCATGTGGTAACACTGTATGTTGCTATATTATCTTGTTATTTGCCAAAGTGTGAAATATTCCAAGAGGATCAACTTGACTGAATTTCCTGAACTGCTCTGGCTCTCTCAAACCACTCCAGCCAGGCCCCTACAAGACGCTCATTCATTTGTTATTTGCTTAGCCTGCTCAGGCCAGCTCTCGTGTTTTTCGTGATATAGTTTTATTTTTGTGCTGGTGCAATGGAATCAAGGGACCGCTCTCTTAAGATATCTCAAATTAATATTCCTCCTTGAAGTCTAATATAAAGTTTGGCAGGCATACATATCTCTGACTCAGCTTACTCATGTGGAGAGAGTACTGAATGCAAGTTTAACAGATGTTGTATTGCACTCATAACCATGCTGGGCTGTACTGTAACTGTCAGATTGATTTAAATTAGATATTAATAAATAAAATGAAGTGTAAATCAATAAGTGTAAAACTAGCGTGCTGATTCTAGGCTTAAAAAGCATGATGGCTGATCATGAAATTATCACCACAATGGTTATAACAACAACAAACACACACATGCACAAACAGAACGGGTGCAGTCATTTCTGAGCACTTTTTATTCAGCTCGGTTTCGCGCACTGATTCTGCAACGTCGCCTAGGAATAGAGTCCCCCACCCTGATATTCCATTTCTCCAAGCAGTCGTTATTCTCGCAGTCACACCATTATTACTTAATACTTCATTTATTCTGTCCTGTTCAGTCAGCACACGTGTATTGTAAAGACGTGAAGGGGGAAAGGACCTAGGGAGAACACTGCAGCTGGATGTTCATTCCAGCTGTACTGTAAGCACAGAGTGTCTCATTTCTGTTTGAACTTGGCAGACGCTCCCTGCCAAACTCGTCCGCCAGAAAAAAAAAATCATTTACTTTATTCCCCATCCCAGCTATTCGGTCATTTGGTTTAAAACCTGACACTCGTGCTTTAAAGACAATCTCTGATCAGGGCTGGTTTCCAAAGCTTCTCCCACTGTTTTCTCTGAAACTCCTATCCACTCGTTCTCCCATTTAGGCGATTTTGAGCAGGAAAGTCATTAGCCTGGAATTTACGACCCTGTTTTCTGTGTGTATCCGCAAACCATGTCTCCTAAATAAAGGCATGATAAAATAATATGATACTGCCTCTCTCTCTCTACGATGGTTATTCCAGATGACCACGAATAAAAGAATGAACCTTTGAGAGAAGTCTCGCAGGAGGGAAAGAGTATATGTTTTCATGGGAATGGTAGTGCTTTAGCCAGATTTTTATCTGAGCCCTTCAAAAGGAATAGTGAACAGAGGGGATTGTTTAGGGCACTAAGACATGTCCAGAGCCCTTTGATGGCTTATAATGGAGAAAAAGTTTACAGCTATTATCCACTTAACCTCCAGGTGTTGTGTAACACCAGGGGACCAGTTAGCTAAAAACAAAAGGGGAATTTTACATTTAAGAGCTCTCTTTGGGATTACATTTTACATCCACTCTGCTTTTCTGAACATTAAAACTTTGTGTATTGCTTAGCATTTAGGTATGGTTCCCAGTTGCCACATTACAAATGGCAAATTGTGAATTTGTGCACAGAGCCATTGGCTTAAATTCAACATCAAAAAAACATCAATGATAAAGAAAAGTATTGTTTGGATTGGAAGAAAGAATTATTTTGAATTCATTTGTAAGATGAACATACTGTGCCTTGAATACTTTTTCTCATACCAAATTAGTTTCTTACACAAATCATCTGCCATCTTCTAGACTCCATACCCACAAAACTATGAAGGGAACTGACACCTGTAATTTCCCCCTTAGCTGCTCAATCGACCAAATTTAATTGATAATTTGATTCAGCTGATTGAACACTGCCAAGCTGGATTGCAGCCAGGCCTGCTGAATCTAAACTTCACTCATATTGAATCTTACCAATCAGAGTGAAGTAGTCGCCACAAAGTTTCTTCAAACACACACTGCCACAATCAAAGTAGCAGTCTGGAAAGGGTTACAAAGCCATTTTAAGGCTCTGCGACTCACAGTGAGTTATATCAAAATGGAAACATTATCTCCAAATTGAAACACTTGAAACAGTGGTGAATCTTCCCAGGAGTGGCCGGCCTGCCAAAAAATGTTCAAGGGCGCAGTGATAACAAGTCACAAAAGATCCCAGAAGAACACCCAAAGAACTGTAAGCCTCTCTAGCCTCAGCCGTCGTCAGTGTTCATGACTCCACAATAAGAAAGAGACTGGGCAAAAATGGGATTCATGGGAGAGTAGCAAAGCAGAAACCACTGCCAAACAAAGACTTTTGGGATAATGATCTATGGTCAAAAGTGGCACTTTTTGGACGACACTGACCCTATTTTATCTGCCGTAAAGCAAATACAACATTTCACAGTGAGGACATCATGCCAACAGTCAAACATGGTGCTGATAGTGTGATAGAGTGGTGATGCTTTGCTGCCTCTGGACCTTGATGGCTTGCCATTATTTAATTCTGCTCTGTACCAGAAAATTCTTTAGGACAATGTCTAATCGTCTGTCCATGAGCTGAAGCTCGTAATTGTGTCATGCAGCAAGATGATGATCCTAGACACAAAAGCAAGTCCACACCTGAGTGGCTGAAAAGAAAGTGTTAAAGTTTTGGAGTGGCTTGACAAAGTCCTGACTTGAACCCAGCAGAGATGCAGTAGCAGGTCCTGAAATGAGCAGTTCATGCTCCAAATCCTACTATTTAAACCAACCTATTATTTGTCTGAATTAAAGCAGTTCTGCCAAGAACAGTGGGCTAAAATTCCTCCACAGCAATGTGAAAGACTGATATCAAATTTTTGGAAGCGTTTGGTTGCAGTTATTGCTGTTAAGTTTAAAGGGACAATTCCTTTTTTGATGGGTAATATGGGTACTTGATAACGTTTTCCACAAACTGAATGAAATAATAATTTACAAAATGTGCTTTATTTACTCAGTCTGTCTTTGTCTAATATTACATTTCATGTAAAGATCTAAAACCATTCAGTGTGACAAATATGTAATAATAGAGGAAATCCACTGAGACTGTTACTAGCACCATTGGTTGCCCTTTAAATTTAGAATAAACTACAAGTATCTTCTAACTTGTAAGCCTTTAAATGGTCTTACTCCTAAATATCTTTGTGAATTACTTATCCTTTTCTCTCCGCTACGGTTGCTATGTTCACAGGGTGCTGGCCATGTGACATTTTCAAGAATAATTAAAATTTTGGACGTCACACACAGTTTTTGGGTTTAGGTCTTTTTTAGTCACTCCTGAAGTTAAAGATGTGTGGGACGGGTCGATCAGTATCATAGTGCTGCCAGTGCTATTGCCCTGTGAGTGCATTCGAATCCTCTGGCTTGCTCATCTGTGCTGTAGCGTGGGTGCTGTCAGTCCAGCATCACACTTGTGTTGGTTTTACACCCCTTTCTCTCGTTCTAATCCTTTCAGTATGCTGTCATAGCCTAGCACCCTGCAGCTTTTCCGTATTACTCTCCACACGCACATTACCCCTATCTCTCTGTTCTCTCCCCTCCAGCTTCCTGCCCTTTCCGCCACTCTGAGTTCCCAATCTGCTCCAGCCTTGACCCTCTTCTGGTTCAAGCTCACACCTTGGCCTGGAGGCTGAGGCGTATCGCCTTGCTCTCGTGACCTGCATATTAATGTACACTTCTTTGCTTGGTCTGTCTATTTTACCAGCTAGTTTAACATCTCTGCCCAACCATTATGATTATTTGCTGTTATCTTCGTATTCGTTTTTTTGGCCTAAATTGAGCTACTGACACTGTGCCAGCCAGTAGAGGATGTGCTCCTCTTCTGTAGTTGGGTTCCTCCCCGTAAACTGTCTTACCACTCCAAATTATTTTTTTTTGTGTGTTACGTTCTGTTTTTTTGGGCATTCAGGCTCAGTCTCTCCCCATTTTGTTCATGCTTGTTTTCATGTAAAGCGTCTCTTTGACTGTCTCTATAAAAAGCAAAAATAGTACTGTTATACAAAAGACTGAACTGTACTGAATTTAATTAGGAAATGATAGTCTCGGATATGAAATCATTTTTGGCACACTTATTGCATGATTTTGTAATAAATGTGCCAGTCAGCATTTTGGACAGACCACAAAGGTGCTTTTCTTACATAGTGTAGCCTGTGTGCAGTACTTAAACCAAACTCAGCCAGGGTAAATCATTTCTAGATGGGTTAAGTGAAGGTGTGTTCATGATTAAGAACTAACTCATTAATTTAAATCATTTTAACTGGTGAGAAATTCCACATGAAAGGAAATCGCACCCACAGACATGAATCCTGAACATGAAGTCTTATTTTTAACAGCGATTTGGGTTCCTCCGGAGCCAAGTTCGAGGATTCAGAACTGACGCTGCCAATGAAAATTGTTCCCTTTTTTCCCCCAGAAACAGTGCGAGGCTGTATCTTGTTTCTGGATGCAAACAGAAGGCATTGTTTTGTTTTTTAAAAATGTCATATGTATCCATTTTCCGTTGACCCCTGGAGAGTGGGAGGGCGAGAGGACCCCAGCACCGCCGGCACTTAAGGGTGGAGGTTCTGTGGAAGGGCCTGGAACCTTCTTCACCCTGCCCGCTTCCTCAAACGGCGCTGCAACATGATTAATGACGCTAATAATGAACGAAGGCCCGGGCTTGTGCTCGCGCACATAAATACAGGCGCACGTACAACAGCAACAATCGTCAAAACGGCTATTCAGCGCCTCGCTGCTGCCCTCCCCTCGCTGGTCTTACAGACTGGAAGCAATGCCATAGCATTAATAGGCAATGAGCATATGGCTATACGGCCACGTGTGAGAGAACGGGGTTGTCAGTTGTTGACAATCAAAGAGTCTGATGGAGATATATAGTCCTTCTATTTTTGGTATAAAGTCTATTTTTATGATCTGCTTGTCTTTGTGCGGTCTGACCCAAATTCTTTTAATCACAGGCGTATCTTCGTAACTGTACCACAAAAGGGCGTGCTTTGAACAGGGTGATCGTCAGTAAATCTGCCTTCAGATCAGATCACCTGTCCACCCGTTCCGGATTGTTATCCCAAAACCTTGATGAGGCATTTTGTTCTGCACATGGCCTCAGTTACTCTCGGGGGTAAGAAAAGCGGGACTCTTATCTGTAGGGAGGCTGGTTTTGTTTCACCATATTTAACAGCCCCTTGGCATTTCGGCTTTTGCCTAGAGTAATGCTCCCAGTTCAGGTCCCCCCCCGTCATCTCCCCCATCTAGAGGTGACTCCATTTATCTGCTGTGAACTCACCATAACTTTTAATCCACATTTTTGTGTTTATTCCATTAATTTCATATTAATTTCCAAAGAATTAAGAGTAAGATTTGTGTATACCATCGGATTTTACACTGTCACAGAAAAATGCCTGCTTGCTTGGACAGCCTCCAGTTCTACAGTTTAACCGTGTCTGTCATTAGGGGAAGGAAGGCAATCTAATAGTATCCTATAGGGCCATGTGTCAGTGTTCCACTGTTCAACAAGACATTCAGAACAGCATAGTTTTTTTATTACAGTGGTTTGTGTTACCTTGTCATTTTGGTGATCTAGTTACTTTCAGATATTGAGAGAATTCTTTAATTTTGCTTTTAGTTCAAAGTTGGATTAAAGATTTTGGGTTTTTAGGCACTTTTCTCCTGGTTACCTGATTTTACAAATGCTTTTATTGCCTTGTAAAAGTCTGTCCCAATTGGTAAAGGTTATTTTTGATTTTGTACTATGTGTTGGGGAACAACTGCGAGCCTGTTTAAGGACCAATGACGTAGGTACAAAGGAGGATATCAGCGCAAAGGAGGTGTTTTATTGTCTTCAGGAGAGGTGGAAAAAGGTGACCCTATTTGCAGTTCATAAAAAGTGAAATAAAATTGTGAAAAAAAAAACAAAACAAAGGACTTGCAAACAGAAAACAGAATGTACATGTATCTAGGTTCTGACTAAAATACAATCATGACTCTGTCTCAAGCACACATACTTGTTACTCCCAACCAACCCAGTGCTGGTGTTTGCATGCCTTATACCCCTCCTGTCTAGGACTGTACTCTACCATTAAAATATAGACTAATTGGTTAAATGCCACAACTTTACCAACTACCTCAATATACTTATTTTAATAGTAATGAAAATGGACACACGCTATTCCATACCTGACATTTTTGAACATTCATTTTTGAAACCCCTGCGTGGTTCTGTTCCAGTTAGTGAAAATTAAGACCTACGCGCATGCACCTATGACACGGCATCACATCCTGTTCCACACTCTGATGCCACGGGATCCCACCGTGCACACCGTAAACGCTTTCTTCATAGAGTAATTACATCAGAATGAACTGCTTAAACCAACCTGCATGTGTGTACATGTAAACACACATAGTAATACACGCACTATTCTGGCTACTGCAGTAGTGATGTAAATGCTCAGACTCTCCACTTTGTTTTGTAGCTTTATTCAGTGCTTCCCACAACAGTGCAGTTTCAGTCACAGTTACACCGCTGTGACTAAAACGGCATTGAATCAAAGCGTCTAATTGAAACCTTAGTTCATGCTCTTATTAAGTCTGTGACAATACAGTAGTCTGTAGTTCTGTTAAAATACCATTACTGACTGGTAACTCGTCACATAAAATTAAGGGTGAGAAACGGCCATTTGAGTACTCTGAAGCAAACCCGAACCGGCTGTTTTGAGATGAATACATTTAGCTATAAGAAAAGAGACCACAGAGAAAATGGTGTGAGTGACGTCCAAGGGCACAGCGTGCGTTTAACAGTAGCTTCGCTCTATTTAATGCGTTTCAAAAAGCGTAAAACCAGCTGGAGCTGTCTGCATGGCAAGGGGCTGTATAAAAAATGTTTCCAAAGCCAGGGCTAAGTAGCTAGTAACTGGAGTTGGTTAGCAAGCTAGCGATGTGTCCATTCCCTGTAGCTGCGTTCTGTTTTTTTTCCCCACTCGGCATTTTGATCAGAAATCCTTGTGTCTGTATCTCTCTGCCAGTTAATAAAGAACATGTGTTTACAGTCGTCTTACACAAGGTTTCCAGGTGCAGAGTGGACTGTAAAGCAGTGTGGTGAATTGGACAGGGAACTGAGCTCCTTTGATAGTGTGGGTGGGCCCATGCTTGCACACCTTTAAGCAAGGTCATTGATTGCTTAGGTAATACCCAGCTGATTGTGATTATGTTAGTCTTTTGATATGAAGTGTGACTATTTCGAAACACTAGGGCAATGAACTGATAAACATAGCATTGTGATGTTTAGGGAAGTGAAGATTTGTACTGAGCTGTAATTGTGGAAGAATTATTTTAGCAAAAGAAGTAAGATAATAAATGATAAGTTAAACTAATATAAAATGAACTTTAAAAAAAAAACTTTTTTAACAGTAATTTCTACAGTAATTGTTTGCCATCTGACTAAACAAGTTTGTGTATAACAGTGATATTGGCTCTGTTTTGCTAAGAACAGATGTGCTATTTTTGATTCTGATCATATTAAGCCCTTCTTTGTTTTCCTTTCCAGCAAGACAATGGCTTGACTATTGATATTGCTATTATTTTCAAATCCCCAGTCCTTGAGGAGTATTATGAAACAAGAATAATGCATGAGAAAGGGAAAAGCATGAGCTGGGCCAAGCATGTATAAAAAGAGAAATGTTGTTCAAAACCACTAAATTTGGTTTTGTCGAGAGTTGCCAAGTGATTTGCGCAGAGAGCCAAATGCTTGCTGACACAATATTGGTGCATTTCTCTCTTTCCTGTGTAATTGATTGTTGCAGTTTCATACTGCCTCAGCCCTGAATGCTAGGATACTAGCATAAAATGCCTTCCCGTACTGGCTTTATGGAGGTCTTCATCTGTTCATGAGCATGGCACTGGGGGCAGAGGGAGGGGCTTACAATGTGTAGGTGTGGTTACCTCCTTGTGATTGACAGTACGTAACTGTCACTGATCTGGAATTACTTCTTCATTCAGGATGGATGTTGTCTGTGGGCCCAAATTTAGTGACACAAGGCTGCACACATGCGTGCACACACACACACACACACACCCCTAGATTAGACAGATGCCTTTTCATGTGATAAGACTGAGGTATATTATGTTATTCTGTGTTCTGCCAGATGTTTACTTGTGTTGACATAGGCAGAGTTCCATTGCACTGCTGATAGTGTGGCCCAGAGGACAGGGAACCTTCTCTCTACACTAAAGTGCCCTCTTGTTCCCTCCGTCTGCACATGAACTGGCCTGATTGTGTCTTCTACTTACCCTCACTTGACCTTCCATTACAGAAAAAAAAATCCAGAAGCAACCTTAAAACCCAAGGCTGGAAAGTATATACAGGCTTGTTTGTGTATTTTTGTTTTTGAGCACAGTCACACGTTGTATCTAATGAGTGGGGAGGCTGGAGTACAGCACATCAGCTGTTTTTGCAGATGAGGTACGTGATGGGGCCACGCCCTTTGCACAACCTCAGATATCTGCGAGGAAATGAGAGGTTGTGAGCTGTGAGCCCGGCCCTGTTTACCGTGCGTTCGAGTCCTTGGGTTTGGCTGCCGCTGGGAAAACTCACCTTTGCTCTCCAACCACAAGGGGCCCAGATAAGATGCACACACGCCTACTGTGCGCACTTTAATGTTCTGGAGGATGTTTCCTTGACTCTGTGGGCAGACAAAGCAGTGCATTCAGAAAACCTATGCTGATGTGCAAGACTTTCGGACTCCAGAGGATAACCAAAAATAACCAGAGCGAGAGGGCCGTCTGAGAACATTTTGTTTAGGAGGCGGAGCCAGGAGGATGCTGGGCTGGCGGTGGCCTGAGTTTGGACAAGCACTATCGGTCATTTTGTGGAGTCCCATTGTGATGTGGCTGGATTTGAGTGAGGCTTTGTGTCAGTCTGTCTCCTGGCTGTGAGAGCAGGCTGTGGATAAGTTTCCACAAGTGTCACCTCCCACTGCGCTTTAGATTCTTGGAAATTTCTTGGAACGCCTTGGAGAAGACCGGAAAAATATCGGAATGAATTACAATCATCTCCAGTGCCGTAACTACAATAACAACAGTATTTTGTTATTTATAACTCTTTGACAGGCCCTAATCTGCAGACCATTTCAAATTAACATCAGGCAAACAAGCACTGGACCACAGCTAATCTTGACCATCAAAAACATGTGGAGTGTTTACAGTCACATGTCAATCGTGTCTGAAAGAATCCGGATCCTTTATTCGTTGTCCCGATGGCAATGACTCTACGCTGCCCCCGGTGGAGCCGTGCTAGCGTCATTCGCTAATGCAGTTTCGCTGTGGGAGAGAGGACGGGCACCTCCCTGGCTCAGAACAGAGCAGCAGACAGCGGCGGTAAAGGCTGGCACGGGCTAGAGCGCAGCGGTGCATTAAAAGCTAACACATGCCGAATGCTGACTGCCTGTTGGGGCCCACATGTGTGAGGGAGAGAGCGGAGGGTTAGCTGACTTGGACCAGAGCTCAGCCCACGCTGGCCAGATTGTAATTTTGTGTTTTATTGTTCCGCGCTGATAGCTGAGACTGATTACAGGGCAGATGGAAATGAACGTAAGCTCTTGGCAAGCCCACAGATCCTGAGGTTTCCGTCTCTCAAAGCCTTCATTGTTTCTCTTCTGCGTCTTTGCTCATACACAAAAACATTTACCCAGCACAACACAACGCAGGCCTTCACCAGGTTATGTAATATGCCACAGTACACTCCGGAGGTTCGAGGACCGGTTCAGTCAAACTGCTTTGTAGCTGGAAGCACTGTGCAGACTCATGGATGTATAAGTGGTCTACTCATCTCGTACTCAGTGTCTGGGTCCAGCCTATCCGGGTAATATAAGACCGGGGTGAACAGTAGTGAGGTCCTGGAGGGCCATGGGTAACACCTGGTTTTTATTGCATTTATAACTTAAGTGATGGGGTCATTGATTAGTTAAAGAATCCATGCACCTTGTTTCCCGGGCTTAAACTGGCTGCTGATTGGAAGAAAAGCAGGAAGCCCTGGATAGTCTGCGGCCCTCCAGGATTGGGATTTGACATCCATGCTGTAGAAACCTTTTTCATTGTAGAATACCAGTTTTCATTCCAGGCAGGATAGCAATGGTTTTAAAGGCAGCAGACCTTTATCAACCTGCTTTTTTCCCTTGAGTGCCCTGCCAGCCATGACTGTTTTACTATTTTATTTTTTGCAGATTTTGTGTTTAAAAAAATGTATTACTTGAGCAAATTAGGATTAAACTGACTGATTATACCATGTTCCGGCATTTATTAAAAGATTCTGCTTTGTACAGCATTACCCCGGCATGTTTTTTTCCTGGAATACCATCTATTTTATTAGAGCATGATTTAAATTTCAGAGAATGTCAGTGATTGACAACATGTGGCTTTTTAATGCCATAATGAGCTGAGAAAATTAAAGACAGGACTGTGGCAGGAAATGCCTCTGCCTGGCTTCCCATGATGAGAAGTTTGGGGATTTGTGCTACCATCTATAATTGTGTGCAGTATTTTTTTAATAAGGACCACATGACAATAAACAGGTAATACTAAGATACATTGAGTTTGTGAATGTAAGGATCAATGTGAGAATGCCATCATTAGTACAATGCTTATGGTACAGTACAGCATATCACAGAAAGTATAGTGACACACCGATAATTTCATGAACCCAAAACACTGATTACTGACTATTATTGGTAAAGAAAAGTCAATGTCAAACAGCCTTGTAGCTGTGACTCGCATGAACAAATAATTTGGGGGTAACAAACTAACAAACTATCATCATCATCAGTTGTAGTAGTACATTTAATAAATGTTTTGCTTCAAGAATCCTGTCACTGTCTTTGGTGGTTCCTGAGGTTCTGCCTCATTTCACACACGGCCACTGTTTGCGTATACAAATTACATGGATACTTCCAGTACAGCTGCTTCCTCCTCCTCTCCTTCCCCTGACAGTTAAGCACAAGTAGGTCAGAGAGCACAGCAAGGGAAAACCAATAGGTCTGATTGTTAGTGTGTGTGATAAGTAACCATTATGAATAGGATTTGTGCCATCCAAGCTCTCCAGAAGGACTTCGTCTGCCTGAAATACCAGGCTTAGCCCAAAAGAGGGAACGTTTTTGTGGTTCCCGAGGGTGCCACCCTTGATAGAATTGGCTCCTGGAAGTGGAAGATGGCTAGGAAAAAAAAATAGGAATAATGTTCCAAATTGCAGAGGTTCTGGGGACACTTGGGCTCACCTTTGGTAAAACACGTCAAATTTTTACTGCTTTGTTCAATCAACCCCAAACTTCTTTCTGGTGTTGTAGACATCCTGGAGTACGACTGAACAAACAAATCTGGTTTTGGCTGGTTTTAGAATGACATGTAATTACTACAGATTAATTTGTTGTTTTTCAGAATAAATATGCCCTATATGTTTACTAGGAACAAGGGATTTGGTCATTTTGGTACGAATGTGCTCTTTATTTCACGCTCTGAACCATGTCTGTACTGTACATAGTTTTGAGATAAAGGGGGTTATTTAAGATTAGGGAGGGGTCTCTTACAAAAAGCCCTGGGTTTTCATTAAGTTTTAAGGGGTTCTTGTGGCAAAAAAATAAAATTACTTTGAGGGAAACATTTGCAGGTATTCCCATGTGTACAGCACAGTGTACAGACAGGACTTCACTATGGTGAAAAGGAAATGTACATTTGTTTGATTCTTTTTTTATCATTTCATTTTGTGAACATCTTCCCCAAAATGGGGCTTAATGAGCTCATTTTGAACAGAAAAACATTAGAAATTATACTACTGTAGGTAGTGGGACCCATGAAATTTCACTATAGTCACTATAGTGTAGGGGTGGAATGTGTAAGATAAATCAGGAAATATTTTTTTCAAAATCATCAGTCAGAATATAGGTGAAAGCAAAGAGCTTAATGTAGTTTATTGACATAAGATTGTAGTAATTAAATGATTTTTTTATTCAAGCACAGTGGTATGCAAGGCAATGTTGTGAACATTTCCAGCCAAAATCAATATGCTGGCAAAAAACTTTAGACAAGATCCCCAACTGACATGGGACTGATTGAGCTTAATGTGGCTTAATGTCCTCTAACTGATGTTGAAAAAGCCCAAATGTGTGAGATACCTCATCCTATGGCCTTAAGACCACCCAAAGGAAACTACTAAAAGTTTTTACCCTAAAAAATATTTTCCCTCAGAGTTAAATATTTTATTTGCCTTGTTAAGCTGTTTTCACATTAAGCCTTTCAGAATGTCACTATTTATGAGTTTTATTGACTAAAACTGTTCCTGATGACTATGAATGTCTTTTCCTGTTTCCTGTCTTCACTAGTGAGAGACGCCTGGGTGGCACTGCCGCAAAACAATCACTTTGTTGAGACCAGCCAGTTCCTAGCCAATCAAATCTGCCTTTTTGGAAGATAGTGGATTATAGCAACGGAGTTAACCCGGAGTTGACTGGACAGATGTTTCTGATTTAAGGAAATTGTGGGCGAGGGACAGTTTAACAGTGCCTGGTGGTACCCCTTGGTGGTGATGTGTGATGTGTATCCCTTGTCTTCACCTAAGTCTATGCCTATGGCCATCTGCTTATCCTGCCTTGGCTTGAGTGTCTTTTCTTTACTTGGCCTTACACATGAAACTAAGGAGAAAATAAATGTGAACTATAGAGAATTGTCTGGTACTGAATACTTTAAATACTGGGCTGGGAAAGGTGATTTAGAGCTTAGATGTCTCTTAAAGCTGGCCTGGAGGCCAGGCCATGTGTTGTTAGTGTAGCTAAATGTGAGTGAATTCTCTCTTTTATGGAAACCCATGGCAATATAGACCCAAAAAGTGGTCAGGCTCCCGGATTGGTTAATGTTAAATTTTTATTGCCCCGAGGGGCAATACTGGCACTGGCGGGATATATAATAGGGTGAAAAATTATACTTTTGTCCAGTGAGGGGTAATCAGTCAGCCCAAACCTGTTATTGTTGACAGTTGACACACCGAACGGAGAAGTTTACAGGAGAAATACAGGCATGAGCATAAACTTCATATGTAAGTCTATAAAGGTGTAAAGGTGACAGAATATATATTGCTTGTGCGGTGTGGAGCACAGTTTTGGGAGCTGTATCTCTGTGGCTGTAGCTGTAGCAGGAAGCACTTTGGTGACTGAATGAGCCCCCAACCCCCCTCTCTGTTATATTAAAAATAAATACAGTGCAGTGTCGCCGCGGGAGCCGTTTTTAAAGACTGGATACAGCCGCGTGTCCTTGGTCCGCGTCGGGCGGCGCCCATACCTCATCCGGCCTCCTCCCAGCGAACTGTCACACGGCTCTGATTGCGGCAGCCACTGGAAGGCATCCGTCACCGCCCTGACAGGGAAGCGGGCCCTCAGGTACGGGTCGCAATGACAGATACCTGTAATATAGTGGGTAGCAGGACAGCTCGATCTCCTCAATCACTGGACGCAGCGCGTGCGGCTCCGGGCGTTCTCTCCGCGAGCCCCTTCGGTCTTCGGCCGTGTGGGGCCGTGTTTCTGAGCTCCGGTACCGGCGGCATTAGGCGCCTTCGCCGAGCAGACGCGACGTTGTGGCAGGAGGGCTACAGATCGTTACGCCGCTCTCTGGAGTCCGGTCTATCGCTTTGGTCTTTCGTCTTTCTTTGTTTTCGCCTGCGCTGATTGGATTTGTTAACCAATTCCAGATCTTTGGTCGGCCACGTGCCCCATTTTCTTGGCAAAGGGGTGGCTCTCTTTGAAGACCGTCTTTCGTCCTGCAACCAATCAGTCGCATCAAGCTGAAAGATTGAATTTTTATCTGGTTAAACAGCGGCTCGTAAAAATCCGTGATTGGAGTATTTCTTAGGGCTCACGGTTTGGCCACCATATTTGAATTATTCCAGAACTGAAGTGGAATAACAGGAAAAATGGTGCAGATACTGTAATTACATCATTTTTATAGGTCACATGGTGCGATTGCCATTTTGGTTTTATTTTCAGTGAAGCATCGAATCAGTCAAATCGCAGCTTTTGCTTTTCTTGTGTAGTCCCCTGGCAGATGATCTCATTTCTTTGTCATTTACAGAAAGCACATTTATGTGTTTTTTTTATTTTTCCAGACAGTGCACAATTAAAAACATTCCTCACAGTCATGCAATGCATCGTAGGCTGCCCTAATTGGGTGACAGGGTTCTTTGGAATTACCAATGAAAAGGACAGTACAACAGTGTACGTAATGCATTTCCAGACAACCTGTAAAACTGTATTTCAATATATTTTGAGTAAACCGGGCGTCAAACCGTCTGTTGTTGTAATCGAAGAATATGAAATGAGTAGCTCTAAAACACAGTTGGAAGGTTTGGTGCATATATAGTGCTAAACTCCGAGTACAGCAGAATCACAGCAACTGAAGCAAGTCCACCAATCCAGTGAGCAGGCTGCAGTATTTCCGGATTCAGTGAGGAATGATTGGCTGAGATAGGGAGAAGATGTTGCAGAGTTCTGTGTTTCTAATACTGTCTTGTTTGATCTGCGCTCTGCTATTGAATTATAAAAACAAGATACGCCGCAGTGCAGCAAGTACATTTGCGTGCGTTTCTTCTTTTGTCTGACTTGACTTGCCTCCAGAGCATTCCGTATCCAACCTAAAAATTCTTCACAGAAACAGACGGCCAAATGTGCACTACTTAGCTTATTAAGGGCATGATATTAAAGTATGCTAAGTACGGATAGTTTTATTTGATTGTAACCACATAAACCATACCAGCACCACTATAAATACTATTCTATGCAGGAATCTTGCATAAGTTAAACTCAACTATGTTCTCTCGAAAATTAGATGTTAGATGTAGAATATATAATTCTCTATTCCCTGTGTTGCTGTTCATTTGTGATTGTTGAATGAATAAGCTTTGCCCCTTGAGTAAACTGATCTGAATCTTTCATTTAAATATACACATTTGTGTGTGTGTGTGTGTCTCGCTGCGAGCGTGTGTGTGTGTGTGTGTGCATGCGTGTTTGTGTTCAGGGTGCAATGTGTTAGTACTTGAGCTTGTGTGTGTTTGGAGGAGGGGTGGGTATCTGTGTGTGTTTGTGTTTAGGGTGCGAGGTGTTGGTACTTGGGCGTGTATGTGTGTGCATGTGCCCTTTGTGCTTGAGTGTGTGCGCGTGTGTGTGTTTGTGTGTGCGTGTGCGTGCATATTCTTTCTTTTGCTGCATGTTCTTTCTTCCCCTCTTTTTTAATGTTCAGATTCCTGCAGCACATGTCTTTCTGGGTATTGTGCTGTAAATCTTCACTGCAGCTCTCATGCAAGTTCACTGAGCGTGGCTAAATTGGCAACAAATGTTGGCCTTTTTTTTTTTTTTTTTTTTTTTTTTTTTACAAAGCATTTTCAGGGAAGAGCTGCGAACGGCCATTGTGCGGGAGGATCAAGCGGAGGGAGCCGAGATTTATGGGAAGCATTTGAAGTACGCGCGGCGCACTAAAGTGCGTCCGCCCTGCAGGAAGGCAGCCGTGTGAGGCTCCTCCTCGTGCGCTCAGCTCCAGCGCAGTCCCTGCGGTCTGAAGGGGTTATAGCAAGTGTAGGTCACACAAGTGTTAGCGGCGCTGCGCTATCGGCCGGTTGAAGTGTCCATTAAACACATGATGATGATTCTCATGTAATGTAGAGAGGAGACTTCATTCCGGCTGCTGCGAATTACTCCCTGAACGCTGGACATCCTCCTGACGCTGATTTTATCTGCTCCCTCTCTCAGCGGTGGGGCACCTGCCCCGAGTCCAGGGCCACCTTTAACCCCACCCCCCCTCCCCGGACCTTGCAATAATGCTCTAGGCTTCTTTTTTTAAATTTATTTATTTTTTTGCTGTTGTGGGTGTTTAGGCTGGTGTGTGCTGCAAAGCACTTTGCGAAAAAAGCTTTATAAAATGCAACACATAAATATGCGTTGATCTGGGGAGGGGGTGTATTTCATGAAGCAGGGTTAGCTGGATAACTGCGCTATAGTAAAACCTGGAACAAGTCTTTTTGCTTCAGTCCACGTTCTAGATTTGGGAGGGTTCCGGGTTTTCCAGCTAACTCCTGCTGCATTAAACAGGGCCCTGATTAGCTGGCTATTTCTGAGAAATAATGTTTCAATAAGAACAGTGTTTTTTCGTTTATTTTCCTTTGCTAGAAATACTATCTGGCTTTGTGACGTAGTCGCCATTCCGTATCTCAGTCGGATTGCACTCAAGTGAAAGGATCTGGCCACTTCCCCAAAGCCAAAGTCCAGTCAGCGTACCCTGGAGTTCATTTTTCCATCAAAACATCATGTTCCTCCTGCACTAGGCCAGCTAGCCAGTCAGAGAAGGGAATGAACGAGTAGGCAAACAGGCGAGGAACACTTTGTCCTGTGGTGATACCAAACAAGCACAGATCAGCTGAGGGCCGTTCATACTGTATATTTGTGACCTGTGCCTCGAGCGACGTGACTGTCATTCCTAGAATGACAAGAATTAACCCATTTATTTATTGCCTGAGTGACTGCGCCTCTTACTCAGGTATCTCTTGTAAAAGATTTTAATCTGTGAGACAGCTTGTATTTGACAATGCATAAAAATGACATTCATTGTCCTGTCACCTTGAACATAAATGTGATTTCATTGCATGCACAATTACATCATCAATACATGCCCTTTTCCACACAGAGTAAATGGAGCCCGTCACTCGCCTTTTGCTGTATTTGGGGCTGTATTTGTGTCTGTTGCCATGACTGACTTTGCGTGCGCTCGCCCTGCTTTGTCGCAGTTGTCAGCGCTGCGCAGGCTAATTGCCGGGATGCAAATGAAGCTGTCGTGCCGTTCAGATTTCTGGTGGCATGACACCTGACTTTATTTGCATACTGTGGTTAGGATCAATCACGCTGGGATGCCATTCTTCCCTTCCTGGTTCCTTATTACATGAGTGTGAAAGTAGATGTGTGTGCATGTGTGTGCGTGTGTGCAACTTGTTTGTTTTGCGCATCAAACATTGGATATTTTTAGGACATTGACACATACAAAATAATGTGTCAGGCCAGTGCAAACATTGTAACACGGTTTGAACTGGTTGTAATTTATTTGCAGTGTAAGATAAGAAGCTCGCTGTTTGATGCTGATGATTTGTCTCCACAGGTGTCTGACACACAGACACCATTATTGAGGGAATGATGTATTCCTCTGGCCAATGGCCTAATCCAGGGAGGCTTAGACAGCCTCAGAACGCAGAGTCATTAGCCGTTATGCCAACCACAGTACGGCCGGAGCACGGCATTCAGTAGCTGCAAATGCCGGAAAGGGCTTAAAGCATTTACTGGCCAAAATGTGTAATAACACATTTAGAGTGATTTAGAAAATTCCTTCCGAAGCGTTTGGCATTCAGTGCCGTGGTACGGCTGTGGGCTGTGAGTCACCCTGTACTCCCGTTATAAAATTCAGAATAAATGGGCACGATATTTATAAAACTAAATAAAACAAACAAGAAAAAACATAGAGAACCGCTGGCACGAGCACCATGCCAAGCTGAAATTAGCAGGTACTTCTGGTAGGGTACACCCAGACTGGCGTCCGCACTGGCAGCCTGTCGCCAAGCAAATATGCCCGGTTAGATCTCTCGGTCACGCCCAAGCCCAAGGAGGCACACAAGGAAGCTCACACTCTGCCATACAATTGCAGGCTTCATAGAAAGTGAGACAATATTCAGATGATTGATTCTGTAATGCATGTTCCTTGAGAGCCGAACATGAAATACAATTGTCAATGAACAGAGAGTGCTTTTCATTTTTGTGTTGATTTCTTGAGCACTTTATAAGCAATCGTCATCTCATTAGCACCATAAATTATATAATATCATAAATTACAATAAATTGTTTATAATAAATTAAGAACAATAATTTATTGAACTGAAAATAATGTGACTTTCTTTGGTTAGTATTGAACTACTGAGAACTTTTTTCCACTGCCTACTATTTTCTAGAATCAGTATCCATCAGACAGAGAGTTAGCAGATTCAGTTGGTCATGTAGATGTCGATAGCCATTTTCAGGGTCCAGTGCGCTATGACATTGTAACACCTGAGACAAAAGGATGCGTAATCAAAATGGCCACATCCTCATTTGCCTGCCTGTGGTCATTCTTGTCGGTCCATTCAAAAGAGCCTTGCCAACTGTACAACAAACACGCGGGGGGGACGTCTAATTAAAGTATCAAAGGTGTTAAAAAAAAGAACTGCTTTGACTTGCGCAACTGCCTCAGTATCAGAGGGCTGCAGTGGGATTCCCTGGGCTCTCGATAAAAGAGATGGATCCTGGCTGCATATTGATGAAGTTAAAGGTGAATTTACAACCCCCCCCCCCCCCTTAATCCTGCAGTGCTCTATAAATGCAGTCAATTTTAATGTCTTAATTCATCTCTTTTATCTTATTTTTATTTTCTTTTTTGGACAGAAATATTTGTGTTGAATGTGTGCTAAGTTCTATTGTATTTAACCAGCTATATGCACATATAGTCCCATAAGTCATGTTACCGCTACACTTAATTAGCAATGCATTTACTATTGATCCATTACCAAATTAGATGCCTGCCATGCTATTTTTCTCAAAGCCTAGGTTGGGTGCTTAAATTGCCTGGGCTGGTCTTTATAAAAATGGCAAAGTACCAAAGCTTGTTCTTAACCCCTTCAGTAAGATGACTCTCAAAGTCTTCAGATTTGCTCGTGATCCACATCTGATGAAATCCCACTTAAATTCTTCCACTGAGAGCGCACAATGAGACGTCTTCTAGCCAAGGGACTGAATGTACATCCACGATCACTAATAAAAATAACTTTTATTGCCATGTGAGAGAGAGAGAGGGATGGAGGACAGCTGTCTGTTTTATCATTGCCGCTGACATGTGTAATGGATGTTTCTACAGCCACGAAGCACGCAATCCTGGCACGGGCGTCTGGTGCGTCCCGCTGAGGTCTGCTTCCGTGACTGGTACTTCAGTCGCACCCAACTGCAGGGTTCGTTTTAAAGCTCAGTTCCGTCAGCGTCATTCTTGGCCTGGGTGGCCATTGTATTGTAGGTTTCTTCTAATTTGCCTAGCAGAGATCAGAGCCTCTGTGCCTGCTGGTTTTAGATGTGTTCCTGCATTGAAGTGCTTAATTTAAGTCATTGATTGGCAAATTCTGCACACCTTGTTTCTAAGGTCTGCATTGGCTGCTGATTGAAAGGAAATCACAAAAACCATCAGAGACTGTGGCGCTCCAAGGCTGGAGTTTGAGACGTCTGCTTTAGAGTACACTGAAATTAGTGCAGTAAGCAATGCGTCGGTATAAGCATTCTAAAATACGATTCTGATCACTCCGTTCAGTCGACATTCAATTGAAAGTGGATTAGCACAGCGAGACGCGCCTGGAATGGCACGCGAGGGGAAAAAATCCCATGGCGAAAACGCACAGGAGAGACAGGAGAGACAGGAGAGACGAGCCAGAGGGCTTTGAGCGGAGCGGAAAAGCCTCGACGTCAGACACCCGCGCTGTCATGAGGCGGCAGGCGATCTCCCGGCACGTGGCGCGTCCCCCCTCCCTGCCCCCCTCCCCCAGACGAGGCGCCGTGACCGCCCAAGTATGGCATTCCCATGCCCTCCACCCGTGACACCGCAGCTGCAGCACAGGGGCCTCGGGTTTCCCTGTTGCCGGGGCGGCGAGGCTGATATCAGGAAGTGTGTTTTTTTTTTCTTTTTTCTCCCCCCTCTCTTCACACCCAGCTCCTCTAATGTCTCCAGGGCTACGCTGTTGCTAGGCGCAGAAGCCGGACTGCGGGTTGCCCGGCCCTAGAGGCCTGAGTTAGTATTGCGCGGGGCTGAGTAAATATGCACAGGCTGTGTGTGGGTCACCGTTCATTTCCCAACTGGGGTGCAGAGGTCCAGGGGCTTAATGTTAATATACCTGTTCTCTCAATGTTTCCCCTTAAACCTAAACACCAGCCCAGTGTTAAGCAGCCATGATGTGTTTTCTCATCCTTCCACCTGCTTCAGGTCTGCTGTTTTCCATCTTCTTGATATTTTTATTCTTCTCTGTTCCTCTCAGTATTTTTTCATGTCCTAAATAGATCGTTCTCCCTGATCGGCTTTGCTCAGTAATTCCATTACTTGCTGGTAGGTTTGTTTCATCTCTTTATGCAGCTCCAGCTGTTGGTTTTTCACCCACCCCTGCATGAAATCTGTGGAGAAAGTATAACGTTTCATTTTTAGAGGAGTCTCAGGTGCGAGTGTTGTTTGCTTTCCTTCTCTTGAGGGTGCTTCATTTCATCCCAAAAACTTCTGCCCGACCACTGGAGAGAGAAGAGAAGCCAAATGTTCGAATCCTGGTACAAGCATTTCTAACTATCCAGTCTCACTTTCTGTCTTGGGCAAATACCTTTTAAAACGAGCACGCCTTCTCCTGTCATTCTGTCATAACCACAAAGGGCTTGTGACATGCCAGTTCCCTCCTGAATATGCAAGGTGGAGTTTTTCCCACGCAGGCATTTTGTTCCTGCTTGTGACATGACTCATGAGTTTGTCCTCTTTAAACACATTTCTCTAATGCCAACAGAGATGTGACGAGGTGTCATTTTGGGAGAGGGGTGCCTGAGCTGCCAGAGAGATGGAATACTTCCTGTCAGATTTAAGGGAAGATGATGAAACTCTCAGTACAAGCTCCCCTTGTACCTGTAACTGTACTGAAGAAGAGCTGTGTGTGTGTGTGTCTGGGGGCGGGGAGGGGAGTGAGAGATTGTATGCATGCCTGTCTGCCTGCATGTGTTGAAGGTAAGATTCCCTGGATGGAATGTGCAGTATGTAATTCAAGCAATCTGAAGAACCTCACAGTTCCTACGTTTTACACAAATTGGCAACCTGTGTTTCACGTTTACAGGAGATGCGAGAACAGACCACAGTGTGTCCCTCTGCTGCCGTCCTGTTCACCCTCCTCCCTCAGCCATCCCTCTTCCTCTCAGCCAGGGACCTGCGGAGCTTCTGAGATTGTTTATGCTCCTCACCTGGATCCGCGGTGATAAACGTTCGGTTCCGAGGCGCCTGACGTAATGCGTTTGGATCGGGGGCTCACAGCGGGTGCAGGTGAAGGCACCGCGAGCCGTGTCGGTTTTCACAAGCCCAAGCAGGGGTGCGTTTCTCTGACGGATCGCTCCGGGGGATTCTTTTACAACCACTACCTATTTGGCTCAGACGGCGTCCAGATGCTGGCTCGTACGTGTCTGCGGTCCAGATGAGGGAGAGAGAGAGAGCGTGGTACCCTTTTTTATTCCTCTCCAGAACATCAGGGCAGAAGTAGTGATTGCGTGGCCTGCGTGCACACGTGTGCCCGCTCGCGTGTGTGCGGACATGCACTGGGGCGTGTGTGTAATGTGTGCATATGAATACTCGTGACTGCATGTGGCCCTGTGCTGATGCATGTGGATGGGTCTGATGGGACACTGTGCATACAGGACTCACAGTAGTGAAGGCCGTGCGTTGCTGTTAATATTCGCGTGGCTCTCCCTGCCAGACCACTGACCATTAATCATCACAGTCCTCAGCTAAAGCAGGCGAAGTAGAGTGAGGAGAAACGGATGGAGGTTATTTTATAAAGATGGCGGTATACAGATGATGCAATTCGTCATCTGTAATTCAAATTCAAGTAATTCACATTGTCATCTGAAAGTGGGTCCAAAGACATGCTGTTTAGGTTAACTGGAGACCCTAAATTGCCCCTAGGTATGCGAGTGTGAGTGAATGAGTGTATAAGTGGTGCGTGCCCTGTGATGGACTGACGACCTGTCCAGGGTGTATTCCTACCTCCCGCCCAGTGCATGCTGGGATAGGCTCCAGCACCCACTGCAACCCTGACCAGGAATAAGTTGGTTAGATAATGGATGGATCTGAAAATAGAATGCACCTCTTTTCAGAGGGCTGGGTTTAAGAATCGGTTTTCGCTTAAGAGACGTTCTTCGGTGCGAGTTCTGCCTATGCGCTTGCGTATGTGCGTGCAGGGGTGGGCTGGGGCATGTGAGCGCTCCAGTGTGGCCAAAGGAAGACATTTAGCATTAGGCAGGCTGTGTCTGACTATGACAGCTGTCCTCCATGACACACTTCATACCCAAACACCTGACAACATGACCTTTATGCTGTTCTCTGCTTCTCAAATTAAATGGTACTGTCACAGCTGAATATTGCATGTCAGCCTTCAATGACGTAACGTCTTATGATCAAGGCATACTGACAAAAGATCAGAAACAAGTTTGGCAGGGTTCCTGTATATTTTAAATACTTTCGCTTTATTTCTCTATTTAAAACTGGCAGCCAACCAAATATTTCTGCAGGCATAGATACACTGCCAGACTCTATAAATAATACCAGGGTTTTACAGGTAGACACCCTCAGCTCAGACAGAACAGGACCTGTACAGCAAGTGCTGCATGCTGGTCTCAAACCAAAAATGTGGGGCCACGACAGTCGTGCATGCGGCACCATGAAGTTATGAACCTAACCTGATAGTGTAAGCAAAACCACAGCCTATTAGTTCTTCAAGTTCTGGAGCTCTGGAGAGGGCAGCAGGAGCTACCTCAGTTTAAACCCATTATCTTTACTGGTATTGATTTATTTCAGTAGGTACAGAACACAGTGCAGAGTACAATACAAGTTGCAAGGAAGGATTTCTACAGAGCTGTCCCAGCAGGCAGTTCACATATTCTGCACGAAAGAATGCAATTAAGACAATTGCCAATAACCCAGTCGTTGACCAAACAGAGATGTGGCCAATTGTACATTTTCAGGTCCGATCAAAACGGCATTTTATTGTTAGGCTTAGGTTCTGGAAGGCAGCAAGTGTAATTTTTGACAATCCCAGTCCATTGAAATGAGTTGCGAATGGGGAACAAATTTCCACAGGGTGGGGAGGAGAGATGGAGAGAAATGGACAGACCTGCCAGAGAGGGTGCAAGGGGTCATATACAGACTAAGAGTATTTTTTTAGGAGAGCACAAGTATGCTTGGTGACTGCCTGTCACCAGTCATCAGTCCCATGCAACATTCGAGAACTCCACAGGAAACTCTCCCCGTGGATTTTCTCTTCTTCTCCGTTTAGCCATAACGTTGCTCTTCGTTCCTCTGTCACTCTGCATACCCCACCCCCCCCTCTCCCTGCTGCCGCCTGTCTGGGTCTGCATCTTCAGAAGCTTGAAGTTGGGAAAGATCCAGTTACATAAGCTGGATGAGTGGGTAAAGTTCCCTGGCAGCTCGCTAACATCAATCTTAACGATGTCGTATATTATTTTTATTTGCTTTGCCGTGCCAAGCAGCTAAAGGCCAGTCTGTGCCAAGACGCAGAGGTCCGTTCGAGGGAATTTAAAGGCGTTGAGTCGAGCGGCTTAGGAATGTCAGGGTGTTAATGCCACAGCATGCGCCTGCTCCTATGCCCGTTCTCATGGTGATGGCTATATTGGATTAGTCCTGTTAAAAAGAAGAAAACTTTCATGTAAATTAATGCTCTGCGACACATTAGTTTATGTGTTACCCACCACAGTGGATTTGATTATGCGTGACATGGTGTCACTTTTAAGCTTCTGAAGCAGAGGTCTTCAAACCTGGAGAGGCACAGGGACTACTAGTTTGTGTTGTTACTTTGCATTTCATTGATAGGCGGTTAGCTACACACCTGCCCTGGCTACTTGGGTCTAAATTGGTTGCCAATTTTAAGGTGAAAACAAAAACCAACAGATCCTTTGCCTGTGAGAATGTCAACCCATAGACAGATATTAAGGAATGTGCAGGTTCACTTCTCCATATGAAAATCAGGTGAAATCCCATTCACAACTCAAATTATTATTCAAATTGTTTGTCTTACTATATCAATTGAATTTCACACATTAGTGGCTGAGGTGAGCTCCCACCTACACAGAAAAATTCTTTGAGGTCATGAAAGGCACTGTGTGAATGCAACGCATTGGAATGGCAGGTATACCATCTGACAAGGACAGGGCATGCCCCATACCTATACAGCACAGTTTGGCACTTTTCAGGGTTTCCTACTAGGGATGTCAACTGTTAATTGTTAATAGGAACATTGATAGATTTGTTTTATTGATTAAATAGTAAAATTTCAATAAACCATTTCAATGAATAACCTAACTATGGAAATTAGATTTTACATTACAGAGATGTTTCTCTGTCGTTACGCACAAATCCCCTTCACTGGTGGAAAGTTGGCCAAGTCATAGTTCCCTCGACTGACAGCATTAGCAAAAAGTTATTTGTCCATTCCTGGAACATTAGAGCCATCTGAGCTCGTCTTCTCAGCTACTGGTCTCTCCTTCAGCAGTCTGCACACCAGACTCACCCCAGAGCATATAGATATGCTCATTTTTTAACTACACTACTGACCACATTCTCTTCATGTGGTAAAATGATAAAACACAGGGCCAAGTTACATGAAATAATTTAGGTAACTTTGGGTTGCATTGCATTGGAATATAGCTTGTTTAGTTAGCCTCATTTTGATATCAATACTTTTAATGGCGGGCCTAGTGCCTTCACAACTTTTAATTAGTAACTTATAGATAGTGCTGTGTATGTGTGAGTAACTTGCCATTTTAGTATGTTGAAATACTTTTTTGTTGAGACATTATTGCAGCGACTCACTTGTGCAGTGGCGATGTTCTTGGGTGTTTTGGGGGTCGATGTGCAACAAAAGTGAAATTAACGGGGGGGGGGGGGGTCTGCGGATGGCCAGCGCGGGGAGAACAGGTGTTCCAAGTCCTTCCAGGAAGAGGGAGACTTATTTATATCTGACAAATTTCCACCACTCCGGGCCAGAAATCTAAAAATACCCCCAGATGCACAGCAGTGAGCCTGGTGTGTTTTGGTGTGGGCGTTTGCTTGGCCAGAGCTGTCATTGAGATTACTGTAAGGGCTGTAACGTACAGCTGTGCGGGGATGTGACCTGGGTGACCTTTCGTGCTCTTCGCCTCTCTCATCCAGCCAGAGATGTTCTACTTGGTAAACCAAAAAAGGCCCCTAGCCCAGTCTGAGTTTATGCTGAACCACTATCCACCGTTGTCTTCTACTTCAGACTCTATGCTTCTCCTTACGGGTCTATTAGTTTAAGCTGTGGTGGTGCTTTATACTAAATAATTACGACAGATAATTTGTATTTTCATTTTTCAAACTGAATTGCGACAGAAATGTTGTAAGGAATGGTTATTATAAAAAAACAATTTACTCATTATGAAGGACAATTTTTTTCTCAGGACACGTTAGTATTTATCTACCTATTTAATATCTATACCATATGTGTAATATCAAATCCTAGGTAAGGGAAATCACGTCTGTTTCTTTATTATTAAAAACTGATTCATTTTTATTATTTGTTTCTCTGTTACTATTAATATGATAATCAAGTCTCGGATGGGCAACTCATATACTTAACCTTATGCTTAACTTGCAGGTGACTGTACGAAGTGCTGAGAGAGAGTCTCAATTGCAGAGGGGTGTAAATTACAAAGCTCTAGTGTACAACAGCACCCCCTCCTGGCACAGATGTGTCACGAAAGTACAGTGCCACATGCACGACTGACAGCTGCATGGCATACTGTGGAATTCATACATATTTTTACATTTTGTGTTTGCAATGTCTTCATACGTGTAAAGCAGGTCAGGACACACATTAACTCTTGTATCCATGAAAAAGATGAAAGAAAAGGAAAAGAAAAACAACAGCTGTAAAGATGATCATGTGCACCTGGGTTTGGTTAAAACTATTTCACAGATTCATTACCAAATGTTCTACATCCCCCTGAGCTTATCACTAACAAGGGGGATTTGGGGTTCACAGCCTAACTTCTCTGCTACGTATGTGGATAATATGCGTTACCAACTTCCTGTGCTAGAACCTTGACTAAGGTAAGACGGATGGTGGTCCTCACCAATGTTTTTAACCTAAGTCCAAGATTTATCCTGTGTTAGGTCTGCTATTGACTTTTGTAATGCCTGCATGCCCCCATGTGGTTCAAAACAGTATAATACAAAGCTCCGTGAGGACTTCCTGTTCCTTTTTGTAAATGTAAAATTTCTGCGTTTGTGTGTGTGTGTGAACAGGTTTTTGTGTTTATATGCATAGTTCAACTGTTCTTACTGTATGTATCAGCCTAACGAGGAGCACAATGCAGTTTCCTGCCTATTTTCCATTAATGCGACTATTCCGTTATTCAGCGTTTCCTGCCGTGCTGTTTTGTGTGTGGTTCAGTGGGTAGCGCCCCACATGTCTCTGTGTTTGCGTTCATTCATTCATTTAGTAGACAAAGGCGGAGTTCCAAGGCCGCTGTGAATAGAAGACATCAGAGATCGTACAGGAAAGGAAACATCTTTATTGCTTTATCAATTCTATACTGCTCTTAGTACCGTGACAAAGATACGGAAAATCCAACTCACAGAAGTGGAAAAAAGTACTTAAAATTTAATTTAATTTTTTTTTTTAACTGGTACTAAAAAAGATTTACTTGCAGAAAATAAAAACATATTTAATAGTTCTATATACTTGTATTCTGGCAGCACTAGTATTCCAGTATGCATTCAATTGTTAAAACATGGCTTTTATCACTTACAGTAGGTAGTATAAATTGTTCTTGATATATTTGAATGTCACAAGCCCTTCTATTGGCATCATTACATAGTTTTGTAATATTTAAAATCAACCAATTCTCTGAATATGTTTGGATTCCATTGTGCAAGCTAGGAGCATTGATCAGGGTGTCATGACCTGGGACTGTGACACAGCAAAACTGGAGCGCAGTAGAAGGAGAATAAAGAATAGCATAAATGCTGTGCAGTCTGTATTATTATTATTGTTATTAATATTATTATTATTATTATTATTATTATTAAGCAAGACGTTACTGTGTCAAGCTTGTTTCACTGTGTCACTTATTTGTTGCCTGGTTTCCAAAATATGTCAAAATATATTTTATATTACTCATGAACAAATCTGTATTACCGAACTGGTCACTGTTTATATTCTAAGTACCTCATTTGACAAGGAATCAAATGCAAATCATTTAAGATGAAGTTTTTAAGAAAAATGTGTAACTAAAGGCTCTTAGTGTAGTCCTGAGCTGAGCAATAACATCGCAACACTATTTAAACAAAATAGTGTGAAGATCATTACCATGAACGCCACTCAGACAGGGTGATTTACAGTTCAGAGCAGCATAGGAATAGCCTTGTGAAGTAAAAATGCCTACGTCATTCGTATGCCCATTACTTGGCTTTCGTGCACTTAAGCTGGCTATTTCCGCATACTGTATGAGCAGTGCAGGAACATACAGCGTCGCAGTGGATTGTGTAGGAAGCTGGACCAAAGGACGCAGCTGGGTATGCTTTATCGTACAAGGTTCAGCCATGTAAAACTTTTCTTTTTTGATTATTGACATAGGGGAGCAAAATCAGATAGGGGTTCATTATAGCCTTCCTATTGACGAGAAATTCAGCCGCAGTTACTGTAGCAAGGTTGTAAAATGTGTGATTGTAAAACTAGACACCGTTATCTATTCACCTCGGGTAAAATGTTCCATAACACCCTCTAGAGGAAAAAAAATTACCATTCCAATAACTGTATGAAATGTGAAAGAAGGGGGTGCATTGTCCTCCTCATATCCATGCACTGATCAGGGGACAGTGGATGGAGGGGGACAGCATGCTGGTTCATTGACCCTGGGAGCTGATAGCACAGATGACCCTGAAATGAGAAAAGAGACTTGGGTTATGATGGTGCAGCACTGATATCGGGCCTCCTCTTCACATTCCAAACTTGTATAGTGTGTAACTGCAAAACCATGCCAACAGTTTGAGTCACTTTTTGTCAGTTAAGTTCTGCATTGATGTAGGGCTCTCAGTCATGAGTAAATTCTCTAGGCACCAAGCATGTCACATGCATTCTTTGCCTATATTATCCAAATAGAGGAGTGGTCTTTTACCTAGACAACAGCTAGTGTAAAGTATGGTGGTGGCTGTCTTATGATGTTCACCGGCAAGCTGGAGTCACATAGGCCTTATTTTCAGTTATGGGAATAGTCATGAAAAATATTTGCCCTGATTTCCTCTGTTATTGCACGTTTGTCACACTAAATTGATTCAGATTTTCAGACAAAATGTAATATTAGACAAAGGGAAACGGAGTGAACACAGAACACATTTTTAAAGTATTATTTTATTTCTTTAATGAAAAAAGTTATCAAACACCCATATCACCCTGTGAAAAAATAATTGCCCTCTTAGTTGCTCAATCAATAAATTAATCTAATTTAACTGATAGTTAGATTCAGCTGATTGAACACAGCCAGTCTTGATTGCTGCCAGCCCTGTTGAATCTAAACCTCACTCATTTTGAACCTTACCATCAGAGTGAAGTACTCACCACAAACTTTCTACAAGCACACTATGCCACAATCAAAGGAAATTCCAGAATAGATGAGAAAAAAAAGTTGTTCAAATATATCAGTCTGGAAAGGCTTATGACGCCATTTCTAAGGTTCTGGGACTCCACCAAACCTAAGTTAAAGCCATTTTCTCCAAATGGAGAACACTTGGAACAGTGGTGAAGCTTCACAGGAGTGGCCGGCCTGCCAAGATTTCTCCAAGGTCACAGCAACATCTCATCCAGGAAATCACAGAGGATTTCAGAAGAGCATCCAAAGGACTGCAGGCCTCTAGCCTCAGCTAAGGTCAGTGTTCATAACTCCTCAATATGAAAGCCTGAGCAAAAAATTGGATTCATGGGAGAGTAGCAAGGTGGAGACCACTGCTATTCAAGAGAAACATCTATGCTTGTCTCACATTTGCGGAAGCACCTGGGTGTTCCCCAAGTCTTTTGGGCTCATGTTCTATGGACAGATGAGTCAAACATGGAACTTTTTGGATGACCCTGGTCCCATTGTAAGCAAATAATGCTGTTAGAGTTAAAGCAGGTCTGCAAAGAAGAGAGGACTAAAATTCCACCAATCGATGTGAAAGATATCAAATTATAGGAAGCATTTAGTTGCAGTTGTTCCTGCTAAAGGTGGTGCAACCAGTTAAGTTTATGGGGGGATTACTTTTTCTCATAGGTGATATGGGTGCTTGATAACTTATCCAAAAAAAGTTTTTAACTTTAAATTAACTTTTTTTTTTTTACTCGGGTTCTCTTTGTCTGAAGAAACCAGGAATGGGGGCAAATACGTTTTCATGGCACTATGTTCAAATTGATGTGAATGTAATTGAGATATGATTTAATTCCATATGTGATTAAAGATCTCCATAGAGAACACTTGGCTGGGCCATCTCAGGATTCAGCCACCTAACATGGATGTGCCTGCATGCCCAGGATTGATTCCTTTTTGGAGATGATGCCCGAATGCACTTAAAATTATATGAGAAATATCTTCTCTTGGTTGACTTCATTTTATTGGGTGTGGGGAAGTCATGAATAACTTGTCTTGGAGCCTATAATTCATCTATCTTATTTGCTTGATATTTGATTTTTGTAGTGGTGGAACAAGTTCTGCAACTTTCAATAGCCAGCAAGTGATGTGTATTTCTAAAAAAAAAAAAAAGCAGCCAGGTTGGTCATAACCAGCTGGATCTGGCCTCCAGCAATCTTGCTTTCCTTCTGCTAAATGATTAATGATTGACACAAGCGTCAGTCCCACCGTTGTATTTCACTGAAGGACACAGGGGCAAGCAGTGGAGCCAAGGAATTTAAATATCTGATTAAAAGGTACACATAAAACCGCTTTAAATCAGGAGACCCGATATAGCATCAGAGATAAACAGATTAGCCACAGACCGTCCTGACATAATCACTTCCGTGGACTCTGGTATTGTGCTTTCTTTTTTCTTTTTTGCATGCAATCATTCTTTTAAGACTTATTTGAAGATATCTTGGAAAGTATAAATCTATTTACCATGCACTGTCTGGCTATACAATTATCTTAAAGTGATGCTTAAAATGTAATGGTTACATGTGGTAGAGTAAACACTGGCATATTACTGTAACACTGCAAATGAAGGGCATTATACATTACATTACATTACAGGCATTTGGCAGACACTCTTATCCAGAGCGACGTACAACAAAGTGTATAACCATAACCAGGAAATATGTTGGGTACATTAGACACTCACCAGAAAGGTTTAGATAATATCTTATGACACACTGTCTAGTGTAGACTTCATTATCTTTATGGCATTTAAAACTGCTGATCAGTGCACACAGTGATCACCATTCCATCCACATAGTTCTGAAGGACTTTAAGTATAGGATTCTGTATTTGAAGATTTAAACCGCACAATAACCCCCCTGTGAAACTAAATGAAATTATCATATCGTATCCGAATGGTAAAAGGCTTATCTACTTTTCAGTGGGTGAGGGTCGCTTGTCTATAGCCTACTACTGTATCTTTAAGCGACTGTATGTAAATTGAGTAGTCAGTGCCAGAGATTGGTAGTACAAAGTCAACGCCCCACCCGTATTTCCAACCATATTGCGCCCTTGTGCAATTACTGTACTTCGGTTGCAGGTCTTTTGACACTCAACCACAGTATATATTTAGCGATAGCACTAAGTTTTCTCGTTCAATCGCCTTGAATGAAAGAAGATACGGATTCATTTCCCGACTGCGAAGTCTATTTTTTAAAAAGCATAGCCTAATTGAATTGCGCATGCATACTGAACAGGGTAAGTTTAAATACTTAGATGTCGAATCATTTATTTTATACTCTGTTCTGTGTTTTATTTGGATATTAGGTAGAATACGTAGTCTATTTATAGGCACAGTCCAGGCTCTATGGAAAAGTAAACTGGAGCGAAGCACAAGGTTTTACATTATCCAGCGGCTGCACCTTGCTGTAAGAAAGGTTGATACTGTTTTGCAGGCAGTTCGTTCACTTTTTAAACGATCTCCATGGTTTGCTAGTTTTAAATAGGGACACAATAATGTTTCTTTTTACAGAAAACATCCCTCACCTTTTACTCATTATGGGAGAGCAGTTTTATTCATGGTCGTGTGTTTCTTAGTAAGCTGTCAAGTACATGCACCGTGTTTCTGCAACTTTTCCAACTTTTCCCCAAAGAAAATTAGGTAACGCACGCTCAAAAAGTCGCTAGAACTCGCTACATTGCGTTATATGGCAACGTGTTTTCGATGCTATCACATACTTTTATTTTGCAGTCTTCTGGTGGACGGTCGACTTCATAGGGACGCGTCTCTGAACTAACTAACCGCTGTTATGTAAGCTGTTAGCGAGCGCAGAAAAGGCTGCAGACTAACTGAACAGTGTTGTCGACTGTTTTCCAAGGAAGCTGATGAGTGTCCAGATTCTGCTCAGAAGTCGCTAGATTTGTCTAAACTGGCAGCAGTAGCAGTGAAAGAGTTGTGTTCATCAAGTAGTCGTGGGGTCGCCGCTACTCTGTGATGTGATTGGACTAACTCGTTTCAGGGTCAACCTGTTGGGAAGGCGTGCAAGGGAATACATGACTGTTTATCAGGGCAATTGTTAGCCCTTATAGTTTTCATTTCATATTTTTTTATTTATTTTGAGTGCAGGCTACCGTTAACCCACTCTTAAGAAATAATGTCAAATTCAGACATGTAAATAAAAAATCTTAATGTACAACTTGTTATACATTAATTAGTGTGTAATTGAATACAGTAATGCTGTCTTTATGTGTCTCTTTCTTCCCCCTACAGTGGTTTGTAAGTGTTCGCTATGAAGATTGCTGTAATTGGACAGAGTATTTTTGGCCAGGAGGTCTACAGTGAACTGAGGAAGGAGGGGCATACAATTGTGGCCGTCTTCACAATACCTGACAAGGATGGCAAAGCTGATCCATTAGGTGACTTTGAGTTTAAAGTGTTTTCTAATATACTGTATATTCATAACTCACAGTGCTTTGCCAGCTGAAGGGAAACAGTTAGCGAAATTGTACGTGGTTGATTATCATGACACACAGAAGCGAGTGAGCTAAGAAACGTATTGAGCTGCCACTGCTTAAGATCGCTGGATTTCTGGCTACAAACGGCTTTGACAGCCCACTGATAAGACAAGCAAACCTGCACATTGTGTCTGGCTGGTGAGATCCAGTTAAACGCATAAACTTGGCTGTGGATGTCGTAGCTGCAGCACGGCTGCTGATCGTGTTGTGTGAGTGTGTGCGAATGGGCGAATGAGAGGCGTTCATTGTAAAGCACTTTGTGCAGTTGTTGCTGGAAAATGTGTTGCATCAATGCTGTCCAGTCAGCTGTTTTCAGTGGTATCAGTACCATGTTGGGGTATTCTACAGCCACGGCGGCAGAGAAGGATGGCATCCCCGTCTTCAAGTTCCCCCGCTGGCGTCTGAAGGGCAAAGCCATCCCGGAGGTGTTGGACCAGTACAGGACGGTGGGCGCCGAGCTGAACGTCCTGCCCTTCTGCTCCCAATTTATCCCCATGGAGGTCATTGACTGTCCCAAGCACGGCTCCATCATCTACCACCCCTCCCTCCTCCCAAGGCACAGAGGGGCCTCCGCCATCCACTGGTCAGCATCTCCCTTTATAAGCATGACAGCTCTGGCTTTGAGGCCAACATCTCCCTTTATAAGCATGATATCACTCCTTATAAGGAGACACAGTGAGGCCCAGATTTCTTTACACCTACAATGCCCTTTGCCCTTACATTTTTTAACATAGTGGTGAAATGGGTTCTGTGTTCAGGGCTTAACTGTGAACTGCAAATGCATCTCTGTAAACTGAATCTAGAGTGGCTGTACACCACAAAAACATCGTTAAATGTAGTTGCTGTTACCCTTGCGCTGTCCTAGGACCCTGATCCACGGCGATAAGAAGGCTGGGTTCACCGTGTTCTGGGCCGACGATGGGCTGGACACCGGCCCCATCCTCCTGCAGAGGGAGTGTGATGTGGAGCCGGACGACACCGTAAACACTATCTACAACCGATTCCTCTTTCCCGAGGGTGTGAAGGGCACGGTGAGTCGCAGAACGCCTTTCCTCTCTTCGCTTACAGCAATGGCAGGAATCATTAAGGGCTGATTTATACTTTGTCGCACGACCTGTTCTGCAAGTGTAATGCCACAAAAAAAAGTTTGTAGTTGTTCCAATGACTGTTGGTGTGCACTGCCTAATGAATGTAATGTAATGAAAACAAAGGTGTTGCACGCCATTTTGCATTTATGGTTTGGAAAAGGGAAACTGCTCATTTTTACATTTGTGAAAACGTAGCGGTGCCCACTGAAATTGAGAAATAGAGGGGGAAGAAATTTGCAATCTACTTTGGTTTAAAAAAAGTGACGTGAACTGAAAGAAAGAAAGGTAGTCCATCAGTCACATAAACCAAACAAGGGAAAAACAAGGCAAATATGTTACAGCATAATCAAAGAAAACTCCAAGGCACTCTTTTTTAACAATTAAAATGCCTTTATTATTGTGGCATGGTCGTATTAAACCTTTAAAAACAAACTCTGATGCGTTTCAGCATCAAGCTTTCGTCAGGGAGTCAAAACAGAACTGGGGTTCTAACTCAGCGTTTCGGGTTCCATTCCAAAACAGGGCACTGCGGCTGTACCCTTGACCAATGCACATAACCGGAATAGCTTCACTAAAATGTCCAGCCGTATAAATGGGTTGTATGTAAGAAGTTAATCTGTGCTACCTGTTCTGGATTAGAGTGTCTGCTAAGTGCCGCTATGTAATGTAATGCATATGTGCCCCGTGCTGAATGAGCCCACGCTACAGCTTGCCTTTGCTCTGCCCAGGTGGAGGCAGTGAGGCTCATTGCTGCAGGGAAGGCGCCCAGGATCATCCAGCCAGAGGAGGGAGCCACTTACGAGGCAATTCAGAAGAAAGAGAATGCAAAGGTGGGTGTGTCTGGAATGCGGTGGCCATCTTGTTTCACATCAGTGATGTTCTAGTCAGTTTCTGGAGAGTCTGAGGTACTGTTTTGAAAAAAGACTTGAACTAGGATGATAAACAGCAAGCTGTCCTGTGGAGTGTGTTTGTGGAGGAAACATGTGCTTGTCCATTGGCAGCCAAGCTGCACCTGCAGCTACAAATAAGATCTTGTGGGAAAATAATGGTTTAAAAATGCTTTCACCTCAAGCCTTCTGTAATAGTGCAACGTTTGAACTCACTGGGATTACCAGCCTGGTGAATCAATGGCACCCTTCATGACATATTTCAGGCAATTAACAGAGTGCTGCAGACTGCACAAAACTTTAAATAAGCATGAGACAGCTTTGTTTGCTGAGTGAATGATAGCCCAGCTCAGCCATGCCTGTTGATTTAAGCGCTGCTTTGATTTTTAACTTTCTCAACTGAATCCTCAGCACACCGTATGTTATGGCAGATAACATCAAGTCAAGCAAGTTCATTGGCACAGGTTTAGGTGGCACTGGAGACTCGGAGGGGGGCAGCAACACACTTCAATGGCCGCCTGAATATAATTTACATGGCTGTTGTTGCGTGCAGTATCTTGCTCCACTTGTACATAAAAGAATGCACCCCAGCCTGCCCATGCTGATAAAAACAGGAAAGAAATTCAAAGATAAAAATTTTAATATTTTAATCTGGGGCTGAATCCATTTTTTCTGTGTTTTTGTTTACATGAGACTTGAAAAAAATACTGTCGTCCATGAGGGAGTGTGACTAGCATGACCTACGCTTAAAATACGGCACTAGGCATTTGATGATTGATTGACTCTCCCTACCCTGCACGTGCAGATTGACTGGAACCAAACTGCTGAGGCCCTACACAACTGGATCAGGGGGAACGACAAGGTGCCAGGTGCCTGGGCAGAGGTGGATGGACAGGTGAGCAGACATACCTGTTGGCTGCGTGCACACACACACATCATGCATGTGTGTGCAAAACCCAGTCACACCACAGTAAGGAAGTGTGTGGAATTCTTGTACGAGTTATATTTGCATAAGTAAATCCATGATGGTACTGAAACTTTAAGACCAACAAATCATACATTATATTTTAAATATTAAGTACTTATGCATAACATTCATTCTCTATGGTACTGTTTTACTGTATTTTCTCATTCAATGGAAACATTTATTTTAAAATTATGTTTAAAGCAATTGGTTGTTGGCAGTTGGTTTCACCATTGTTTAACTTTCCCATATCAGTCCAGATTTTTAGACTTTATTGCATAAATTGTCAGTAATGGAAGCTGCTATGAAAGTGACATATTTTCCAAATTGCCTCTGGAAAATATAAAAGCTATATATTTGATTTATTTGTATCATTATCTATCCTTTTTTAACATATCTACCATGGCTTGATCTTTCTTTTTAATGAGACAAGGATCAAAACAAAATCGTAATTGCATTGCATTTATTTAACAAATGCTCTTGTTCAGAGTGATTCACAGTACAAAAAAAACATGAGGGTATATAATAGATTTATACATGCAACAGTAGCTACAGAAACAAGCCATTTACAGTGCAAACAAGCTCTGGAATGAGCTACATTGATCGTGTAATCAACTATCCTGACAGACGTATAATGCATGCCGTTGGTGTATATGCAGAATAGATCATGCAAATTGGTGAAATCACGCAACCCTGCTGGGCTTCCCTTTGCAGAAGGTGACATTCTATGGCTCCACGCTGGTAGACAACGGCACCACGGCGAGCGGTCAGCCCCTGGAGATCCCGGGCGCCAGTCAGCCCGGTCTGGTCTCTAAGGGGGGCCTGGTGCTGTTCGGCAACGACGGCAAGACGGTACCGTACCATTAAACTGTAAAGGGGGGTAAAGAAGGGGGAGTTTTTCTTCTAGAGCAGACGTATTCTGACACGTTCCTTTCAGCAGTTTCCCTCATGGCTTTCCCCTCAGGCAAAACAAAAAAAAGCCCTTTTCTTCAGTGTTACATAAGTCACATCTGGTGCTTCCAAATGTGAAAGGAGGGGAGAAAGGGGGTAACAGGTACATTGGGAGTGATTAATGGCTCATAAAATGGGCCGTTGCTCTCCCTCCCTCCCTCCCTCTCTCTCCCCCCCTCATTTGTGTTTGTGAGAGAGTGCAGCTGACGGATTTCCACTCTTGTGTGAGTCTAGGAATGTCACGGAGGCGTAGAGTTAGCGTGGCGGCCCATGTTAATCGCACATGCCCATTTCAGAGATTTGGGCCTGCTGAGCCCTCATTTCCTGTGACTTTACGTTTTAACTTATGTACAAATAACAGATTACATTTCCTGGAGGTGTGTCAACCTAACTAATGTTACATTTTATTTATGGCATCTTGTCATTTAGGCTGAGTTGCTCATGGGAATTATCGAGTCTGCTATCTTTTCATGATTTATTGGAAGATTCTGTGCAGTATACTCTATATTGAAGATAGGCTATGTACAAAAAAGATGCACAATAGACACTATTGTCTGGTTTTAATCAACTATTGAATCTGAGCTTTGAAGTTTATATGCACTATAGTACCACTAAAACTGTTTATATACACAATAAATATTTATTCACTTCTCTTTGCATATTACAATTATTGTATGATTCTTCTTTATCTGTTTGGCAGCTGTCCTTATATGGTGCTAGTCTCAGAGATTTAGCAGACACAAAGGGCATATGTGTAAAATATGGGCGTGTCTGTTGTCACGGTAACTTGCAGCTGCTGGTGAAGAACCTGCAGTTTGAGAATGGGAAGATGATCCCTGCTGCACAGTACTTCCGGTCTGCAGAGAGTGCAGCTGTGGAACTTAACGAAGAGGAGAAGGCTTTCGCTGAGGAAATGCGGGTGGGGTGTTTCTTCGCTCATTATGCACATCACTGTTATTGCTTTAATCTGTGGTAATCATGACTTATCAGCACTCAGTACATCATTTGTTTGCTTAATAGTGTTCTGGTTACTAGTCAGCTCTCCCAAGGCACTACCCCGCTAGTGTCTCAACAGTTTTTACTCGTTAAGTTTATTATTCCTTACTAAGTGTGTTACGGCAGTTATTATGAGACATTTGAAAAAGTGCGTGCCAGTGTGCTAAGATGATTGCTGGCATTTGTTGAGTCAAAGGTCTTACGACAGGTGGTGTGGAAAAGCATCCTGACTAATGTGGAAGAGATTGTGGACTCCACTGACTTCTTCAAATCTGGTGCTGCCTCAATGGATGTTGTCAGGTACAGGCCGCTAACCCAACATCTGTGTCGTGTATTATCCCTGTACCCTGTGTGCCTGTGTTATCCCTGTATCCTGTGTGCCTGTATCCTGTGTGTGTGTATTATCCCTGTATCCTGCATGTCTGTATTATCCCTGTATCCTGTGTGCCTGTATGGGTGAGACTAGGGCTGCGTCCGAATAGTATGTTTTGCTTAGGAAGGTTCCTAACTGAGTGAAATGACCCGGAAGTATCTAAGTGGCAGCGATGATAAGAGCTGGTCGATTTCTCTAAATGCTAAGGAAAGGTGCTTCAATGCTTCCTTTCTTATCTCATTTAGCATAGGGTACTCTGGACCGTCCTTTACGAAAGGAAAGGAGATAATGCCGTCCCACAATTCCTTGCGGCAGCAACATATAAAGCAACGCACCATTCGGCCGTTCACGAAAACAAACTATCAACATGACTAAATTGTGTGGTGGTTCTTAAGCTATTATATGCATTGGCTTATAATCATATCATAATCAGCATATTAACCATAACACAGAAGTCTGTCTTTCAAGAAAAACGGATACGAGACGTTTTTAGCCAGATGATGTTTTTAATTCAACATGTTAGAGACTTAAGAATGATGATATGTAGGCTACAGTAGTAGATGTGTAGGCCTAAAATGTTATGCCTATCTTGCATAAATTTAACAATTATTTTCATACAGTCATACTAATTGAGATTCATGTCGATAAATATGAGTGGACAGGAGGGTGAGCCTGAGCAACCATCCTCAAATGTGACAACCATTTTGTTTCACTTTTGTGACTGGTAGCCTATATTCCTTTTTTATTTCAATTCCAACTAGGGTAATGAAGTAATATTTTTCACCGGGTTGTCCACGTTTATATAGCCTGCATGAAACAACACGGTAAGAACGCACGGGGCGAAGTATCTAAGATGCGCTTTTAGTAGTCCATCTTCGGAACATTGTAGTTTCACCACGGCAGACCCACGTCAATAACATCCGTCGTCGCATAATTACGTAGCCTAGTGTAAGTGCAGTCGGATTCTCTTAGCACCACGGTTGTCTTTTCCTAAGTCCTTATGGATTCTCCTTCACATCTTTCCTTGACCTCGTGATGTTTTGTCAAGGAAAAGTGGTTAGGAAAAGACATAGGACGTCATTTTTTAGACTATTCGGACGCAGCCTTGTGGGGCGTCTAGTCCAGAGGTCTAGTCTCACCCGTGCCTGTAGGCCTATTTCAAAAAATGGCGACTGAAACCGGATGTTGGTTTACTTTACTTCCTGTTTGCTAGCCCTACCGCTGCTAACTGCATGTAGGTTTACTCACAGCGAAGTGGAGTTTGAGCAGCAACGTTTATTTTCACAGTCCCTATTATCTCTTTCTAAGTTCACTATGTCGGATGTTATCCGCACAGTCGAATCCTGTTCAAAAGACAAGGGCTATAAATTATTTTTTGAACAGTTTTTTTGCTGTTATGAAGGTAAGTAGCCTACCTATAGCTCATGTTCGCTATGAAGATAACTAGCTAGCTTCCTATCCACTACAAGTTAGCCGATTATACTTAAAGGATGTTTCACTTCGGTATAGCACGTAGCACAAGAAATTTGAGTAAATAGTTCAAAGTTCACGATGAAAACGTTCCGAACGTTTGTTTGATAGTAACAGAGACTGTATATTTTCTTCTAAAATCTCTGATAGCAATTTAGCTGGACTAGGTAGCTAACGTTATATTGAAAGTACAGTACGTAGCTAAGTTTGGAGAAACAAGCCAGAGAGAGAGCTAGATTTTGAAAGGGAAAAAAACCTACCCCCTCCCCTCTTCCTTCAAAGCCCATAATTTGTTATTTTATATTTAATAATTGAAGCCACTGTGTCATATGTGGTATAAGGTGCTGGTGACTGTTGAAAAGCTGGAAGTATACCTACATCTCGTTTACATACCCGGAAATGTGCAATGGGCCTACTGTGCCTGTATTCCTGTGCTGCATGTGTGTTCTTGTGTCTTTTATCATGGCCGTTCCTTCATCAACTGTGTCTCTGTCCTCGGGTCTCCGTGGTAACCAGGCTGGTGGAGGAGGTGAAGCTGAGGGCCAATGAGGTCCAGCTGCAGAATGAGGACGTGTACATGGCCACCTCCTTCCAGGAGTTCATCCAGATGTGCGTGAGGAAGCTGCGTGGAGAGGACGGCGAGGAGGAGCTGGAAGTGGACTATGTAAGCACCTCCTTCATCTGTCCTTATCAGGAAACTGAGGCCTCCAGTCCTGCAGCATGGGCTACTCCGCCAACACTATGACTGCGGCCAAGGCTGAACTGGTGAACCGCAGAGTGAAAAGTGGCAGCAGACTCTGTGGTGGATTTGGAGGAGAACATGCAACTTGCCTGCACTCTTCCAAAATCATGGAAGTCTGAGTTTATAGTAATGCCCAGGGGCTTAGAAATATGAATGGACTTAGTAAAAGGAAAATATGTTTTTAAAAAGGTTCTATAAAAAAATGAACATGGTAAAATATTACTTGGGGGCAGTGCTCACCAGACATGCATGTGTGAAGTTCACTTTCTGAAACTGGGTGTGTCTCTATGGCCAGGTGGAGAGAAACGTGAACAATATGACAATCCGCATGCCCCACCAGCTCTTCATCAATGGGGAGTTTGTGGATGCTGAGGGAGGCAAGACCTACAAAACCATCAACCCCACTGACGGCCAGGTAAGATAGAACAGTGCCTCTATCTACGAGAGACTCTCCTTCAACACCTTATTTTTAGGTTTACCGCAGCAGAAAACATAAAAAACAGTATTCATATGTACAGAGTATTCATCCTAACACAGCAACATTGTTTTTCTTATGCTTTATATTATTAAGATTAATGTGATGTCTGTGTGTGTGAAACAAGATCTCTTTTGATTGGAATGATTCTTTTGGTCTTAATGATTAACACATTTTCGAAGAATGTAAAGAAAGGTACATGCAAACTTTAAAACAATGTTTTTGGCAAATTAAGGCTTATCTGGAATGTTTATTCTTTTCGAAAGTGAAAAAGCGAACATTGATAGTTAGGTAAGCATTATTAGACCTAATTGGGTTTTTTCCTCCCCAGCCCATCTGCGACGTGTCGCTGGCCCAGGTGGCGGACGTGGACCGGGCGGTAGCGGCAGCGAAGGAGGCGTTTGAGGAGGGAGAGTGGGGCAAGATGAACCCCAGAGACAGGGGTAGGCTCATATACAGGTGAGCTCTGCTCCTGCCACATCTGGTTGTACATGTACAGTATACCTGTGACTCGGTAATTCAGGGAGAAAATGGCTCCATATAAATCTTCACCTCTCAGATCTTTCTGATATTTGACACCCATAAATGTAACCTTGGAGTAATGACTGTACTTTTGAGAAAAAACATAAACCATAATTAAGAAAATGTCTTAATTATGAAAATTTTCACTCCACTTTTGGCCTACCCAGCTCTAATTTTGAGACCTTCAGTTTGGCAACTGTAAATGGTAAAAACAACATCTTGGTTTCATTGTAATCAAAAAGACCTGCACTACAACATGAGCCATTTTTGAATGCTTTTTGATATTTTAATTATTTTTATTATTTAATTAAGAATTAAAAATCTGTGGATTGGGGTGCCTCACTGAGTTGTGTGAATAAGCACGTGTCCTCCCTGGGTGTCACTGCGAGGTGTAACCAAGTGATTTCCACTCTGCAGACTCGCTGATCTCATGGAGCAGCACCAGGAGGAGCTGGCCACCATTGAGGCCATCGACTCAGGAGCAGTGTACACACTGGCCCTGAAGACACACGTGGGCATGTCCATACAGACCTTCCGATACTTTGCCGGCTGGTGCGACAAGATTCAGGTGAGGATGTATCCTATCTTTGGCAGATTACAGCAAGATCCATTGTTCCCTTTCCATAGATATTCTACAAGTGGATAGTCATTTGTCACGTTCTTACTTTAATATGTGCTGTATCCCTTTTGGTTCTTTGTTCTTTCAAAGGTGTTAATGGTGCTTAGTTCTATTTCTGCGTTCAGCGAAAAATTTTCTGTTAAAACTACTCTTCACACTCACTATCTCTTCCTGTAGGGCACGACCATCCCCATCAACCAGGCCCGGCCAAACCGCAACTTAACCTTCACCCGGAGAGAACCTATTGGGTGAGATTTTCCTGCTCCACTCACTGGAATCACTCCAGTCACTTTGCAGTCAACTGTTCTGAAACGTCAACTTTGTCAGCTTTAAATTTGATGTAGTCTATTGTGATGTATCTATTGGAGTATATTTAACAATAATTAAGAACAAGATGTTTCATTTATGTGAATACTAATCATTTTGATGATTTTAAAGTAGAGTAATGTGTAAGTATCTCCTGAATCCAGCAGTGAGTTTCACATGAAGAAAGCAGCCTGTTTTTCAGTGGTTAGATAATTTCACTTTCAATCTCATCCTTGAAATTGATGGTTCCAGGTAAATACATTGTAAGTGATTTTAAACGGTCCCTTAATTGTTTGCACGCTCTTTAGGGTCTGTGCGATCGTGATTCCCTGGAACTACCCACTTATGATGCTGGCTTGGAAAACAGCAGCCTGTCTGGCTGCAGGCAACACCGTGGTCCTCAAACCTGCCCAGGTGAGCTTGCGTTATCCTCAGTACTTCAGGATGACCAGTGGCTCCATTACTTTACATTCATTTAGCAGATGCTCTTATCCAGAGCAACTTATTGTGCTGGAGAAACTTAAGTGCATTCACTGAATTTACATGACTAATAGTGCCAGACCTAGCTTGCAACATTCCCAGGCCAGCAAGTATAGATACAGCATCACTAAAGTATTAATCGGGCTAATGCTGCTATGAACCATAATACAAATCCTGAATATGTGCTGATTTACGTCAATGACAGGAAAGGAGAAGAAAGGAGGCATAATATTGTAAAAGTATAACCTGAATTAGTACAGTAGGTGTGAGTGCTATGGGTGGGAACCAATTCACTGTGAAGAGGTAGACCTAAATCAACAGCAGGTTTTTAGTGCATGGAGTTTTTCTAAATTTATCTGAAAACCGGGTTCACCCCAAAATATCTCAGTCTAATTTATACACCAAAGTTTTTGAGGCTTCCTGTTAGCAAAAAAAAAAAAAAAAAATTGCACCTTTTTCCAAACAGCTAGTCCTAAGGAAAAGGAAGGACTGGTTATGATAACATTTAGAAAGAAGCAGCTGGACTGCAGATGCTGCCATCACTTTGGGTCGATTTGTTTAGGCTCCGCTGCAATTTTACCGCATAATCGGGTTTGTGAAATTCCCCCTCTGTGTCCTCCTCCAGGTGACTCCTCTGACAGCCGTGAAGTTTGCGGAACTGACAGCGAGGGCGGGCTTCCCCAAGGGCGTGGTCAACATCCTGCCAGGAGCAGGTAACTGTTCCCTGCAGTGTCCTGTCAGGCCACTGCAGGACACTGTGTGTTGGACAATGTGCATTCCTGTTCTGTATCCGAGCCCTGTACGTTTTTCAGTCAGCTGATATTTTCTGTAGTGTTCTTTGTCAGCTATTGGTCCTTTCGGATTTTAAGACATGGGTCAGAATTTTTGACTGTACATAGGAATGTCATACTAAATGAACATTGACAGTTTCTCATGTAAATAAAGTTTAAAAAATGTAATTACTTTATGTTTTTCAATCCTGTGTTTCCATGGTATTCCCAGTCCATTCCAGACCTTAGTGGAATGACACTGTTCAGTACTGAGTGTGGGTTTCTCTTTAATCAGGGTCTCTGGTGGGACAGCGTCTGTCTGACCACCCTGACGTGCGCAAACTGGGCTTCACTGGCTCCACAGAGATCGGCAAGCACATCATGAAGAGGTGAGAGGGGTGTCACTCCATATGACATACGCGTGTAGATGTGTTTGTTATGAGGACAGGCCATTCTGCACAGGGGGTCCACAAAGGAACCAGGGAGTCCACAATCGCACTCTCAGCCCCCTAGGGCATTCTCCTTTCGTGGTCTACGTGCACCCCCCCCCCTTTAATTCTGGATGTCGGTCCATGAAATCCCCTGGTGTAGACTGTCTGCCATAACTCTGTGTCCGACCTGGTCTTGAAACACCACAGGGGTCCCATATAATCTCAGTGTATCTGCTTGTGTAGACTCTGGTAAATAATGGCAATCGAACTGGAGAATATTTGATAGTGACAACGGCCTATTGAGACTCACCATTTTTCCTACCCTCTAATGAGCATCGGGGACTGTGTTAAGCGATTCCCACAGTCAAGGTAACAATGCATTTTTACTCCATGTGTCCTCTCATAGCTGTGCCGTGAGCAATGTTAAGAAGGTTTCCCTGGAGCTGGGGGGAAAGTCCCCCCTCATCATCTTCAGTGACTGCGACATGGACAAGGCTGTGCGCATGGTCAGTCTGCCCCGCCCCCAGTTCTTAGGGTCTCCTGTTTTCCTCTTACAGTCAAGTCATTCAGAGCCCTATTGCTAAAGGTATTTATTTGTGGAAATATTTATGCATATAACATGGTTGTTTATTTGGTAACTCATAGGTCTTCTCATTGAATAATTAGTAAAATTATCAGCTGATTTAAACCTCTGATTTAGTTATATTTTCAGGGTTGTGTCTTCAGAGAAGTGCCATTATCATTGAATATAACCTGCACCTGTGCGATTATGAAGTGGCTGAACCTGTCCTCTCTGTGTGTCCCCTAGGGTATGAGCTCTGTCTTCTTCAACAAGGGAGAGAACTGCATTGCGGCTGGGAGGCTCTTTGTGGAGGAACCGATTCACGAACAGTTCGTTCAGAGAGTGGTGGGTGTAACGAGCAACGGTTTTGGGGACATACTTTACTCTCACTATCGTTCTTCACCTCAGATAATGTTTAAAATTACAACTACTGTTAGTAGTTGATTTGACAGGCAGGTTGTTTTTGGTCTGTCTTACTGTCCATCTTGATCTGCGAAGGTGGAGGAGGTGAAGAAGATGAAGATAGGAGATCCACTGGACCGGTCCACGGACCATGGGCCACAGAACCACAAGGCACACCTGGACAAGCTTGTGGAGTACTGCCAGACAGGTGTAAAGGAAGGGGCCCGGCTGGTATGTGGGGGCAAGCACATAGCCCGTCCAGGTAAGGCTCTCTCAGCACCATCATGCCCACCCTATAGAGCCATCACAGATAGAGGGTCATCTGTGAATATTCATATAATCACAAAGAAATGTACTATTCCTGTGATCCCTTATGTACAGGTGGACGGCTCAATGGTCTTCTCAAAACAGGCATGATGAAATTCACAGCTTAGGAGAATGCTAACACAGATAGCCTATAAAATGGCACACATTTTATGACCTTATAACACAGTCATGTGTTTGTCAAAATTGGTGTGTGTGTGTGTGTGTGTATTTACACTTGTGTTAACAGCAGTGGCTCCTCTTCTCTTTAGGTTTCTTTTTTGAGCCAACGGTGTTCACCGATGTGACCGACAGCATGTTCATCGCTAAAGAGGAGTCCTTTGGCCCTGTCATGATCATCTCCAAGTTCAAGGCTGGGTGAGTGTCCGAGTGACGCTTCCTGTCATGATGCTGATCCTGTCTGACAACGTGCCCACGCGGTCTGCTGTCCAGACCACGCTAGCTCAGATTGTAGCTGGCAGCCCCACAGGGCAGACGTGTAATTGGTTGTGTCGCTCATGGTTTTCTTTTGTGTTTTCCCAACCTTGTTTGTCTCTCAAATGTGATATGTGTGAATCAGTTAAGTCAGAATGCTCTGAAAGTTTAACTCTCATTAGCCAAAATGATGCCCTCTGCTGTTTTGTCTGTTTTGTGTCTTGTCGTGTTTGCATGTCTGTGTGTATAAATTCTTTTCTTTTCTTTTTTTTTCTCATTCCCGCTCTCTTCTTTTCCCGACCCCTCAGCGACGTGGACGAGGTTCTTAAGCGAGCCAACGCCACGGAGTTTGGCTTGGCGTCGGGCGTGTTCACCCGTGACATCAGCAAGGCGCTGTACGTGAGCGAAAAGCTGCAGGCAGGCACCGTGTTTGTCAACACCTACAACAAGACGGACGTGGCCTCGCCCTTCGGCGGCTTCAAGCAGTCTGGGTTCGGCAAGGACTTGGGTAAGGATGAATTTTTTTTTTTTTATGCCGTATATTGTATTTCATATTTATACACACATTGTGAATAACTGCAGGATACAGAATTAGAATGAGAAGAAATAGAATTAAATTCAATGACGGTCAGAGAAATTCTACTTGGTAAAAGAACATGAAAGCCATATTTCTTTAGAAAAGATATGCCTCGGCCAGCTTCCAAAAAGATTTGGAACTCATCACAATGCTGGTCCAATCAGTTGCTTCTCTTTGATCATCTTTTTAGTAATGCATTCTGGGAAGTGTGGTTTTCATATATATATATTCTTTCCCTGAGTCCTATCTGTAATTGTCTCCACCAGGACAAGAAGCTCTGAATGAGTACCTGAAGACCAAGGCTGTGACTATCGAGTACTAACGTAGAGGGAAAAGACATACCTCTCCCATCTCTCGGGAAACACTGTTAAACAGACAACTTTGGGTTTCAGTCTTCTTTATACAGTACAGGATTTAAAATCGAGATGCGGCTGTTTAATGTTAATATACTGCTCAGCTATTGGCTGACGTGTACATTTAGGTAGTATAAGAGACACGGATTGGCGGCATCCAAGAAAGTATTTGATTGTGCAGTTAGTTGTAATTGTTAGTGACCTGTCAAGCCACTGCACTCGCACTGTCCTTTTTTTCTTTTCTTTTTTTTTTTGATAGTTTTGATTGTAAGTATGCTTTATTTTTTTAACAATATAAAGAGCTGACTTTCAGTTTCATTGAAAACAAGTTATGAGGTGCTGATGTTGTGTGTATGGAAATGTCAGTGTAACAAATACACTGCAATGGAAATGATTATTGTCAAATAGGTCCTTCACATGATTAAATCAGTTTAAAATGATATTCATGGACTTATGTGGTCTCTAATTTCTTTTAGCATTTCTTTATAATCATATGAACCCCACATTTTGATTTTCTTTTATGGACATTAAATATGGTAGTTTTTTCTTATGTTAAGAAAGCACTGGTATATTTTTTTCAGTTGCTTAATGCATGAATATGTATTTTGACGACTCACATTTTAAGGAATATCATTAAAGCCAGACACCCTTTGACATGAATTTGCTTCAGGGTAAAATCAAATAAAATGCTGATTTGATGATAATCAAATTATTACATTACAGGCATTTAGCAGACGTCTTATCCAGAGCGACTTACAACTTTTACATAGCACTTTCATTGTATCCATTTATACAGCTGGATATTACTGAAGCAATGCAGGTTAAGTACCTTGCTCAAGGTACAACGCAGTGTCCTTACCTGGATTCGAACCGACTTTCGGTTAAGCGCAGTTCCTTACCCACTGTGCCACACTCCGTCCTATATATTTAGTTTATTTATTATATATATATATATATTTTATATATATTATATGTATAATCAATGCAATGGTACCTGAATGTAATACTAAAATTACTTTGGTCAATCTTAATCCAGTGTTTTGTATTTGACAGTTTTGCCAATAAAAGTTACTCTCCTTCAATACAGATAGCATGGTTGGTGCTATCTTGGATGTCTGAAGCAGCACTACTGTGTGCATGCTATATTTGACCGCTGTGAACCTGGCTACTTGCCAGCAACAGTTCATTGCATTTAGTTTCCCTTGTGCATGCTGCACCTGCACGTAGGCCTTGGGGAGAAGCTCCACTATTCTGAAGTAATGTACTGTACCATGTAACTGATCACTAACCGGTTTTACTGGTTGGTGGTGATCTGCAACTTTCACATGTGATTGGGTGGGCTGGGATCTATGTCAGGATCTCTATTCAATCTTCCATGAATAAAGTCCTCACCTTGTTTTATTTTTTTAATCATTATTTGCAGACACCTATCCATCAAAAAGCATTTGACAAATGTTTGAAGATTTAGCCATTACCAAACCCAAGTACAAGGCAGATGATACATTTAAAAAAATATATATATTGCTCTAAAGTAACCCAAGTCATCCATCAGGCCAGAATGTTATTTGCGTGTTTTATTTATCTTTTTTTACGGTGAACTTTTCAATCAATCTGGTCACAGAATATACCATTTGAAAGTGTTAAAGCTCCTGGATTTAGCTCTATAAACTATTTCATGGTGCCAATGTTTTACCAACAACGGTTCTTTATTTTGTAACATGAGGGGTGGCAAAACAGGCTTGGGGGTCCTCACCTTCTATGTGTTTTAGAAATTCACAAATGTCATGAATCAAAGTCAAGTCAGTGTTTTTATCAGGGCAAGTATCCAGCGAACAAAATCCACAGTAATTTTTAGTCCAAAAAACATGCTTACTCGGATAAGCATTGATAAGATGTTATAAATTCCACTTATGTCCACTTATAAATTCTCCTGACAAATTATCATTGTTGTGTGTTTCGCCGTTACATACCTGCCAAAAGTATGAATGCTGTTATCTCTGATTTGGATAGACTCTGAGACAAGATGAGCCCTGCTAGCTTGATGAGTACTGGCCAAGCAAGTTCTTCCCAGTACACAGCCAGCCAATCATGAGCTATTATAGTGAAAACAGAAGCATTTTAGCCAATGAAATTATGTTGGTATAATTTCATGTATAATTGTGTATGGTTTATTAGGCTTGCATGAAAAGACATGCATTGCGTCTCCTGTGTAAACAAACCATAACTTTCTCCATATGCATGCTGAAATCATTACACACCAGCAAGAAAAGTTCTTGAGCCTTTATGCCTAAAAAGGTTGTTGTTTTAAAAACAAAAATTTTTTTAATGTATTTTGTAATGCCTAAGCCTGAACAGAAGACTCAAAATTGGTAGACCTTGGAAGAAATCACTTGTCTGCGTGAATATTTCTGAGGACGACAGTGAAAACAGCTTTGACTCCACAACAGAAGGCATGTCCAATGAAGGACTTGATCCCATTTTATATTGGTGAGCATCTAAATGCATTCTCAAAATATAATGATCATTTAGTACGCTTATAAATAAGGAGTAGGCCTGATTTGGCCAAAAGTAAATGTGGCATGTGAAACTGGAACATGTTGAGGGCATCTGATGAAAAACTTCAACCAATGGACCCAAATCAATGGATGAGTAAACTAGATAGGTAATGTAATTATTTTCTACAATATTCCAGACCTGCTGCTGCCAGAGGTGTTAAGGGGTGCGTAAGGAAAGGGTGGGTCGGAGGGACGGAGTAATTATGACTCTTTAAAAACAAACTCCAAAGTGTTACCTTTCAGAAGAGAGCAGTATTATGCCTGTAGTCAAAAGGGTTCAGGAATAGTAACCATTTTATTTTGCGTATGCTTGCGTATGTGTTAAAAAATACAGAAGGGGTTAAACAATTATATGGCTTCACAAACACATATTTCTTCAAAAGTATGCCCTCCATCGGAAAATAGCCATGTTAAAGACATTACAAGTGATGCACTAATAAATTGGATTTAATACACTGAAAAGATTTTATTAGTATTCTATTTATCTCAGTAAGATAAAATTCTATACTTTATGGTATACTATACATATATATATATATATATATATATATATATATATATATATATATATATATACAATAGATATATTCTGGACTATACTTTTTTTGTCTTTGATTCAAATCTCCATTCATGCCAGGAGAGGAGGCATGCCAGAGGAAGGGAGGAGGGCAGTCAAAAAAGTCAAGGTCGAAGGTCAAGGCACGGCAAAGCACTGTCGAGAGAGATCGCACAACGGGAACCACCGACGATCAGAATGAGCCACTGTGCCTGCAACCACCTCCTCTGTGGCCCTGAAAAAAATCTGCCCAAGAGAAATCTAAGGCAGCCATGGTCCAGACTGAGGTTGAGTCTACTGCAGCCATTGGCTTTCAGGTGCTGTTCCCCTACCTGCTGGCTGGGATGGGCATGGTGATGGCAGGTATGGTGCTGGACAGTGTACAGGTAGGTCCGGTTAGCCTTTCCCCAGTTACCTGACTCTTATTGTGATTATTCAATATAACTTATGTCACACTAAACTGTGTACTTTACCTTTAAGTAGTGAATCCAAGTGGGTATTGTGTATTCTCCGATTCTAGCTTCTCTGCCACTGGGTTTGGTATGAAATTTCTTTTTCAGCTAATAAATTTGTTTTTACCAGTTCTTACCCGCTTTTTGTGTGGCATGTGGCTTAAACCATTCCAAAGTCCTGATACATTTTAAAGGCTTTTTAAGTGAAGTGAGGTATTTGGACAGTGCGAGTCCCAGGCCACTGTGTCCTGCCAGGTCTGATAAGTCAACCCAATGGCATGCCAGAACAGACTACACTCAGCTCTGTGGCACTCAGTGGCACACAGTCACATTGCGCTCGTGACATGAGTATTCTGGGAACAGAAGTCACCCAACGTGCTTCAAAAGAAAATAAAACTACTTGAAGACCCTTTGAAATAAAAACAATCATTTCTTTATAGGTATATTATGCACTGAGATCCAACTAAAGCAAATGATATAATGCCTGTTTTATTAATTTTATATTTTAAGTGAGTTTCTTTCATAAAATTTGAAAAACGTAAGATCCTGCAATTTAGTTTTGACGCCTGTAGAGGACATAAGTCTCTGGTATTACTCTCAGGAACCATGGCTATGAAGAACATCTATTATGCTGAAAACTAAGGTACACTCAACAAAATTAAGTAATATTCTTGAAAATATTTTTCAATATTTGTCATCCAAGATACTTGTATTATGTCCAAAAAATGTATATACATGAACTTTTTTTCTTTCTGGTCTCAGGAGGATATGTTATCTTTATCTTATGGTTTGTTGTAAGCTTTACATGCAAGGAAGAAAATGCACGGGGTTGACATACAGAGTCACAGGGCTGACGTGCAGCTTGTGCTGGTCATCGGCCTGTCACTGCGCTGAGTAATCACTGACAAGCCTCCAGCCATCCACTTACACTCTGCTCAACAGAACACAACCTCCCAACCTGCAGGGACCCCACTGCTGATAACAGCAAGAGAGAGAGAGCACAGAGAGAGGATTCATAAGGGGGGCAGAAAGATGGGAAGAGAGAGGAAGGGAACTAGAGAATGGCAACAGAGAGAGACCAAAGCAGCGGTATGTGGTTCTAGAGCAATAGAGGTGAGACGCCAATCAACTGGATGTGGATATAAAAGAATAGAGGTATAGAGAGGTGAGAGACTGAGGCTTTTGATCGGAAAAGGAATTGACTGCACACCTCAGAAAAGGCGAGAAATAGTCTTGACCAGTGATAGCAGAGTTACTCCTGAAGGTGGCATCTGTTTCTGACAGGTACTGCACCTGTCCTCACTGGAGTAGGAGGAGAGAGAGAAACCAGAGAGGGAGAGAGAGAAAGAGGGAGTTTGTCACAGAGAAGAGAGTGCCTCCCGTGTAGTCTGCTCGGTCTGCAGTCTAGCAGGGAGCTGAAACAGTGGCTCTGTGTCACCCTGTCACCTGGATCCAGAGAGCCCCCCTTCTGCAGTCACACAAGGAGGCGCAAGTCCTGTCACTGAGACAACGGCGAAGACTCAAGGCTGACAGCCGGGAGAAAGAGGCCCCCGCGGGACCTATTCAGGCATTTCTGAGTCGGGTTGGCCAGAGACTTGCCTGTCTCTCAGCTTCCAAGGCATGAAGTGTCACCGATGGGAACAAAAGCCATGAAAAAGCGACAGCTCATTTCCCTGGTGTTCACCAGTGGGTGATAGAGGGCTCTGCGTGCATCGGAAACTGATGTAAAGCCAAAGGCTGACTCACACTCTCTTCTCTTTACGTGGAAGACAGCACAGGCACAAAAAAAGGAGAGGAACTTTCTGGAACACCTTGGTCTACATGCTGAATGGACTGAGCGGAATCCAAGTTTGCATTGTTTGTTATTCTTGATGTTAGGCAGAGCAAGGCTGTAATTGCTTGGCAGAGAACTTTCAGCTTTCGGGCAACAGAGGATGAGATAATGGCGCCTTCCATGCAGGTCACTAAGCTGGAGCTTGAGCTGTGCTACGAGGGTCGCAAACTTCGGGGCGTCACCTGCAAGTTCACGCGCGCCGCTCACGGCTTCCTCCCGGAGAGCTCCTGCGCCATAGCCGGCCAGGTCCTGCTGCCCTACCTGGTGGCCGGGCTGGGCATGGTGGCCGCCGGCATGATCGTGGATGCTGTGCAAGTACGGCCATTTTTCAGGGTTGTGCACGCGTGTTTGTCCGTCTGTGCACCTGTGTCCACGTTGGTGTGTGCGTGCATCTGCGAGACTGCCACAAACATGCACATCTTCTATGTCAGTCTGCCCGTATCAGTCGTGTTTAACCATTTATTATTTCTGCAGGAATGCCTTGATACAAGTCATTATTTTAGCGTATTAATGGTTTATAGTAGATTAATTGCAGTGATTCTGTCATTTACAACTGTTACAAAACAGTCCATCTATATACACTATTCTGTTTAGGTACAGCTCAGTATGTCTGAGTGGGTGTGGTTCCCTCAGATTAGAAGGGAGTGAATGATTCACTGAGTGCACTCAGCATGCGTCAGGTCACGAGGAACAGGGCAGCGAAGAGAAGGGCGCGTGCTCCATTGAACAGCTCCCCGTCCCGACTAGTTCTAGTGTGTGCCATTTTAAAAATATCCTCCCGCAACAGCCTGGCACGGCTTGACTCCTCAATGATTTATTTGACGACTGCTTTGAGGAGAGGCAGCAGTGGGCTTTCAGCCAACATTGAGAGCACAAGTTGTTTGCATTTAAATTACAAAAAAAAGCAGCTTGAGCCACTGAAATTGTGATTGAAATCACAGGTGGTGTTTGGGAGCAATCACCCAAAGACAGAGTAAGACAGAACTCTGCGCACTTCAGTTGTAGAAATCACTTCGTTTCAGTCTGTTTTTGCTTGTTTTGTAACTTTATTCATCTTCGAGTTTGCACCTGCATTCTTCTACCTCTCCTGAGAGTTTGAGAGCAGGAAGTGCAGGAGAGGGTGACAGAGGCAGTGAAATATTCAAAATGGCTGGGTTAGGACAGATAGATGGAGGATGTGCAGAGAAAGAGAATTAATATTTCTGCTCAGTCTTACTCAGTCTGGAAAGAGGAAAGGATTGGGCTACCTCCTCAGAGTGGGTGTGACGTGATGGGGTCTTGTCAGCAGGCACTGGGAGCTGTAGCCAAGCCTTGAGAGCAGTCAAAAATAGCTCTCACCATTTGTGTACTTAAGTGCACTCACTTATCTGTATGTGGATTTAATTATATACATATCTGTTTGCCTCATTTCATTTTTGGCACATGCTCTTTATTTGACATGCTAGTAAATCCGGTGAGAGGTCTTGTCCACACAGCGTAAGTAACTTGTGAAAAAAGAAAAGGTGAACCGTTAACAGCTAACTTCTTGCCATATTTTAATGTGCAAATAAACCTACAAGAACTTTAGGAACTTGTATAACAGTAGGCCTATGACCTAGATGTGTAAGCTATTACTGTATAAACTAGTCAATAAGGTCAACCATTTATTTGGTGTTCATGGTCTGTATACTTTATTCTTTTAATGGCAGTAAGAAACAATGTAGATTGATTGATGTGAAACAAATTACATTTTGCATGCTTGATTCAGGACCAACATCAAAATGGAAAAACACCTGGTCTTGAGCCAGCAAACTGCCAGAGCAACTTTTCCAGAATGCTCTTATTCAAATATAACCCCTAAATAGAAAATTTCAACAACATTGCAGGATATGGCTGCACATGTTAAAAGGGCTTCAGACTGATATATATATATATATATATATATATATATATATATATACAGTACAGTTATATTTATGGAATTTAAATAAGAGTCACACATTTGAAATTGCAATGCATAATGTGCTGTCGAAGGCATTGTGAAAGTGTAAATAAATGCTAATTTTATCTTTACCATCAAATCATGCATTCATTCTCCTTTGAATTACACCCCTTCTGTCCTGCTTCTATGGCTGTCTGCTAGCTACTCCTAACTTATTATGAAAGGTCAAGAGTCATTTTATTGCACTTAAGAGATACAGTTCCTCTCAGCAATTGTAGGCATTCTTCGACAGACCTGTAATTATCTTTGAATTTTTCCCTTAAAATATTAATTGTCTCAATGTTTCTATATGAGTTATAGACACCAGTATTGCCAGAATACAGGACAACACCTTGTAGACCCAGTGTATCTTGTGTTACACAGATAATTGTACATTGTTCTTTGGCATTTATTCCAAGTGTGAATTAAATACTAGGAAACAAACGTAGGGACAGATATTTTCTCTGAGAGAAATAATCCAGAATTATTAGTATACTTATAAGAAAGTATAACTTGATTGGTAAATGGGCTGCATTTATATAGTGCTTTAATCCAAAGCACTTTACAATTGATGCCTCTCATTCACCCATTCACACACACACTCACACACCAACAGTGAAAGGCTGCCATGCAAGGTACCAATCAGCTCGTTGGGAGTAATTAGGGGTTAGGTGTCTTGCTCAGGTACACTTCGACACACCCAGGGCGGGGGATCGAACCGGCAACCCTCCGCCAGACGACCGCTCTTACCTCCTGAGCTAATGTCGCCCCCATGATTGAAGTGTAACTAGGTGGTTACAAATGGATACTTTCTAGCTGTTCATTTAAAACTGTTGTAGCCAGATATAATGAGTTGTTTCTTCAGAGAACAACCTTAAACTGCCATATATATGCACATGTGCATTTGCGTGTTGCCTTTAAATCCAGAATTTCCGAACCTCAGATATTCTTTACACTGTTGTTTTTCAGCACTGGGAGGTTTTTAAGACCATTACGGAGGTGTTTATACTTGTGCCAGCCCTGGTGGGACTGAAAGGGAACCTGGAGATGACCCTAGCCTCTCGGCTCTCAACAGCAGTGAGCAAAAACTATACTATTATCAGTGTACTCATTCTCCCACTATCACTGTATCGAACCACAGCGAGCACAGACAACCGTTATTATTGCCATTGTCACTGGCAGTTTAAAATGTGCCATACCGCATACTGTAACTTTTTTTTTTTCATTTTGATGGATGAGAAATCATATTTATTCAACAACCAGGCTGAAATGCATTCTTTGAACACATTTATGATTAAATGTGTGTTTCAGTGGAAATTGAGAAACATACATAAGACCAATATGTCCAATGTCTTATGTCCAAAAAGTGAGAAAAAAAATCATTTTTTTCTGTTTTACATCGTGAATGTCTTCAAACACATTTCCTTTTGTTTATTTAACTTTGGTTGTTCAACAATTATAATTTTGCATCCAACTGAATGACATAATTACATGTTTGGAATTTTTTTCTTTTTTTCACATTTTGGACATAATACAATAGTTTTCATTCAGCTGTTCTTGCACTGAAAGAGATATTTAACCATAAATGTTTTAAAACGCACTCTACTCCTTCGCTCTTTCTCTCTCTCTCTGTCTGTATCTCTCAGGCAAACACTGGGCAGTTGGATGACCCAAAACAGCAGTGGAGAATGGTTTTTAGTAACCTAGCCCTCATCCAGGTAACCACACGTAACCTTTTCATGCAGACAGATACACTGGACTTACTTTTTCATACCAGCAGGGAGAAGATAATCAAGATTATTTGATCTTACTTAAGTAGGGTATTCTGCCTATATTGCAGACTGTCTTACATATCACTTGCTCCCTTTCTCACTTTTTTGCCACAAGTTGAATTCAGCATATTGACAGAAATATGTTCATTCCAAAGCCTTTTGTAAGGCCTGTATAAACTGACAAACTGTTCACCACCATAATCTTGTAAGCCCCATTAATTTTCCTCATTATTCACTCAGTCGAAAACCCGGAAACCAGTAAAACCCAGAAACCAGTGTTCTTATGTAATTCTTATGGGTATAGCATAGATAATGTTACAAATTGAAAAACACCACTGTTAATTTGGCCTAAATATTAGGCTTGTGGCTAATGTAAATAAATTTATTTGAAATCAAACCCTGAGCTGATCTATGTGTACTGTAATTGCCCACAATGTTTAACTAAGCAAATGTAAGTAATCAGTATGGTTTTAACCTTTTAGTTTTAAATTTACCATAAACCCACTCTATTATATACAAGGTACAGGCCAGGGCAGGCCAATGTCTGAGCCCAGTGCAATGTGAGTGTGAAAAAAACCTACCTGTAGAATAAATCACACAATTTTATTGTATTTATCTATTCTCACTCAATTTTATTTATTTACTCTTAAATGTAAACAGGTACACATTGATTTCATATGTGATGTGCTATAAAATAATTAGTGTTTCTTTATGAACATATTGTTGATTTTAGTGTTGTATAGCTTTAGCAGTATTTCCCAATATGTTATGTAAATAAATCTGAATTTGAATTTGCTTTTCATTGGCTGGCAGGTGCAGGCCACCGTAGTGGGCTTCCTGGCCGCCCTGTCTGCGGTGGGGCTGGGGGCGCTGTCCAGAGGAGGGGTGGAGCTGGACCAGGCTGCAGTGCTGTGCGCTAGCAGTGTTACCACTGCTTTTGTAGCGGCCCTGTCCCTGGGTAAACTCACACCCCACTGGCCCTTAGATTTAGGCCTGGGGCCTTATTTATAAAACGGTCTTGCAATCAAATTGTGCCTAACCAGTAGCTTAAACATATAACCATGACTATAGTATTTCACACTTTGACGTGGATATGGTCGTATCTATATGTAAAGTTTAAAATTGAAGTCAATTACTTGCAAGCTACTGCACATTTGAGGGCTGCACGCGAAGCCCCAAAGTGGGCTGTGTTTACACTTTAAGAATAACATTTAACAGATAATCAATTTTAAACACGACAAGAGCAAGAAATGTTTTATACCTTATTTAGAGGAAAATGGCTGTTACTGGCCAACTCACGAGAAGGGGCAATAATAAAGCACGTTCACGTTCAATATCATGTGAGATTTATGTAGCACAAGTAGAGTACATGGTTGAAAGTGACACATGCAGATGCTGATCTGTCTGTCAACAGAGAATCACTCCATAAACAGAGCATGTGCGATGGCATCTCTGCCTGCTGCAGGCGTGTACATCAGTGCTAATGACGTACAAAAACAGGGCTAAGTAGAGTTGTCACCTCATGTTACCCCTAACCGGCACCCAAACTGTCCCCGCAGGCCTGGTGATGGTTGGGGTGATCATAGGCTCCAGAAGGGTGGGCATCAACCCAGACAATGTGGCCACGCCCATTGCTGCCAGCCTGGGTGACCTCATCACCCTGTCCCTGCTGGCGGGGGTCAGCAGCGTGCTTTTCAAGCGCAGAGGTGAGTTAATGCTGGTGCTGGAAGGGTGTTCATACAGTGCATAAGGATTTGCTGTAGTTAATTTCCCAGCATATCTCCAGAAATGCTCTAGAACTGGCTTGTTCTAGAGCTACAAAATTTGGTACACAGACATGTACTTGTAAAGGACAAATTTACCTCAAGGGCCAATAATGTCTGCAATATAGAATTTTTTTGCCATTTTAACTGAATTGTAATGAAGCATTTTTTTCGCTCAGTAAAGTTTGCAAATGCAAAAATGAAAGGGTATGAAAAAATATGGCCAAATGATGAACCACTGAACTTTCATGAGGGCTGGACTTAAATGCTCAAATTTCCCAAAGGATTGACATCATGTGCCATAATTTGGTAATGATACTGGCATTCATAACAGGACTTTATACCCATAGCACTGGCCCATGAAACCACTTGGTGGCGCCACCAGTTGTTAAATATTCAATATTTTAACCTCAGAAACACTGCATGCACTTATTATTATTACACAGCATGCAGGCTTTCTATATGGGTGTGTGTGTGTGTGTGTGTGTTTGCATGTGTGTGAATTTCTGTATATGAAATCTTCAGCAAATACATGTTATTGTTGTCATGGTATCTGTTCAGAAACAAGACTGGAGAAGTGGTCCTTACACTGTTGAACCAGCAGGGGTCAGTCAGAGCACAGTGTTTCCAGAATGCCTACTCGCAAATGAGGAGAATATCCATCCATTGCTTCTCCACTTAAGTTCGGGGCTTGAAATCAACAGTTTGATTTTGGCCACATTTTACACCTTGTAAACACACACAAGCTATACTGTATTGCCCCTGGTTGTCCTAAATGAAAACAATTTGAAGCCTTTACAAATGGTTCATGCGAAAACAATTTATTGTTATGTTGGTGACAATGAAATCATGTAAAAAATTCTGTGGCCTGTGGTGGCGTGTGTGTGTTCCTTCTGCTGCCATGTATGGATGTGTGCTTCTTTGCATGCGTGTGGGATTCAATCATATTCTTGTGCGAGAGATTTTCATGCAGTGAAATGTGAAATAATGTACTGTAACATACTGTAGCTCCGAGCTGAAATCCCCATTCTTACCCTCTTTACCTGTATGTTGTAGAGGTGTGGTACCTGTCCCCTCTGGTCTGTGGTCTCTTCCTGATGCTGATTCCGCTCTGGGTGGTCATCGCCCGGCGTAACACACAGATTCGGGTGGTTCTGAGGTCTGGTTGGCAGCCTGTCATAGTGGCCATGTCCATCAGCAGGTGCTGGAGATGCTGTGTGCTGTGTCAGTCTCTGCTGAATACAACACTCCCACAATGCACTAGGGCCAGCTACATTCACCAGTGGTTCCTAAGTGCTGCGCATCAGGGGCCACTGGTGGGCGTTGAGAATTGAGAAGGATCGAGAGATATGATGTGAAACTCCTCCCATAGATATTCACAGTAATTGAACTTAAAATATCATGTAAGACTCCTGCCACAGCTGTTCATAGTAGTCAAACTAAACACTTTCTTTTACATCTCTGGAATAGTCATTCACATTCACACTAACTGAACTGAATACCACACTTATTCATTCATTCATTCATTAATTGTGACACATGTTCAGTTCACATTTGATTTAAATTGTGTGTTGTTAACCAGAACATGTATTCAGCTAATAAATGTATTATAATGTTTGGCAGCTTTTGGTGTGTACTTACTATACTGCAACAGGAAAGAAAACTAGGCTGCACAGCACTGTAAGACTGCACAGCACTGCACAGCACCCCACACCTATTCTTATCTACTTTTCTTTTCTGCTCTGTTGCAAAAATCTAGCACCACAGCATTAAACATGGTAATTCAGTAAACTAGACGGAACTGTGGAAGGAACTAGACTTTAATAAACAAACTGGTGTGTTTTGGTGTATAAGAATGAAACATATTTCAATATACTAATGTGTGCTTCAGTAAGGCTAGTGTGGTGTGTTGTGGTGAGCTATACCAATCTGCATTTTAGCAAAATAGATGAAATTTCATTTCACTTGACTTTTGCAAAAAATAGGAGTCAGTTTGGAAATCTGATTAAATTGTTTTTCAAAGAATCTGACACAGCTTGTATTCCAGTAAAGTAAGTCAGTTTGTATTTCTATCCATTACATCTAACCATAATTTAGGATACAGAAAAGAAGGTAATTCCATAAATTTACCAAATTGAATTTCAATAAATGAAATCAAGCTGCGCTTCAGTATAAACTCAAATTGTATTTCAGTTAAATGAACCCAACTGTTTGGCAGTAAGTAGGTCAGGCTGTTTTGTCAAGAGGGGCACAGGCAGAAAGCTCCCACGGAGTTTTCCCAACCTAAAATTCCTCTGTTTACATAGCTCCAGTGGATTCACTTAGCCCAAGATCAAGCTCTTATTTCTCCAGATGAAAAAAAGCTTGAAGCTCACCTCAGTATGACAGCGCCCCCTGCGGTCTTGGCTGCCTGTAGAGGGAGTCGGACCATCGGGGGCACCCTCACACTGAAGCGAGCTTCAAGCTTTTTTTCTGTCTCGGTGTCTGTCGACTAACTACCAAGTCTTCTGATTGCAGTTTTGGGGGCCTAATCCTGGACAAGACTGTAAGCGACCCCAGCTTTGTGGGAATGGCTGTCTTTACCCCTGTCATCAACGGTAAGTAGACGCAAGATATTAACACAAGGCAAACATCACAAGGTATGAACTAATGGCATTCCTCAAGCAATAAAGGGTATCTTATATTGCACTCATTGTTATTATCACTACCTCCAACACTTACCCACATTGAGTTTGCTTAGAGTTGAAAAAGAGCTTGTTGGTTTTGGCATTCCCCTACATGCCCCCCCCCCCCCCCCATCCCGACTCTGACAAGGGTGGGTGGGTAGTGGAAACCCACTCCGAATGGAACAGCTGTCTTGCTGGAGTGCTTTCCTCTCTGACGCTAGTACAGATGTGGAGATAATGCGCCTGCATTGTGCATGACCATTGTGCCTCTCAAATAGGAACCACTCCTACTCCGGAGGGGACAACGCCCTGCTGGCCACTGTATGCTTTTAAGCAGACATAATGCGGAAAACGTTATGGTTTTTAACCAAAATATATCAATAAGGGAGAGAGCACACACCCTAGGTAATGACATGCAGGCAATCTGACGACGCAAACGAGCAGCTAAAATCATGAAATGACAAAGCCTTCATTGTTGTTCCCATTTTGTTGAGTTTAGTTCAGTCAATTAGCCGAGTCAAAAGCCCATGCATGTTTTCCATCAGAAAGTCCAAGGAATTAAAGGGAGGCTTTGGGTAATGATGAGAATGCTGCATGTTTGGTAGGAAGGAGGAAGGAGTCTATAAGAGACAGTGGGCAAATGCTCAAAATCTAAAGTTTGGAAAAGGCGCTGAGGCAGGATAACAATGAGGCATGTGTAAAGATGAATTATGAATTATGAAAGTGAAGCAACCTGTTTCATATTTCCTCTTCTCTGCTGATCCATGCTTCCCTCTTTTTCTCCATCACCCATGTCTCTCGCTCACACACCCCCTGGTCTCTTGTCAAAGCCGTAGATACAGTAATGCTAGCCTCTCTTGCGGCCGTGTCAGAGAGTTTGCTCAGGGCTGCTGAAGCGTGCGTATCAGATGGGGGCCACGGTAGTTACTACATGAAAGGGTTGGAGCAGTTTTCTGGGCCCAGCCATGGATTTATTCACCCCTTTCTTTAATTTCAAAGACAGTTTTTTGCCTCACCAGTGCTTTTGAGCGCAGTGGGTTGGGGATGGGGAGGAGTTAGATGGGCTGTTTCCGTGGCCGGGATTGGCTGGGGCCGAAGGGTCTGTACAGACCCGCAGGCTGTGGAACATCTGTCCCAAGTCTGAGCCCTCCCTCCATCAAAAGGGCCAACTGATACATATGGTTCTGTGATCTAAGTCAGTAAAAGATAAAGGGCACTGCTCTGCTCATAATATATCTGTTGTAAGTGTCTGATTAAATTCACGACAAGAGAATATTTAGGTCAACGTGATGTTATTTTGTCGTGCATTTGCTCAGACAGTAAAAAAAAAAGTGGTACAGCCTTTATTTAGGCATACGTGATGTTGTGAGTTCGGGAACTGCCTCTTTTGGTCAGCATCTAGAATAAATAGTTTAATCCACAATTAAACTTGTGTGGATTTTACAAACGACACTTAACCTGCAGATGTGAATCTGGTCAGGCCCGAGACATACCCTGCGTATGCATGCAAAGCGCTGGGCCGATGCAGTGCAAATGCACAGCCCGTTTATTCATACTCAACATGGGTTCTTAAGTCCCTGTGGAGGTAATAAACCTGAGGGCGGTCCAGGGCAGTTGTGAAAAGACTGAGCGGAAGAAAGCGCAAATCGAAGATGATGGCTTCATCCTGTTGTCGCCTGCTATAGCGCCCCTTGCTGCGACTCTTGACACTGCAGCTGGCGCTTGTGTTGTGTTAAGAATTTCAGGTGACACATTTTCGAACACAACGATGGCTGAAATAGACTTAACTCAAGCGTAACTTTCTTTCGTAGGGTACATTTCAGGCCTTACTGGCTCCAGTTGGGTTGCTAATTAGCTTATGGATCTTTCTTTTTAGGAGTTGGAGGAAACCTGGTGGCTATACAGGCTAGCCGCATATCCACCTACCTGCATTTCTGGAGTGTTCCAGGGGTTCTGCCCTACAAGATGAGGCAGTACTGGCCCAACCCCTGCATCACCTTCTTTTCCTCAGGTTCGAGTCTTTCAACCCTGCACATGCTGCAGTGTCCACGCTGCACACCCCTACTGCCCACACTGCACACCACCCAGACCCCTACTGCACACACTGCACACCACCCAGACCCCTACTGCCCACACTGCACCCCACCCAGACCCCTACTGCACACCACCAGACCCCTACTGCACACCACCCAGACCCCTACTGCACACCACCCAGACCCCTACTGCCCATACTGCACACCACCCAGACCTTTACTGCCCACACTGCACACCACCCAGACTCCTACTGCCCATACTGCACACCACCCAGACCCCTACTGCCCACACTGCACACCACCCAGACCCCTACTGCCCACACTGCACACCGCCCAGACCCCTACTGCCCACACTGCACACCGCCCAGACCCCTACTGCCCACACTGCACACCACCCAGACCCCTACTGCCCACACTGCACACCACCCAGACTCCTACTGCACACCACCCAGACCCCTACTGCCCACACTGCACACCACCCAGACCCCTACTGCCCACACTGCACACCGCCCAGACCCCTACTGCCCACACTGCACACTGCCCAGACCCCTACTGCCCATACTGCACACCACTCTCTTGCCACCTCCAAATGCCATAAGTATAAAGCAAAAAGAACAAATTTCACTATATTTTTGGAGGGCACTGTAAGCATCTGTCAAATGAAAACATGCAAATACAGAAGAAGCACAGTTTATGGCAAGAGCAGGCGATTCAGTCTGTTCAGTTTGCCTCACGTTTTGAAAAACTCCAGACTAGCTAAAGCTAGTCCCCAGCAGCCCCAGAGTCTCTGAATGCTCCCTAACGGCCCCCTGCCCTCTCGCAGGTGTGAACTCCAGGTCGGCGCGGGTGCTGTTCCTCCTGGTGGTGCCAGGCCACCTGGTCTTCCTCTACACCATCCACCTGCTGCAGGGCGGGCACACCTCCCTCACGCTGAGCTTCACCTGCTGCTACCTGTGTGCTACCCTGCTCCAGGTATCCATTTATAACCATACTCTTTGAATATCCAGTTAAATGCTTTATCTGTCTGCTAATGCAGAAGGGCTTTTGATTCAAGTTTCCATGTGATGATAGTACATTTGATATAGAATGTTTTATAATTTTGGAATTTCATGACAAGGTTTTGATACATTGAGAAAATATTTTGTGCCTAATTTGCACCAGTGAATTGGCTGGAAACACAATTACTTGAATAGCAACATGTACATGTAGAACATGGTAATACTCCTCAAATGCTAGCATTTCACTTGAAGGATTACTCCTTATACAGGGCCGTACCTTCATTACTGCACTGGATCTTATTTGGTGAGTGGAAGAGCGCCCCCTACAGGACCACCACCACCGCTTCCAGCAGCAGCTGCTTTTTTTCCAGAAGTCGCCCATACAATACTAACCCAGCCCAGTTCTCTCTACTTAAGTTCAACAGTATGACATTGGAAGGTCACAGGGAGGTATCCCTGTAGGTCCCTACTTTTTGTAATAAGTGCTGGGGGCCCTTTAATGACCACATTGTGTCAGGTCCTTGATTTAACATCTCATCTGATGCACAGACTGCACCAGCGGCCAGGCAGTCTGTACAGTGCGGGCTGGTCTCCGCCCACGGTCCAGACTGCTGTGATATTCTGCAGTCCATGTGGCCCAGAGCTGCAGTCACCTGGGCCGAGAGGTTCGTCTGGTTGTAGCAACGAACCGCCAGCCGAACCTCTGGATTTCTTCTTGCACCGCACTCTTGGCTTTGCCCTAACACACAAACTTAAACCAATATGTTCCCAAAACCAGTCCCAGCAGCAGCCTGTTTGATTAAATTACATCACACTGCCTGTTTTTGTTGTCAATTTTGTGTATGGTTTTCCTATTTGAAGAGGGATCTTTTGTCTATTCTGATTTGTCTGACAAGACAAGCAGGGAACACAAAGGTTTTTCAGAATGCAGGGCGTGCATGTCAGTGTTCATCTAAGAAGTTTCTTTGTTTAACATAGCGATAAAAAATGGGTGAACTCTGACCTCGGTGCAGGTGGGGATCCTGCTGTACGTGGCTGACCTAATTGTCCGTCTGATGTGGAGGCGGGGCCTGGATCCTGACAACTTCTCCATCCCGTACCTGACGGCGCTGGGGGACCTGCTGGGCACCGGCTTCCTGGCTCTGTGCTTCCGCACGGCGATGCTGGCGGAGGGGGCGGGGCTCTGAGGCCTGGGTGGGCCTACCTGGCTTCTCTCCTCTCGGACGCTGACCCTGCTGACCCTGACCCTGCCGACCCTTCCTCACGTGCGCTGCTTTCCACGCATGAGTTTCTCTTTGCTTCCTGTGCCTCCAGCAGTGCCATCTCAGACTAAACTGCGCCAATGACCTTACAGACGAGGGGACACACGCATGGCCTTCATCTGCTCATGGCTGCCACATGCAGCGGGACATTATTAAGCTGAATGAAAATAGGACATTTACCTGCAGGACTGAGCAGGATAGAAGGATAGAAGCAGTCTATACAGTATTGCAGCACAACTTTGTATACACTTGAAGGTAGTGTACACTATAATAATTGGGGTGAACACATGCCACCCTCTCTTCTTCATGCAGGATCTACCTGTACCAGATGTATTGTATTGGAAGGCTATGGCAGTATTTTTCAGAAATTATGACAAATTTTATTCATTTATGTATGCGTGTGTGTGTATTATCATTTACAACAGTTTCTAAATATCCTTCTCAGTTTGTGAGTATTTAGAGCACTTGGTTCTCATCCCCCATTTTGTGATAACACAAAGAGAAGGCTCAGGACACAGGGGAATGCAGGACTCTTGTAGTTACCACAATACTAAACTGAGGAGCAACTTCATATCCTGTATTTATACCGAGACAAGATTATTAACTTGACATGACTCATTGAGCAAGCTTGTATTTCTTATGTACAATGGTGGCAATATGGCACTTGTTTCAATAATAGCCACCATGGTTCAGAATAAAGAGGTCAGCTTGTCTACATGGACAACTATTCAGATTTTAAAAACTGTATATATATTTTGTCCGATAAATGTTTCACTCTGTTCCACAGTGTTTGTTTTTTATTTATTTTTCTATCCATTCTATGTCTATTCGCATCAAAAAAGGGTGCATTTAATGAGTGCCTGCTGACACTGCTAGGCTGGTTGCATGAAAGTGAGCACATTGTGTGTCTAAACTGTTTTGCAATGTTAACCATTAGGAACCTTAAACTCATAAAAATGTCCTGATTCTTTACAGTGCTTAAGGTGTAGTTTACCATCACTACTACAGATTAAATGTACAGATCTCTGGGGTCAAAGCTGAACTAAATGGCACATTGGCCACCCATTGTATGAATATGCATTTTTGTGAGCAACACCATCATTATTTTATTCGTTTAACTTTGTGTTGTCACTGGTATTCCACCACTGGAATTAAATGGTCCACATGCAAATAACCTCCTTATTCCAAAACACAGCCTAGACCAGTGGTTCTCAACCTCGGTCCTGGGGGGAATTATTTACCCTGTTAAGCCACATTATGTCAGAAATTGCTATGCATGGCATGAAGAATAAAATCCCATTGTGTTATTGTGTTGCTTTATTAGTTATTGCAAACAATCACTTAAAAAGAGTTGCATGCAGGGGTTGTGGGGTCCAAGCGTTTATGGACAGGGGGAGTTGCCTAGGGTTGGCGCCAGGACAGTGGGAATTAAATAAATAAATAAATAAACTTCTGTTGTGATGGGAGATGGCAAAATTTTTGGCGGTGAGTCATTTTGAGAATCCACAATGCACGCCATGCTAGATGTGCTCTCCAATTTTAAAAAGTGACACACTCAAAAGGCAGAGACATGCTCGCATGCCTGTAGGATTTGTGTTCTAATGGTTAGGGTTAGGGTTCTGGAATTGCAATTGTGGTTGGAATGACAACCAGCATAAACACTGGGCCCCCAGGACCAAGGTTGAGAACCACTGGCCTAGACCATGCAAAAATATTGGCAATGTCAGTTTATAATTACTTAGGCTAATTATTATAATTACTTACATCTTACATGTGAAGAGTTTGGTTCCAAAACAAGATATCCACCATTTTAAAAATTGTGACCTACTCTTAAATAATTGCTCACATAAAATCTAAACTTTTTGATACTTTTGGAAAGATATTACCTATCCTAGGTCGTCAAATTGTGTTTTTGCAGATTGAATCCTTTTGTTTTGGAGATATTGAGTAATGAACTTCAGACATGATTTTTTCCCCCCAAAATGGATATATCTCGTTTTGGAACCAAACTCTTCATGTCTATATATGTTTGTTCATAAGGAGATTTTAAAATAGGTGAACACAACCAAATATTCAAGCCATATGAATAAGCTATATGAGAGGGAATATGGAAAGTATGTGTTCACATTAAAAATGAAACCTTCTAGATATAATACAACATAACATAACATAATGGGGTTATGGACAAATTCAAGACAGCTCACAGGTCCTGTGAGTTTGTTTTATTGGGGAAAATGGTGCCCAGATATCCATTAAATCACTCAAACATCCATGTTTCCAGTGAACTTATTAGCAACAGTAACACAGTACACATGACTGAACAGCTTAATCATCAGCAGAAAACAAAGGGTAAAAATCAATTCAACGCTGATTTATTACATTTCATCTTGTATGTTCAACAGCTACTGGCTGTATAATTTAGTGCACACCGATATTAAATTCACAGTTTTGTGGTTCATAAACATGTGATTTCTGCTGTATCGACTGAGGGCTCCATAGTGCGTGGTGCTCCTGCAAGATCAATAACAAACAACAAATTCGTTTTGGGTGCTTTGACTGCGGTTAACTCACTTAATTTTCAATTGTACAATTTTGTTCGTATGTATTTTCATTGGTCTTTGTACAGTTTGATCATCTGAATAACCATACAGATTTAGCAAAAACATTCTCACATAAATATTGAATAGAGAAACGCAATACCTTAACACCATACATGTGGTAGCCCTGCTCACCCACAATGCACTTGGGAATGATGAGTGAGCACCTGAGAGATGAGAAACATGGCCACCAGCACTGAACCCATCTGGGTCCGTTAACACAGCTGACTTAACACTGCCACATTCATTTTTCACACAGAAAGCCTGCTGCACCTGCTTAAACTTTTCTAAGAATTTGTTTGGCCAGAAGCGACACTCTTTGGTAGCATCTTTACAATAAACAGATCTGTATACCATGACACTCTATATAACGCCACAGATTCATTAACCAACCAAATGGAACACATAGCCTAGTTTCTTTCCTCTTGAAGCTGAGGCATTTCAAAAAGGTCAAGGACAGTAATGGGCAATAATTAGCTTCCTGATCAAATGTACATACACATTTTTACTAAGAGGAATGTACCCTGAAACACAGAATTCTGGCATTAAACGTGTGAATGCTAAATGGGAATATATATATATATTATGAGGGGCCAAACAGGAAATATATAAATATAAAGCTGCTATCAATATAATTCCTGAATATATAAATATAAGCCCACATATATAAATGTAAGTCTGAATATATAAATATAAGCCTCAATATATAAATATAAATCTGAATATACACAAATATATAAATACAATTCCTGAATACATTCAGAGTTAAATTTATATATTAAGGAATTGTATTTATATATTCAGAATTACATTTATATATTTGGCAATTTAATTTATATATTCAGAATGGGAAGTGAATTTATATATTCAGAGTTACATTTATATATTCAGCTTTATATTTATATATTTCCTGTTTGGCCCCTCATAATATATATATAAACACACACAGCACACTTCTTCATGAATATTCGTAAGGTAGGAGAAGATGTGCAGAAGCCAACAATGTAGTTACTGTGGATAGCACACTGGAAAGGGTCAGCAAGACTTAACTCACCCAGTCATCTACAGCCAACAAGACTCCCATGACATTGCCACTCAGATAGTGTACCCAGCAATTTTCTCTTTGTGAGTATTCTCATTAAAAAGGCACCTAGACCTTTTCTGCTGATCATTGTCTGCAGTTTTATCTTGCAAGCACCATTCATCATGGGTTTGGCATGCACACTTTCATAGAGAAAGTCAATACCTAAAAAAATTATCTCCAAGTAAACTATTCAGCTGTCCAAGCACACACCATGTAAATGGCCACTAAAGGGCATATCTAGGCCTATATACCCACTGTAAGCACTCACAATTTTGCTTAATGAAATCAAGTTATGAATGAGTGTGCTAATTTTTATGAAACCGTTGTTCCAAGAGACTGACAAAGACCGACTGAAATCTGGATATGGTTTGCTTGAGTTCTGGCCTCCTGCAAATTCAAATCTAACAATCTCACAGTACTAGTTCACAATAAATAGAAAGACAAAACCATAAATATGACATCGGAACACTGTGAAAAGGCAAAGGCGCTTTAACTGTCACTCTCCCAAAAAGGCAGCATTCCATTTATTAAAACCTACATGTCCTGGAGGCCCTGGAGAGGAAGCAGGGGTGGGGAATCCACCTGGAGATGTGCGAGGGAGCAGCCCACTGTAATTACAAACACAGGCTTGGTTTGCTCACAAGTCCTGCCTTTGACACACTAGCAGTTTTGCCCACCTTAAGAAGCAAACTGCTTGCGCACATTTTACACATGAAGGCAATAGGCGGAGCTTCAAAGAACATCCCCGCTTCTAATCTCTCATTGTCACTATCCAATCAAAGCCTATTTCAGCAGGCGTTTCGCAAAGCCACGTCCTCCAAGCAAGTTCCATCCAACTGAAAGGAGAGAGAAAACATTCGAAGAACTTTATCCAAAACTTTTGCCAGAGCCAGCCTACCAAAAAACCAGAGGCCAGCCTCATCTGAACTTTAGGTAATCGGGCGTGGAGTAATTGAAGAGCAGGAAGTCCATCTTGTAGAGGTTGTACAGTTTCTTCTGATAGAAGGGGCTGATGTTGTGGAAGAACTGGGCCGCCATGTCGCCCGTAGTCCGCGCGCTCTTGGCCGAGGTGGGGAAGCGCACCTCGGCCTCGGCGCCGGCCAGCTGCAGCACGTAGCGCGAGTCCTGATCCAGCGTCTCGTACTTGCCCACCACGTCGTAGTGGATGAGGCAGGGGTGGCAGAGCGAGTGCACCCGCTCCCAGTGCTCGTTGAAGGGCTCCTCGCGCTGGGTGTGCGGGTCCACCAGGTAGTACACAAACTCCTCGAACGAGACGTCGTTGCCCCGGTCCAGGGCCTCGGGCCGTGGGTTGGGCCGGTGCTTGCGGATGATCTTGGTGCCGTAGCGCTTGTGGAAGGCCGTGTTGTAGCTGCGGGTGAACTTGTTGCGGTAGGCCGAGACCAGGCGCTCGAACGGCTCCCGCACGAAGACGAACTTCAGGTAGGTGCGCAGGCGGTGGTTGATCTCGGCCGTCGAGTACTCGGACAGCGTGCGCAGGTTGCCCGCCACGTGGGCCTCGTTGGCTGGGATCTTGAGGGGGTCGCGGTAGCGCCCGTCGCCCGTCAGCACCATCAGCACGCGCTTCCAGTTGGTGCAGGCCACCTTGGGCACATAGCAGTAGAGGAGCCTGTGTTGGTCGTCCACGATTAAGTGCTTGAGGTCCTCCGGTATCAGAACCCGCCTCTTCCTGGTGTAGGTGCGGCAGGCGTCCTCCAGAATCTGCCTCCGGCCCTGATGCGTCACCTGTGCGGCCGACGGGTCCAGCTGCAAGACAGACAAGAAAGAAGGAGCACTCTAGTGTGAGAAACAGAGTAAGCTAATTTAGAATGCACCACAAATGTCTTTTCCTTGACACACTTACAGCACTGTCAACAGGGAGAAGAGAACTGTGCGTGTTTTACACTTTGGCTACATGAAGGCAACAGTTGTTATTTTAAGGAACAGCCTGCTTTTAATCTCTGATTTGGAAGACAGGAAACAGGAAGTGAAAAAGAGGAGAGGGGAAAGAAAAGAGAAAAAAGGCATGAAAAAAACTTAATTATTAAAGCTGGCACCTATGGGAGACACCATCTCTCACCTGCTCTAATCTAACAAAAAAAATGTTAAATGGGATTACAGGGGAATTATGCCAGTTTCACCATTTATACCAAATGTCTATCTCCATGCAAGCTGCTCTGGAGAAGTGCATCAGCTAACTGCCTGACAGAAATAGCAAGAAAGGAAATTTAAAATATGAGTTATATTCTTCCATGTGCATACTGGCTCAGAGGTAGCAGGGAACGTGAGAAATAATGAGGAAAAGATGGGCACGGTCAAATTGGCCAGCATCCCAGAGGAGAACAAGTTGATTTTCTGCCACTACATCAGAGGCTGCCGGTCACATTTCCAGACCTAACCAAAAGCATGAGTCTGCATTCAGGACAATGGGCCAGCAGGATCACACACAAGCAAGTTTACACACAAGCATGTGCATACACATCATTCACGTAAGCGCAAATGCACAGAATGACCACAAAAAATTGCATGGATGTAGATGTATATTTTTTTCAAGGAAAACATTTAACCATAGCCCTGAGGCTACCTCAGAGATTATTTAGCATGTGTATTATTGAATTCATAATCTTGATTTTGTTTGTCATCAATTTTAAATGAGTAATCAGATGTTTTATAAAGTACCTATGGCTTCAATTACGTTTCAGGGCTCAAATTAAGGTTCAGCTAGGGTTAGGAAGTCTGAGGGTTGATGCAAGTTTACAGTTGTGTTTAGCAGCTTGAATAAAGGTTAGGACATGGGTTTGTTTTTGATTTTGGATGAGCCAAACATTTTGTAGCATGGGTACCAACTGTGTACTCATAGAATTATACACATACATATTCTCAAGCACACACAAACATGTTTACACACATTCAGACAGACACACAATCACACACTTGCACCCACACACTTTCAAACTTTCACATGTTTTACATTATCAGCATCCTTATGTACATCCTGAGTGCTGCTTGACTGCATAAACAACCACTGCAGCAGAAAACACAAAGAGCACACACAAATACAAGCACACACAAACTAAAGCTCATGCACGCACACAGACAACACACACCTGATGGGAACCATGTCACACATGCAGAGACTTAGCTGTGTGAAATGCTGTCAGCACTTCCACTGCGACTGAATAACACTTGAGTATGCTCTACTCACCACTGTATAAAGTTATTTTAATGTTCAGAACATTTACTTAGGTGAATGGTCAGTTTGTCAATTCCAGGCCAGTGTCCTGACTCACCGTCTGGTTATGCCTACGGCTTTCTGAGATAAAGAGGAGTCTGTACTGCAGGCCACAGACAAACTGAACAGATTGTGCGAAAACACAGCTAAATCATTCCTCAAGCACATCACCACTTTGGGCAAAAACAAAAAAAAACTTTAAGAAAATTTAAAAGGGAAAAAAAGGATTTCCTTTTTCAGTACACAATAAAGGAGAGGGTTACCAAACTTATGAAACAACCTTGCCAGGGCCACCAACATTGTGCTTAATTGGTATGGCCAACTGAACACTTTGCCTGGGTTTCATTTTTAAATGTGGTTACTGAACTTAATAAGGAATCTAAATTTCAAGTCAAAATGAGTAAAATTAATAACTGATATTTGGACAGCTAACTGCTGACCATTTTCAAAGAACAGTCTGGGGTGTACCTGGTAGGTGCAGAACAGAAGGTACCTAGCCCTGTTCCTGGAGGTCTACCATCTTGTAGTTTTACATTTAAACCCTAATTTGGCACACCTGATTCTACCAATTAGCAGCTCAACAGGATCTACCATAGACCAGGGCTGCCCAACCCTGTACCTGGAGATCTACAGAACAAATTCAGAGGATTAAAATGAATACATAAAAGGTTTAAATAATACCTGTAAAAAATAAGTCAGCTAACACACCTTTAAAATATAAATAATGTGAAATTATATATTGTTAAATGTACTGACATTAGCATATTCCACTTAAAGGGGCTGGGCAGCTCATCCCCTCAAAGGAACTTTTCTAGTGTGTGGCAGGGCCCCAGGCCCCGTCATCAGATACAGGCTGTGTCAGCGCCAACTGGGTTTTAGACGGCCGGGATGAAAGCACCTCATTCCGCACCAGTGACCCCTGCTGGCCAATCGCTGGAACGCAGGTATGCCTGTTAAGCTTCATATGAAGCATCATGGTCGCACCTGTCGGAGGCCAACTTGCAGACAGCAGTGTGATAAGGAGCAGCATTATATTGCTTGGGAGGAAGGGCATCTGCTTGTCTGCACTCTCTCAGAGTTGCAATGTGTTGTATGTACGATTAAGCATTCAAATTCGGGGGGGGGGAGTATTTCAGAAATCACTTCATTTGATCACACTGACACATGCAGTGTTTTCATAAGGAAACTGGCCTACAAGTGAGCTTTCCATCCGTAGCTTCCATTCGGATGGAAACAAAGTTCAGAGCCATGTAGAAAAAATAACTGAAAGAACCCCCCCAAAAATTGCAGTATTATGTGGACTTTACCCAACTCGTAAGTTCAACAGCTGCAGCTATTTTCTGTGCTTCAATGACACAGGGTTTCGTTTAGGGGGAATTATGAACAAACTGAGTAGATGAACATTTGAAAAAATCAAAACCACAACACAACTATCTAACAGTGCATAATGTGTTTGTGGTTGCTTTGCTGGTGCTGCCATATGTCATGTCATATGAGCTCCCAGACAAAATGCTCAATGAAAAAAAATGCTCGTATACAACTTGAATGTAATCGATAAGGAATTTTTAAAAAGCTGTTTAAATTACTGTTTCATAGAAACTTCCGGAAGGAAAGGCCTGCATGCCCACAACAGTAAAATGGTTGATACAGATAGGTGACACAAAATAACAATAGAAATGCATGATGTTTATCTCCAACATCTCGCTCACAGGAAATGAAACGTCTGTTTCAGCTCAGAATCCTCCATTTCAGCAGATTTTCCTCCCTCTGAGTCAAAGATCGTTTCAGACAGCTGTAGTGTTTGAGTAGTGTTTTTTTCCATGTAGTGTCATTGTTGTTCATTAGTCATTAGTCATGAGCTAGAAGGAGAAGGTAATGGCTTCTGACTAGTTCCCGTTTTAAAGAAAATTAATGTATGCACATGCACATAAGCACAGACGAGCTTAAACAAACAGCATACATCTGCAAACTCTTGATCACGTGGCTGGGGGACAGACTTGCAGCCGCTTAATAGCTGTGTCCGCCACTGGGAGGTGGTAGCAGAGTTGAGACGTGGTTTCAGTCTCTTGTTATTGGTTGCCTGTGGGTCAAAGGTCAGGCTACTCGGACTGCGAAACCCTTTACTTTAGTAACTCATTGACAACACATGGGATTCCTTAAGCACCGGCATGGGGGTGGCTGAGAAAGAAGGAGAGAGAGACAGAGGTGTCTGTGGCCAATGGGAGCACTGTGCCGCTGCTCCTGTCCTGGTTGTTGTTGTTGTGTTCATAACTCAGCATTTTGACAGACTGCTGAGATGGACCACCCACTATCCCTGCTACCCAACCCCTTCTGTCCCAGTGGAGCAAACAGATTAACATGAACTCCACTGAAAACCAGCTAACTCATGGCAGAACTCGTAAATTAAATGCAATTGAAACACCAAAAACTTAAAAGAAATCCATAAATATAGCCACACTGACTACACAGTGAATTGTGGATGTTTTCTTTTTGCCACATAACAGTTAATACTGCATACTTAGCCTACTACTCATTTTAGGGGGATTGATCTTGGACAAGTCAAGCATATTAAAAACAGCTACAGTAGTCTCTACCCAAAACAGTAGCAAGGATGGAAGTATTAAAGGAGTTTGAAAGAAAGGAGTTTTAATTTCTTCCCTTTTCTATGGTTTCCATTTTGGTTGAGAACCTGTGAATCATCCTAAACCAGCCATTTATCTTCCTTCCAGTCAGACATTAGCCTCCTTCTGCCAGAGCTTTGGTTCTTTATAAAATGCCTTTAACAGAATAAAAAGTTCCAGTCCCCAACAACTATTATTTCTGTGGCTTGCTTTAGACTATTAAAATGGTATACAGGCCATGATTCGCATAACTCATGTATTCCGCAGCTCTCTCCAGTTTTTTTTAAATAACTTTTTTACCTAACAGTTTTTAAGCTAATCTTTAAACAAAAAAAACTTCTCCTGTGCTTGTCTCATTTTTTAGTTTACATGTCAGGGCCTGATCACTAGAAAGAGAGAGCATTTTTATATAAAAGTACAGGAAGAAGTAATAACGTCTAAGTAAATAACACCTTTTTAAAATTCATGCTTCTGTCTCTTAAATAAAATTCCTTTGCAGTGAAAGTAGTCTTTGCTCTCTTAAATTATTCCACTGAAATATCACAGGACACAGGAGGCAGTTTCAGACTGTTTTCCTGAGAGGGAATGAAGGCTGTAATTGCGATAACAATGACTGCTGTCGCAGGAATAGTCCTATATCAGTTATTATTGATCAAGCTGTTTATAGCAGTGATGCCCTTTCCACTGACATTTACGGTTTATATCTGTAGCATTGGCTACTTTAGTCCTGAAATGTTGTTGCCATGTGTTCTGTTTTTCGAATGATCAGAAAAAATCAGCGCTTCGAAAGAGTTGAAATGGGGCTACTGGTTGTGCTAGTTCACCATGGGTCATGGACTGTTTGCTCAATATACAGGGAGGATCTGACGCTCTCCTGAATTTTAACTGCAGTGGAAAGATTACCGTGTGGCCTATATTGACAATCCATCAGGAACAAAATCAATGAGTTACAGGCAAATGGGCACTCATTCGCAAAAATTCAGGGATGCCCATGTCTTGGCATTCATTTCTTACGGAAGAGGACATGGACATGCCATTTTTGCTCAGTGGATTTGGTGCTTGACAAAGCCGCTAGTGTAACAGGTAAATGTTAGGGCGGGGGGGTTTGTCTATACATTACTCAAAGATGGTGCACTAACATCACCGTTGTCTGTGGCTGTACAACCGTTCTATCTGCCCTGGGAATTCTGACAGATTTTTTGACTGTTGTTTACAGCCACCCAACAGCAAACGCTAAAAGTGCCATTGGCATAACCGACAAGGTGACACAGAAACTGCAGTCTCTTTCTCCTGATGCCCCCAAAATGAATGGAACATTAAAATCCTAAGGTACCATTTAACAAAGTAACTGAAAACTGAAATGTTATGAAAACAGAAAGAAAGCAGAAGCAAAGCCCTGTTTGTTGTTCAGAGAGCAAGATGGAAGCAGTGTTGTTGCCATGGTGATGTAGCGGAGAGCGGATTGCAGCCTCACCTGGTCACCCTCATAGAGCGTCTGCAGTGGGCTTCTCCCAGACTTCCCCTGCCAGTCCGCCTGCCCACTACCCTGCTCCGCAGCTGGAAATACAAACACAAACCATGATGTCATCAATCAGGGACACACCAAGGACCACTGATCATTGCTCCCGCAGCTTAACACTCCTTTAATATAAACTGGAAGAGTGCCGAGTTTAACATGGGCCGTGGCTGTTTTCACTTCCTCGGTTGTACAGATTTAGATACTGCAGCTAATGCTACAATGAGGTGGAGATCACACCAGAGGCAATCCAAGTGAAGGTCAGTGGTTATAATTTTCTATAAATATGTATGGTGTATAAAAAAGTAGGATGTTTTGGGGCACAAGGGCTGCAAACATGGTGAAATAAGGCCAATACATATTTTTAAGCATGTGTGGGGTGGGTTTATGTTTGTGTGGCTCGTTTAGGTCACTGCAGCATTATCTCCTCCCAGCAAAACTTCAGATGCCCACAAGATGTCAATATTCAGACTTTTGGCTCTCCCCTGATCACCACTAGCTCCCTCCCACAGCAGCACTGTGTGTTCTGCAGGGTGTAAAACAGTCGCTCTGTGACAGGAGCGCATGTTTCAGCTGTGTGCTCTCAGAGTCTGCGTGGCAACTGCCGATTCCTAATTGGAGGGAAAAAAGGGGAAGAATTTGTTCTGTAAAAATACGAACGAAAACGTAACATGACCTAAACAGAAACATTTGGGTGAGTCAATGATTTGGCCCCCCTGTAAGATTTATTTCTTGCTTGTCTTTTGATTGTTCCCATCCTCCCTCACACAGTGCCGGTTCTGTGGGGTCCTTCTGAAGACACAGAGCCAGTGCCTCTGCTAGCAGGAAGCATGAGTCAGGGGCACCTGCTGTGAGACGCGATTGGTTTTGCGTATGTGCCAGCGTGGAGTACAGGAAAGAAGAGATAACTACAGGAATGGAAAGAGAAAAAGAGGGGCAGAAGGGACAGAACTACAAAGACAGAGAGAGAGAGAAAGAGAGCAAGAGAAAGAAAGAGAGAGCAAAAGTGAGAGCGAGAGAGAGTGAGAGAGAGAGAGAGAGAGCGAGAGAGAGTGAGAGCAAGCGAGAGAGAGAGCGAGAGAGAGAGAGAGAGAGAGAGAGAGAGAGAGTCAGCTGTGGGGGCAGAGAGTGGTACAGTCCTGATGGTCTCAGAGGAGCTGTGGTGTGCTACAGGCCCCTCTCCTTCCCTCCCCGCCCCCCCCAGCTCATACAGTACAGATACAGTACAGCAGTATGCAGCTAACACTGCATCATTATAACCACACAGGTACAGGAGGAAGCCTAGATGGAAAACGCGTCTCCAGCATCCACAGAGAAGCTCTGAGGCTCCGACTTTTAAAACTGTGTGTGTGTGTGTGAGAGAGAGAGAGAGAGAGAGAGAGAGAGAGAGAGAGAGAGAGAGAGAGAGAGAGAAAATATGAATTTTGAAGTGTTTCTATGTCTTCTAAGCAAAATAAAATTATATGTATAATTCAAATTAAAATAAATTAAAACAATGAAAATTAAGACACCGAGTATGGAAAGTACAATTATTCACATTAATAACAATGTGACTGAATCATCTTTAAGGAGCACATCAGTACTACAGCATATGAAAAAGCATGCGCCACATAAACCAAGCTCCGAGCCAAATTTCTTGTGTCTACTGCCATGATATGGTTTAACCATTAGTTTTCTTGGTGTGTTTGTGTTTAACATGCAAAAGGTCAAATTTGTCTTGTTGTGTAGGGAGACAGGAAACCTACATTTCTTGACAGAATTTCCTGTTTGTATTGGGAGGAGTATGTGTGGGAGATTCATGCTGCTTTTGGATCATGGCTGAGCTCTGCTGAAACATTGCCCAACAGTAGCCACAAGACAGCCTGGCTAAACAAAAAAAGAAGACTATCAAAGCACACGGTTTTGAATGTCTATGAATGTCTTGTTTCTTTAAATTGAAATGAATGGTTGTTGAATGGGCAAACCCAAAAGCTAAACAACTGAAAGATAAAAATGCCATAGCTATATAAAGCTATAATGCCTCTATATTATAGTAATGTCAAATTAAAGCAACCTTAACAGTAGACCCACTTGCCAGACCCATAACTTCACTGTCCAATGAGTCTGACCAGGTTGACGATCTGATGTAAGATAAGTTCATGCTAATACAGACAAGAACTGTAGGGCTCCAACTGAATGTGGCAATTCAGGACAAATGAACCAAAACAACTTGCATGAACTAATCAGATTCCAGGGAGACCAGTCTAAAATTGAAACTGTCTTTTTCTACACACTCTAAATAGAATCGGTAACAACTAGCCTACTGAAAACAGGAACCAAGTTCATTTTCTGTTCAGCTACAATGAAGAAACACTGGACACGTGGCCCTTGAAAATTTTGGAGGGGAAGTGAAATCAAAATGCATCATAAGTATATATAAATCAAGTGATCGTTTAGGTCACCTAATGACAACTGTTCCCTTGAATTTCTAAACATCAAAACAGCTGGTTACCCACCAAGAATTTCTTGAGGGGCATTCAATATTATAAATCTCCAGAGAGCCACCACTTTTTTAAGCACCACTTCTCTATGCCATGCTGTCTATGTGACTGTCTAAATACACTACATGGCCAAAGGTATGTGGACACCGGACATCCAATATCTCATCCAAAATTATGGGCATTATTATGGAGTTGGTCCACTCTTTGCTGCTATAACAACCTCCACTCCTCTGGGAAGGCTTTATACTGGAGGTTGGAGCATTAGCCTACTGCAGGAGTTTGCTTCCATTCAACCATAAGAACATTAGTGAGGTCAGGCAGTGATTGAGAGATTAGGCCTGGCTCACAGTTGGCATTCTAACCGAGCCCAAAGGTGTTGGATGGGGTAGAGGCAGGGCTCTGTGCAGGCCAGTCAAGTTCACCATTCTCAACAAAACCATTTCTATATGGACCTTGCTGTGTGCCTGGGGGCACCGTCATTCTGAAACAGGAAAGGGTCTTCCCCAAACTGTTGTGGAAGTACAGAATCATCTAGAATGTGACTGTATGCTGTAGCATTAAGACTTGCCTTCACTGGAACTAAGGGGCCCAGCCCAAACCACAAAAAACGGCTCCAGACCAAAGGGTGTCCAGACACTTTTGGTCATTTGGTAGAATTGCACATTTAGCTGCCTATGTCCCTGTTTCAGATGTAAGCTAGTTTCTTAGTCAAAAAAGTAACATGGTATCTGCTGTTTTTCTCAAAAATAAGCGAGCAACAGCTGTTTTTATACATTTATTCTTTCATTTTATTGACAGGCCATGCGTCTGCTTTTTTAATTTTTGAAATGTCGATGCACAAAATCTACAGCTGAGGGGTATGAAAGAGGTACACTACATTTCAATTTTCAATTTTATGTGGACACCTGAACATCACACCCATATGTACTTGCTGAACATCCAAAATGGCATTAATATAGAGTTTGACTCCCCTTTGCTGCTGAAACAGCCTCCACTCTTCTGAGAAGGAATTCCAGTAGATTTTGGAACACGGCTGCAGGGATTCGCTTCAATTCAGCCACAAGAGCATTAGTGAGGTTTACGCCACTCCAGCCGACCCTAGGCATTGCGCATGGTGATCTCAGGCTTGTGTACGGCTGCTTGGCCATGGAAACCCATTTCATGAATCTCTTGACAAACAATACTTGTGCTGACATTGTTTCCAGAGGTAATTTGAACCCCTGTAGTGAGTGCTGCGACCGAGGACAGATTATTATTATTATTATTATTTTAATGTGCTGCATGCTTCAGCACTCGGCGGTCCTGCTCTGTGAGCTTGTGTGGCCTACCGTTACACGGCTGAGCTGAAGTTGCTCCAACACGTTTCTACTTACTACGATAACAGCACAGTTGACTGAGGCAGCTCGAGCAGGGCAGAAATTTGACAAACTGACTTGTTGGAAAGGAGGCATTCTACGACAGTGCCACGTTGAAAGTCACTGAGCTCTTCAGTATGACCCATTCTACTGCCAATGTTTGTCAATAGAGATTGCATGGCTGTATGCTTGATTTTATGCACCTGTTAGCAATGGGTGTAGCTGAAATAGCCAAAACTACTAATTAGAAGGGGTGTCCACATACTTTTGGAAATGTAGTGCATTTCAAATTCTGGTAAAGCAACATTTCCCATAAAATACTAAGCCGTAACATTCTCTCGTGATACAAATGAATCCAAAAAGCTATGAACAGGCTGACTGTAAACACTTCTGGAGGAATAAATTATACAAGATAAAAGTCCCCTTGTTTCAAGAGTACTGGTCATGTAAAACCGCAGAGAAATTGTGTAATAATCAACTCCCTTTGGCCATGGATCTTCAGAAGTGTCACGTACTGGAATTTTCCACCCTCTGACAGAAACAGCAATTGAGCAAGACGTAGAAAACACCTTTAATTACATACTGGGAAGGGTAAATTGGTACGATATGAAGTTCCCGGTGCCCTTGGGCGGAATTGGCGCAAGTGACCGCATGACTGACCGCGCTCACCACCCACGCGTGCAGCTAGTAGGTGGCTAGTCGGGAGCACGCTGCCAACAGGGAGGGCATGACGATGCAGTGCCACCCCGACTGAACCCCATACTGCAAAAACCTTTACGCAGGAAGTTCTGCGTCTCATTACCTTACTTCCACCACGGGAACTGGTCAGGGAGCCAGTTTGACAACACAGCAGGAAATAGGGTTCAGTGAGGGTTTCAATAACTTCCTTTAAACAGCATCTCTTCCTGATGCACTGTCATGATTTACAAACATGAAATTGTGATGCACGCATCACCTGATGGCGTGGGATAAAATGATCATTAATGGGCTATGTGACAAGCGATCCTATTGGCCAGTGGGTTAGATGGGCATAGAGTGAATAGACAGAGGCCCAAGATTTAACTGGCGAGGAAAAAAGATGCGACAGCTCCAGTGTGGCGGATTTGAAATATCAAATCACACAGTTAAACCTGTATCGCATCCAAACATGCTCGCGCATTCTTAGGTAAACTAAACTGATTATATTCTAGACTCTGAAACATTAAAAAAGATGTGACATGAAAAAAGAGTCACGTTCATGTAACCATCACATGAATGTTTAAAACTATAAGGAGGAAGAGGAAGCATGCACCAAATTAAAAATTCACACAGTGGTAATGCTGGCCTGTTAATGAGTTTGCTGAAACACCGCACATAAAAACGCAGATGAGCGAACATTTTCAGCACACATTTTTTGGCTAAACTTGAAGACAAATGTTTCGTGAGAACTCTGTGGTTTTGATAAAAAGACAGAAGCTCAGTTACAAACAGTCCTAAGCCCGCAGCACTGCTACCAAGGACATTTCACCCCACTTTTCAACGAATACAATTTGACAGCCAGGATGGAAGATATTTTGGCTTATCACGATCACACCGATAAGAGTTCAAATTTAGCTTCTGCTGTCTGTGGTTACCTCATCCTGATACGCAGTCACATCTTGTGTTGAAAGACCCTTGCTCAAACTCAAACCTCTAACTGTTCTGTTAGAGGTTTGAGTTAACTGTTCTATTCTGCAATGCTTTGCCTGTGGAGAAGTAGATAGGGTCTTTGGCATTAAAAAAAGCTACAAAAAAAAATAAAATCACATCCACAATCACCAGTCATTGCCCTCCGGGTCAAAACCCGATCTGACTACAATTATACATACAAACAATTATACATTTGTTTTGAAAGCAAATATATCTGTTATATTGTAAACTCCGAAACCTGCTTTAATCTCCATCTGTGGAAAAAAATGCAAAACAGCGCGGTCACAGGATTAGACTCTGGGCACCTTTCAGTATAATGTTGGATTTGCACATTCATTATTGGCCCAATTGGGCCGGGAGCAACAAGCTCTTTCTGTAACGTTGAGGATAGCGCGTTAGTGCAGGAGATCCTCATACGTAAACACACAGTACACTTATTTTTTGCCATTAAAAATGTGACAAAACTGCTGACAGGTGTGACAGTCCACAGGACGGCCATCTCTTAAGCAAAATAAGAGTCCCCATTCGATCGCCACCATGCCGTTTTCTCATCTTGTCTCTTCTTTTATCTGAATAAAAATATATATATATATATTTTTTTTTAAATCAGAAAAAAATACTCTTCCCCTAAAAAAAGTGGCAAACACAAATTTAAGGCTCACACCCTGAATTTGTCAATGGAGGCTGTGTGTGCACAGAAAGATCCTACCAGCCCTGTGAATAAGAGGCAGCTGTACCAGCTGTAAAGTGCCAGTCCACCTTCATCCTGATGTGGTTGAATGCTGTGTTGGAAAGAACCAGGAGAGGGGGGTGGGGGGGGCTCCAGGAGGTGTGCTGCCCAGAGCAACTGGCATCAGCACTGGCCTGACAGAAGGGCACAGTGTGGGCACACACAAGTCAACAACCTATTTATCCACATCTATGCCCAGCTAGCAGTCCAGCCAGCCGAACAGGACGGCCAGTGTCTGCTGCCCGTTTCTCATATGAATACCAAAAATATTTGCCTCGCTAAAGAAAATTCGTTTCAAACCGGCTTTCATTCGCTGACCTTCCACATGTATTCCCTAACAGTTATTTTGGCCACACTTTATCTGTGGAACTGGCCATGTCATGAGGGACAAAAAATGAACAGTCTCATTCTCCCATTATTCACCTCCATTTCAGGACCGAATGCCTCCGGTATTTTTCCATTAACCGCCTAACTGAATTAAAGGGACCTCTCAATGTTTCAAAGTAATTGATAGCGGGTAATTTAAAAAGAAAAAAAGAAAAGAAATAAAAACGTCATAACATTACTGAGAAAACAGGAACACACCTACTTTCTAGACTATTTCCAGGGGTCACCTTATTGACTGGGCCCATTCGCTGCAGCGTGCAGACACAGGATGAGGTACAGCGGACTGCACGACGCAGTCACGTTGACCCGGGTCAACCGGGCTCCACCTTGCGCGAAATTCAAAGCTTACTGGCCGGGGCTTCGGGTTACCGCCGGAGATTGAGCCCTAATGGAAGACAGTCGCTCCCGACGCCAGGCTCGGGTTTCTGTCCGCGGTTCCTAGCGCTGCCAGGCCGCGTTTGCCTGGGGAGGTCAGATAGCGGCTTTAATCGCGCTAACTCGAGCCATACCATCCTCTCAGCACAAAAGAGTTGTGTGCGGGCGGCGCGATCGACGAGGCGCACGGCGCACACTGAGAGCACATGCTCGCTTTTATGAAAGTCATAAACGCTGAAGGGCTGAATCTGGACGCTTTTACTTCTTTTTTTAAACTTACGTAATAAGTGTGCGAATCCGACAAGGTAATCACATTTTCTCCAAACGTTCACGGTTTTACCTGAAAGCAGGCACGTCTCAAAACGATTATGAAGTGGTCAACACCAGCGTTAAGAACTGGGCTAAACCTTCACAATACCCCCGCAGGGGCGGGCTTTACGCCGCTTCTAGTCCGAGTTCCCAAATTTCATGACAGGCTCCAGTGCTCTCCATCTGCTTTTCCAAAATTCCAATACGTGACCCTCTGGCTCCCCCGGCCCCCCCAGAGCCCAGTCAATCACTCCGCTACAAAAGGCCTTCAGGGCCCCTCTCTGAGAGCGGCCTCCCTGGAGAGCGTTCCTCTGGCCCTTCAGCGCACTGCAAAACAAGCAGTCTCTCTCAAGGAGGAAAAGACAGGAGTCCGCCCGCTTTCTTTTCAACACGCTGGTACAATACCACATCTCTGACACTACATATAACCGCGAAAAATACGGAGAAAGCATTTAGTCATTCATTCAACCGTCTTACGATCAAAAAGCTGTAACTGTAATGAGGTCACACGCGCTGAGGGGCATTACCAGTGGTGAAACGGACGAAAGAAACAGCGAAAGAGTGCAGCGGAGAACGGTAATGGTGAGGTGAAATGGGCACAAAAGAGGCTGCGCCGGGGCGGCTGCTGAAGAGGACGCCGTGCCCGTGCCCCCCCCCCCCGTCCACTCTTTTTCAATAAAGCAGTGATGAAAGACATCAGCATGAAAACTGTTATTCATTCAGCAGGCTGGACCGAGACCTAACCCCCCACCCCCCATTCCCTGAGCCACAGAGAGGGAAACTTATTCATATTCATCCCTATCCTCTTACTTCAACCAAACTAATTAAGCATTAATCACATTCCTAAAATGCCTTCGCGTTTTCCCTGGAAAGGGTCTGAGAGCTGTTCTAAATGGTGGGGGAACGAGCTCCCCACTGGTCAGGACACACTGACCAACTTCTGCCGCAGGCTGAAGACGCACATTTAAACTGAGCTTCGGCTCACCTAATGCGCACGGGTCAATGAGACTACTAGCTCTATGCTAAGTCTAACCGACCTCCCTTAACACATTTGCCTTCCCTCTTGCACTGACTACAGCTTCTTACTTCATATTTTAAGCTTACTGTACGTATTGACAACAATGGGTTGTCACTTGATGACTTGGCATGAGCACCGCCATTTGCCTTAACCTATAGGTACTTGTGTAAGTCGCACTGGACATCACCGTTTATTAACATAAATATGAATGTGTATAAGCGCCACAGTAAAAGCAGGACACAGCCTTCAGCTGGCTGAACACAGGGTGTGCCACAGCACTCAGCAGACATGTCTTTGTCAGCGCTGCCGCCCCGGGCTGTTTTGGGACTTTCCAACCAGAGCCGCAGGAGGTCACCTCCCTCAGACAGCACCTCCCCTCTCCTCGGCAGGGAGGCTGGTTTAATGGGGCGCATTCCTCCCAACCCGAGCCACGAGCAGCGGGCGAGTTCAGACACGCCCGCAAGCTCCGCCCCCCCACACGCAGCATCTCCCCTTCCGGAACAATGAAAGTAGACCCCCGTCCAGGAATCACCGCCACCTAGTTCAATACGCCTAACGCATCGCCAGAGATTGCAGGGCAGATGTCGGGTCAACATCTAAAAGTCAATCGTAAATCGCGGTTCGCTTGAAGCTCAGAAAAAAAATTCAAATCAAATAGCAAAAAAGCCATATAATGTCAGGTGGAATTCATTTGTCGCTGATCAAAGAGAGCTGTTGAGCAAGAGTGCACTGAGTGATATGAGCTCGGTCCACCGTACTGTACTGTAAATACGCAAGCTGCACCAGGCAGAGCCAGAGCAAAAGCTCTGCCAAACTTCAGGCCTCCTGAAGGCATCCAGTACTCTCAACAGCCAGAGGCATTTCAAACTACCGTTTCTCACGTTTATCTTTCACACGATCGACACTTGTTCCATCACGTGGCTGCTGAGCGTGAGGGCGTTGTCAACACGTCTGAGGGCCGATGTCAGCATGTCGTGCGCGTGACGTAGCGCATGTCCATGTCATGTGTGTGAGGGTGGTGTCGTGTGTGTGAGGGTGGTGTCGTGTGTGAGAGGGTGGTGTCGTGTGCGTGAGGATAATGTTGTGTGTGTGAGGGTGGTGTCGTGTGTTGAGGGGTGGTGTCGTGTGCGGAGGATAGTGTTGTGTGTGAGAGGGTGGTGTCGTGTGCGTGAGGTGGTGTGTGTGAGGGTGGTGTCGGTGTGTGTCTGAGGGCTGATGTCAGCATGCGGTACGTGTGAGAGCTGACGTAGCGCATGTCCATGGCGTGTGTCAGAGGGCTGATGTCAGCGTGCGGTGCGTGTGAGAGCTGACGTAGCGCGTGTCCGTGGCGTGTGTCAGAGGGCTGATGTCAGCGTGCGGTGCGTGTGAGAGCTGACGTAGCGCGTGTCCGTGGCGTGTGTCAGAGGGCTGATGTCAGCGTGCGGTGCGTGTGAGAGCTGACGTAGCGCGTGTCCGTGGCGTGTGTCAGAGGGCTGATGTCAGCGTGCGGTGCGTGTGAGAGCTGACGTAGCGCATGTCCGTGGCGTGTGTCAGAGGGCTGATGTCAGCGTGCGGTGCGTGTGAGAGCTGACGTAGCGCGTGTCCGTGTCATGTGCGTGAGTGTTGGTATCGGCGTGTGTCAGAGGGCTGATGTCAGTGCGTCCGTGTCGTGCAGGTCACGGTTGGTGCGTCAGCGCGCATCTGCGCTCGCGAGGGTCGGTTTCGGGCCGGGGGTGTGTGCCAGGTGCTCCCGTGCCTTCGCCTGGGCCCCGGGGTGTGGTAGAGGCAGTTCTGCCATTCTGAAAGAGCTCCCGGTGCCCACATCCCCGCGCTGTAGGTCAGAAAGAGGGCCCAAGAACCGCGTGTAATACTCTCTGACGCTTGGGTCTGACATCACAGTACCTGTACCAGTTCTGTCAGAATCTGCTCTGCACCTCCATGAACACGACATGGACAACCTGCAGCACTCACAGACCTATCACTGCATCTTAAATATAAACCAGAAGGGTGCAGATGGGGGTAAAGGCATCATAACTCCAGGCTGCAAGCATTTATACCTATACAGGTAGAAAGCAGACATGCTCATTTTGTCCTTTGCTCTGTTAGATCCCTCATTGCATTTCTGTTACCATTCATTCTATCTTAAGCATTACACCAGGCCAGCCAGTGGAGGATGGGCTCCCCCTCTACAGCCAGATTCCACTCAAGATTTCTTCCCACTGGGGAGTATTTTTTTTACCTCAATTGCTCACTTTTTTTGGGTTCACGTCTGGGCTTTTGCCCAAATTTCTTTTGCCTATCCAACCTAAAGCTTCTTTGTGACAATAAATAAACACCAGACAAATGAAGCTGAACTGAATTCAAATGAATGCGTGTGGAGGAAATTAACCCAATAGTGGACAGGGGTCAGTTTCAGGGAGACAGTTCTGACAGCCATACCATCCTGGCATCAAGCCTAAAAAACCTAGAAAATTCCTTCTTCTCCATAGTCTTCTTTCCTCACATTCTTGTGCCTTTTTTCCCGTACAATTCCTCTCTCAATTAATTCCCTAAAACCGACATCCAATGGTCCCGCATCATAAGTTCATTACTATGAGGACTATCGTTCTGAAGCGGGAAAGAGTGGTTGGCTGATGGTAAAACAGTTCCAAAATGGAAATCTGTCTTCATGCATACATGGAATTTAATAGGGACTTCCCAGTGCCCTCAAGAGGTTTTTAATACCTCTACCACACCTTAGTTCTCTCATATAACATGATGCACACATTTTCCATCTCCCACTCACACACACATACACACACATACATACATACACACACGCATACACACACACACATACATACACACACACACACCTACACACACATGGCCACATGTGTGCTTCATCTCTGTCCAGGGTGGAATTTCACTTGACAGACTGGAACACAAATCTCTGGTGCTTTGGGGCCCCGTCTCCAAGCTGCAGCGCAGAGTAGCTGTAGATTAACTTAAAACACAGAGACAGCAGAGGTGGGAGCTCTCTGCCACGTAATCTACTTCACCACAGCCGGATTACAGCGCACTCATCGCTAGCTCCAGCAGTGTCATCACTGACGTTGCTCAACAACAAGGTCGTTAAGGGGGCCCCTTCAAACAAAAAAAGGAAAAAGCAACTAATGTGTGTGAGCCGCCTCCTCTGGGCTTCACAGCCTAATGCTCTGGAGTTCACAGCCTAATGTTCTGGACTTCACAGACTAATCTCCTGCTGAAAAAATGTCCTTGTCATATGAAAAATAACAGAATATTAAGTCTGCATGGGCTTTCCCGGGTATTAGGCTAATAGCTGAATTAATAGGTCCAAGTAAATTTAGGAAATGTACAAGCGCCTCTGCAACAGAGAAAAATCGATAAAGCCTCGGACTTAACCTCAGTCAATAAAACCTCAGATCTCCGTAATCTTACGTTGAACCAGCCAATGAATGTGTGCGGCTCGCCCCTTCACTCCGCCACTGCTTACCCTCTGAAGCACTTCCACCTCCACTAATTATTTTCCTGGGAGGAACCCTAGACTGCATCACCAAACCGAGGCGAGCCCGGTACCGCTATCCTGACTCGTGTGGAACGGCGGGCACAGCTGTTCTTTGGCGGGTTCCGACGTGACCCGACTGAAAGGATTTGGCTGGATGCGGTCTGAAGACTAAAAGGTTCAAAGTTACCGTTGGCGGAAGTGGAGCGCAACCGCGATGGTGGCAAGCGCTCCTCGCCTTAATCCCGCCAACTAATCCTCACCCTATCCAAATATTTATAACACCGCCAAATATTCATCTCCCGGTGGCTAAGCACTAAATCCAATCTGAGTTTGTTCTCTTGGGGGTGCATGTAACTCGGCTCTGACTTCCTGTTTTACTGAATGCCATTTACCGTAAGCCCAAGGACTGGGCGGACAATCTGAGGATTAACGCTGTTGCCCGGACCAGGAAGTGTTGCTGGACGCAGGAACATCAGCCAATCTTGCGAGCGCCATGGAAGCAAACAGAGTTGCAGTTGGTTACACTGAGCATAAAAAGAGCTTCATCGGCACGTGCAGCTGCTGCCGCAGTAAACGTATACGAACCGGCTGCGTTTCCCCAGCGCCCTCGCTCGCCACTTCCGCGCTTACACTGGGGCAGCTGGGAGCGAAAGGCTGGAAGACCGAGAGGCTGAACACCACTGAACCCCCTGGCGCTGCCAGTACCATGTGACCCTGCAAGAGTCACCAGGGCCCAACGCACAGCCGGGCAGCTTTAAAATAAATTTGTGTTTCTAAAGCACGGGCAGCAGTATTTTTAGAGGAACCTTAAGCACTGACACCCAAGAGGCGTTTTTTAAAAGGCTTCTGGGAGGAAGGAAGGGCGCAGACTCCTCAGCCGAAAACAGAGTAGCGTTACATAAAGTGCGCAGCGGGAGCCACCCGCAGATAAGGGAAGAGGATTTAGGAAGTGCGAGCCAAACCCTACTGTAATGCGCCAAGTCCTCACACTGAGCCTTAGATCCAGAGTCCACAAAACTTGCCCCCTGAATGACCGCGGTATAGCTCAACACCAGCTCCCCCGACATTGTACCTAATAAAATGATTAACTTCTGACACCTTTGTCCCACACGCACTACAGGCTAAATATTGCACCCACAATGACGTGTATCTAAGTTGTGATGTCGTTATATATGGATCAAAATGAGACAGCAATTAAGTAGAATTATTACAAAGATCACGTATGCAAACCTCACTTTTCTGAACCTCTGCCTTATACTGTCTGCCAGATACTGTCAATACAATACAGCATCTCAGAACATGTCAAATAACTTTTACCAGCTTGAAACCTGGACACACCAACCCACACAGACGCACTCTCAACCGCAGGCCCACTCGTAAAAGCTTCTCTATCTCTTTAACCCTGCCAACTTTAAGGACCAGGGGTCCTCAAAGTTCAAAATATGTGCTCACTGAGGGGACCGGAAAGCCGTAAAGTTTAACAAACACAAATAAACAGAAACGGCGGTGAAGAATGCCCTGACTGGGCGAAGCGTTGGGACTGGCTGGCGGAGGGCTCCCCGCTGAGCTGGCCCTAACGAGGAGCACGTGCAGGCCTCGTACCGGAGCTCTCGCAGAGACGCCCCCTCCCCCTGCCCCTCTCCCCCCCCCTCCCCCCTCCCTCACTGGCTCCAGGAGCGACCGGTGAGCTGCAGCTTTAATCTCTCTCTCCACGTGTGAGCCCGAAATGAGGCCACAGTTCCGCGGTGGAAAGCACCGTCGTGTGCAAAGTGACAAAGCCCAACTGCCGTGGCACTCTCACATGAACGGCCTGCATTTTCCACGTTGTCATCCATTACCATCACTTAATACGCTGTTAAGAGAGAGAGAGAGAGAGAGAGAGAGGGAAAAAAGAGAAAAGGAAAGGGGCAGAGATGAATATTAGTATTATTGTTATTTTAAACAGACACCTCACTTGGCTGCAGTCTCCAGGCTAATGAAACGCAGCGTCTCTGCTGTTGGTCCTGCTGCGTTAACACAGCACAGATGCTCCTCTCTGAAAAGCGAAGCGTCCTCTGAGCTTTCACGGCACGGCTGTCAGGGTAACCCATCCATTGTACCGGAGCTTTGCTTTGTATTCACAGCAGCGCTGTAGATGTTATTTTAGTGGTTTCAGTCGGCCGATTTTTGGCACGCTGCCAACAAAGGGACACCAGCGGGAGAAAAAAAAACAAAAAACAAAGAGGGAAGGTTTTGCAGCTTAGCCTTAACTTGATTTGCACCAGCATCCTGTATAGTTATTTTACCATGGTTACCCAACAAATTACCTTTTCCTTCTGGAATAGACAGCTCATAGACTAGTCACAAACTTTGTACATCAGAGAAAAATCATTCAGAGCCAGCAATACACTCAAGCACAGCACCAGCTCTACATTTATTTCCACAGACTTAGAAGTAGCCTACATGATGACTAAATTTCACTGTTGTAAAAATGTGCTGAATTCAGTTTCGGGGAAGAGTTGCTATAGATCTTCCTGGAATTGCTGCTAAGTTAACTACTTCTGCCCACACAACCACACAGAGCCTATTTACACAGAATATTTCCCTTGTCAAGAATTTTCCTTCAGTGAATTGGTGTTTTGATGTCACTGATATGATGACACCAATTGTGAATTTACCAGTTGCTGTTCTGCAGTGTGAAGCATGCTTAAATTTTAAATGTGTGCCGCACACCCACCCCACACTACTGTGGCCGTGAAGGGACTCGTGTCACAAGACACTACTCCAGCTGACCACAGCGCTATCAAGTCAGAGGTGTGAGCGTAGCCCACCGAAAACAGCGAATGATCTCATTTGACCAACGATGTAGAAAAGTGACTCATCTCACGCCCAGACAAAGTCCTTTTCTGGTCACATTTCACCAGGCCACTTCACATTTATACAGCCTCGCCAGCACCTGTGCGCTACATTTTCGCCAGAGCCCACGGCACGCCCCCTCTCCTGGTACCAACGGCTCAGGAAGCAGGCGACACACTGAGGGTGTTCCTGTTCGTGTCACGAGCCCTGCTCCGTACCCGGGCCCACAGTAAATCTTGCACCCACAGGGCTGGGACTCCTACTGCCGGATGATTACTGTAAAATGCTGTGGAAAATATGCACCGGCGCGTGCGAGTGGGAGCGTTACGAGAATGTCGCTCGACGTATGGCAGGCACCTGTTTTTCATGTACTTTTCAACATCTGTCAAAGGTTAAGGAACAGAAACTCCGATGTCAGCCATAGATGACAAAGCTACACACCACTATGGGGTGAAGCATTTCCTGGTGGCATCGACAGCGATGTGATACGACTTAAACGGCACCAGAACATGTGATATCAGCTCTTCCTATTGGCCATTTCTGGGCGCTGAGGGAGCAAGGATGTTGTTCCGACTGAGCAGGGAGAGACGTTAGAAGGAGGGCTCTGCTTACAGCCGACTGAAAAACAGCCGGGGGGCAGGTTTGTTCAAACGTTGGAATGATAAATTAGTGGACTAACTGAAGTAAAGTTCATCTACCAGCCTGTGCAATGTCATCGCTCAAAAAAAAAAAGAATAAATCTACTGAATGCTGGAAGCAGACATTATGAAGCAGGCAGGTGCAATCATTCGGCAACCTGGCTGCAGGGCTCATACATTTGCAAAAAAGAAAGAGAACAAAAAAATTAGGGGGAAAAATGCCCTTTTTGGCATACATATGCTTGCCAAGTACAACAGTTAATTCCCATCCCGAGCACAGCCGGGAGCAATTTAGCCCGTTAGCATGAAGACACATGTGGAGGAATCCGCGCTGAATCAGGATCCCGGAACATAGGCGGGACACTCAGTTACGCAGAGTGCACTTCCACAGACAGGTCGATTTGGAACCGTGGACACCAACCAGCCAATCATCTACCACCGAGTTTAATTTTAACTTATTTGAGTCCAAGAGACTGAAACAGCAGAGAGAACTGACCCGCAAGCAAATTACACGCACTGTAAGGCAAACCATTAGACTCTCTCAGTGTTGAAACATCCCCAGGTAAAAGCCCAGTCTTATTTCCTTAGGGTTAAACGTGTTTTTTAACCCCCGGCAATAGTGCTATATTTCAGCTACTGCTGTGGGTCCGCCCTGTCCCTTCATACAGTATTACGAAACTGTAAAGTTCTCAAAAACACTGTTATCCATCACTTGGGGCCTGTGGAGCCCTTTCCCCTTTCTCAATTTTACCTCCCCAATCGCTCTAGTCCCCCCTCTGCCTCATACCATCAACATCCCAAACTGACTTTAAAAAATAAAAAAAACCTCCTTTACCCAGGGCTCATGGAACGGAATTCAATCCCAGGTCAGCGTAGAGCCTGTAAAGATCTCACATCCATTTCAACTACCAACACACTCCAGAGCCACACCAGGAAGCTCAACTCCCTGACCAGCATGGAGGCCATCTTCTAAACTGGATCCTACATCACTTTCTCTCTGCTTCGGCTGCTGATATCTGATAACATGGCACACCGTGCACATTCCTGCCAGCCTCCTTTCCTCTTAAGTTAACTTAATTACGCTGTTACGCACCCAAAGACCCATAGAGAGATTTTCTGTTAATTCTTTTCTTTTCTTTTTTTGATTCCACAAGTGGGCCAGGGGGAATTTTTCCATGTTTTTTCTTCCCCAGAAAAACATTTTTCAGTGTTTTTCCATTCTCTCATGAGCAAAAGTAATTTACACTGCCTCTAGAATATTCAGCATACAATAGATTTCAAAATACAAGATGTTCCAGGGGGGCAAAACATCATTTTTTTTGTAAAAATGTATTCAGTGGAGTATTCTGTAATTATTATTTTTGAGCACAATAATCAAATTGGCCTACATTTTTACTAACTGACTGACTGACTGACTGACTCATTCATTCATTCATTCATTCCATAGAGGCCAGGAAGAGGCGGTTATAGCAGTGGATAGCAGTTTTCAATTACCACCATTACTAAATTTGTGGAGAAATCAGCCTGGATTTAATCAACACATTTCCTTAATTTTGCAGGTATGCGTGTGCGGTGTGTGTGTATTTGGTGTGTGTGTGCGCGAGTGCGTGAGTCCGTGCATGTAATCCCCATTGTCAGGTCATTTATGGCCCCAGGAATCTCTGCTCAAGTCCAGACAGTGTCGGCATGAGAGGTCTCTGCCTCAGTGGGAAGGCGGGGGGGAGGGGCTCCTGCTTGGTCTGCAGGAAACAGTCGTATCAGAGGTTGAGCCAAGTGCTACTGCAGCCTCGCTTTCTGTCCTCTTTCTGCATGCAAACCAAAGGCCAAACCTGGGCAGATCTTGTGGTAAAGCCTCTCAAAATGAAGGTGCATACACACATGGAAATTCACACTGTGGAAAAATAACTACATCAAGTGAGGATTTTGCTTCTATACTCCTTACTCAGTCCATCAAGCCTCCATTCACCTCCCACCCTCTTGGACACTAGTCTTCCTTTAGTGCAGTGGTGCATGGGGAGTGCATGCTATGGACATTCTGGGCCAATATCAATACCCAATATACGCTGAAGTGGTCACCTACCTGATTTACAAATGTAAACTGCAATCAAGTTTACACATCCAGGGAAGTAGTAGATGAGGACATGCTAACTTATGAAGGAAAAAATATTACATTTTATTAGTATAACAAGTAGGCTATTTCAACATGTTATACAGAGAACAGAACAGCTCTAGAGAGCTACAGAGTAGCTCATGGGTTTGGATGACAAAAATGATAAATTAAAAATAAACAGCAAATAAGGGGTTCAGATGGCTGTGATTAGGTTAGTTTTTAAATGTGACATGTATCATGACATCATCATATTGATGACCCCAACCAATATTATTGTGCATCCCTACTGAAAAATGTGAAAGACTGCAGTAGACCCAGAAGTAAGTGAATGCGGCTTTCAAAACTAAATAGAGATGCAAAACACGTTCCTTCAGATATGAATTTTCATGTCTGTTTTTTGGGGAGTTTCTTCCTCTAAATTTCCTGTGGCTGCACAGTGCAAAGTTTCTCAAAACATCGGTGGCCTGTCCGTACAACCACAGACAGAATCTTAGGTCACAGGGCTCTGGATGAACATACAGCTATTTTGGTCACACAACCACAAAATGTTGGACCTCTCGTGCCTACTGGCTGGAAACAACAGAACGAATGCGGAGTATGGTGTATAGTTACACTGATCTTTGACAGCTTTGACCATCTGCATAGGAACCGAACGAACTGCACGAGGGGAGGAAGGAACTGAGCATGTATGGAATAGACCTCACTGTGCTAGAGCGAGGAGAGAGGACAGCACCGCAGCCACTGGTGCGCAGGACAGAGGAGGAGGGTCCTTTTTTGTACTGGTACCTTCCGGAATACATTTCACAGTACTGAGCACCATATATCAAACACAATTCACTGTTTTGCCAGGATATATGAGATGAGGCCTTTCATTAATCAAGAAGTACAGTAGCTCCAAGTCAGCAGCAAAACCTTCTCTGTTACACATCTAAATACAAGTACACGGTATCACCAAACAATTACATTTTCAGTAGTTTAAACTGCTGTACAACACATCTTGCGACCAGGGAATTTCATGAAACGAGCCCAAAAGAAAAATCCCCCTGCACACGGAGCGGGTCCACGGTGTGATCTTGATTTGCTCTGCCAGCCCTGAATGCAGCCATTGTGCTGAGCAGAGGGAAGGACTGACTGACTGGCCCAGGGAGTTTCAGCAAAGCAGCTCACAAGCGCTGCACGCACTCAGTCCACAAACACTGCAAGGCCCAAGTGTTCCTTGGGTGAATAAGTTTAACAAAATATCTGGTTTTCAAACTGCAGAAGAGTTTTAAAAAGCTGGTCGAGAAAAAGTAACTTGATGGATATCTGAACAAAATTGTTTCCAAGCTCACTTGGAATAAAAGATGAATGTGGCCCAACGGACCCAGTGCGATCATCACTACATCTATGGACTGGTACGTGTTGGCTCAAAAAGCAGTTTGTAGAGCCAGTGCTTTGTATTTCTAACAATAAGGAAAGTCATGTCCAAACCAAACATACATTAGTCTAGAATAATAGTTTAGCCTAAATGGCAAAAGTCCAATTTAGATAATCTGAACACTTTGAATCCCATCAAACTTTGCCCTGTGGCAATGGGCTAGCTGCTATTAATTTTACCCTTTAAAGATACTGACAGAAAACAGATGTCAATGATCCAATGTTACACAGATTGAACACTACTTGTCCAGAGCTCCAGTCCAAGAGGTACAATGGTTTCGACAAAGAAGCAATTTGATGGAATTCATTGCTGATTCTGCTTGCAAATTCTGGCATAAGCTAAGACATCTTTCTCTCATCAACTTTCAAGGGCCAATTATTTGGGATTGGTTTCCCAAAGGGCACTAAAAAGTTATAAGACAATTTCAATCGCTCTTTTACAGTGCTAGAAAAACTAGTATACAGCCTTGGCTGAATGATGGTTCATTTAAAAAACGTAAAATGAAAAAAGCAACCAATGAATCCCTATGCTAACAAATAGGCTACAAGGCATAAAATGTTGCTTTACAGTTTTTTCAGGGATAGACTAATGGTTCGGTTCAAACTCGACTGAAGGTGGTAGAATTACCGATTTATGACAACTGAGTTTTACGGAAATAAGTAGTGTCTGTAGAGTTGTCAACAAAAAGCAGGCCAGGAGTTTTTCCATTTGCTGACCAGGAATGAAAAGTGAACAACTGGACAGCATCCTTAGCCTTGTGCAAGTATTCCACTGCGAAATGGTATCAAATTGCAGAATCGGGAAAATTAATACCATGGATGCCCACTTCACGTTAAGTTCAACATACAACTACCAAGAAGTTGGGGGGGAATAATTTTAAAAAATGTACAATAACAAAACACCTTATTTTGCAATATAGACTACATAATGATGAGCAATAAATTCATTCATTTTAATTCCCTGCCAGCTGCAGTCTAGTCGGCCCTGGTAGTCTTAGTATTGGTAGCATTCTCCTACTGCAGCAGCTGCTGCTGCTGCTAACAACAACAACATTCAATAATAATAATAATAATAATAATAATAATAATAATAATAATAATAATAATAAGCCTACAGTTGTGAAGTTAAGAACTGGTAGCTACATAAATGAATAGCCTATTTGAAATAACCTACAGGTTGTTTAGCTGAATATCCACCTTTTCATAACTTACCTGGTTTTAAGCTGGTCTGAAAGTAAAACACGACTACGATGAAAGAACCCACACATGTCGCCAGAATCATCCGACACACCTTGGGTTTTCTCATCCTGAATCTTCGAATTGGCAGCGCCTAAACCTGGTCCCGCGGTGGTTCATGCGAGACAGTCCTTCTGCTCGCCGAGAAAAGAGTAGCGTTAAGAAAAAGTTACTATGAATTTTCTTTGAGTGTCGCTGACCTGGTGGTTATTCGCAGTTGTGAAAGTCGTCATCTTTAAAGAACATCATGTACACTCAGATCGCTTAAATCTACTGACCCGTACAGCAACATCGCAGAAAGAAAAAAAAAAACAAAAAAACCCTGACAGACAAGTGGCTAATAAATAGCCAAAGCCTCTGGATAACTGCAAGTAAGAAGCACACTTTGCGGTACCAAGCTGGCTAACTGAGCACGTTTCTCCCAGGCTTAACTACTAAGAAGTAATGCCGGTGCCGCATATTTTACAGTCCAAGCGGTTTAAAGGCATCGCCTCAATTTGCCGAAACGTCGGTTTTCCTGTTAACTCTAAACTTTCCCATAACATGGACGGCAGTAAATGGCCATGCATGACGTAATAACTACCCCCTAGTCACTCCAACGTGTGTGCCTGTAATGATGGATTCGCTGATTAAAGTTAAAAGGCTACGTATCCTTCTCAGTTCAAGTACAGCTAATTATATTATGCAATGAGCTACCTAGTTTACTAAAACTTCAGTTCTGTAGCCTCGTTCATTTAAAAACATGCGGGTAATGAATTTATTTTTTATTCTTTACTATTGCCTCATCTTATAGCTTTTGGGAAAAAGAAAATTAGGCTTCAGTTCCAGTTTCAGTATGTAGCCTTAGAAGTTGTTGAGTGTAAATGGTATTTTTTTTTGTTGTTTGTTTTTTAGTCTATGACATTTCAGTTATCCTTTACTACATTCCATTTAGGTGCTGTGTCAAATAAGAAATTCATATAATTAAATATCAAGTATGACCGCTCAAATAAATCGACTGTAATTGTAGAATGTGTCATTACAGCCTCATCTAGTGGCTGGTCTGAAAAAAAAAACAGCAAAAATAGAAATGAAAGTCTTTCCCCAGACTTGGATAGATAGCACCACTGCTTTAAACAGTGAGCAAAAGTGATTCCCTAAACACAGGCCCTACCTTACTGAGTGGGTACTGGAATGATGGGAGTAGGGTGGCTTCAGGCTGACTGGGACATCATGCTTGCGCCTACTGAGCACTGTACAGTTCTGTCCCACTTACCCTGGCAGTGTTAGATAAAGTGGATTAGGGGGTTTCAGGTAAAGTGGGACACTGTTTGCAAATGGAATAAAACTGTAAAAAGAAAACAGCAAAAAGCATCCACTGAGATAGAAACTTATTTTTCAATGGGTATCTGGTTAAATAAAGGCAAATAAGAAACAAATAGTCTCCATACACCTCTCCCCTGTCTTCTGCATTCTGTAGCTCATCAAGACTCCAGATTGTTTTCCTGAAAACCTACATAGGTGATTTGGCTCTTTTGCGGTAGAGTGAATAGACTGTGTGTGTTCGTAAAAAGGTGAGCATTCCTCTATCCCTCTGGTCCAGATTAGTGGTGAGCCAGAGCCATGAACTTTCATGCTGAAATGCAGTGATAGTCTCACCTAGCTGATTGAACCTGATGAGACCTCCAAGGCCACGCATCGGCAGGATGCTGTTGTACTAACTCCTCCACCCACCCACTGCCATGCATCCTCTACCTGACAGACTGGAAACCCACCTGCACCAACCGACTCTCCTTTCTCTCCAGTTATTGCATTGTTTTTACAAAGACATTTAGTTTCAACTGTGCTACAAACAAATTTGTATCTGTGGTTGTGGCCATCTAAAGTCATTGTACTGTATGCTGGAAGCCACACTGGATCTAATAGAGTCCGCTAAATGAATACATTAGCCTAGTCACCTAGCCTAACACTTCATTCTCATTTAAGCCTTTATTTTAATTAAATATACTTGTCAACATTAAAATTCTAATTAATCTACTGGCTTAGCACCTATCATAGAAAGCATGCAGTCTACTACTCAGCATGATCTGTTTCACGGGTATTTGCACTAAGGAAAAGTATACCAATCTCTTTGCAAGGAAATTCCAATGAATCCCCCCCCCCCCCCCATTTTTTTTTTTTTGGCCAAAGTATCCTATTAACACATACATTATAAATCGATGCACAAATGTGGATTTTTCTGTTAAAAATTAAGCCTCCTGGAAGCGTTTGTTTGGACAGACCGAGCAAATATCAAACAGATTTCTGGCTAAATACTGAGGCCGAATCTGACTTATATTACTGCATACATAAATGGGGACTCACTTTCTCTCTTTGAACATTTAGCATTTCAGTATTTACACCATAATTGTATAGATTGCTTAAAATCTGGCGCTAGCACATGCAAAACGTGAAATTCACATGACTGGTGTGGGGGCCAGAGGTCTCTGCTATAATCCCCCACATGACAGAGCCCCCCAGCTGGGACTTGGCTGGACTGACACCTGGATCAGTGGCACTGGGGGGTGTGGAGGAGAGGCTGGGTTTTTTACTCCTGCCCAGCACGCTAATTAGGCTCAGATCATTTCCTGTACAATCACCTTCTTCCCTGACCCCTCCACACCCACAGCAGGAGGGAGGGGGGTACATTCCTCAGCTTGGCTCCAGAATAAGCCCCCTAACCCCGTGAGCCCCTCCAGGATGCTGGGCTGGTATTATAGAGATGACAGACCAGCATGGATGTCAGCTGGTAGCTGTGGGCTACCAGGCTCTGATACAGACACATACAGGCTGACATGCCAAGGCTGTTTCCCCAAATAGCCCAAAGGAGTAATACAGTGTCAAGAGTCAGTGACAAATTCTGAATTATCAAAGAATATTCTAGAATATTTATGACTGCTAGCTGAGCAGAATAATAGGTCTGTGCATTTTGTATGATTTTTTTTTTTTTATAGTTACATGGTTTTCGTAGGCCTGGTTTTACAAAAATCACATCAGAAATTAACTCAAGAAAAACTTTCATTTGAAAATTCTTTCCTTGACTTGAATAGTTAATAGTGTACTGAAACCTCCTCCACCCCCAAAAAAGAATTTGTCAGTGTACAGTAACTCTCTATGTATGGTTAGTTGTCATGTCCCTCAGTTTAAATGCAACATGTTCAAACCAACACAAGGAGATTAATGGGGACATCAGCATACAGGACTTTCTTTGGTCGAGCTCAGAAGATAAAATAAATGAAATGGGAAGGTAAGAGAAAATAAATGTAATTAAAGAACAGCAGAGAGAAAAGTCAAGGGCGTGAGGCAGACAGTAATTATGGTTTATGAAAATGGTCCACTTTTTTTAACCTCTTGTCAATAGCCTACATTTTGAGTTTTCTTCCTTACAATCAAAGTCTCATAAATCTGCAAAGCCACTCCCTCCAATGATCAGGGGTAGCAAGCCAGGACAGAGTCAGCATTCCTTTCAAATGTCAATGATCAGACGGGAGAAGCATACACCTGGCAACCTCTGAATAGGGGCTAAAATTAGGGGAGGGAGTGGCCAAATTTAAACCTATCACCCCCCCACCACCACCCCCCCGCCACCCCCTAATTAGCAGACATACCTAACTGCTGTGATAAAATTCATCATAATTTTCTGGCTTGTACTGTAACCTCCTTAACATAGGATTACCATTACAGGGAAGCAGTCAATCTCTTACAAGATTTTTGGGAGTTAGATACATCACAATATACTTTATGGTTACCAATAATCATTAGTTGCTATAATATATAAATTGTGATAAGTGTTTTAAAAAAGGACAACTTGGAATTTTGGATTTGGTTCATCAAGAAAAATTAAGCATATAAACCAGAAAAGGCTATCAGTAATGGCAGACCTGTTGATTCTGCGGGTTAGCGTCATTGCATGCACAGGATGTTGTATCTGATTGCAATACATCCTGCTCCACTCAGGTGTGAGTCTTGCCTGAAAAACGTGTACAAGTTCTGGAAACGGTGTTAATCTCCGACAGAAGTGGTCACTACAGATTGCATTTCAAATTAAGACATGGTATACAACAGCAAACCTGTGCTTTTGAGTTTTAAGTGTACATCCCCTATCTTGTCGCTGTAACTGTGTTACATCACCACAGAGTCTACTTCTCCAAATGAGACCGCCCACTGTGCCTGGAGTACATACACTTCCCGTCAGCTCCTACAGAGGGACAGCCTTAATCCCACAGCAGAATGTATATCATAATTCAGCTTAAAAGCAAATACCCATTCTGTCATATTTTCCACAGACTGACCAAACGGCTAAGCCTAAAGCTGAGGTGGTGCGAGGCAATAAAAGCCATCTCTGTGGAGTTTGTGATAAACTGCAGAAACACAGCATTTCATTGCCCCCCATGCACTTCTCCCACGGTCCCCCTGTGGTAATAAGACTGGTGCACATGGTAGAAGCACATGCAGAGTCCTGTCATGTCAGGCAAAAAAAATGCTGATTTGAATTGATGACTCTTGCAGACTGCATTATGGGCAGGGGGGGGGGCACAGAGACTTTTCTCTGTAGATTTTCCTGCACAGTTTCTTGTGTGGAATGTGGGGACCAGAAATAAAGTCCACCAATAGCCGTTTCTCATACTCCAGCAGGACATGAGATCACATCCCCTCTCCCAACAGCCCCAGCTATCTACCGTGTTCTCATTGTAGCACACCGGATTTATTTGCTAAATCCAGTGAACATCAATAGTGGGAACATTGTGTCCTAGATTCCTAGCTTCAGCTTATAGTCAGGTTTATCATATCAACTGTTAACACTGTTTACCTGGAAGAATAGACTGAATAAAACAGTGCATTTAATTTATTTACAAACAGGCATTCATTAATGATTTTATCTGGTTTTTCCTGCGCAAATCACTGTACGTGTATTTTCCAAAGTAATTACAATCTTAGTTGTTCTAAACTAAGTAATTTATGACTTTGAAAATTACTATTTTATAGTAATTGTTTAATTGAACTACATTCCAGTATATTTATCACAATAACCTTTGTAGCATGTTATAAATGTGATCTGATAAAAAGAAATATGAGTCAAAGAGAATGTAGATGCATCCACTGCGCTATCTACATTTAGTCACCTTTGTCAAAAATTTGAGTGCCGGAAGGATACAAGTAGTTAGCTTGCAATCAAGTACAGGATTAAGGGATTAATAGAAGCATTAAAAATATCATCTCATGCAGTGTTCATCAAAGTTTTTGAAACAAATTATGCAAATGTGCAAATGCTTATTTTCTACATAACAGACTTGTGGTGGTCTTTGAACGATACATTTCAGGCAGCCCTTCTTTTACTGAACTCAATTTTATGTTGTTGGCCATTTTAAGCTATTAGGCCCCACTATATTATTTTACCTTCATTGAGTAGCTAATTTAAATCAACAATCCCCTAATCGGCAAGGCAGAACTGAGTAGAACGTAATGTCGTGCAGCTCCTGCTGCACTACACTGCCCTCTACTGGGGAATTTTGGCATTACCTACAGAGGGCTCCTGGCTGTGGCCTTGCAGAGACTGCATTATACAGTTGAAATAGATGAGTACATTTATTGGATGGCTGTAACCTGGAAATGGCTCAGGTAATTCCCTGACAAGGTGAAATCTACACATGCACAACCAATTAGGTGCTGGACAAATTTAAACAACTCCTTATCAAAGAAGCATTCCTTCACACAAACAAATAGTGCTACTCACATTAACCTGAATTAACTCCAGATGAATTTTGTTGCTTTTGATATTTAAGCATGCCGTGGCCAAGGAGTTGCACTGGGGATTCTCTGAGAGATGTAAAGAGAGAATCATGTCATTCTGGGTTTCCCCTCAAAGCATTCAAGATAGTGTTATGCAGTGCTCACTTTCTTAAATATAAAAGTGACATTGCACTTTTATTATTTTAATAGCATTACATGGCTTTTAGCAGTTCAGTACACAGGAACATACTGTTCCACATGCATTGATATATAAATGATTGCTACAATGGGCCCGTCATGTTATGGTAAATCATATTATATTCACTGTTTACAGGCTTCTCTGTGACATGCTAGCTGACTGTGCCTGCTTAGATGAAATGATGCATTGCAATTACACAGTGGCTTTCATCTCATGATTTCAAAGTGCTGTACAGTGAATGGATGACCTCAAATCCCAGCACTGTGCAGCTACACCCACCCGTATGATGCATGGCAGCCTCCAATGTCACACCAGTCACCACACATCAAAGAAATAAAATTTCAGCTGAAATGAAAATAAATGAAAGCAGTGTGGCCAGGTGGATTCATTTGAATTGAAAGAAAATCCCATTGAAAGTCATATTTTTTCAAGAAACATATTATTTGACAAAATCCCAAAATATACAGTGAGATTTTTGGTTGGCACTGGATGTATTTGTCTCGGTGGGAAATATGTCATGGACTGAACCAACAATGAAAGTACATATTGCCTTGTGGTATAACCCAGAAATCGATACAGAACATATTTCAACCTTGTTCCAGTACAGTTTTTAATGGCATTTGTTTGCTGTGGTTGACTGACATGTTTAGACACAGTAAGACAGCTGTCTGCTTATGGGAATTATGGAGCAAAGCAACAGAGGCGACATAGCTCAGGAGGTAAGAGGGTTGCTGGTTCGATCCCCGCACTGGGCGTGTCGAAGTGTTCCTGAGCAAGACACCTAACCCCTAACTGCTCTGGTGGATAAGAGGCATCAATTGTAAAGCGCTTTGGATAAAAGCGCTATATAAATGCAGTCCATTTACCATAATTCAGCGTGAAGACACAAAAATAATTTAAAATTTTAGAGGATACTCTCCGACTTCAGCTTGTAGATATTTTCTCACTGAAGATGAATATATTCAAAACTCTTCCAATCACTCAAACACAAATTTGTTTTATTGAAATTATAATATTATTATAAAATCCTGAAAAGATTGGCATAATTATCAAGTCTGGCTCCTAATTCAAAGTATTCAACACCAGTGGCATTTGTTTTTTGTAGAAGTGCAATTTGCCAAAAAAATTAAATTTTTAAAATGCTTTTAGCACATTGATCACATTGTAACAATAAGTAGAAACAGGATCTTAACTGAAAAGTCTGTAGATCGGCTCATGGCCATGTGGTTTAAGTAGAGGTGTCAGTTGTTACAACACAGTAAAGGAAATGTCACCATGCCTGTGGCTGTTTTGTAGCATTGTAATTTCCCTATTTGACTGTAAGACGTATATGGCCAAAGAGATCGGAGGGTTTGATATGTCTGTATCTAAAGCTTTATTTCATGGAAATGTACTTCAAATGCATTATGATATTTTGTAAATAATTTTTTCAGTGTTGCATTGCTCAAAACACTTTGGTTTCTTTTTTTTTTAGGTTATATTGCAACATAAGTGCAGTGCATGAAGAAATAGTGACCAACATCATTACTCAAAGTTCACGTGTTCCATGATGTTGCTTAATTAACCCAAATGATTCATTATTTTAAAACAAACTGCTTATGGTGATTCATAGTTGTTATTTTCATGTATTCATAAAAACATGTATTTATTTATGCATTTACAAATTGTTGGATAATTGTAACAATTTCTGCAAGGGAAACGTATTTAACCGAAAACCAGGCCAAAAAAAAAAACAAGTTTCTTGAGAAACGAAGTATTTGGAGAAAAAGAAACGCCACACACACGACTTCGTCAGCAGGTGGCAGCAGTGCACAGACACAATTGTTCAATAGACGGCGCGAGGACGCAGAACGCAGGCAGGGTCCTTAATGCCTTATCTGCTGTCTGCGTAAGAATGAAACCCAATAAGTGCCATTTATGGGGGCGCGTCATTTGCTGTAAATGGGTGTCCTCTTACAATAATGAGAATCATTTCCTTGGAAAGCAAACAAAGGAATATTGTAAAATATATGTTAAAGACCTACAGACTCTGCAATGCAGCTGCCTATTTTTGACATCAAATTTTACTAAACAAATAACTAACTACAGACCGATTTACAATGTGGTTTTGTGTAATGCTGTGGCTCCTCACACATTCATTCTCAAATCCACTATAAAAGAAAAGGCAGCTAAATGCTAGCGTACCATATTTTTTCAAATAACTTGTCACATGTCTCATGTGTCTTCTATTTGCCACAAGTAGTTCTGGCAGTGGCATGACATGAGTGTGGGTCTGTGGGATATCGTTTTGCTCTCAGTGCAAAATACAGCACACAGCTAAGCGAGAGCACGATCATGTGTCTCGAGGGCTTACGCAGCTCTCCACAGACTTCGCAGAGGAGCTCGATCAGGTTCACATCAGGTGAGCAAGGTGGCACACACCGGTTGTTTGAAGCCAGGATAGGATGACGAATGCATTTTTCACACTGTAGGGACAGAGGGGAGGCCACTGTCCCCAACATGGCATCAACAGTGAAAAACAATGTGCTTAAGGAAGAACCGTATTCTTAATTTATGGTTTTACTTACAAACTCGTAATCGCATGAATTTGTTTGACCATCATTTGAATCTACCATACCGGTGGAGTCTTAAAGATTCTCAATGCCCCCCACAGATTTCAGAATTCAAATGTAAAAGTGACCTTTTTGGGTCAAAAAAAAAATGCTTGGTCACTCGCAAGTGACTGTTAGGAGTTCAAGAGTTCAAGGCCGGTGGTGGCAGAATTAGGCGGAAGTGTCACAACGCGCAGCTCACCTTGATTAATGTTTGAATGCGTTACGCCAGTGCAGGCTTCCAGCATGCCGATTGGCTTGTCGACGTTCAGTAGATAAGAGCGTACCGGCATGACTAACACGGCTGTCATGCTGGGGCCCACCTTTGTGTCCACGAGGATCAATTCTGAGCAGAACCCGTGCAGTCCCACAAAATTATATTATCTAGATAAGCTACAAACAGGAACAAGGCAGAAGATGTGCAATGCGAATTACGAGATTAGTGAAATTGTGCAAGTCACGAACAAAACTCACCCTTGTGTAAGTGGCTTTTATGGGAAAAGGGTGGTCTCTTTTTCTTCTGGACTTCCCTGTGTGTGACAAAGCATATTTATTTTAAACAAATAAAAACAAAGCCAAACTCTGTGCTTTCTAACACTTGCATTAGTCAGCATGCTTTACTAGTTTGCTAGTAAATGCAGTAATTGTAACGGGTATTTAAGTTGGGCAAGTCATGTCAAGTACAAGCTGTAGAAAGAAAATGCTCTTTAGAGGACATAAAGTATCAATCTATCCATCTACTCATCTGTCCATCTTGTAGAAGAATGGTTGGTTTTTCTCCAATGAGGGGATGAAATAGAAACACAGACCACAGACCTAAATGCTCAATTGCCATGTTGTAGACTGACTGCCCTCTGACAGGGAAACAGACATTATAATTCCCTCTCTGGTGCGCCTCCAGTTTGCTAGGAAATGTCCTTCTGTACCAGTTCTGTCCTGTATCAGGCTAACCCCACTCTGCCATACGCTGGTGTACTAAACACATGTGGACTGAACAATCCTGATCTGAGCATCCCCATGAGCCACATGCAATGTACTCAACCAATAAACACCGCAAAATATTTCCCCCTTTCATAGACCCTGACACGCACGCACGCACGCACCCCCACACACGCACGCACATGCCGCACACACACACAGACACACAGTCTGGACAGTGGTCGGGGTTCCATGTTTAGTGGGTTAGGTAATGACAGCGTTAAGCATTTGCTCATGTTCAGGGATTTTTTTTGTGGCCTGAGCTCAGCCTGGAATTAAGGGGCCTTGGTTTGTTTCACAAATAAAGTACTACTATTAGGGTTATAGGAGCTTATGAGCCACCTATAAACCTTCATGGATCTAGAGCTTTTTTTTGGGGGGGGCAGGGGGGCTATTTAAAATACAAATTCTTAGCTATGGATGGTATAGAAATGTTCACAAAAGTAAATTATGTTTCAACCTACTGAATAACTAGCACAATAAATACACTATTTTTTAAAATCCTGTAATAAAGGAATTCTACTAAAACCTGCCTCTATAAATGAATGGCTAATTCACTGTGCTAACAGCGTAGCTTCTCTGCTTACAAGACCAAAGTGACCGCAAACAGAAATGATCAAAGCATCAAAGCTTCCCCAAGTGATTCAAAGCTTCCCCAATTGGAGAAATGTGTAGATTGTATGAAAGGTACACTACATACTTCCAATTTTCTGTTCCTTTTTCCACCAGCCGGGCTAGTTTTGTGTCAGTGCTGGCGCTGGTCTGTTTCTCTTCGCAGGGCTGGTCTTGGGTCAGTGCTGGTGCTGGTCTGTTTCTGTCCACAGAGCTGGTCTTGGGTCAGTGCTGGCGCTGGTCAGTTTCTGTTCGCAGGGCTGGTCTTGGGTCAGTGCTGGCGCTGGTCTGTTTCTGTCCGCAGGGCTGGTTATAGGTCAGTGCTGGTGCTGGCATGATTCTATCAGCAGGGCTGGGTTTAGGACAGAGCTGATGCTGGTCTGATTCGGTCAACAGTGCTGGTTTCAGATCAGTACTTGCAGTCTGTTTCTATCATGAACTGAAACGTTTCCTATCATGGTGAAACTGGTTCACTATGGGTGCATGGGCATGCCTGCCAGCCATGCCACCTGAGCACCTACGCCACACGTGCGGGGACACATTGTGACGAGACACTCTTACAGTTCATTTGTCTCAGGTTCCTGAACAAGAGAACACGGTCAACCCCTACCCATAATCTTCTTAAATCAAGACACAACGTGGACAACTCAGGACAAAATGACATTTAAGTACATGGGGTAGCACTACATTATAAAAGGGGTTTATTTACTACTAATTTATGGTCACCAAACTGTTTTTCAACTTGTGATTTCAAATACTTTGACACGCAGACCAATTTTTATGAAGACGTATTTAGGCGTAGACAATATGTGCTTGAGAGAAGCTAGCTTGGATTTTTTTTTTAATGTTAAATGATGGACTCTTATTCTCTGAAGAGCACAACCCTGTTCCTGGAAGACCAGAGTCAAATTTGATTTGTTATTTTATAATTTCGTCATTAATGAATTAGAGCAGTTGATAAATTACTTCGTCTAGTTTCTTGGGGCTGGACTGCTTCCTAATTATAGGGAGAAAAAAACAGTAGTACCTGTGGAACTCTGAACAAAGTGAAAGGATCAAATAGCCAAGAAGAGGAAGAGGCGTTGCATTAGATCAGGGAAACCATGACCTGATCACTACCACTGCATGCATGATTTACCAGAAGAACACCACTGACAATTCATGGTGACCATGCAAATATTCAACAAGAAAGCAAACAAGGTTGGACAGAGTTCAGCTCACACCATTATTCCTTTGAATTAAGGGTGAGACCAAGCCCTGGATGTAACCAGTGATTCAGCTTACAGACTGTTAAAATATAATGGAAGCGGTCTGACTCAGTGTTTACAAAACCATGAAGTAAACGTGCCTAATACTCCATACGCAGTTTCTTTCAGAGAAGACAAAGCTGTATTTAAAAAAAGGTTAGAAGAGACAAAAGTCATTTAAATATATACCGTCAGTTAATGGAATTACAGTGGTATAACAGGTGTCCAACAGGCAATTGGGATTAGTTTTCTCAGGAAAGTAGGCTACTATAACAAAAGGACCAAGGAATCAATTTGTATCCTACCACCCATTTTATGTTTTATGGTTCTCAGAAATGATGACAAGAGACCGGTGGGCCACTCAAAATAAACTCATTTCCATTTCTATCAAAAAGGTTAAAAATGGTACTATCGTCATTATTCATATTTACATAACCCCACTTACATACAGTACTGCACCTCTATTGAAGTGCTGAACACCGTTGCCGTAGCAACCTCTGCAGGTGACAAACGCACGAGCATGAAAAAAAAACGGAACTATGAAAAAACCGCGAATATGAAAAGCCGGTAAAAACCCTCGCCTTCCTTGATCTTTTATTGCGGTTCAGACCGGTGGGTGCGGTCATTGGCCTTTTATCTGTAAAAACACTCCTGTGCTGAATAGGCCTAATATTCCATTGACAAAATCTTAATTTAACAACAAAAATGAGAACAATCAAATGATTGTTTGATAAAATAAGAAACCTAATTCAGAAAGCGAGCCTAAAGTAGTGTTACAGTTGGCTATGGACGGATAGCCCATCACACAAACAATAATATTGTTCGTTCTTCGTCCTTCCATTTATTAATTTTTTTCCAAAATAATTATCACATTGTGGATATGAGTAGGCAATTTCAATAGTCATAAAGCTGACAAAGCCTAAAACACAACTGAAGTCACCCCTCCCAAATGGAACCATTGAGCCCTCATTTCGGAAGTCAGAAGAGAGACTCCCAATGGCGCTGACTATTTATATCCATAGCAAATAATGTAATGTGGCACAAAATAGACCTCAAAATTATTGTGAATCAGAGCTCATCCAGACAGAATCTACCAGATACCATCATGGCCAATGCCACAGCAGTCTTCCCAAAATGTAACAAAATATAACAAGAATAGCGTTTAGGTATTGCAGTGGGTAAACCTCAGCACACATCCCCAGCCTGCTATGCGCGTGTGCGATGCAGCAAAGGAACGAAGGAAGGGTGTGCACAGCCAATCTTTTTAACTATATGCACTGCCCACGCCAAGGGAAGTCAACACCAAAGGAAAGAGAAACCATTTACACGCCAAGCCACTATTGGCAGCTCTGCCAGGAAACAAGGAACCGTGTTACTTAGCAACACTGGACAACGCTAACGCTTTCAGCGGCTTTTCTGAAACCGTAGCAGGGCTACGGAGGATGTCACAGTGCGAACACGGAAAGGCAAGTCTGCCATACCACACCCAGAAGTTTCGAGGTCAGTGGATTTTAAATTAATATTTAACAAAACGTTACACAGCGATAAAACATGCTGCGTAACCGAGGAGTTGGGTGGGAGGGCAACATCGCGGAACACTTGAAGCTCTTGTTAATGAGAGGAAGTTGTGCAACTCGTAAAACTGGAACTCCAGGATACGCTATTTGAGACTATTGAATTTCTTGAATATCTGACATGTGAATAAATATAAATTCACATGCATAAATTAAACATATGAGAGGCCGATATATACACACACACACATATACTGTATATATACATTTTTAAATTTTTTTTTGGGGAGAGAATGAGCTGAGAATGGCAGTATCATGGACAGAGAAAGTAACTTGCGACAAACTCAGGGATATGTTACCCAGTCAATAAAATTTTGTGAATATCTTACATGATGAAATATTACACTGAAAAAAATTCTATGAATAAATAAAACATAACTGAGGCCTATATGTTTGGTTTGCTTTTTTATTTCAGTAAGAGACTTGCTCTGCAAACAATGCCAGGAAAATGGTATCTATACATCTGACTGGCTCACTGCTCTAAGAGAGCACAGTGCGAATTTACTTAGCATCTTTACAATTCAGTTCTATAATAACAGGTACATATAACATACTCTATGCATAACCCAAAACGAAAATAAACAGCAACAGTAAATCAGGTCCATACAAATAAGCATTATTTTTTTCTTTGAATGAAAATGTTTTAAAAAGACACATTCATACTATTCTCAGTATTTTATTGACAGAACCAAACTTTAATGATGACGAAATTGGGAAAGCAGCACAAGTCTGGTAGATTTGCATGGAAAATGAACAAAAGAATGAGTTTTAATCTTTTCAGCTGTATGTCGAGTTGCATTCAACACACGTCACACATTTTCTGTGGGTTTCTATGCTCGTACACCTTTTGGTCAACGCTTTGGTAGAAGGTGGTAGAGGGAAGTGCTTATGAGATTATCTGAGGTTGATGACATGCCAGCAGTATTGAAAGACAACTTCTGCAGCGTGGGAAATTTTTAATGACTTGTACACACAAAATAACAAAAGCAACATAGACGCATGTCTGGAATGTTCACTCATGGCTAATCTGATCTTGAGTAAATAAAACTGTACACACCTTTGGGGGGAAAGAAAACAAACAAAGGAACAAGAAGCACTTCCACTTCTACCGACGGCAGGGCCTGCACAGCCCCAGGTGAATATTCTGAGTGTCGTTAACACTGAATCTAATCCTAGTCAACCCCACAGCTGTGTCTCATGATAAGGGAGAGGGAGGGGTAGGTAGAACTGGGAGTTGGACGAAGTGGTGTGTGTGCCCCGCGGCCCGCTCAGGGGGGACATCGGTCCTGGCCCACCGCAGTGGCTGGGTTACGAGCCAGGACGTCAAACGGCGCCGAGAGTGGCGCATTTCCGAGCGGGACGGGGGGGCAAAGAGTTCAGCAGAGTAACCCCGCCGTTTAACAGGCTGTCCTGCACGCTGCCCCGGTCTCCGGTCTCTCTCTCTCTCTGCGTCCGGGCCCCAAAAGTGCATGTGCGCTCAGTACGTTCAGCTCTTCTGTGTCTCGTTTGACCGCTTCCTCCGCGGGTTCGTTTCGTACGATGTTCGATTTACCTGAGAATCAGTCACTTAGAGCGCAGACTCGGAAGGGGGCCGGACCCGAGGGAGGGGCGGAGGGGGCAGGGGGATCTACACAGGACAGGACAGCCCGTTAAAGCAGCAGGGTTTAACCTCAGCAGCCGGCCTGGGTGATGTCACCGCCCGAACTCTTAGTCACCTCCATCGTGGTGTAGATCTGCCAGGGAGAAACATCAGTCAATGCTTCTTCTGTTTTGTTACCCCCCGCAACTGAACACCATCTCCAAACACACACTGCAGATTTTTTCAATTCTCATAAAATAATTTTTTTTAAAATTCATTAAAAACGTAAAAATAATTAAACTCAAGTCATCATAACGTAAAGATTCATATGGTACCGTCGTCCATTAGTTCACACCACAGATTCGTAAATTTGCTTTAGCAGACATATTCTTTCTAGACATACTCAAACGGCCCCAAAGGCAGGACGATGGCGTAACGAGACTGCAGCGCTGCCAGCTGCGTGATGTAAACACGTTCCAGCTGCACGCTGCAATTTAACACGCTTCTGTAACCCAATGATGGCCTCCTGTTGTTTGTTCCTGACCACGGCCGAGCTCATCAGCCTCAGTGGCGGCTTGGCTTTGCAAACCGCAGGGCAAGCGCAAGGTCACGGGGTCTTTCTCCAGCGTTCTGGGAGCAGAGCTCACAGGCGCCAGTCTCACTGGTGCTGGTAACAGACGCAGGTAGCGACGGGTCTGAAGATGGCGGCGTGACCCAGCGGCCCGTTCGCTCACCTCGGCGCAGGTGGGGTGGATGCCGATGGTGCTGCTCAGCTGCTCCTTGGTCATGCCGCACTTCATGGCCGCCCCGTAGCCCTGCGTTACCTCACCGGCGTTGGGGCCCAGGTAGTGGAACCCGACCACGCGGTCCTGCGGGGGGGAGAGGGGGAGGCAAGACTTACAGACCCCGTGCGGTAGCACGTACGCTCCGTACCACACGTGAAGCAGACGGACGCACAGACCAGCTGTCGGGGTGTACTTACGCTGTCCAGTTTGTTACAGATGATCTTGGCGTAGCATCGGTTGTTGTCCCTGCCGGGCACAGTGAACTCCAGAGGCCAGAACAGGCTGTGGTACACCTGCGTAGTGGGAAACATGCCGCGCGTTAGCACGAAACACACCGACGCCGTGTCCGACAAGGCTGGAAACACCCCCAGCGCACAGCAGCTCAGTCGCTAACGGGCTTTAATAGCAAAATATCACCCGATAAGCAAGTGCTGCGAGGAAGCCACAAAGGGCCCGACAAAGCTTGGATGAAAACCTGGGTCGGCCCACAATGCTGTGCGCTGGGGAAGTCGTTTCCACCCGTGAACACACGTTTACACTGAGAACCACAATCAATAGGAACACACATCCCGATGAAGTGCAGCAGTGTTAGCGAAGCTCTTTACCTCGATGTTGTCCTGGCCGTACATCTCCAGGGCCTTCTCCTCCGACAGCCCGCAGCAGCCGTACTCCAGCGGCGTGAACACGGTGGTGGGCACGTTCACGTAATCGCACTGCACGCACACGCACACACACAGACACACAAAGTTCAGCTGTCAGTCCTTACCCTCAACGTCAAAATTTTCTCAAAATTGAGTTGAAAAAGGACAAATGAAACTACCAGCATCGATGCATCAAAAGCAAACCAGAACTACCAATTCTGTCTGTATATATTAACAACAATACCCTCTTCTATGGTCTTTTTTCAGCCAGAAGCCCAACACTCCCTTCTTTCAAGAAGTGGTCCTTAAAATGACCCTAATCCTAACCCCACCCCCACCCCCCGACATCAGTAAAACAGATGTTTGACATTGTAATCAAACACCTGCTACAGGCTGTGATACACCTATTAAGCACGCTGATGCTTGGAAGCATGTCAAAGCTGCGATTTCTTTGTGGTTTACATGTCACAAATCTATACAACACATACAACACAGCTATTTGCAAGAATAAAACATTCCATGAATATTTCCAATTTACAGTGACAGCACTATTGGGTGTAATGCAATTTATGGGAGCGACCCCCTCTCCTCCCCCTTGGGGAAGCCCTCACCTTCAGCGTGGCTCCTCCGAACAGCCTGCGGGCCAGGAGCTTGCCGGCCTGGATGGCCACCGGCGTCAGCTCCCACTTCCCCTGCAGGATGTCCCCGATGGCGTAGATGTGCGGCACGTTGGTCTGCTCCTCGTCGTTCACGGGGATCTTCCCGTTCCTGGCAACCACAAACACGAGGGGGGGGGAGGGGGGGGGGTTAGCGCGACCCGGTCATGAACTACAGGCTACGAACGCGAGAGTCATGCCACCCTCGTCTTTCTGCTTATTCCGCCTAACGGAAATGACCCTCTCGCTAAATTCTAGTGTTGGATGTCCTTCCTTTCTGAGAAATGAATTACCGAAAGGTGAAGGAGTGAATGGGGCTTAGGGGCTGCGGCTGCTAGGGACACTATTAGCCGTGCGCTAGCAAACCGTAAGGCAGAGTGCAGAGCAGCGGGAAACACAGCAGGGATCAGGCCAATCTGCACAGGTCTTTACATACACAGAGGCATGCAGCCGCACACAGAAACACAGCCCTCACTCCCTCACATGTTCCAGCTTCCACCGCTGTCTTACAAATCCTACCCCCCACCAGCATGCTGCCTGGTGCCGGGGGGACTTACACCCGAAACTCAAAACCCCCACCCAGATTTATTTACACCGCGCCCTGCTGCTCGCCATGACAACTGGCCACTTCAGTGCCCTCCCCCCCACGCCCCAGCGCCCTGCTGTCACAGCTGAGTGCCAGGACTGCTGAATCATGGTGATCGTAGGAAGCTCTTAAAGGCGCAGGCATGCCCAGAGCATGGGAGAGGGGAGGGGAGGGGAGAGGAGAGGGGGAAGGAGGGAGAGGGGAGAGGGGCACGCACTTCTTGTTCACTTCGACTCCCACTTTGTCCAGGCCGATGGTCCCCGTGCAGGCGTCCCGGCCCACGGCTATAAGGACCTGCAAGGACAGGACAAGACAGGCCGATTGTTTAGACCTTATCCTAGCCAAACCTGTGACAGTTTTCAGCCTAGCTTGGGCAGATTTCAGCCTAGTTTGTTACAGTTTTTAGCCAAGTTCGTGACAGTTTTTAGACTAGCTTGTGTCAGTTATTAGCCTAGCTTGACAGCCTTTTCACTCACAAGTTGTGATTTAAATCAGCAAATTACAGCGCCGTCTTTTCTTTTTGTTTTGAGGAAGTGCCAAGATAAATGCTCTTGCCTTGCACAGTGTTATCTTAATTCTGCCCTCATTTGTTCCTCTTCCTCAAAGGCATCGTATTACAGTGAGTAACAATGAGGGCTCAGATCCAATTAGCCTGCCCTCTTGCTTCTTGAGTGAAGACAAAATACAGACAACGTGGCATTTTATGCAAGCTCCAACGCGATAAAAAAAATAAATAAATGAAAGTAATCAGATGATAGGTATTACATAACAGTATTAAACAATATAGTATTGTTTAACAAAGAATACAAAGCACATTTTTTGATCTGATATCCCCGTGTCACGGTAAAAATCCCCGTGTCACATGAATTAAGAAGGACTACGCCTCTGCTGCCAGGTGTACCAGCTTAGCCAGGTCACCGCGCTCCCTAGCCGGCTCCTGGGAGTGCTTCACTCCAGAGTGGTAAAGGACGGGCCGCTCACCGTGTTGTACTCGCCCTCGAAGACCTCGTCCGACTCGGTGGACTTGGCAGTGACCTTCAGCCGCCCAGGCGTGCCCTTCTCCAGCTCCTCCACCTGACAGAAGAACCAGCTCACCGTTAGCCCTGCTAACGGGCTTCAATGCACGCTACGCTAGTCGCATCTCGCTGGACAGATATAGCTCAATATGAGTTACTCCAGTGAAAAGCTTCACCAAAACCAGGCCAGGTCTTTAATGGATTACGTGAACTGCTGCCAAATTTGCAAATGGCCTATGGATCCAAAAGCATGTTTTACTAAAGCAGGGATTGGCCAACTTTTTTTTGAGAGGCACAAATTATTCAGATGTGTCCTACAAAAACATCTCAAGCACATTTGACCAAAAGCTGGAGCTACACGCTTGCTAAATGAATGAGACAAACCGCCGGGCGAGCCGCTTACGCTGGTGGGGACGAACTTGCGGACGAACGTGACCCCGTGCGCCTCCATGTGCTCCCCGGCGCGGTTGGCCATGTCCTGGTCGAAGCCGCGGAGCAGGATGGACCGCACCATGACCGTCACGTCCAGGCCCAGCCCCGCCAGGAAGCCGGCGCACTCCAGCGCCACGTAGGACGCGCCGATCACCAGGGTCTTACCGGGGCAGTAGGGCAGGGAGAACAGGTCATCGCTGGGAGGAGAGGGGGGCACGGTCAGCTGAGGGGTATACAGCGGGCAGCCATTCACTTCCCTACAGTACTTACTCCAGGGGGAAATATTAATGAACACACACACGCAAACACACACCTGGTGATGCACAGCTCCCGATCCCCGGGGATGCCCAGGTAGCGCGGGCGCTCCCCTGTCGCCAGGACAAACTTGGCTGCCGTGTGGAAAGTCTCTTTGCCTCGCTTGTTTGTCGCCTATGGAAACGCAAGCAGCGGCATGGTTACACAATCGCCCCAATTACCGCTCCCAGTACACAATGGTTCTCCAATCCTGCAAGTATAGAGAACTTCGCCCTTACGTTAATCCACTCAACCCTTACTCTTTACAGAGTCTTTTCCAAGGGTTCAATCTTACAGAATTCTTATGCTTTATTACATGAGAAAGTTGGGAAACTATAAATTGGGCATGTCAATTTATGGCAGCCAGGTGTTGCTCGGACAACCACTTTTCCAGCTCTGTTCAATGCAAAACTTAAGCGTTTCTATGGTATTTGCATTATAAGAGAATCCATAGCAAGCAGGACTTTCAGCTGAAGGCGCAGAGTGATCAATGATCCCATCACAAAGTGATCAAGATTTGGTGCAATCTCTCGGTAGTTACACAGCTATCGGCATGCTGCGATCCCACTCCCCCAGCCTGAGAGCTGAAGGCCCGGGGTCACCTATCTGTGCGGCTCGACGAACTCGGCGAAGGAGTTGACGTAGTTGACGCTCTTCTCGCGGAGCTGGACCCTGTACCCCCAGTTGAGGGAGCCGATGTAGTTGTTCACCGCCGTCTTCATCGTCTCCCAGTTGTGCTTCACTGCAATCGAGCAAGAGTACCGCTCAGCCTGGCCAACTTATTAGGAGCCGCGCAAGTCCTAACTAATAAACATAAGGACTGTCTCTGGCTTCAGAGCAACTAAGGAGACTAAACAGCACACTTAGGAGATAACATAAAAATTTAATAAAGCAAAGTAAGTGAGAAGTACTAGTACCACATGCACAATTTTTAAGGACCATATAATATTCACAAAATACTTACCAAAATGGATGCTTCCAGTTCACAAATATTTATGAACGACACTTCTACTTTACATCAGAGATTTTTACCACTGCAACAGCTGAGTAACCGGAGAATCTCGCATTAGCTCCCATAATGCACTCTGTCCACGGGCAGCGGGACTCACCGTTCTCGTCGAACTCCCAGCCGAAGCTGCGGGCGTCCTGCAGCGCCGTTCCCAGCAGGGCGGTCTGGTGCATGAGCTTCTTGGGGATGCAGCCCACGTTGACACACGTGCCCCCCAGACCTGCGGGGGAGAGAGCTCGCACGTCAGACGCATCGGACGGGACGGGACGGGACGGATGGCCCCTGGTTTTGGGAGCCGTGGCAGTGCGGGTCGGGACTTACCCCAGGTGGTTCCTTTGGGCGTGGGGACCACGTAGTCCAGCACCATCACTTTCTTCCCCAGCAACGATGCTTCCTGTGGAGCCCAACGTTAGGTTGATGAGAGGCCCGGGCATCTTAGACAACAGCCTTTTAAAGCTCTATGTGAGAAACTTTTGAACTTTGAAATACTCTACACCAGTGACTAACATAACCACACCATTGTGAAGGCGTGTTTGTGCGGCTTTAATGTGTCAGACGGGAAGCAGGGCGGGGCCGAGCGTGCGCGTCGCTCACCTTCGAGCAGGCCAGGCCCCCCGAGCCGCCGCCGATCACGATGAGGTCGTAGTCGTAGGCCTCGCCGCCGCCCAGCAGCTGCTGCAGGAGGCCGTCCTGGTGGGCCTGCCAAAAGAGCCAGAGTGTTGGGTGACCGTGACCGCAGCTGTGGTCTCCGATTTCATTCAGTTACTGTAGGGAGGTCTGATGAAAAATTGGACCGGTCTGTGTGTGCAAGGGTTAGAGAAACACTCACAGCCCTGTGAGATATAGGACCGGCAGGTGGAGGGGAGGGGAATTCTGCAGAAGGCTCTACAGCCTCCCCACAACAGCCACTTCACGCAAATTCAAACTGACTGGAAAAGAAACCCAGCCGAGCTGATTTTACTTTATTTTAATTGATTTTTTCACAGCCAGTACTGCAGCTGAGTGAGGAAGTGGGTTCTGTCCAAGCCCAGGAGGGACATGTCCTCGTTCTGTTCAGGGCTCGCAGATTAGGTAGAGCACAAGAGCAGATTTAAATAAATGTAAAAACACTGAGGATGTAAGTTGTATCCAAAGTTTGTGCCAGAAAAACTGCTGTTTTGGTGGTTCACCGTGTGACGTACTGGGATACGGAAATCAATGAAAGGGATGCGAGCCAATCTGGCATAACTAGTCAGTATAAAATAAATAAATAAATGCACCTCGATGCATATTCTTAAATATAATTAATGCATCAATGGGCCACAAAGACTCGGTGATCTAACATGTCTGCAGTCTGAGCGCTGCTTTGAAGGATCACGGACAGGCTGGTGAATTGGGCTCATTTCCTGAGAGAGCCCTGGATGAGCCGCGCGGGCGCAGCCTTGATGAGAGGCTGATCAGAGGAGAGGGCTTCACATCTGAGGGACGCCCCATTAACAGTCCGCCATTTTCATGCAAATGAGTACTGGTGTGCGGCCCTGCAGGGCCAAAGAGCCCCAGCGGCCCCATCTCCCCAGCACAGCTCAGGCACTCAATACCCCCCCCCCCCCCACAATCACTAATAAGCCCCGTATTATTTCAGAATTACAATCATCCTTTCAGACTCGGTCATCTGATGCCTCCACGCGTTTAGCGTCCCGCTAGCCGTAATGAGTGTAGCGAAGGCGGAACAGGTAACCGTGCTGACGGCTGAGTTTGTTAGCCTCCAGCGATCGTTCGCGGTCAGCTATCTGCCAGCATCGGTCTTGCTTGACGTCGTTTGATTGCAGTAGATTCAACTCCGTAACCTAACGCCAAATCTATGACGAACACTAGCGTGACACCTGATCGACTGGTCTACAGCATTCTGCAGAATCTTCGGATGAAAAACTTCCCTGATGGCACTCAGATACGTTACATAAGACAGGAGCCTCATTACCATAAAAGTGTGGAAGCAATTTCCTTTCTTTAGCAATGGCTGCGGTCATTTAGCAATAGCTGCAGTTACACACAGCGACTGTGCCGGACAAATGCACACACAGGGCTCAAGGCCTTTGACCGCAGCTGTACCTGCATCGTCTTGTCACACCCGCCGACATGGGTCTTGTTGATGAAGACATTGGGGACGGTTTTCTGCCCGGTCATTTCGAGCAGCATGTCCTGGTAGCCAGAGCCATCATCTGAAAGAGTACAGGAAGGCCTTGCTCAGTTCCAAACAATCGCAGTTAATCCAATTTTATCCCCCTTTCGACGAAGAGCGTCTGCCAAACCTTGACTAAATTACCTGGCATGTGATCAGATAATACTTTCTTACAGGAAATGAAGGGCGCAAGACAAGACATTACAGGCGTATACAGAAAAACAAGTTAACATGAGACAGGGTGGGGCCCAGACATCAGGTGAGGGCTGGCGCGGGGTGGATAGAAATGTCAACTGCCGTCTTAATCCTGAAAAACAAAGCTGTGCAAAATTTCTTTCCTTTGCACTGGCTGCACTGGCTCTTGACTAACAGAGGGCCAAGCAAGGGAGAGAGTATTATAGCGAGCTGCTCCTCAGATCAGCCAATCAGATCGCTGCACTGCGCTTCCAAACAGTATGCAAATCTAATTAAGTCCATCTGCAAAAAAATAACCCCAATGAGAAATGACATGCATGCAAACGCGTGATCCCTGAATTTGGTAATGGTATTACTTAATAAGCCCTTATCAAAACCCTTCTAAAATGTAAAGGCACCGCTGACAAGTGCTGAATTGCTATAGCCGCTATTAAACAAGCTCTACTGGCCAGAGCGAAGCACGCACTGTGCCAAGAACACATCTTATATATGCATACGAGCGACTACGAGATGAGACAGAGAGATTAGGGAGAGAGCAGGCGAGCGAGCGAGCGATCGGGTGGGGGGGGGGGGGGGTGGAACGCAGCCAGACAGCTAGCGGTGACTCAGCAGCTTCTGTGGCAGCGTGGAACGACAGCGTCCTGCCACCTGGAACATTACTGCCTCGGCTACAGAGATACGGCCCCCCGCCACCGCAGGCCAGGCCGCCTTACCGACCACAGGCCGCAAAGCAGCAAACACTAAGACGGGCCCCGGGTCGGCCTTCCGAGAGGGTCTGAAAACCTCCGACGGAGGCAAAAGGAAGAGGATGTGCTGGAACGGAAAGAGCTGCTTTCGCAAGTGGACGTCTGCCATGTACAAGGAGAAAATAAATCCTGCACAGCACCCCTCAGCCACCACACCTCAGATACTCTATTCACCTCAGATACACTCATTTCTTCTGGCTTCCCTCTCCCCCTTCAGAACAGCGTTCACCCCCAACCATTGACTGAAATGGAGAATGACACAGCAAAATGTATTCATTTCTTGTCTCTCGCACAAGAGAGATGGGCCAGTGCCTCATATTTCAGCGAACCAGACGGGGCCCTATTATGATAGATTAGCGGACGGGAAGTGATGAAAACCGTCCGCCTCTCAAATTACATTTCACCGAGTACAGAGACTGCAGGAAGCGCTCTCTGAAACGGGAGGAACACAAACACGCTTAATGCAATTCATTGCCCACATAACGGCTAGCGGCGGGACAATGCTCGCTATGTTTTAAGAAGCTCGGCATTTTAAAACCACTGCAAGTGGACAGCCTTCTTTAAGAGTGGGGGAACCCGTACTCAGATAGTTGACCTCTTCACAATGTTTGAGGCTAAATGGAGTTTAGATGAAACACGCACGTTTCGCCTTCTTCGGTGTGTTCAAGGACATGTGTTGTAAGGTCACATGACTTCTGATTAGGAAAAGGAAAGCGACAGGAGAGACTCAATATGTGGAGACTCTCCCTACAGCAAAAGAAAACAAAAAAAAGTCTTAAACATAGAAGCACTACCTGCAGACAAGACATCACTTCAACACCCAGAGGCAAATATATAATATACCCCAAGCACTGAATAACATGTATGTGCACACTGGCTGGAAACACGGGCTGAGGCTCAAAGTGCAGTGCCATTCAGCCCAGTGTACAGCAGGGAACATTTAGCTATAACACAGCTTGGAATCCTGTTCCAATAAATCAAAAATTCTGGTGAAGAAGTAACAGAGATTGTACTTGTATTCCATTCGGTGATGTACAACTCTGTACATAGACATCTGTTTAGCATGTCCATGTGTGTTTGTGTGTATTGCAAACATTGTATATTGCAAACATAAATTACATATATGCATAACTTTGCATATTCCCATGCATACACAAACATAAAAATACCTATTTTGTTTTGGTACTGTTTGTATCATTAAACACTGAACATTAGCCCTTAAGAAAAGCCAGCTTTTTTTAGCAACATAAAGTAGTCTTAATGTTAAGTTTATTACACGGTGCGTTTTTTATTATTTGATAAGTGTGTTTAGTGGCCGTGCGCCTCATTAAGTCCTGTGTTAAACTGAGTGCACTTTCAACAATTTCTGAATCTCACCCATTAAATCCAGCTCCACCACCTTGTACTTAACATTGAGCTCTCTGAAGAGATCCTTTACCTGAAAAAAACAATTCAGAAAAAACCAGTGTCACACACACTACGTATAGTATACATACACACACAAATATTAAAGATATACAAAGAATCAATGAATTCAATACAAAGATTCAGATGTGAAAACACATCCTGTAATCGAACACTGACTGCTTAACTTGTTCCCGGCACTCCACTAGAACCAACTCTTTCCGTCACGGATACCGCTTTTAAATTATTACATGACTGACACTCTCAGTCTCTTCCAATTTCAGTCTCAGGAGTGCTTCTCAATAAACCTCAGCACTAACTGGCCAGACATAATCTGCCTGCCTGTTTCACAAACCTCATCTGAAAATTACAATGAGCCCACTTTAATCACCCAGAGCTCGAGTAAAACGTTACATTCATTTACTCTGAGAACATGTTGTTAGCTTAATTTTCCCTTTAAAATTACAAAGTAAATATCCCCCACATCGCATTCAACACTGACAGTAGCAGTTGTGTTCCACGTGCTATGCTGATAAGTCGGCCGTATTGGAGACATTAAAATGATTCATTTGTGAGTTTCACAAGGATAAGACCGAAACGCAAACGTGGGTTTTACGGAAATGGCAGTAGTATGACAGCCCCTCCGCTCATATCCCACATTTTACACGTCATGTCCTAAACCTACACCTAAGAGACCCATTTACAAGCAGGTGCAGAAGTTCATAAATCACCTACTTTACTAGCTTAGTAAAGCGTGCAACTAAGTTATCCAGTAACATATTGGGAAAACTCAAGTCTCCCCCCAAAAAAATTCTAATATGTATTCGACATGTTTTTACTGGGTGTCTCTGGGTAACTAATGCTACATTAAGGGTCAAGTTCAAACTAACAGTAATGTGTTCGGAAAATAAATAGTGTACGTGTTAACATCAAAAGCACTTTCAATACTCGACCGGTGAGTTAAATCAGTCGGCTGGCTAAGCACATGACTTCTCTAAAATATAAACTTGTTTACAAAGTCTATTTCAACAAATTAAACTAATAGTGCCTTTTAAAAAAGTTTGCAAATCTAAGTTGAGGACAGCTACCACCGCTGCAGAACTGAATCTGGAGCATGTCAGGTTAACAAACGTAGCAAAGTTAGCTGTGTCACGGTGACTAACACTAAGGGACATCTTACTCTGGTTAGTTAGCTAACGCTAGCTGTGTCTATAATTAAAGTTAGCAGGCTAACCAGAGCGAATATCCCTTGATGAATCTGAAATACACTGCTTAGTATGATAGCGAGCAATGGTAAGTCTAACTTAGAATACCTAGACTAGCTACACTAACTTCCTTGTTTAGTGTGGCTAACCAAGTTAGCTAGTTTAAAGCCAGGAAACTCAGCTGACTAGTCAAGTGAGGTCTGTGACAGTTTGACATCCAAGGTCCTGTCTGACGCTACGGAAGAATAGTGATCTAGTGGGATCATATTGCCGTACCGCGGTTACTGATGTGTTGTTTGATGGAATTAAGACATTTTCAAGAGACCATCACGACCAAACACATTTGCTAAAGTGACTTCACACTACACTACCCATACAGTATGACAGGCGGCAAAAAGTCAACTACCCAGCTAATGTAATGTTAGCTAGCTAGCTACGACGGAAGAAGGCAAAAGTTAGCCAGTTACCATTAACTAACTAGCTACATAGAAAGAACAGGCGGTTACACATACCTTAACGCAATATGGACAGGAGCTTTTGCTGAATACCAGCACTTCGCTCGAATCGATGAGCTCCTGGATCCGGGATTTAATTTGATCCCGGCCGGAATTACAGCCAGTTGGCGGCATAGCAAAATTGACTACCTACGTTGACGAGCTAACTATACTAGTACGTTCTTCGTTAGAGTCGTCTTCGGTGTTGACTGTCCGTATAAATTGGAGTCGAAATATAAAACCACACAACACCCGCAGTAGTCGTTCCAATGTTGCTCAAAAGCAAGAATCCACACCAATTTAGCTGAGCTGCTAAGCTATAGGTCAAATACTTCTAGCCCCGCCATCTTCAACGACACCGGCACCAATCCCGCGAAATGTTTTGCGTAGTAAAGAACTTCTGTAGTCTATGTAGATGTCCTGACAAAGCCCGTATAGGCATCTATCAATATGCCTGATCGCAATATCGCAACTCAGAACAATATATGTTGCTTTAAAAGTAAAAAAAAAAAAAATAATTATCGCAATAATGTTATTATTTCATACTGCATCCGTGTTTAGCAATATATTACATTAAGGCAACATATTCGAACAGCTATGTTACAAATATTCTGAACCTAGTTTATTATTTTTTGCACCATAGCGCCACTTGGTGACAAAACATTGAAATGAAATGCATTACTGTAGTAAAAGTGCGTAGTTTTATTCAAGCATCAATACAGTTGCTTCTCGGTTAAGTAGAAATAAAATGTGTTTAAAAACTAGCCTACAATACATAAAAAGTGCTGTGGGCTAAAATCCATGAATCCATTAAAAAATACAGCACTGTACAACCGATGGATAAAAAAAGACCTACAAGCATTAATTTTTTAAGGCTACCATGGTTTCTTTTCATGTTTTTTTTGCTGTATTTCCTGCTGTATTGCTTGTTTCCTTCTGTTGCACTTTCAGAGTAGTAAAGGATAGAAAATGCACAACTGCACTACCGAGACTCGGGAATTTCAGCCATTGGACAAACATTTTACTGACACAAATAGCTTTTCAAGTGAGCTAAATTTGCATGTAGTTTTTACTAAGATGAACCACTCACGTGTAACAAGTTAGAGATTTGCCTGAGCTCGAGAGACACCCGCTACACATGAACCTCACCATTGTGAAGAGAGACCTACAGAGACACAGCAACAAGGGAACTGATTTGATGCAGTAGGAGGGATGGAAGGACCACGGTCTGCAGCTGCACCAGGCTTAGGATAGAAGGAGTGTAGGCTACAGTATGGAGGGGATTTGGCCTGCAGCCTGCTCAGACACTCAGACCATGCCCATCCTATCTGCCCTACAAATTCCTCCAAAAGCAAAAGACTTCTGTCTCCACCACACCCCTTCATCCTGGATACCAGTTTCTTACCTGTCTCTGGTGGCCAAGCTATTTTTTATCCATGACAAGCAGTTTTCTGACCCTGTGATAAAAAAAAACAAAAAAAAAAAAACAGCAATGTAGGACTGAATTTGCATTTGACCAGTTTAGCTATTTTCATTTAATCTCCTGCTCCCAAACCCATTTATTGTTCTTCTAATGAGGAAAAAAGGGTGTGATTAAAATTTCATTCAACTCTGTCAAACATAAAAATGCTCTTGCCGGAGAACTGATTGATACAAATGAAAGGCTCTCTATTATTATTATTATTATTATTATACATGCACTTGATACTAGGATAGGATCCGTAATGAAATTACATTACATTACATTACAGGCATTTGGCAGACGCTCTTATTCTCAGTTCTCAGAAACAACCCCCTTGAAATACTGTACTGAAGTTCTCATGGGTTTTTCCTCTACTGAGTACATACTGTACGTGGTCTCTACTGAGTTTTTCTTGTGCTGAGTACACACTGTACGTGGGCTCTACTGGGTTTTTCTTGTACTGAGTTACACACTGCATCTAGGCTCTCCTGGGTCATAACCATAAAGGGAACCTTTTGTTGCACGAAAATCTTTGATCTTTTGTTTATATCCACTGGAGGGTGCCATTGCACTGCTGAACAATCAATTCACACAGTTTCCACTGATGTTGTAGAAGTTTTTTTTTTTTTTTGGCCTGGTTTTACAGCCATATGCAGCATGCTTTTACATCTTTGTTATTATAGGCTGTTGTGTGGTTTTATTATAAAATGATAGAAATCATGCTAATAGGATAACAGGATCTACTGAGGAGCCACAATGATTTGCCCAGATTGTTTTACGTGCAACATACTTTTTTATGCGGTGTCCATGGTGCAAAAGCAAGTAGCCATAATAATTTGCTATGCATCCAGCATAGAAAGAGAAAAATAAATAGTGTATCAAGGTTGCTGCATTCCTTCTGACTGTGATTGTTCAGACTTACAGTTTCAGGCACACAAGTCCAGCAAAACCGAAACCTTTTAAACAATAGCAAAGAAGTAAACTGGTGCACTTCTGACTTTCAGTCGATTTAATTTGTGCAAAGGCCTCCTTGCATTTTCCCCAAATCCTTATCTGCTGGGCACTGAGGCTCAAATCTGTATAGCTGGAACATTGAGCTTATGAATCAATACAAACATCTACACTCTCCACCATTCTCCTCACCCGGGGGATCACAATGAAGAACTGGTAAGATTATCCGTTTTCATCTTTTCTCATAACCAAAATGCATGAGATGAGGAAAAGGTTGCAGGATCGCCTGTATTTCTGAGATCTTCTCAGGATGATAATAAATGAAATGATTTTGTCTGGTAGCGCCGGACCTGATGTCCTTGACTGCTCTCAGTCAAAGCTTGGCATCCTACACTTAATAACGGATGACAAGGTGTCAGATTTCCCCGACACACGATTTGAGCAAGTGTGAGCTGTCTGAACAATAAAGAGCCATTGCAGTTCATGCACACCGCTTTGGACATGAGCGCTGACTCACAGCTTTTCTCACAGCTGTTATCCAAGTCGACCAATCAATGTTAAATAAGTCTATATGTTGTATAGCACCATTTATAATCAGGTTGTCAGGCAAGGTGTCTTATTGACATCTTCCAATAATAAATATAAACATGGAAGGTAATAAACATGAAAGGTAATAATCCCATACTCTGGATAATAGGAAATAGAGAAAAATAGGACATATTACACAGACAGAAAAGGGTATTTGGAACCAGTCTAGTTGCCCTTTACTTTGCCTGAGCGTTTCTACATCCTTAATTGTGTTAGTTGCAAATGTAACTTCTATTTGTTACTGGCGACCATATCAAGTAAGAGTAGATCACAATTCCCAAAGCACACAATCTCTGACTTTTGGTCACAGCACACAGTCTGAGCTGAATGGGCTGCTGGAACTACTTCCAATAAAAATGCATAGTTTCTGAATAAAGGTTTAAACTGCACACACACCCCCACAATCCAATCTAATCATTAGACAATCCAGACTATAAGTTACAGGCTGAATCATTACTGCTATGAAACTGCATCCTCATGGAATATGCATAGAAATTGATTACTGATGGCTAATTTTTCCTAAAATCATCAATTGTTCCTCAATGTTTTCAAATGCGACCACCCATCAGCAAGTAATGAAATGAAAATAAGGCCATTTGTATTTCTCAGTGACTTATGAAGGCCTTCCCACTCCAGTTTCCAGATGCCAGTTGCCATAAGGCCTTACCCTGGACCCAGCATAATTAACTATTTTTGTCCTCGCTGTCAATCAGGTTAAGGCAGATGGTGAGGAGAAAAAAAAACAATACTTCTCAACATTCAGCCTTTTTTAACCTTTCAAAAAGGCATTGCACTTTCCAATATCCTTTTACGCCTACCACTGCCCCGGTCATCACCCCAAGTTCACAGTCGAAACAATGTTGCCCAGAGCTACCTGTGCCTACATGTGGTGCAGTGAGGTGACCCATGGAAAAACATTCAATAAAACTGCCAAAGAAAGTGAGTAAAGGAAAGAGGAAAGGTCAAAAGTTATATCTGTAAAATTATGATACGGAAGGACTCACCATTTGCTGGATAAATAAATAAATAAATAAACTCAAAAGGTGGAAGGAGGTGGGGGGTACAGTCAGAAAACCTGCCCATGCTGTGATCTGTGGGAGCTTCCTGAATGAGAAGTGGCTTATTATTTATTAACATAATTATTTACAGCTATAGCCTGTTTTTATCCCAGTGTTTTTTAAATGAACATGAGGACGTGATAAAACTCAACTGATGAAAGGCACGCTGGCCTAATCTATTAAGTAGTAGAGGAAATTCTCTCATTGGCACAGACAGTTTTGATTCTTCCTTTAGTCACAAGTCACAAGAAAGACTCAGTACCTCTGTATTTCGATGGACTTTGAATCTCATCTTCCCTTTTTATTTATCACAATTAGTGTTACTACTAAGCCATCAATGCAGAGCAGTGTTGGCTATACGTTTCTGCTTTGCTGAGTATTTCAGATTGTGGTTCTCCAAGGGTGCAGCTGCGTGATTGTTATTGCATACGTTGAGAAAAGCGGGTTCCTTACATGTACAAACAGAACTGCTTATTTACACATTTGTTTATGTTTCCCCATGGAATCAAAGTCCTACACAATAATTAACCAATGGTATGCTATTCTGAATACTCATAGCCTCAGAGCTAGACTGTTCTTGTTTATTTTCTTCCATCATTGTCCAAATATTTTGGCTCATTCTGATTACTACACAGAATGGCTACCTTTGAGGTTCATGCTAAAATAACGGCAGATCCCAAACTGGAAGGTGGAAAAGCAGTCAGAGGCCTTAGAGGAGAGTGGAAAAGCACGGGATCAGTTGTTGCTGGTGCTTAATTCATATGTGTCAAGAGAGATGGATAGATAAGTAAAGATATAGTGTGATCTCACAGTACAACTGGGGGAAACCAACTACAAATTTTAGCCTTCATGTGAGAGCAGTCATTGTATAGTGTAATTGTAAATGTTAACACAAAAACAATGGCAGCTGCAATTACTACAGACCTAGTAGGTGAAAGTTAGCCGTTTTATTTTAATTGGAATTATACAAATGCAATTTTGAAATTATGCATTATGATCCAATTGCATTAGACTTGCCATTTCAAGGTTTTATATTTTCTTCTTTGGTTGCTGTGTAGCCCAAATACATCTGTCCTTCTGGCACCTTAATTGTTTCTGGATGCATGTCCTGTGTGCAGAGCAGAATGAAAAATCTCTTGCGATGTACAGGAAGCCACTTCATGAATTTTTGACATTCACAGTGTACAGCTGAGCTGGAGCCCTTCAGTTAGTTGAATGATTTGAATTGAAAAGTGAAAATAAAATTCTGATAGTTCTACAGTCAGACAAAAATCTACACCGCCCCTCAAATTAGTCACCCCCTTGATAAATATGAGCAAAGAAGGCTTAAAAAAACAATACTGGTAATGAGCTATATTGTGTATGAGAAAATTGAAAATGAAATTATGTTCATTTATACAAATTCCATTGTCCCCTGCAAAAGATTTAGCTTAACAAGCGATATTATACAAGTGACCTTCGCATCATTGGAAGGATAGGAACCAGGTGTTATGGTCAGATTCTCACTGCTGAACAATGATTAGGCAACTACAAAATGGCCACCCTCTGCTCCGTGTGAGTTTCCTGGACTTCATTCCCACCCCTAAGTGCCTTAAGAGTCAAGTAATTTAGTCGACATATTGAGTGCCCGACACCAGGATGGGCTTTCAAACAGGAACTCTGCCCTCTCCTGAACCGAGAAGATAACACATACACGGTTAAATAATGTGTGTGAAGCCTGGCTTTCTCCCTGTCTGCATGCGTCACTCGGCAGTAGCAGTGGAGGTAGTGACAGTCACGATCCGATCCGCTGGGGTTTCTCACCTGAACACTGCGAATGTGCGCGAGGAGTGTTTGAAAGACATCCTCCCGGTTAAACGCTGACAGGACATCTTCCGTTTATCTTCTCTTGCCATCGTAAGAATGTATGATTAGGCGCACAGTGACTAGAAAAGAAACGGAACAGCCTCTAAAGCCTGTATTCTGCATACCAACTCACACTTTCTACAAGCACAAAAAAAACAAAAACAAACTGTGGTAAGGTGGGCGTGGTTTTTGCGTTGGCTGCAGAGAGAGAGTGGGCGGGGCGGCTCTCGGAACTCTGCGCCACGGCTGTTGGGGTTTATTAATCAGCACGGATAGTTAATTGTTTGATTGATTGACAATGTGCTGATTACCTCGACAGTGAGCCTGGACGTTTTAAAAGCGGCTCGACAGAGAGAGAAGGGGGAGAACTGGAGGAGGAAGAAGAGCTGACGGGCAGTCAGCCGTGAATTGAAACATATACCGTGTGTATTGTGTATTGTGAACAGAAAGCCGCGTGGCGGCCGGAAAATAAAAAGACGCAGTCGCGTCCTGAAAAAGAACTTGTCTCTCTCTCATCTCTCAAACGAGCGGTAGCACTCAGTTTGCTACAGTGGTGGCCCGTGCGGGGGGACGGCAGGAAGAGAGAGAGAGAGAAGGTCAGAGATGGACCCAAACCGGAGCGAGACGGCGCAGCCTCTCGTAGCGCTGGCGAGGATGCTGGAGGGGATGGCCCAGATGCAGGAGCGGCAGGCGGCCGTACACGCAGAGCAGATGGAGGCTCTGCGTGCACAAGCCTCCCTCCAGACCCAGGCGCTGCGACAGCTGGCTGCCGCCGGGGAAACCAGCTCCCGGGACCCGCCGTCCCGATCCCCTCTCCGGATCCACATACCAAAAATGACCGCCGAAGATGACATCCAGGCCTTCGTGGAAAGTTTTGAGGTGGCAGCGGAGGCGTGTCAGTGGCCCCACGAGGAGTGGGTTGTACACCTCCTGCCCCTTTTAACCGGGGAAGCCCAGCAGGCGGCGCATGGACTGCCGCCCGGAGCCCGGGCGGATTACAAGATTGTGAAGAGGGCGATCCTGGACCGACTGGGCTGCAGCACGGAGGATTACCGGCGCCGGTTCCGGACGGCGAAACTGGTGGCGGAGGACCGTCCCTTCGCATACGCCCAAAGGCTAACCCACATGGCCCGGCGTTGGCTGCAACCAGAGACCCGGTCCGCCGGGGGCGTGGTGGAGCAGGTTATACTGGAACAGTTCCTGGAAGGGTTGCCGGAGGGAACGGCCAATTGGGTGCGCTGCCATCGCCCGACCAACCTAGAGGGGGCGGTTACCCTGGCGGAAGACCACCTAGTGCTATACCCCAGCGCCCAGCAGCAAGCACGGCCGGAACCGGCGCCTAGGAGGAGACCCCCTCCTCGTGCTGGCCCCTTCCCTGTCCCCCGGGCTCTGCCCCTCCCTTGCCTCAAACTAATCCCCCCTTTTTTCCGATTCCCTCTCCAGGTCCAGGCTCAGTGGCGGGGGCTCCGGCTCGCAGAGGGCGCCTCAGACGCTCGGACCGGGGTGTTGGCGGTGCGGACAGCTGGGTCACCTGCGCCGCGATTGTCCACTTATGGAAGTGGGGCAGGTGGTCCGGGTGGTCGGGCCGCCCACTTCCGCTCCCGATCAGGAGGGAGCGTACTGCATCCCGGTAAGGGTGCAAGGGAGTGAACACCGGGCGCTGTTGGATTCAGGGGCTATGCAGTCCCTGATCCAGCAAAACCTGGTTCGAACCGAGGCATTGGTAAAGGCACCCTGGGTTTCCATTCGGTGTGTGCATGGAGATGTGCACAAGTATCCGGTAGTACCCGTGGAAATTTGTTACCAGGGAAAAACGCATATGGTGAAGGCTGCGGTTAGCTCCCGGCTTGCGCATCCCCTAATCTTGGGTACTGATTGGGCGGGGTTTAGGGAGATCTCTAGAAACATACTGGGGTTGCGATCACGACCGATAGGGAAGTGTGACGTGTGTGCTGTTGACGGTGGTGACGCAGGGCCGTCCGACACGGCCGGGGCGGGGAGGGACCCAGGCGAGCCTCCGGTTGAGACTCCCCGGGGTCCTGTATTCCAACCGCGGAGGATTTCCCACTCGAGCAGTCTCGGGACGACACCTTACGCTTTGCCTATGACCAAGTGATGCGGATTGATGGTCAGCAGGTGCGCCCCGATGCAGTACTCTCTCACCCTTATTTTTCTATTATTAGGGACAGGTTGTATCGAGTGTGTCGTGACGCTCAGACCGGTGAAGAAACGACCCAGTTGTTGGTACCCAGAAACCGCCGGGAAATGGTTTTCCAGGCGGCTCATTACAACCCCATGGCGGGGCACTTAGGGTATGATAAGTCACTACACCGAATAATGGCTCGGTTTTACTGGCCGGGCATTTGGGCGGACGTACGTCGGTGGTGTGCGTCCTGTCCCGAATGTCAATTAGTGAACCCCCCGGCCACCCCAAAAGCGCCGTTGCGCCCACTACCCTTAATAGAGGTTCCCTTTGATCGAATTGCTATGGACCTCATCGGGCCATTTGAACGGAGCACCCAGGGATACCGTTTCGTGTTGGTCTTGGTGGATTATGCGACCCGGTATCCCGAAGCAGTGCCGTTGCGCAATATTTCAGCTAAGAGTGTTGCGCAAGCTCTGTTTCAAATTATCTCCCGGGTCGGAATCCCGAAAGAGATTCTGACTGATCAGGGCACTTCGTTTATGTCACGTACACTAAATGAGCTATACGGATTACTGGGCGTCCGCTCTATTAGAACCAGTGTATACCATCCCCAAACAGATGGGCTTGTGGAGCGGTTTAATAGAACTCTGAAGTCCATGATTCGAAAGTTCATTCACGACGATAGCCGAAATTGGGATAAGTGGTTAGTCCCTCTGTTATTTGCAGTGCGGGAGGTTCCCCAGGCCTCCACGGGATTTTCTCCCTTTGAACTGTTATTCGGTAGAAAACCTCGGGGAATATTGGACCTAGTTAAAGAAAGCTGGGAGGACGGTCCAAGCCCCAGCAAAAATGAGTTGCAATACGTTATGGACCTGCGAGCAAAACTCCATACACTGGGTCGGTTGTCACGGGAGAATTTGCTCGAGGCTCAGGAACGTCAGCAGAGGCACTACAATAGAGGGACGAAACTACGTCAATTCTCGCCGGGAGATAAAGTCCTGGTATTACTTCCAACCTCCAGTACAAAATTACTCGCCAAGTGGCAAGGGCCCTTCGTGGTCACACGACGAGTTGGGGAGGTTGACTATGAGGTGGAGCGTGCTGATAGAGAGGGAGCGAAACAGATTTATCACCTCAATTTATTAAAAGCCTGGAAAGAGGTGGTGGCTGTTTCTCTGGTAACGGTGGATCAGGAGAGGGACGAGCTGGGGCCGGAGGTAGTAAATTCAATCAATCAGACCCCACCCCTTTCAGATAGCCACCTCTCGCCAAGTCAGAGAGCAGACCTTGCCATGTTGCAAAAACGGTTTGCGGATGTGTTTTCTCCCCTACCAGGACGCACGAACCTCATACACCACCATATCGACACCCCCCCGGGAGTAACGGTACGTTCCCGCCCCTATAGACTGCCGGAGCACAAAAAGAAATTGGTGCAGGCAGAAATAAAGGCCATGCTGGAGTTGGGTGTAATAGAGGAGTCCCACAGTGCCTGGAATAGCCCCATCGTGCTGGTAAGTAAGCCGGATGGCTCTATTCGGTTCTGTGTGGATTATAGGAAAGTGAATGCTGTGTCACATTTTGATGCCTATCCTATGCCTAGGGTCGACGAACTCCTGGATCGGCTGGGCACGGCTCGTTTTTTCTCGACACTGGATCTGACTAAGGGCTATTGGCAGATTCCCTTGTCTGCAAAGTCCAAAGAGAAATCGGCTTTCTCCGCTCCGGACGGTTTGTACCAATTCCGAACACTTCCGTTTGGGTTATTCGGGGCCCCAGCCACCTTCCAGCGCCTGATGGATCGGCTGCTGCGTCCGCATGCTGCGTATGCTGCTGCCTATCTGGATGATGTTATCATCCACAGTAGCAGCTGGGCACAGCATATGCGGCATGTGGGGGCGGTGCTCGAGTCCTTGAGGCAGGCGGGGCTCACGGCTAACCCAAAGAAGTGTGCGATTGGCCGAGCGGAGGTACGGTATTTGGGGTACCACTTGGGAAGTGGACAGGTGCGACCTCTGGTGGATAAAACCGCGGCGATTGCGACCTGTCCACGACCCAAGACGAAAAAAGAGGTAAGGAGGTTCTTGGGGTTGGCCGGCTACTATAGACGGTTTATTCCGGCGTTTTCACAGCTGACCAGCCCCTTGACTGATTTAACTCGCAAAGGTGCCTCAGATCCGGTCCAGTGGACGGAGCCGTGCCAGCGAGCGTTTGAGAGGGTAAAGGAAGCCCTCTGCGGGGAGCCGCTCTTGTTCACCCCTAATTTCTCTCTTCCCTTTATCCTGCAGACCGACGCATCGGACAGAGGGCTGGGGGCTGTTTTGACCCAGCAGGTGGAGGGAGTCGACCGCCCGGTGCTGTACCTCAGCCGCAAACTATCCCAGCGGGAGGCGAGGTACAGCACGGTAGAAAAGGAGTGCCTCGCCATCCGGTGGGCGGTCGGGTCCCTGCGCTACTACCTGCTGGGTCGCCCATTCACCCTCTGTTCGGACCACGCTCCCCTCCAATGGCTCCACCGCATGAAGGATACCAACCCGCGAATCACCCGGTGGTATCTGGCTCTACAACCCTTTAATTTTAAGGTGGTTCATAGGCCGGGGGCGCAGATGGTGGTGGCGGACTTCCTCTCTCGCCCCGAAGGGGGTGGGGGGGGGTCGGTCATCGGCCGGATGGCTCCCCGGCCTAAGTCGGGCGGTGGGGGTATGTGGTAAGGTGGGCGTGGTTTTTGCGTTGGCTGCAGAGAGAGAGTGGGCGGGCGGCTCTCGGAACTCTGCGCCACGGCTGTTGGGGTTTATTAATCAGCACGGATAGTTAATTGTTTGATTGATTGACAATGTGCTGATTACCTCGACAGTGAGCCTGGACGTTTAAAAGCGGCTCGACAGAGAGAGAAGGGGGAGAACTGGAGGAGGAAGAAGAGCTGACGGGCAGTCAGCCGTGAATTGTAACATACCTTGTGTATTGTGTATTGTGTTTTGCGTATTGCGAACAGAAAGCCGCGTGGCGGCCGGAAAATAAAAAGACGCAGTCGCGTCCTGAAAAAGAACTTGTCTCTCTCTCATCTCTCAAACGAGCGGTAGCACTCAGTCTGCTACACAAACATAATGGCTTATTAGTTTTAAATAATGCCTCTCGTGCACCAAGCTATTTTACTGTGCTGCATGCTTCCTCACTTCAGGAAATAGCTCAGACTAGCATCAAACAGTGTGATATTCAATCAACATCTCCCCAAAGACTATTGGTTCCATCATAGAGAAATGTTGTATGAGTTTTATAGAGCCCAAATGAATTAAAGTCCAATTAGGAGCTCTTTAAAATCTACTAGTCCTGAACACATAAAAATAATGCCATATTCTTCTTGTTTTTTTTAAATAAATAAAACACTTTACAGGAGGATTATAACACAGACAATAAATGTTTTTTCTTATAGACATGCTTTAAGACATTGACAATTAAATTACATTTCATTATATTACACTCATTTAACAGACAGTCCTATCCAGAGTGACTTACCTCATAGAAGAACATAAGTGCATTCACCTGATTATCATGAGTAACAGTGACTGCAGACCTGGCTAACAACATTCCCAGAGCAGTATATATGCAAAATCAATAAAGCGCTAATGCAAATTAACTATGCTAAGCAAGAGCCAAAATACAAATACTGAATACAAACAGAAAAACAATAACAAGCCCTAAGAGAAAAAAATAAAAATAAAAACCAGCACAAAAGGAAAGAGTTATAGACTGCATCTGATGATGAATTTTGGTGTTGTGACCACCACAGGAACTTTGCTCCTCCATTGAGGTAGGGACAGGTATTGTAACTGGAGTCAAAACATTTTTAAAAAATTATATATATATATATATATATATATATATATAACAAAGTTCCTTAAGATAAGTTCTCATATATATTAAACTTTATTTCCAGTTAACTACAGTTTCTTTAGGTATGGATAAGATTCATATGCACATTGTGCCTTTTCAATTTTTTCTAGGAGGGATGCTTGCATTCATTTCTCATATGGTAGACATGCAGATATTACATTCATTACATCCATTCAAGATGTTTCCTCAGACATATTCTTTAAAGCTGATTGTGGGGAGAATGGCCTGGTCTCATTCAACATGTGCCCCTAACTTTCCCTAACTCATAGTTCAATCCAGTTGTTATTTTTATTTCTTCACAAACAGTGTGGTGAGTTCAGCAGTCACCAAAAACGAACTTGCCAAACTGCATTGGTGAAAAAAACAAAACAAACAAAACAAAAATGTTAGCATTCAACCATGAGTCAAAAGGACAGACCAATCTTGACTGGATCCAGACCAATGACATTAGGTATTAGTTTAAATGACTGCTTTTAGGTGCATGTCTAGCATCAGAGAACAAAACAGTCTGTGCGCAAGCAAATGGCACACATGGCTCACGCCTTGACTGCAATTCAAAGAGTTAACAGCTAATTACACCGCTCACGGGACCCGCCGAAAGCGTCCATCCCACTGACAGACCCTTTCAGGGGTAGGTGCAGATACAGAACAATACGAACTCTGCGAGCAGCTCGGCACAGCAATAATCCATATGACCAAGTGGTGCCGATAGCACTGTAGTTAATCAATATCCCGACAGCGGCAAGGAGGAGGAGGCTTTCATTTTTCACCCAACCGTCATCAAACGGTGGATGCAGAACAGACGCTGCGCTCCACCGCCCGTCTGTGCCGACGTGGAGGCCGCGTCGGCGCAGAACAGCAGGGGGGAGAGAGCGTCAATACCTTTCATACGAGACGGCGCTCCATTAAGATTAATTTAGTGGCTCAATACACTGTTCATATTGATTAGCGTCATCTCAAGGGGGATCAATCAGAGTGCAGAGAATTGTTCATGATTTGCCACGGGGGAATATGCAGGAACACAGGCATCAGCATTAGTCCTGACTCACAATTGAATTCAAGTGGCAAGTGTCCCCTTTTTCACAAACTCTGAACGTGGCGTTCACCAAATTCCCTGAAAGCAAATGAGGAACAGTGTTGGTATGTACATCACCAGTCCCTTAAGGAAAAAAAACGCAAAAGGCTGCAGCTGCATTACGCGCTCTCCCCCGAACCTCTTAACCATTCACTTTTGATAAAAAGTCATAAAAATATATTGCCTACCATACTATGCTTTCTCTTTTTTATTAATACTATTCCAACAAGCTGCACATCATATCCCAAACAGAAACGACAACCAAAGTGTATTTAATCTTTAATAAGCTTTGCACAAAAAGCTTCCAAATAGCTGTCCACTTTTTTTCCAATTTAACTCAGTGTGAACAGTGCAGTGTGACTGCTGTACAGGGGTAATGATACCTCTCTCTGTATAATAAATGTCCAAGCCACTGGTTAGGCATTGACTTTTCTTTTTTTTTTCCTTCTTGCTTGCTTTTAAATCGAAGCCCTCGTCTTTGCGGGATCTTTCATTTGGTCGATACCTTGTTACCACTGAGAAATCAATTACCTCAATAAAGCGGGAGGAGGGTGGGTGGGTGTTGGTGGTGGTGGTGGTGGCGGTGGTGGGGGGTGGGGGGGTAATGAAAAAGGATCCCTCCCTCCCCCTTGATACCAGCTGCTATTAAATATAAATTCATCACTCCTGGAGCTCTCCTGCTCTGCCAGGCTTCAGCTGAAACATGCTCTCCTCTCAGCGGGCTTGGTCACGGGTTCTTGAGTGAAGCGCTTTCTTATTGCACTCAAAATAAAGAAGCTGAAAAGGGCCGGGGAGTAAATAGGGATGTAATGAACACCCCTCCACTTTCCAAACTTTGCATCCCAGCGCCTCAGCTGTGGGGTGACTGAGCGGTGTAGTCACTGAAAAAGACTTTAAAGATCATGCGTAACCAGAAGGATGTCTGTTCAAATCAGGCATAGGGTCCTGCAGGTGAACCTGTGGGACTTCGCTGCTGGTTCTGAATGCATTCAAGAATGTTTGTTTAAATGGATAATGCAAATAAAAGGGTATAATATATGCAACTAAACAGCCTACAATGAAACCTGTCTAACAGGGCCATCCAGGAGAGTGATGAAATATGGCCGCCATGCGCAGGTGACCTGCATACAAAGGTGACCCCTCAGGCAGGCTTCACTGCATTTGTGTACGACCAACACCCATTTCCTCTGCACTTTTCAGAGCCATTTTGCCTCCATCAACTTTTCTACTTGATTTTTTTTGGTCGATTGTCAGCATAACTGGCTTGCAAGCTGTCATTTCAAAACCAATACTAGTGACTTTCAGAGAGTAAGAATACGATCCACGATGTGGCGGAGGTGACGGCATCATGCCCTTAAATACAAATTCACTGTGGTTGTCACCTGATTTCATGACTTGTTTTAAAAATATTTTAAAAATCAAAGAACATAAGATGATAAAGATAACACAATTCATGCCAGGATTACTCTTACTGATTTACAATTTCATTTTAAAAAAGAACAAAAATCCACAAAAACAAAAACTATCCTCCTCATAAACCAAGATTTGTGAAAGTCAGCTTTGACTATTGGACATACATGGATCAATAAAGCCCCTGTAGGACAGCAACAGCATGGACACTGCCTGTGCTGTGCTGTGCTGTGCAGGTGACTGTGATGCAGGTAATATGTAGTGAAAAATGAAAATACCAAAGTGCCAAAAATGACCATCATAGACAGGTGGCTGCCGTACAATGTTGACTACCAAGGCAGGTTTCACTGTACTGTGATTCCCAAGAAGACCTGTACATTTCTATTCTGAGTACTGATGTAAGCATTTTAGGTATTCTAATACATACACACACACACACACACACACACACACACACACACACACACACACACACACACACATATATATATATATATATATATATATACACACAGCATGACACAAATCACAAGGGGGATGAGGGAGTCAGGGAAGGATATGCGGCCTTGTACTTGAAAGGAAGGTAATGCCATTTGTGAAGCTTTCTTGCATGTATGGTTTCTGAGAGACATTGAATGTGGAATAGTATAACGCTGAGCTCATTTCAGACTGTACGTCCTCCCGGCTCAAAACGACAGTCTGGAATTCATCTGCTCTTTGATGCCAGTTTCAGTTCCTGAGTTTCTCAAACAGCCTTAATAGCCCACACATGGAAAGCTGGAGTCAAACAAGCCACTGCGCACGTACACACACACATGCACACACACACACACGCGTATCCACTCAAAGGTGTGCGTGTCGCTGCTAGTCTCACGCAGGAGAAAATAACATGCGCTTACCCTTCCCTCCTCCGCTCCTTTCGCTTCCCCTCTCTTCTTTCCTCCGGAAAAAGACTTTGATCAAACTTTGTGACAAGCTCTGAGGTACTCTCATCCTTTTTTCCACTCCTCCCACTCTCAGATTCTTCCCCTCTTCAGATGCTATCAGTTGACCTTCTGCAGTCGGCTCATTATTCACTCACGGACACGATGAATTAAGCCAAGCCGATTCAGCCAGTGTTTGATTTACTCACTGACCTTTCGTAGATCACAGCCTCTTATTTCCTCATCTGGTGTTCTGCTCGCGCAGGTAGCCATGCCTTCCGCACTCTAGATCCAGGGTCACAAACAGTAATCAAGGTTGGCAAATGACCTGGAAGCGTACGGAGTAAGGTAGTGTCTCCGTATTTTACCTCTAATTTTTAAGATGGAATTAAACCGTTATCATCAATGCCTCTATCTCTGTGAGCTTTCTCACCTCAACAAAAAAAAACCTTCCATCTCCTCTTACCTGAGGTCCAGGCCATACCAAGGAGTAGTGCACCTTAACATGTATTATTAAGACTTAGCAGCAAGTAAAATAGACCTTGAAGCAAAAATGGTAAAAAGGAAAGAAAGTTGAAGCAGAAGGTCTGGTGGCTGAACCTTGTTGGTGGAACAATACTGGATTGATTTTATAATACGGCCCCCTCAAGATGCCTTGGTCCCCTGATGGGCCTAATGTGAGTTTAAATATGGGTCAAAGAATGTATGGATGGAATTGCATGCACCGAACAGCCATGGACTTTGCAGTGTTATTTGAAAAAATAGCAAACTGTGATTGGTCCGTCCTCTTAAAATGTAGGTATGAATCACACCATAAAGAGGTCAATATATAATTGCAAATGAAAACAGTGCTTTTGGTTTTTATGCCTCTGGGTGTGAGAATGAAGGACTAGCCTCACAAATGACATGTCCCTGCCAGTATGAAGGCCAATAAGAATGACTGTGATGTCTCTAGGTCCCCCACTCTCCAGCCTTTTGTTTTCAAAGTCTAACAGCAGAAGAAATGTGAATCTAAGTAAGTATGAGAAAGACCTGGAAGGTTTACAGCTTGAGGTGTGAATGACTGTCCAGTCAAATCACAGTTACATGGAAATCTTTGTCGCTGCTGAGAGGAACTGTTTCTCTCATTTTTTCTCCTCACACACTCTTCCCCACACCCATTTTTTTCTGTCCTTTTATCTTTGAATGTCAAGAGTAATTTGCTCTGTAGATTTTCACAATGCGGGAGCTTTTTTTAAATTAGGCTGAAGATTCAAAGCACAAAAATATGTCTGTTATATATTTTGTCGGCTGCTTCTTTTATGTCCAGAAACTACAAAGATGATACAACACAAAGGCAAATCTTCAGAAAGCATGGCAGGCTGGGAGAGGCTATAAAACAGGCAACAAAACCCTGCGAACAAAAAACATGCATTTTAGCTGTAAATATTTAAATCGATTGTATAATTTTCCATTCTAACGAGCGGCAGTGGACATCTCTCCCTTCTAGTAAACCAATTATAGCTATTAATAGACAATGCAGTGCATTATGTGAGAACAGCGCACCAACTAAACTTTTCAGTGTCGAGTGAAAAAAAGACTCGAGGAGGCTTCCTTGGCAGCTTTGTCACATGGACCCGGCTACCTTTGACCGCTGCTAACACGGTCGTCATATCAGATTAGGCTGGCTCGGTTTCTCCTGGCCACCCGTCAACAAGCATAAAACAAAGAGCGCTATCGGCAGCTGCAGGCAAGGAGTTTTCACATTAGTGACCTTTGACACTTGACCCCAAGACTAAAATGCATTTCGTAAGGCTGACAAGGCCTCTATGATTTGTGCCTGTAAACAAGACCAAATTACCAAGTGGTGAGGCGCTTTGACCGCTAGAATATATTTTAGGAAGGATTCTCCAGTGGTCTGTCCTCAGAAGCAGCAGACTAGCTGTCTTTCAAAAAGGAGGAAAAGGAAAGGTTTAACTCCTACCCCATGCAGGGACTTCCTGGAGTGATATCACAGCAGGCTGTGTGGCACAGGAAGACCAAAGCATGAAGTTTCCACAGCAACAGGGCATATCATTATGTTTTCCTAGGCTCTCTCTCCACTTATCAATCAACTATTCATACTAATCAGGACTCCATATAATGCCATGCAATGTGTGAATATGGGGTCAGAGAAAGGAAACCTAAAAGTGCATCAAAGCTAGTTTTCCAAAGAAGTCTCCAAACTATGCTGTGAACGTAGGAATCATTTGTTGGAAGGCTGACTTTATTCACCTAAATTCCCCCCATACTCTCTTAACGGATGACCAAAGATAAACCTGAGAGAAAATCCTCATTTGTCTTTTGGTGGTAGGTCATTGAATTACCCTGAAAATAAAACCAACCTGCAGCGCTATTATCAGTTATTACGCGCTGAAACTAGGGAGAACGAGCCACAGGTTCCAGATACGGGCCCTTATCTGTCTCCGGGCCCCGTGGCCCGACGTCGCGTGGCGGCCCCACGCTCTCCCGCCGTCTGAAATGGATGAGCCGCCCAGCCGTGTTTACAATCCCTCACCCCGACCTTCCCCTGCCCAGCGGGGCTGCGCGGTCCGGGCGTGCGTCGAATAAATGAGGCCGGGCCGGAGACGGCCACACGCGCCGCGCTGGGCTGGGGTTAAAACGGCCACCCCGCCCCCGGGGGTGCGAGCTCAAACCGAATAGGCGTGGGCGTATGCGGTCCCGGCGCTGAGCCGCATGTCTCTCCCGCATCTTCCCGCGCACAAGAGCTACCTGTTTACACGCTTTGGCTTCGGCTGTCCGAGCGAGGGCCAAACCCAGGGGGCGGGACCTGTGGCTTGAGGGGATTATACATTTTTATGCAGCTGCCATATTCCAATACCGTATAATTGTCCGTTTAGATTTTGGAATGGTAGTCTATTTGTTTTAAAATGAAAGCTAGTGCTTTCATATGCGTGTGTGTGTGTGTGCGTGCGTGCGTGTGTGTGTGTGTGAACCCGAGTACATTTATTTCATTCATGAAGAATTTGGACATTCAACAGCCAATGTGATTTGAGCTACAAGCATTTCACCCTTGAACAGGCAGTTCTGTCAATGTGGTCTACAAGTTTTTACAAAGCAATTGCAGGTTGTAAGTGAAAAATTTGCTGAAAAAGTTACTTGCGTTGCACTAGCCTTATTTTTTAAACAGGCTCTTATTTTGTAGTGGTACATATTTTATAAGTTAATAGCCAGTAATAAAACAAGCCACAAGCGGAATCTCATTAAAACTTTTGTTTTTTTCTTTGTTGGCTCTCTGAATGCTGCAGCATAAAATAATAGCATAAAAATTTTGCTTGTCTTGCACACTCAAAAATGAAAACTTTACAAACTAAGCTGAAATACAGTATCATGGAATGTACACAGGATATAAAATCATTACTTTTAAAAAATGTTTGCTTCCCGAAAGATATAAAAATAGGCCTAACAGCTTGTCAGCTGTGGATAGCTGTTAAAAAGTGCTACCTGTCTTGCTAAAAACAGCTGAAGATTTCAGCTGAAATATCTTAAAGAATGGATGCGTGTCAATTATAGGGAACCCACCGAGAAAAGAGCAAAGCAGTACACAGGCCAGACTGTCAGTTCAAAGTAAGCCAGGGATAAAGTTTGCTGTAGACGTGGAATTAGGGAGGGCAACATTGGAAAAAAAAAACAGCAGTCTTCTGAGGAGCAAGCAGCTTCTGACAACCCAGCTCAACGTGAACTGCTTCCAGTGAGGCTAATTAATCAATACTTCGGGAATACATTTTTAAAAATGCCATTTAAGGTATCATTGTTTTTGTTACACAACATCACTCCCTTAAAACTAGATCCTAGACCCAACAGGCAGCTATAGAGGAACTTACATATTTTCAGTTTTTATCGATTTAATGAATGCTCACTCAATATTTTTTTGCATCTGCGATAATAACACATAATAATAATAACAAACAATGTGTTTTATAATATGGAGCCTGAAAAGGCATAATTGATTATGGTACTTCAGGAGTCGCACATAGACCACTCAGTCCATAACTCTGAGGTTACATATAAATGGTTAGGGAGCTCATAGTAGACTAGTGTTACTCCACAGCTACTGGCTCCGCACAGACATAGGACCACTCTATCACACTGTAAAATTTGTGCAGAGTTCAGCTCGGCGCCTTTGCCACACCAAAGCACCTCATGAAACTCCAAGTTTCTCAGAATAACAAACTCACTCAGCGATGCGTAGCCCGCTCCTCAGTGGCAATTGGCCGACCGGCCGACTGCAGCAGCCTCAGAAGGAAACGTGCGGGGTGAGCTCGGGTTCGAAGGCCGAGAGGCGGAAGATGAAAGGGAGGCGCGGCCTTGACCCGAGCCCCCGGCCGGGGCCGCGGGGCCGTCGCTGTCAATCATCCCTCACTCGCGCGCTACCGGCGGCTCCGGGCTCGCCGACAGGCCCGTTTCAATTAGAGGCCTGGAGGGGGCGGGGCCGGGCCTGCTGGGGAATCTCCGGGCAGCCAAGGTTACGCTCCGAGGCCCCCTTCTCCCGCCATTTGGGTCCGTAATGAGCAACTGACAGCTTCTTTGACAGCTGCCAGAGGAAGAACAGATCGTGCGCAGGAAAGGACAAATGAGAGCAAACCGGGGAGAAGGGGGGGGGGGGGAGGGGGGCACACGTAACGCGACGGGGCTCCTAAGGTAGCGGTAAATTTGGTTTTAATGGGGATCCGCTACATCACCAGCCACTCAGCAGTCTGTTGTGCGCGATGCCAAATTGTGCAGAATAAACAGATTTGCTGTGCATCTGGTCTGAGCTTTCTCTCTCCTCCTCTCTCCCATCGTCACCACCGAGACGAGATTTAGATAAATCGGGGATGGGGAAAGTAAAAAAAGGAAAATGTTTTTATTTTTCCCCTCAGCTGGGCACACATCTCCATCTGTTGATCGGTTTTTTATTTTATTATTGCCAGTGCACACATAGACAAATCTGGGATTACTAAAGGCAGCGCAATGCAAGCACACACATGTATGTACAGACACACACACACACACGCACACACACACACACACACACACACACACACACACACACACACACACACAAAGCCAACACTCAGCTGTCAAAAGCATCCTTTCCTTAACTGGCCAAAGATCCGATCTCTCCTCAGCCCCAGCTGCCCTGTCGGCTGTGGAAAATCATAATGTCACCAATTCATGGAATACTGAGACTTATCTGCCATTTACGGATGGACAAGGCCTACTAAGCTGGTTATAATTCACACAGATGGAACCCCGAACCCTTTAAATGCGCCTGTAATGCATGGATGATCGCATAAAGGAAACACATTAAACGCATGGGATTCCTCTTCTCCCAGATGTAATGTACTTACTGTCGATAAAGGCACATCACTTGGGGTGCAGGCACCTTTTAAAACATTTTCACATTTTGCGGCAGTACGTATGATCTATGGTGTACACGGATGATGTGACTCTTCTATTAAAGGGCTAATATTCGTTTTTGTATGTCTGTCTACAATCACGTGAACATGTACTGATGCGCAGCAGTTCAGAGAAGCAAATTATGGTAATTATTTGAATACATTTTTGCTGTGATCGTGTCCCTGAATGTTGCTGGTACATGCAGATTTAGTATTTTAATGGGAAGGACATATTTTGCCTATTGCTACTGTACAACTGCATACAAAGCAAGAGATATAAACAATATTTTGAGCGCCAGAAGCAAGAGTGTGTGCTTGGTTTTCTAAGGCCTGTAAAATGTAAGGCCTTTCCTTAACATGGGCTTTGGTAAACTCAGCGAAATACTTAATCTGTCCCATTTACAATATCCTATCCGAGGCCCAGTGAGATTGTAACAAGGCTGAAAAATAGCTTACACAACCACAGTGAAGGTTCCCAAAGGCATGATCCCCATTCTTTGAGCTTGGGCTCTTAATGTTGAGTTGAGCCGACCGAAACCATGAAGTAAATACAATTTACTGCTTTTTAATGCCCTTAGGACCGCCTTTTCTGCTGCAGCTTTTTACACATTTTGGTAAATTGTACCCTAAATGTTCAAACGCACAACATATGGTTGGTGTTCACCCATAAGTCAGTGATGGTGAGCTAACTTTTCTGTTTAACTTCACTACTGAGGAATAGAAACCATACAGCTCACAAGGTCAAACACAGTCAACATTCAGCACATCAAAGATCATATTTTGGGCAAGATAATAAAGTATTTTCCCAGGTCGCAAACTTTTTAATACATTTGAGGGGAAATATGAATGAGAGCATAGGTCATATCTTGGCTGAAAAGCATTACCATTCCACTATTTTTTAATTACTTTTAGAATTTAATTGCTCAGATATTTTATCCCCTTTATTTACATAAGCAATTCCTCTGAAGCAGCCCTAGCATAGCAGAAAATTGTCATTTGGGCCAGAGGGTATTAAAGTGCCAGATTGCATAACAGGGGGAAAGAATTCTAAGCTAGTGGAACCGACGTTTGAGGATGTTCTCTAATTATCGCTTCTACAGTCACCTCTTTTTTCCTCACACACAACTCCAAAACCTCCATCATCACAAACTGTATATGAGGAAAGCACTAAAAACTGTTTTTGGATTCAGTTTGTTTAAGGTTGAAGACTAGTACTCAAAGTTGGGATGGAAGACTTAGATACTCAGGTGCCATTATGTCTGAAGACACTCCGCCAATTCCCACAAAAATCTGAGAAGACCAAGCAGGCATAAGCCCACTGTACGCTGAGCACCCAGGCTAAGGCGAAGGGATGGGAACTGATAGGGAATTTAATATGGGGTTCAACAGGCTGATAAAAAATCTCAATTCTGCTAAGAGGAACAGGCAACTGAAGCTGACAAACTCTACATGTATACAAAATAAAAGTCCAAATCATTAAAGGAGGAGCAATCAATACACTACGTTTTACACACATTTTATAAGTACAAGCAATATACTTCACAGCCTTTATTCATTCAACAGCAGGGCCAGATTAAAACATGCATGACTACAGCAAGATAAATGTGAGTTTACTGGAGCGTGTTCATATTATTACAGTGGTAATTGTAACATGTCGGTTTGTGCCTTAATACTTTTTTTTTTTTTTAATTAAGCCTGCACGTACTGCACCGTTATGCCCGTAATACAGGAGTATCGACAGTAAATATATACAGTCCTAAAGGAAACCCTGGGTTCGCCGTGGCAACGGGAACAGCAGTGAATTCCAATAAGCGCTACAGTGTGACAGAAGACAGGAAAATCAATGAAATGATCTTCATTCTTTTATAATAATTTTGTTCCAACGGAGGTTTCCTGCTGATCCAGGTACTTAGTGCAGTCGCATATCGGAAGGTCTTGAGTTCTTCCACGAGCTGGGTTTTTATATCCTGCTGTACCTGTCACCCATGAGGTTCTGATCAAGACAGTTTTCAATAGGCTGTCTGAAATAGTTTTCAGTTCCTTATTCAAGAGAGAACGGAGGTCATGCGGCAAGTCTCCCTAGATCCCAAAAATCTATGCGATGCTTTTTACAGGCGCGCAGGCTGTTTCACTGTTTTAGCTCAGCTACTAGGCAGAGAAAACAGCAAAACCGCACCGTAAACTGTAGGAACAAAAGATAATCGTGCCTTTTTATGTTACACTGAAAAAAAAAATTGCATGCATTCTTTTTGACATATTTATTGTATGATATATAATGTTTGCTAGCCTGTACAGTGTAAGCAAACAACAATATCTTAGTAGCAGTTTCCAGATTGATATATCCTGCATGATTTTTGCCAGTATTCCATTTTGTAAAAAGCTGAACTCATACACAAAATATAACTTCAATTCTGACCAGTGAGGATATATTTTATTTCAGATTTCATCCCTGCAGCAAATTGAATGTCGGCAGCTCGGTCTCATGCATACTTTCATAGAGCTGGTGCTGTAACCCAGTTCCTGGGTGTGAGGATGTAGGGAGACTTTACCTTACATGGGCCATTAGAGGAGAGACCATTGAAATGGAACTTCCAATAAGACTGAAGTCTTGTTTAAATTGGTGTCTTTGATTACCACACAGCGACTGGTGCAACAGGAAGTAGATCAGTGTTCTCGATAAGGTGATTGTAATCAGGTGTGGTCCACCTTCCCTAACGTCAGATAATGAAATCGTCTGAGGATGTGTAGTGAACTTGTGAGTGTGATCAATGGTGAAACTGTAGGCAGCCACAGGGTGTTACATATGGATATCTGAAGGGGGAGCCTGTTCTCCAGCTCTCCGCAAGCTGGTGAAGGACCAGAACGTACAGAAAACAGGAAGAATCATTATCCATCTCAGACATATCACCTCACGAATTATTAATGGTGGAAGGCTTAGTGCCAAATGTGGTGGCAAGAGTGATGCTCATTGGTCATTGCTCAACCGAAAGGTATAAAAGAAGCCCGGCCTTATTTACAGGAAAGTGTGACACACTGTATGCACTCAATGTAGGTATTTTTCTTCTCTACTTTGGCATATGCTTTGTCCAGCCCTCCAGAGGAGAAAAAATAAAATAAAATTTTTAAAGCCTACAATCTTGCGAAATGGCAAATCAAAGTTTTGTGTGAAAACAAAAACGACTGGCTTTGGAACAAAGAAAGCTTTTTTCTTTGCTTGTTTGTTTCTTGCACATGGCCCAAAGAATCCTGGTAACATGGATGTGAAGATAAAGCAAAAACTATATGGACCCTATATGGGTTTTCATTCATGTGCAGTGATTATTTGACTAGTCTTCATTATTTTGAGTCAAGGTGTGAAAAACAAGGTCAAATAAAGAATCGTGTAGGTGATAAAACTGGGATAATAGGAGTTTGTTCAGGAGTCTTGCACTTGGTTGTGAAGACATTTACAAACCTTTCTTTTTTTAAAAAAAAAGTGCCTGAGTGAGCATTGTAATTTCGTTTCATAACAGGCCTGACAAGTACTTTTTTTATTGATAAATACAGCAATGCAGTAAATCCATGGATATTTCATTTAATCCCAGAATCAAATGTTCCTTCACTCCTTTGTTCTCTCTCTCGCTGTCTGAAGCAATGTTATAACACACGCACACGCACGCACACACACACACACACACAGGATTGATTGCGCAAGTTGAAACAAACTTTCATGTCCTTTAATGTGACATTTATGTGCATTAAAGGAACCAAAGGGAGCGGGGAAACGGTCAAAGTTAGAATAGCAGGGGAAAGAGCGGCACTCTAATGACTGACAAATGGGGCCGGCTGCCCCAGCGCAGGAGCATTAAGCGCAGCCTGATAAATCTGCAGCTCCATTACACGCCCGACCCAAGCAGGGTTATTAATTGACTGGGTATGGTGACAGCCGCATTAATTTGACATTTGTTTTTTTTATGGATCACTCCACTCCGCTTTAGATAAGCATCTGCATTTATTTAACCTCTCCCCCCCTCCCATATGCTCGCCGTGTCGCCTGTCCTTTCACCGCCTCCACTTCTCTCCTCAGAGGACTGTATGGAAAAGATCCAGTCCTTTCAACGGTAGTCAATCGATACGTCCGGCGAGCAGGCTGAATGTAATGAAAAGGGCTTTCTGAATGATCAAAAAAGAACTGTTTCCATCATGAAATACAGCTGCGTCTATCACCGCCCTACCATTGTGGCTGACTAACATAGTTTTTGTCGATATCGGAATGCATATGCCAAAAATATGCAATATAAATAAATTAATTTCATACTTCCTAAGGTTTAATAATTGGGAGATGCTACAACGGGGGTCCCAGGCCCAAGATAAAGACAGAAAAACATACTGACTGACCTACCAGAGAGATAACCATGTCAAAATCTGCTCAGTAGTTGTAGTTATTAAATACGATCTACTTTATTGAACTGTAGTCTTAAAAAGGAAAAGCAAAGGCAGTCTTTGATGATTGAATATATTACATTAAATCTTATATCTGATAATTACCTTCAATTAGCATATGTTCTCAACCAGAGTGACTAAAATGTTGTTATTCAATAGGATATATACAGACAATTGTTTTTTATATTTTCCCTGGTATTGCTTTTAGATTGATACTATGGCCAAGATTTGTTTTTAACTTTGACTCAAATTGAATGCAATTGTTAGTCTTTTCTTCACAAACACAGTATGGTCAGTTAATTGGGCTCCTTAAATTATGTTTGGTTGTAAAAAAGAAAGAAAAAACAGCATGCAATACTTATTATGATCCAATGTAGGGATTTGAATGTGTTGAATTAATCCAGTCCTTTATCACCGGAGAGATAAGAAACTTGGAGGGGGACAAAGGACTTGGCCGGTTTCTCCGTGTAACTAGAACATTACGTGTGTGAAATTAGCAGATAATTTGTCATTTCACAGTACGAGGCAGACACACAGAGTCCCTAACGTTACTCTGGACTCAAGTGGAGCTGTCATTTAACAAAAAGGACCATAATTTTACTATCCCTCCAACACAAATATCAACAATAGCACCTTCACTGTCTGCTGCCATGCAAGATGACAGGGACCGGTTTTCTCCAAAATTATGGAGACGAGATTTTTCTTAAACTTCCACGAGTCACTTAATGCTGTGCATTCTTTTGCCACAGCCAGTTTGAGGCAAAAATCAATATCAGCATAATCAACTGTAAGGCAGAGTCAGGCGATTCCCAAGGGCCATCCCAGCTGTTCTGAATGTTCCACAGACTTGAGTACTGGGTGAGACTCAGGGTTCTGAAGATGACAGTGCGCACAAATCAATGACAGCGTCAGCGCGAAAAACCTGCACTCGGGCACTTTGTATGATTCAGTGAGTCCGGAAGTGTATCAGCCCAAGAACACCGCGGCTTCATTAAGTCTCCTGACTTGTTTAGTTTATGTCACGAGTCGGTCATAGTTTTTGTGCACGTGTGGAACAGTAGAACGTTCTGACGTCAGAGCTCATTTTCATAACTGTCTCCTGAGTTTGAAAATAAACCAGATTAAAAATGTCTGTAAATGTTGAAATGGTCTTTTTTTAAAAGTATTCATTTTAGTGGAGACACGGCAGTGAGTCATTTTGGTTCCTCTCTCTCTGGCAGGGTCTACAGACTCTGATTTTCAGTCTCCTGGGAAAAATGACAGATTCATAAATAAATATAGCAAATTCCTGTTTATTTTTAATTAAGGAGACCTATGATGGTACATCACAGGTCTTGTACACTCTGCATTATGAACATATTTGTTTGGGTATTTTAATGATCAGACATTTGTGGATGTAAAATGAATTATACAGGATCACATTATATAGAATGTGATTGAGCACTGAACTGATGAAATACAGAGGGGGCATGAAAGGGATGCACGTAAATCAGAGCTATCAAAGGATGAAGTCAGAACTCTTCACTCAATGTGTGCAGAAGATGGATAAATAAATGTTTATATTCAGGTGAGTGGGAGTGTTAATTAGAACGCCGTCTCTTCCACTGCCAGGGGAGGCAAGCTGAATGAGACAGCCACTGCAACCATGTCTCAGAAGCATGTTAAATACCTCCTTAGCAGCGGGAAGGAAAAGGGACGTTTTTTTATGACAAGTTGTTTGTTACAATGCTCTCGCCCTCCCCTCCCCCCCTCTCTTTCTCTTTCTCTCTCTCACTCACAGACGCACACACACACAGACACACACACACAATTTCTGACATATCAGGGATAAATTCAGGAAACACACTTATTTTTATTATACTTGTCACCGTGAAGCCGCAGTTCTTCAGCCATCTTGACCTCATGTCACAGGCGGTGTTCCGCTACAGACTGCCTGCATTTTCCCAGGGAGGCAGCTCCTCCCCCAGGGCTGTTTTGCCTTCCCCTCCCTTCTGCTTGCCCTCTCCCAGTAAAACCCAAGCAGCGATACCATGCGCCCCTAACGCGTACACCACACCTGCGCCGCACACCAAGGTATCTGACTGATACGGAGCAGGAGAACAACAGTAGCCAATGCATCACACACCCCTTACATATGCCAGACACCATACGCTACAACATTCAAAGATTTGGAATGAAATGCAGCAGGTACACAGCATTCCTTCCTTGTTTTGGTTTCATGTTTGTTTACGCAGCTTTTAATCAAATATTGTGTTATCTGTTACTCGTTTCGTTTAGTCTGTACAGCATTTTGGGTAAATGGAAAGCAGCTCATATACAATATTATTATAATGGTCTCGCAGACAAAGTTGGGTTACTGCCCAAAACCTTGCCATTTTTGAGAAGACGACACCAGCAGCCGCAGCGCCCGCCCCCACCTTCCCACAACCACCGGCACCTCTGCACTCCTCTCAGCAGCAGCCACTTATGAATAATGGCGGTGGAAACGGGTACTGTACTTGTTTCCTTAACATCAGAGCAATTACAGGCAGCAGAAAGAGTGCACTGGCGATAAGGAAGCGGGAGCAGGGGCCTGTGGGATATCATCTACCTGGGTAAATATCACAGCGCTTCTCTGTGGTAATTCACAACCCCCGCAGGAGAGGGGAGATACAGAGAATTCATTAACTTTACATAACAGGAGCAATACGGGCCCTCTCTGCTCCTCCTCAGCTGATGATAAGGATGTCGGACTAGACTCTGCCCCCCCTAAGCCCCCCCCCCCACTTCCCCCACCCCCCGCACCCACTAAAGCCCCGCACTCACTGTCTTTCACACATGAACTGTTTTAATGAAAATGGATTCCCTTCTTCCCTTCTTTCCCTTTTTTTCTCCCCGTTTTTCCCGCAAGGTTTTGCATTTAAAATCATTTGTTTGCGGAGTAAATAACAGGATTAATGAGAAGAGACTGCTGGTCTGTGTCTGCAGAGAGGAGGAATGAAATAGACCTCCTGGACTCCTGCTTGTCGTACTGTATTACTGCTCTATGTACAGAGAGAGTATTAATGCACAACATACCTCACCAAGTCGGGAGGCTACAATGAATTTAATTACATTCAGGGCTCAAGTGAATCCAATGTATCTTCAGATGACTGAATATAAAAACATGCACATTTTATCCTTGTTTGTTAGATACAATTTAATACACACACACTAAACTAACAACTTGCACATTGCGCTTTACCTGCATGCAATTTCCATAATAGATCTATTTACAAGTTCTGTAACCATGAATAATGACAAAATAAGATACACTGCAGTGTTACTGTTTTCAATTTAAATACGTTCAGCACATGAACCAACCAGCAGGGGGCGCCCATACACGATGGCATTGCTTCACATTGCAATCATTCAGCAGGCGCCCTCATCCAGACAGAGGAAACCGTAGCGGAGGAGTGAGGAGACGCCGTTAGTCAGGCCAGCTGAAACCCTCCCTCGCCTGGGCCACGCTAGAGCCAACCGGGAGTCACCACGCGGGGCGGCCAGCCACGGTCAGCCCCGGCACGGCCCGGGTTCTACGCCTGACCGCGGAGCCCGTCCGCACGCGGTACAAGAGCCGAGAGGGACGCGCTATTTACCAAACACTCTGAAGCGAGGCCATCAAATGAATGTTTTCATTCCGTTCCCGAAAGGGCGGGTTTTAAAGAGGACACTCGGCCGGCCTTCATGCAGGGGGATGGAACCGGTGCAAAGGAAGTAGGAGGAGCCGAAAGGCGGATTCCACCCGCCGTCTCCAGAGGCCGCCGTTCATTATGACCACAGACCACAGCCCACAGCCCACAGCCCACCGGGACAGCCCACAGCACACAGCCCACAGCCCACCGGGACAGCCCACAGCACACAGCCCACAGCCCACAGCGCACAGCGCACAGCGCACAGCGCACAGCCCACAGCCCACAGCCCACAGCGCACAGCCCACAGCGCACAGCCCACAGCCCACAGCCCACAGCCCACCGGGACAGCCCACAGCCCACAGCCCACAGCGCACAGCCCACAGCGCACAGCGCACAGCCCACAGCGCACAGCCCACAGCCCAGCCGGACAGCCCACAGCCACAGCCCACACGCAGCGCACAGCCCACAGCCCACAGCGCACAGCCCACAGCCCACAGCGCACAGCCCACAGCCCACAGCGCACAGCACACAGCCCACAGCACACAGCACACAGCCCAAAGCCCACAGCCCACAGCCCACAGTCCACAGCGCACAGCCCACAGCCCACAGTGCACAGCCCACAGCCCACAGGCCAGACTGCGTATTGTGGCACAGTCGGCGGCGGCATAAGTGCAAATGAACAAGCGAATGAGCCGAAATCAATTGCCCCCCACCCCCATTGTGGTCCCATAACCACACCCCCCCCACCCCATCACCCCTCGGCCTATGGCGTTAGAAATAGTGATGGACCGTGCCACTGGGCTCTGTATGGCTCCTTTGAGGAAGAGAAGAACAATCGCACTTTATGAGGTCTCAGTACCACTCCATAACACCCACCACCCACCCCCACCCCCACCCTGTAACAGCCCAGTACAGTCACACACTGCAGCATCCTAAAATGTACAGCTTTGGAAATAATCCAAATGCATGCATTTCTCCTTCTTTAAATGTGCTTGATAATTTATTTCCCTGACTATTACAGACAGAAGGGCCGATCTCTCCCTCTAATTATAGCAAATGAGTACATCTCATAATAATCACGGGCTGTGGCTGTGGTCAGACATCCACTGCTACTAAACAAATACATAAACATGATCTCATTACCACACAGGTAAAAACAAACTAAAGAAAATCATGCAAATAACTGAGTTGTATGAGATTTGGCATACTTGTGGTCAAGGAGTTTAATATCCATAAACTATAAACTAATCTATTGGAAATGGAACAGATGTCTTGCTTCATTTAAGCCATTTTTTGAATTTCTGTGATATGCACATCTGGAGTTATAAAGCCTTAAACAGGACACCCCCTAAATGGGTGAGGACTGGCCAGATTTGGCCAATCTGCAGGAAGGGGTTAAAAAAGACCTCAGAATATCTGGCCACTCTTTCTCTTTGAATCTGGCAATGCTACCAATGGCTGTGCAAACAAGATCAATAAACATCACAAATGTCAGACACCAAAAGGTGATTGGCTCAAAGAAACCGGAGTGATTATATCTTGTTGTGATTCAAGTCTGGGTCATCGCCCACTGTAAGCTTAAAAAAGACCCTAGAACATCTGTGTTTGTACATGCAGAACGCAGTGCATTTTCCCCTGCAGTTTGGCTCTTTTTTCTGCTTAAAAATAGCAGAATCCTGCGTTAGCGCGACCACTGACTGTTATTGATCAGCAAGCCTATATGTTGACTCAAGCCACCCTGACCTGGCGCTAAAAGCTAGAATAAATGCTGAATGGCAATTCTGAACTATAAGATGTAATTTCATTTAGCCAGCTCTATGTATGTCAGGGTACACTCTTTTCTTCTGCTGGGACTTTCACGCTATGATGGCTGTTGAGCAGGTAAATCGTGCATGCATTTTATGAATAATAAAAAGAACACTGGCATAAAAGAAACTCCGCAGTGGAAGTTTTTAAAGACTTTTTTATTTTACGAAATAAATACATGATAAACACTGGGAGGATGACAACCATCGAGCAAAGATCGCTCGGTACACACGTTACCCTGAGCAACCATCGTCTCTCCTCTCACTGCTGTACGTGTTTCAAGTCTTCATTCCTCAACATCTTCATCAGTAGTCCAGTCAGAAGTCTGACAAGCTACAGCAATGACAGCCATGACTCAACATGAGCTTTGGTGTCATGGTGCTTTAAGATGGTGTTGTTTCTGATATTTGGTCTTTTGGTGTCATTCAATTGTCATTCTTTTTTTAAATTTGTTTTATTTGTTACTGCAAAAGACCAAATTAATTAACCCACTGGGAACAGTGAAGTCAGACTGATTTGAATAAAATTCCACGTTGGGCCTGTGATGTGTCACCGCTGGTGTAGTGCTGATTAAGGCTCAAACCTCACTGAGTTTCACTTAGCATCTAGTTGTACAAGTTCACTGGGACCTACTGTATGTGTCTGCAAAGCCATTAGGGTTTTAAATAGATTGGTATGCATTTCCTGACAACCTTAGGAGCAAAGCAGAAGTCTAAAATAGGAACCTCTTGTTCGAATATGCACACGCTGTGAGTGGTTTCAACAGCTTTTTGGGTTTTGCAATATAAATGACATGTGCCTTTTCTTGTAATTTGTATTTATAATTCAGAACTAGACCTCAGGCCATTTGAGGTGATGTTTGATCTCTTTGTCCCTCCCTTCTATTGGAATGTAATGATATTCAATGCATCAGGTTATATTCGTATACTTAGATTTAATCCTCGCCTTATTCTACACACTCGGTTTTTATTCCAATAAAGCCCATAACATATTGAACTGCTGTCAGAGCCTCATTAATTACTTTTACAAAGCACTCACCCCAGCATTACCTCAGCACTAGTCTGGAAAATGCCTGCTCAAGAAGCAGTCCCTGAATTCTTAATTGCCTTGAATTTTGTTTCAGAATTATTATTTTTCTTCTCTAATGCATCCAAAGGTTTTCACCTCAAGTGATTTCTCACGTTATTGCAATGCCTTTTCAATTTATTGACAGAGAGGAGAGATATATTCACATGTGTGTGGGCACCCACAAAGGCCTGGTTTCAGTCGACATTTGTCCTTTCTAAGTAAAATGTGAAGGCATACACATATTTCCTTTTCCCTCACAGACAGTGCAGCCAGTGTACCCACACATACATTATGTTTAAACTGAGGACAAATATCAAATGAATTCAGGCTATACACAGTCTTCCATACCCATAAGCAAACACATGTAAGGCCACCATGAGTAACCTTGAACATTATTGTTTGAATACCACAATCTCTAAACTTTGTGGTTTGCTTCCACGGTTGCTCTAGCTCAGGAGACGGTAGAACACCCAAGCAGTAAAGAGTACTCCACCATGAGCAATGCTAACGCTAAACATTAACATCAAGATTTCAAAACTCTGCCCCTTTTGTTTGTCTGTTTGATTGAGCAACAGCTGCCACATTCCCAAACCAATACCTGAGATGAATAAAATGCAATGGGCACACTCATCCTTCCTTCACTGAAAAGACTGACAATGTCCTGAGCAAATGCATCCAGTTGCCAAACGGGACTTTCCCAGCGTTCTGTATTTAGGATTCAAGAAACTGAACAAAACAGAAGAGAACGACATGGAGGGACAGGATATTGGATATTCAAATGGAGTCAAAGGTTAAAATATTTCCCTGTGTGTTCTTTTTCAAAAAGCACGTAGATATTTTTTGCACCAGAGGCAAGTTTATTGTCCCTGAATGCTATACAACACGTACTGAGCATTGGCTGCCAGCTTTAGGAGTTTCCAGATGATTTTAATGAGTTTTATTATCACACAGAGGAATTTAATTTGAACTGTGGCACAGAAAGATGATGCCAGCGATAAGCAGAGAACACTAAAAATGGAGTAATTGTACCAAAGGAAGAGAATTAGGCTCTGCGACACTGCACTGTAATGGGTAAAAACGCAATCAATGCTCAGCCATTATTAGGTTTTGAGATTTCAGTGTTTGGATTTGGTCCTCATTGTCTGTTCAACCCTCATTACACTGACCCCTACTAGACTGGTTCACAAACACGAGGAAGCTGTTCAAACAGTTTCAGCCATTTTATTGCCGCAGTACCAATTCTTGCACAGATGAGAAAAAATATATATTTTCAGATGGAGTGGCTGCTGTTCAACTTTCAAATGATTACTTAAACCCTTAAAATCCTTAAAATTATAGTTCGCTGTGGGATTCCTGTTTTATACCTTTTTACTCATGTATAACCTTCTGTAAGTACTTGAAGGTTTAAATAAGACGTTTACGGCCTTTGTTTATGTGTGCTCTTTTGAAGTGATAAAAGATTGTGAATGTGAAACATAAAGCTGTGAGACCTCAGGACAGCACTCTTCTTTGGAAAATATTTACTAAATCAAGGGAAACAAGGAGACTGACGCGTTTCAGAGACAAATGCCTTCATCAGACAATAGCTGAAACAGCTGAAATTTCTTTTGCTGTTTTATGTAACAAATACGGCTGCATCCTGAGTATATCAGCAGTCAGAAATGAAGTCTGGTACAACAGTGCACTGATATTCAAGTGAAGAACACCACACTCTGGAAACTGAGAGACTTTCTAAAAGAAGGCCTTTCTCATAATCATCTCCACTGTTTGAATATCCCACATCTTCCCCTCTGAAAACAAATAAAAGGTAAAATAAGACACCATTGCGCTGTCTGTCAATCCTGCATCTCAAATCTTAGGCTTTACATCGTTACAGATGCTGGGAAACAAAGCCAATACCAGCACAGGGACAGCAGGCTCCCACAATGCACCAATAAAACGTACTCAATATGTCACGATGGCTACAGAGCTCTTTATAGCTGAATATAGAGCCGTATCTGAAGAAGATCGGAGCCTCATAGGCCCAACAAACCCTACTACTATTACGATACATTTGGTAACAACATAAAGATTCATATGTTCCGTAGTACTATAAATGATATTTGATACTCACAGCCCAATAATCCTGCCTAAACATTGAATAAGTAATAAGTAATGAATCATTACATAAAATGTAATGGCGAATTGCATATTATTACTGTATAGCTCTAAAGTTCACTCAGTAATGGCCTTTGTATCAGTCATAAGGTACAGTGTGGCCTGCATAACCATTTTGTGGGCAGAAAGGGGGATAACTCAAACCCTAAATTGCCAATGATTGCAGTTCCTGAAATACATCCAAGATGCCTTTCTATCCTGAAGAGGTGCATTTTGGTGAGGGAATAATCTATTTTTTTTCTTTTGCTAGGGCTAATTTATAACACTAGAGGGTGCTGTTGTTCCCTCCAATCACTGAAAAAACAGGGGGATTGTTGGCCTATGTTCTGTTTTTTTATATAAAGCATCAATTCATGGAACAGACGAGTATATATTTCACCTTATGTGTTGTTTCAAAAGTATTTCTTGTTATTACTCTTTTTGTAGCTGTAAAAATCAAAATGACCTATGACACAGGAAGAGGTATACATCATCAACATCTCTGTCATCATCCCGCACTCTTGTAAACCTTAAGGTAAATCTTTCCGGGGGAAGATAATGGCTCCCACTTGCATGCATATTTCATGCACTGCCTTTGACATTGCATGGACACAGATGCATGGCTGCATTTATTCATGCGCGGTTTATCTGTACGCTACAGCTATACTGAGGTGTGATATTTATGATCTTATAAACCCCTTTGTCACATATCTGCATTGGACGGCACATAAAAATCCTACGATGGGAAGACAGCCGTATAAATTTGCCCGTAGATGAGGTTTCGTGTGATGCGGCAGAAATAAGCCAAAGGTAATGTGTTTGGCGGTGTCGCCCGTATGATTTCCAGTCACCGTGAGCGGAATAAAATGGCGGAGGTAGGCTGCGGTCTGCGGCCCGCCCCCGCTCGGCCCCGCTGGCGGCAGTGCTGGGAGGTGCCCCCGGCTGCTGAGACAGGTCCGCGCGTTCACGCGGCCGCTTGCTTCGCGTCAGGTGGGCGGCCGCCGCGGAAGCTACGCCCGCGGCTCTGGAAGGAAGCCGTCACGCCGGGGTTCAAAGAGGTGCGGCGACCCCCGACCCCCAACGGCGAGGGGGGGGGGGGGGTTAGGCGGCCCGGGGGCAGGTGCCTCGTCTCGCTCTCCGGCACAAACTCCGGGGGCCCCTGCGCTCGGAAATGAAGATGCTGCCAAAGGTCGAAAGGCCGAAATTCACGCGTAAAAGTGAAAAACAGCCGGCGAAGTCCTTGCGCTGTTCAGAGACTGCTTGCGTAAGCTGAGAGTGAGAGAGAGTGACACAGAGAGAGATATTTACTTTTTAAAAGCCCTATATTAGCAACTACAGACAAAGTACATGATTGCATACATATCTATAATTCATATTCTATTATTTTATCAACCCCCAAATGAATGCAGAAAAATCAGGGAGAGGAAGAGATGGGGGCAGGGACAGAAACAGAGAGCACAGAGCAGAAGAAAAGCTTCAAATAAGTATATTTGGCCCTTGAAGAAGTCTTCTAGGCTGAATGAGCATCACAACATGATGCTGGGCCTGAGATGGAATAAGTAAAAATAAGTAAATCGCCTTTGGTGCGAAAGGACCAGGAAACAACCTGCAAGATCTCTCACCAGCAGGAGACCGAAGGAGGGGAAGACAGCTATACATCAAAATGGAGGACAGATATTAACCGTTTGGGATGCTCCCTTTTCATACTGAGTCTCGGTGCAGGGACAACGCTTGCGTGAACGAATGTGATAAGGAGGTCTGTAATTGCGATTTAGCTAAGATCGGAGGACGCAAACCTACCCAGAAAATCGTCCAGTCCTGTTGTCACAATGAATTATCTGATCCGATTCTCAGCCAAGAAAAACCATTCCGCCTAAACCCGAGCAACTAAAATAAAGGAACGAAAACAATCCTGTTTTCCCAATTTACAATCCAATCTTATTCTCGCAACTAATTATCCAATCCCATTTTCAAAATTTACTATAGAATCTCATTCTCACAATTTATTATCCAGTGTCCCTCCGACAAGTTATCTAATTCTGGTCTCACAATCAATTACCCAGTCCAATACAAACAACAGCTTAATCCCATTATCTGTGTATTACCCTATCCTATTCTTACAACTAATTACCAAATGTCACTTTCTGAAGCTATAATTCCGCTCCGTTCTCATGGTCGGTTACTCAATATCAGCCTCAGTCCAATTTCTCACTATTAATCCAACCCTTGTCTCACAATGAATTCACAAATCGCATTCTTGCAATTAATACAGAGCCCATGGTGTTGATTTATCTCCTGGTGCCTTCTGAGCTGCTCACCACAGGTGTATCCATCATCCCTAAACCAGGGCCTGTAAGTGACAGCTTTCTGTCACCGATCCCCTCAAGGGGAATCGAGGGGACCCTCGGCCCGTCTCCCGCCCGTCTCCAGTGTTTGAGCTCTACACAAGACCGAGCTTCCTGTTCGGATCACCGCGGGCCAATCCTTTCAGCCCCGCTCCTGTCCGTACGCGCACGTGTTTTAGCAAACATTGCCATATTGATTAAATCGTTTCGCTGGTCGCACCCGGCGGGTGTGCTCTGGCTTCATCCTCCTTCGTTACCGCGGGAGCGGCCGGCCGGCTCGCACGCGAGCATTCTCACGCCGCGGCCAGGCTTCGGCTCGATAAGGATGAAGGAGGCCCCGCAGAAATGATTTACCGTCCGCAGCCCAAGTGCGTGCTCAAGACTGAGGAGAGAAGAGGCGACTGAGGCGCTAATGATTAGCATTCAATCAAAATCTATCCTTACCTACGGCAAATGCAACAAATGTAAACAAATTCAGGAGTTTGTGTCATTTCCCACCCCCTAAACATAGTCTGGTGAGTTCAGGAACAGCCAAACAAAGTTTGTGGGGAAAAAAAACAAATGCTCGGATTTGTAGGTCAAAGTTAAGGACGAATCCTAATTGAATCCTGGCCTTCTGCGGCCACTCCTCGCTCAAGCCAGCGCTTACACAGAGGACCAGCGGCCATGCAAAATCACCAAAGTGTTTCCAGATCATTTGAAAGGGAAATGAGCCAGAGGAGGAAACATGCTGTTAGCGTCTCCACTTTTACACGCGCACGCACAGCACACATGCGTCGCACATCAAAGTGCATGCTGCTCTCTCTGGAGCCCTTAGGTTAATTGAAAAGGGTTGTCGAGACTTTTTAAAAATGTATTTATTTTTTTGCAAAAATGATAATAAGCATAGGCTTTTTGCCCTCTCTTGCCTCAGGTAACATTTATTTCTCATTAGTTCATTCGGCACACGCCTTGCTCCAAAACACACATTGTACCTTATTGATTTGAGCACCGCCTAACTTGCATTTCGTTCAACAGAAAGACAGCATTGCGTGCTCCATGTATGGGATTAATTTGAATTGGGAGAAGTCGTGAATTTTGAATTCAGCTGTACATGTTGATGAGTTTACATACCGGAATCATTAGTGGGCCTTTGCCCTTGGCTTCAAGGTAACTGGAATTAGGAACCTGAAGATATAGCATACGGTAAACCTGCCCAGAGGCAGGCTCAAGGCATGGCCTGAATAACTGTCATTCAGCTGAAAGTACCAGCTGAACCAGACTGTGTGCGGGAAGACAGCATCCACTCGACAAGACACGTTTATCTCCACAACACACATAACCCATTATTTGAAAGGAATAAGCATCATTAAAAATACCAAGATGCTCTGGCATTGTAAAAAAAATGACCAGTTAGAAGAGACGCAGTTGCCAGGTAATCCAGCGAATTTGGACAAACGGATCTAGAAAAGTCTGCTTCTTTTAAAATTAGGAGTACCGCTTACGTCATACATTGGAAAGTGTGAGTACTGTTTCTGTCATACGTTGGAAAGTGTGAGTACTGTTTCTGTCATACGTTGGAAAGTGTGAGTACTGTTTCTGTCATACGTTGGAAAATGTGCAACACTTGAATTGTTGTTAAAACCTGTCAGTGGAAATGTCAGCGGTGACTGAGTTTGCGTTGGACTCTGGTGCTGTTCCGCAGGCTGTGCTGTTCCGCAGACTGTGCTGTTCCGCAGGCTGTGCTGTTCCGCAGACTGTGCTGTTCCGCAGGCTGTGTTGTTCCGCAGGCTGTGCTGTTCCGCAGGCTGTGCTGCACTCGGATGCATCTCTCACACACTGCGCCACGGAGCGTGATTAAAGCACGCCATTTCATACGCCCCCCAATAATCCTACAAGCAAATACGAGAAAACGGTCCTTTAATGTTGATAAAGCTGGAAAAAAAATGGAATTCTATTTATGTAAAAAATGAATGAAGCAATGGCATTAGAGAGATAAGCAAGCGGCCGCCTTGTCTTAAAGTGAGAAAGAGTTCACATCAAAAGAAAATGCTTTTATGTGTTCAAACAAAAATGTACTCGGAATGAAATATGCTTTTTTCAAACAGCCCTTAAACTAATTAAAACACTTTTAATTTGCAATTTTAAAATGTCTGAAGGTGGAAATACATTTTGTTTCCATAGGGAAAATACTATTTTTTACTAGTTTTTTTTTTTTCTTCTCCAAAGAGTGGGTGCAAAGAAGTAGCCCATTTTTTCCAGTGTTATGGAGTGGAATAAAAGGGATTACATTCCTTTTCAACTTTCCTTTTCATGTATAATGGTTGACTTTCAACACAAGCACTCTCCTCCCGAACTAGAGGCTGCAAGATGGTACTGTACAAGATTGGCATGCTGAGTAGTTATTTTTAAGGAAATTCTGAAACACTGGCCTGAACTCAATTAAGCTGTCCTGAACTTTGACTTTTCTGCACACACCAAACCATAGCACTAAATCTGACTCTCCAAGTACAACTTGAATTTATCTGGAAGTAAATTATGAAGAAGTGTTTATAAATGTTGATTGAATCCAGGCAAATTGATGTGTCAAAAGTTGTCAGACAAACAGAGAACGTAATAATCCTAATGGATTGTATTTATATAACACTTTGAGGATCTGGAAGCACTTTACATTGTAGAGGGAACGTTCCCCCTCACCCCCAATGTGTGCACTCACCTGGGTAAGAAACAGCAGCCATTTTGTGCCAGAACATTCAGCACACATCAACCAAGGTGAAGAAGGGCAGGGGGATTTATATCTCATTTAAACTTAGGGATGATTCTGTGGCCAGATCAAGAGAGCCTCGTTCAGAATTGGGCCAGAGCACTGGGGAATCCCCTACCTTTTATGATAAGTGTGAAGGGATCTTTAATGACAAAGTAGAGTCAGGACCTCGGAAGCAGATGTTGAATGCACCCAGAGCTCAGTTAAACCCTGTGTTAAAAATTCCAAGCAGTGTGAAACTTCAATTAAATTCCAGCAAGGACTCCTTGTCTCCTACTGGCAGAATTCAAGCCTAAACAGCTTTAGTCATCCAGTTCATTGAACCCTTTTAAAACTCTAGAAAACCTCTATCAACACTGAGCCAAGCCCCCTCTCGCCCACCTTCTCCTTCTATATAGTCAGGGTTGTTCTTCATTAAATAAGTAAAATAGTTATTTAAGATTATGTTTATTACACTGGTGAACAGTGCAATGAGCATAGTTTAATTTTGGGATTTTTATGTAAAAGTCTTACGTGCTCCCAGACTACTTCATGATATGGTTCATGTTTGAGATGTTTAATGTTATTGACGAGGTAAGATTAGGTATAACTATGGCAAATAGAATAAGTTAACATACATTGAACGCACCATATTTTGACCGAACGCATGTGGTTCTAAATATTTTCAAGAAATTCTTGTGGAAGAAATAAATAAAGAAAAACAAGAGCATAACCATTGACCCTCATCTAACATGGCTTTTGAGTCTCATAAAGGCATTGCACAGCAGGTTAACCAATTATGTAGAAGAATGTCTGGCCTTTTCTGGAACTTTCCAAAGAATATTCCCTCGAGATGTCCGGTTGCTTGGTAGCAAGACAGAGTTGCAGCATAGCATTATTGATTTTTTTTTTTTTTCAGATTGATTATTACATACATGGCAGAAGTGTAAGATGAAATGGCCGTGGTCAAAGAAAAATATCATGGGATGTTTAGAACACAGAATACATTTCAGAATGAACAATGTTCAATCTGATAGAAGGCCCAAAGGAGCCCATGTTATAAAGGCCATTGTTCCTACCGTAGAACAAAAGGCCCTTCAGCAGTAATAAGCTGACCTCCTGAGTCTCTTTTGCAATTGCCTCGCTTATATTCATCCACCCCAAAAAGAGTGGCTCCAGAGTACAGCTCTCTATAGATAACTCCTTTCAGTGTGTCTCTCTTATTAAAACAAAACACTCTCACGGTAATTTATGGTCATAAGCTGCATTTTTTTAACCAGTGAAGGATAATACATTCAAAGCAGGACTGACACTTAAGTTTTCCAAAGACAAAAGAAGCATCTAGAAGATCCAGACCATGATTCCAAGGGACCAGTGCTAGTCCAACCATTATTGCTTCATTTAATTAGTAAGATTAGACTCTCTTTCCAAATATCAAAAGAATCCAGTGTTAAATGGGGATGAACCCACAGTCAGAGAGTATTTTGAAGGCCTGTGTGTTGAACACAGAAAAAAATGGAAGAGAAGGATTTTACTTGCTCTCTGAAAAATCTGTTAATCCAAATTACAATATACTAATAGGAGTAAAGCTCATTCGATATGAGATGAGGGTCACATCTGTTAGTAATCCAGAATACATTGTTACTTATTTGTATTTATTTTTCATCTAACTTTTTAACATCCTCCAAAATGAGCATATATATATACTTTGGATGAGTTGTGCAGCTAATGTTATTTAGTGTATTGCATTACATTTGGCTAAAAAACTGAGGTTATTCTAGTCATGGATGAATCTGGAAACTGGACTATTCTGAAGATATACTGGGCTCTTAAATCCACTGAATCTTTGAAAAGCTTGTACACCCATTTCAGGAAATTAGAAATAAACTTCTGCTTTAATTGAAAATTCTTTAAAAGTAATGCCCCTGTTGAGGCAGGTGTCCACTTGTGACTTGCAGTCATAAATGTGGAATCGGATTTATCGCAGGTAGCAACTGTAGCTAGTGATTCAGTTATTTTCAAAGATTATAGGATTAAAAATATTGTAGTAATTTGTGAGTTTTTCCATGACTGCTGTTGAAGGTTTGAATGCACTGTTTTTTGGCATTTATTCTGGGATCCTGTCTGGTCCATAAACATTATGCAACCTTCTTTTTTATTTGTAAATCAATTAATACATACTTATGGAAATGCAATATCACACGTGGGCTCTCATATGACAGAATGATTATCACGGCTGGATTTGTGAAAATCTTTTTCCTTAAGTTTGATGCACAAAGAAAAAAGTCTAAAGAAAGTAAAGAGAAAAGAAACAAGTCCATTTGCAAGTTAAAGGTAGGAGCACATATTGATTGAATCCAAGCCTAAGGCTAACGGTCCCAGAAGCCTGCTGTTGTCTGAGAGGTACAATCATCCATTTCGCAGTTCCCATTTCCTCAACAGTTCTACAGCACTACACTACCACTACACATTTCTATCGTCATGCGGTCTTTTGCAACATGCAGCAATGCAAATGGATGTGCGCAGTGACATGGTGACGTTCACGTGCAGAACTTCAATAACTGAGGCCTAGGATGAAACAACACCCTTCCTTAAATTTGACTTGAAAATGAAAGTACAGTGCCGTGAATTTCCGGATCCAGATTTCCTCTATTATTGCATATTTATTTTTTCCTGTATTTAGTTTCCCTTTGTCTAATATTACATTTTGTCTGTATTACAAAGATATGAAACTATTCAGTGTGACAAATACGTAATGATAGAGGAAATCAGGATGGGGTCAAATACTTTCTCATGGCACTGTAAGTGGTTTTTGTTCACAAATGTAGTTTGATGAGATCCTTCCTGAACTTGTCAAACTGGGTTTTTGACACAAAAGTGAAAATTCGCATTTATATGTGAGTTAAAGCTAATTAAATACATTGACTGAACCTAGCCCTAAGCTGTGATACTGTATGCTCCTGTCATACCAGTTCCAACCAAAAATTTTAAAATAATTTCTTAGAGTTGAAAGGGGTGCTTAGCAGCAAAATTGGGGGGAAATGGAAGGAAAAGTTTGAAATGGAAAGAAAAATTGACACTGTGGGCCCAAATTTGACCTGCAAAGCTCACAAGTTCTATCATTTCAAAATGTACAGGAGGCAGTTAAAGATTTGTAACAACTTAATAGAATGTGTACATTGTTTAAAGAGCTTATTTCTCTATTACCAATCGTCCCTAAATATTGCTTGCATGAGGTGGTGATCTTGCTATTGCAACACCATTCTTCTCATGTAACTTAAATAGCAATCGAAGTGTACAAACATCCATCTGTACTGTAATTGCATTCATGCATTGATCTTGCCCTGCAAAGGACATACCCATCACATAACCATAAAATACATATTAAAATAAAATGGCTATATATCAATGTAGTGTACATCAGTTAGGATTAAATAAATATTAATCATGTGAATCACTTAGATGGACGGAAACCTCGGACTGGAAGCAGAGCATCACATGACAGATTGGTGGGCGCACTGCACGCAGACAGCTGTACCCTAATAACATTAATAATGAAATCCAAAGCCCGTCTCGAAAGAATGAAATGATGGACTTTTTACTGATCGAAAATACAAACAGATATTTTTTGAGAGGAGGCGGAAGAGAGGATCATGTGAAATGACAGAGCTGCTGAAATGGCTGCTGCCCCACTGTCGCTCCAGCAGCTGAGAAAATGGGAGCACGACTGCTGTCACTGGAAATTATGACGGGACAAACTCCGCTTGACTGATTTGGCTGAAAACACTACCGAACACGTGCTCTAATGGCGAGTACATTTCTGGGGCACAATGGTGTGTCCCCCCGTCCGCTGTCTTGCCTGTTGCATCAAACTCACAAAAGCATTTGACTACAAAATAATGTTCCTCCAGATTTTTTTTACATGCTCACTTTAGGAAGTGTATGTCGATAGCAAGTGTATGTCGAATGGAAAATATAAAAAAATATATTGCTGCAAAAGGTTTCAAAAGATACACAATATTTTACATGAGTTTTACATACAGTGTTAATGCTAGCGTACGTATAACTACCTTTTTTCCAGCGGTCTGTATATTCAATGTGACAGTTAAGAACCATGTACACATTCATCTCACTTTGTGAACACTTCATCAGACCTCTTTTGACGAGACATGATTTGTGATTTGATCGGTTTCACCGTGCGAGCTGAATCCAGGTTGCATGCTATTCAACCAAAAACATGTGAATTCCCCTCCCATCCACACACCATACCACCCTCTCCTTTTCTGTTAATCAAGGTAATGGTATTGGATTGTATTATTATGTTTTTTTGTTTCTCTTCCTTAGTTAGTGGTGTAGTCTGTATGCATTTAAAATGCAGAAATGAAGCATTTCCTTCTCTGCCATAGTAAAGTCATTCTAGATAAGAGCACGTGCTAAATGAATGTTATTACATTTTATTAAATTAATATAATTTTCAAGAGAGTCCTTTTCTTTCTTTCAAAACTGTACATACTCAGCTAAAAAAAAAAAGGTAATAAAAAGGTCCATCATTATTGACTATGCAATTTGACATGCAGAGACTAACATTAACACAACAGTGTAAATGCATGAGACTCTCCGCCTCCATTCAGTGATCACTGGTCAAAGGAAGCAAAGACTGGCCTTTGTGCCTGTCTTTGCTTCACTTGATTGTGCCTAAGGAAGGCTTATGTTGTGCACTGGTGCTGCATTCAACAGTATTGCACACTGGCGTGTTCATACACTCTCTGGTCTCTGAGGCATACAGCAGGATAATTAATAATATACTCCAGCTAATAAACAACATATTGTTGCATTTTGCAATATAATAATTCTGTCAATTATTCTAATTCTATCACTGCTATTAATTCTACTGTTCAACAAAAAAAATCATTATAAAAAGATTAATCCTTGTGATTGTACAATTATATTTGCCAATCATAACTCCTTAATAATAAGCAACTTACAGAAATATCATTTAACCATATTGTCCCTTACTATAAACAATGTTTCTAGCTAAATCTAAATATAGCTAAATCTGAAATTCTTCGCAAAATGAGACCGCAGTCATTTTGCAAAGAATTTTACAACAGAGCCCACAATGATTCAAGCAGCATGTCAAATAAATATATATGAATGACAATATAAACAAATAGATTACAGAAAGGTCCTCGGGTATAATTACAGAGTAACTAATACATTACACAGACCTCAGGTAACGTAGTATTTATCAGCAGCATTAGAGCACATTAATGAGTCTGATGTGCCATTCAATGCTCTGCTTGACACAATGATGTTCTAATTCTCAGTATCACCCAATCAGAAGGCTGCTTCTTGAAGAACAGCGGCAGGACTGGCGAGAGAGAAGAGATCCCTGGCGAGTGGACAGGGTTCGGACCGCATCACTGTCATGTCATTTTCTCTGAGCAGAAGACCAATCCTTTCAGACAGGGACAACCTTTCAGCACAAGTGCACATGTAAGGAACAAGCCAAACTGCCAGATAACATTCAAATATAACATTCCATACAAATTCCATATAAAAATTCCTTCAGATGGGGATTAGCTTCTAAAATGTATCTGAGGGTCCAGATATTTCACATTAAATATTCAATACAAAAAGAAAATCTTTCTCCCTCACACACACACACACACACACACACACAAACACAATGAAATGCACAGCTGAAAAAAAGTATTCATGTGTGACTTCTCTCACTCTGTGGCAGTTCAAACTGATAAAACACTATCAAATCTGTTTTGTTGGCCTGAACGACTGGGCCACATTCATATTTTACTTAACTACAGTGGTTTAAAAACTCAAAACTCAGCAACATGTTTATTCCTGTCTACCAGGCAGCGGCGACTGAATCTTGTTTCATTTTATGTATTTATTTTTGCAATTTTTTGGTAAATTATCTCAAAATGGTCATGGCTGTAATCATAACATGTTGGAACAAGCATCACAGGTGTTTTAGGGGAGATAAAGAGGAACCATTGTTACGGTCGAGAGTGTTTCCTGGGGGGAGTGTTGATGGTTCAGGGGTGTCTTTGATTTGATACCTGAAGCTTTTCTGGAGGCAGGCTGCAAGAGGGCAGAAAAGATAGAGAGCGGGACGGAGCTTTCCTTAATGTAGCTTCCAAAACTGTGCCTCACACATATTAGCATGCCTAAAGGAAAAGGTATTTTCCTTCCCGGTACCAATATAGCCGTTTCGAATCTAACATAATACTCGTCTCTAGCTGAAGTACTTCTGTCGGTGTCACATGCCCAAAGTAGGGACTCCATATTTGCAGTCGCTGGTGGCTGACTTCCTTCTGACTAAAACGGGAATGTATCAAAAGAGAACATGTTGTTAAACGTTAGTAACGCTGACTTCACCAGACTACCTAAGCAGATATCCAGAAGAGATCAAAGAAGCAGACTGGAAAAAAAGCACCCTCATTGTTTATTTATTTGCATCTCATACATAAAAATCAAGAGCCCACAATGTGACTTTAGCCTTGATGAATACCATTATGAGTTTACTGAATGTTATTGCTGCTCTGTAAAACATATAGCATTGCTTGCTTATTTTCACAAGTTTAGCCCTTTAGCAAGGGATTCAAGAAATGTAGCAACAATCTAAGCTTTCATCAAAGTCCAAATTTGACTGTTAAAAAAAGAAGATTATTATTTTTCTTGCTGTTAAATGCTTCTTTAATTAACCACTTGGACCAGTTCCTCCAGTGAAGATGAACCAGTCAAAACAGGTGTGGGGGTCTCAAAGATGAGAAGCATCGGCAGAATGGTCTATTCTGGTTAAAACACTTTCCTACAACCTTGTGTTCTTACAAGATAAGAAATTGTAATGAAATGCCGCTATGGAAAAAGTAACTTACGAAATAACAAATTACACAAGAAAATTGTTTTGTTTAGTATGTGTGTATGCGAGTGTATGTGTGTGTGTGTGTGCGAGTGCGTGTGATTGTGTGCATGCGTGCGTGCGCATGCAAGTGTGTGCGTGTACCTGCATGCGTGCACGCATGTATGTGTGTGTGTGCGTGTGTGTTTGCATGTGTGTGTGCGCGTGGGAACGTGCGTGCGTGCATGCGTGCGTGCATGTCCTTGGAGAACGAGTGCAGTCTAATCCTCACATGTTCTCTTTCTGATACAGCATTAAAAACTCCTTTGCTTTTGCCAAAGCTTTTGTGCAGACAAAAGGGATCACTGGTCTGTAACAAGATCTTTCTTGCTATTAAGCTCATATTAAAAGCGATGCAAAGCAAGTCATTAAAGGGTATTAAAAGCTGCATTATTTTGCATATGACCTGATTATGGTGCTCTCCCAAGCCAAGTCTTTATAAACCAAGGCTTGTTTCCTGGGACATAGTACACCCAAAAAGTACACCCCACAATGTATTTTTATTTGTGTCATTAAACTAGGTGTTTCATATGGAAATCAAAGGTAAATACCGTTCATTTTGGAGTTTACGGTTTATTTCATATCTTCTCAGAACTCTAACAAACTGGGCAAGGTTCTTGTTTTGTACGCTGACCTTGATCCAATAAAGATTTCTCTTTCATTTTGACTTCTTAATGCTACATTAGCTTTTCCCCCGCAAAACAAAGTTTGGTGATTCAGCCAATTCAGGTTCAGTACCTTTGTGAAAGGTACAATTGCAGCGCTGACGTCTGAAAATCAATCTCGCAAGCACTGTGGTTACGGCTATAGTTCCCGAACCATTATATGGCAGTGCTGAAAATGAACTCTCAAAGCACAAATTTTGGAAAGTTGTTTTCACTTCTTTTATCGAGAGACCTGTTCATACGCCAGCAGGTGCTGCTTTTGTTTTTGTCTCTGTCTGTGAGCATGATGAAGACGGCGGTCTCTTCACTGAGAGTCCCTGCAGCATTAACCCCAAGCCGTCAGCTCCGCCGATGCCGCTGTGTTTGATTAAGGGGGTTCAGTGACTCAGTTAGCGCGCTCCTGTGAGTCTGTCTGGTTTTCAGACTCAGGCTTCCTACAGCTCTTCCTTCTCCTCTATCCTCTCCTCCTCCATGTACCCCTCCCACTTTCACTGTTTCCTCTTGCTCATCTCTTCAAACAGATCACCAGGCCAACCCCCGACCCCCTCTGCCAAAAAAAGGAACCATGTTTGGTCAACTTGTTTCTTCCACCTCATTAGACTACTTCACTTCTTCTCCTTTCATCCTTCTTTGCTTTTTAAGTCCCTGCTTCTGTTGATCCCCTCTCCTCCATTTGCGGAAATTCAAAACGGTTTCACCAATCAATATGCTAAATACTGTTTGTATTTGGTATAGTGTAAAACCCATGACATTGCAGGTTCACGTGCTATCCCTTTTTTGTGCTGTGGGGGAAGGGGGAGAGTCTGAGGAAATCCTTCAAAGATGTTAAGGGGAGACTCTTTTCTTCTTTAACGAATGTTGTTTCACAATGGTTTCACACACGTTGTTATGCTATTCCCATTGCCAATCAGTGCCCGTAATTGGGCAGGAACTATTGCCATGGTAACCACATAAGAATCAATTAAGAACCGGTGGCTGTTGCCTCAGAATGTGTTCCTGAGATTCAGCTTGGTTCATTGGGATATGAGGTGTTGTGCATGTACAAGCTGTGATGCAGGAGTGCAGCAGGTGCTAAGGGATGCTATACAGGACGGCAGGAGGCTCCATTATCGAGGCGTTAGGCACTCACAGAAGAGTTTGGCTAGACGACCGGAGAAACCAAGCACTGCAGTAGCGTCAAAAACAGGCGATCACAGCGACTCGTGATAAATCAGTTACACACTCACTTTCAGGGTCTCCCAAACCTGGGCAGTAGCTGTGTGTGCCTGTATGCGATTAGAATGCATTCCTATGTGTGTGCCTGTGGTATACTTTGTGTGTGTGTGAATGGGTGTATGAGTTTGTCTGTTGTTTGTGATATTACTACACAAAAGAGAGCGTAATATTTGTGTTCCTTCCGCTTCGTTCGACTCAGTGTGTGTGGCATTCCTTTTCATGAAGCCTGTCCATAAGAAGTAATCAACACTGTGCTAAAATAGAGGCAAAGCAAAGACTAGGTATTCTTGCTTGTTTAGTACTGTGATAAACAGTCCCCATTATATGGCATGTACAAACCCCTGCCCTACCATCAATCACTAGGGAACAACCAAAAATCTTACTCTGACTCCTGTAGTTCTGTTGGCCTTTCAATCTAGATTTGAAGCAAAAGCTCCTGTTAACATTTCCTCAATGATGCATAACATTGTGTGCATCATTATATATATACATACACACACACATACACAAGTGATAGCTAATATACAAACTTTATATTTTATTTACTGTAAACCTTAATATACAGCAAAATACCCTTCTTCAACCAGTGAGCATATCTTGTTGCAGAGTGGATAATGTTCTCTCTTATAATTTCCGTTGTTGTGGCAAACACCTTTGATTCTATTATTAGAAGACTTGCCATGCCAGGTGGTGCTGTCAATCAAAAGCACAAAGCAGCTGTTTTCCCATATCACACCTTACCCCCCTCTTGGGCTTTCAAAATAGAATCCACATATATTGGCAATTTATTATTTCGCTGCTATCACAACAGTAAAAATGTTGTAAAATGGCTGAAAATTAGACAGATGGTAACTGTTAAAACCCCAAGGCTTGTGGTTATTTTCCATCTTTCCTCTGGCCCGTGTTTCACACAGTGATGCAGGGCACACCTTAAATTAAACTGCCAATATTGAAATGTCAAAGGAAATAGTGGCTTTGCCCATTTCTAGTGATCTCCATCTGCTGTACATCAACAGTGGATACAAAAAAATAAAATAAAATGTTGCAGGCAAAATTCCAGCTGGAATGAGGTATTAACACACCATATATAACAGAAATGCACTTAAGTGACACTACAGAGATCTGCACTGGGGCACATGTTTTCCTCAATAAATTATGCATGATGTCAAAGGACACAGGTTCAGACTGTGTGTGCTCCCCAGTGCAACTTAACTATTAGCATCATAGACAAGTAACATTTGAGCCACAGTGGCTCCTCAACAGACTTAAAAGCCATGCAACATCACACCCTTACCATACATGATGAGACTGTCCAAACCATTGGTGTACATTATATGAAATAAAACAAAAAAAAATTTGCGAGAATTTTTAGCAAATACTAATATTATGTGTGCAATACTAATACTATGTATAAATATATAGACATGAAATTAGCTCCCAGTTTTACATAGTCCTACAGAAATGAAGCCACATAGAGCACAGTCCCTTTTTGAAAATCTGTGTGTGCTGGAAAGCACTGGCATGCCACAAGTCAAGCATACAGTGCTCTTATTTGAATTAATCAACAATGACCACTCTCCTATAAGAGTTTTTTTTATCTGGAATATTCCATAATATAATGAAACTTAAAGCCAATGAGGCATCATCACACAAGTATTCTAACAATCTACTCCATATAAACAATCCTCCATATCAGTTTGAGAGGCTACATGATTCATAAATCAGAAAGCAACTAATGTAAAGTGGAGACAGAACCACAGAAGCGAAGACAATCCCCCTTAGACTCATGAGAACATCAATGTGCATGCATACTGCAAGTGTGAAAAAATACAACATTTCAATATAAATACTGCAGATTGTGTGGGGGAAGTGTCCTGCAAGAGCAGTCTTTTGGGAATGGTTTGTATTATCCAGCCACACAGAAACTGAGGAAAATTGGATGGACACTTATGGAGTCATTCCACAGGAAATGGCTGTCGGGCCTGCTACTCATAATCCCTTCATTTTTAATGTACATATTCCTTACCTATCTTTAAAGACTAAATTGAAGCTAGAGCTCCAAATACCAAATAGTTATAGAGAAATAAATTATCAATGATCATCCAAAATGGCCACCTTTTACTGAGGCATCATTTTCAGATGTCTGTATCTCAAGGAAAAATAGGGAGAAGAATCTAATTATTTTTGTAAGATTACTAGGCCAACGGAAATAAGTTATTCATACTTTAAAAACAAGTAATCTATGTAAAATAATGGCTATACAGTAAATTAACTCAGGTTTTTATTTAATTCATATCCTTACATACAACCAGATAAAAGTGTCAAGCCTCAAACTGGCAGCCATTTTGGAACTTCTTCAAATCCCTGTATCTGTTGATCCATGCATGATACCATGTCTAAAATTCTGTTTTATTTATTTTTATACAGAAAGACTCCCTGAGGAAAGAGTGAGGAGAACTGGAAACATAAGACTCCTAAATCCTGGACGAATTTGATGGAGACTCTTGAGATATAACATACAGTATAAAACTTAACAAAATGTCTTCATGCTTTTGTGAATCAGAAGCAAGATTCCAGCAAAAAGTTGTCCGAGTTTCCCGTCCTTTGTCCAAGCTGTGTGGGATTGATCTTGGTTCCGACACCCCGCTCAAGTCCCTCAGAGAGGTTCTGAGGCGGCCAACCTGTGCTGCAGATGGCCAGGGAGGGCCCATGAAGGCACACAACCCACCACATGCCACTCCCACAACCTCACACTCTCCCACTCGTACAGCACAATGTCCAAGAGACCACAGAGAAAATGCCTTTCACGCAGCCAGACTTACTTCTGTGCAACAGCCCTCACAGAGCAGGCGCGCAATTCACACTGACAAGGGACCCACAAGTGAACAAGCTCCAGTCACGGCACACACAAGTCCCCTTAGCGGCACGTGCACATGATAAACTGGCACAGAACAGAAACACGCGTCCCTGCACACTGAACTCAGACACCCATCATTAATAACACTAGCGTGCACGAATGAATCACAAGCAAACGCTTTGTGTTGTGTATTCAGTAATGGAACTTTAAGGTAATCACACACGTGCACTCGAACGTACAATTTAGAACGCTACACTCAAAACACGCACGACAAGCTTCTTATTAAAAAATCAGCAATATGATTTTATTAAAGTAATGCTGTGTAAATGCATGTACCACACATTTTTCATGCGTGTAATGTATGACATTTTTAAAACGGAAGCAGGCTCCTCTCCAGTCTCCAGAGTTAGCAGGGGTCCCCGCTTTTCCCTCCCCGGCCACCTGCTGAGGAAGCACGCTTACACTGTCAAGAGTTCCGAGGGGAACAAAGAGCCAAAAAGACAAAATGATGGGGGTGTGGAAATGAAAGCGCCAAACATGTCCAAACACAAAGTAACCCCTGGTTTGCAGTCTGCTCTTTGGAACCCAGCAACAGAACGATTTGGCGCCAGAGGGGAAGCGGATGAAAAAGAAAAAAGTATATTTAAACACGCGCACAAAAAAAGTAATAGCTGCTCGCAGTATGTATTTAAAAGTGTTCCCAATCTTTTTTTTTCTCCCTGTTTACTCCCAGCGGGGGTGCAGGGGGGAGCCGTGGTTCTCCTGGGGGGGGGGGAGGGAGCTTCGGCTGCCCGCTGAGCGTATTGTGCCAGGGCTTTGGTGTAGTCTGGCGGAACACAGGTGTGGTGGCGCACCGCGGCACGCAGCCTCCGCCCCCCCCACCTCGCCGCCCGCCCGCCCGTCACCACACAGCTCCTCCATCGCCTCTCAGGAGGAATCCACAGGGACAGACATTCAGAGATACAATAACAGTCATTTCGCATTTTGTCTTGATCACTGGGTTACCTGCAGGGACTGAAACTGCAGGGGGGGGGGGGGATCATCCGTCTTCAGACTGAAACTGCAGCATGTTCCCTTTTTGCAAATAACTTACTATTCAGCTGAGAGTTAGCCCTTCAGTTTTCCATTATGTTCAATTACATTTTGCAAGAACTATAAAAAGGAGTCAGAGAGCTGGAAACCAGCGCTTTCAGTTTAACTTTGATGCATGTTAGTGTTGTTGAGTCCTATATTGTCTCTTAGTAAGAATGCTCATTGATGTTTGAATATTTTATTCATTTTTAAAAAATAATACTTGAGGCTACATCTCTTTCAAATCACAAAAAATGGTACGAAAGTGTTTATTTTTCCTTCTTTGACAGATAAAACATACATACAGACAGACACGGTACTGTCCTCTAAGAGTATTTCCCTTTCACTGCTGGCTGAGGTGACTCGGCATAATCAACAAATATAGTTTGCACGACACATGAACGACGACTGATTTGAAATGGCATGCGTATTTTTGGACTGACGGTGTAGGCGGCACTGTAATCTCTGACACTGCGACTGGTCTTTCATGCTCTGTGGCTCATTCTGAGCTATTAACATCTGATCTACGACGGCACACGGGCACAAACGCGTAGCTAATTAGCTCTTATCCAGGATCGCCTCCAATCCTGCTTTTGCACGACTACCGCACTGAGGAACAGAGGACGTGAGTACAGACCAGCGTTTGCCTGCATGAGCAGGCAGTAACCCAGGTGGATGCTTATAAGAGCTCTACAGTTCATAATTGCTCGGTGTTGACAAATTAATTATATTGCCTTAACTTCAGATATTTAATTTAATCAGTTCACAGGAAGCCCAGAACCAATGCCTGTCTGTCTCTCCAAGCAGTTATAGACTCGACGGAATAATTAAACCGAGATAAAGAAAAATAGATGGATTCATGTAAAGAGAAATCACAAACAGCTTTAAGTTCACTGTGCCTTAATTTGATATTTTCTAAAGTAATTAAAAAATGATTGCCTGATCAATTTAGCTCTCATTCACAATGCAATGTGGGCATTAGAAATTAAACAAGGGAGACCTGCAATTAATATTTTATGTTTTTATCCCTTTCTACTCAATAAGTCTAGTCTCATTTTGGCAGCCCCTAGTGCTCCACTCCCTCTGTGCTCCTAACAAAACACACACACACACACACACACACACACACACACACACACACACACACACACACACACACACACGCACACACACGCTTTAAGAAACATTAAGAAGTCACTGAGTACAGGAGGAATTTAATTGGCATGCAGCACTTTGTAAAGCGCAATGGCTCTCATCAACAGCACAGAATGGAAATGAAATAAGGGGGGGGGGGGGGGGACAAAAGAGAGAGAAATCAGGCCAAGATCCAGGACTCACACTGTGAACAGAAATTAATTCCCCAAATTACCGAGGCTCCAGAAAACAATTTTCTCAAGACTATATGCAAAGGCAAATTTCTTTAGTTGAGAAAGCCAATAACTTTTCAAACACATTCAAATTCATTAGTTCTCCATCTTTCTGTTCTCTGTCTCATCCAAAAACTCCATGGATGTTATCCAATTGAACTCCAAAGGCTATTATATCAGTAAAATTAATAAATACGGCAGTGACGGAACATTCATTAGTTATTCCTTTGTCACGCATTCATGGTTACAAGATGGCAGGTTTAAGTTTATACAGTATTGTGATTTTGACCGTAAATTCAAACGAGAGTTTCATCAGCACAATACAAACAAATGCAGGTGTAATTATTTGGGTTCTGTGTAATTGGGAATTGGGGATCATTTTTATTAAGATTCCACAACAGTGTCCTCGTGAAGCTGCCTCTTGAGCAATCATTACCAACCATTTCATTTGCAGTACCTGAATCATCTCAATTAGTAATTTAATGACACTAATTACACGCAATTGTCCACTGATTCATGGAGTAGTGCTCATGGCTATTGACACGCATTTATCCAGCAGTATTCACGACAATGAGTCTCTAATACATTAATGTCGATCGATAACAGAATAATTGTCGACTGGTGATTTTGGGCTTTTTGCTTGATGCTAAGTGTGAAGTGCCTCTCGCATTTGTTCAATAAAATGCTATTAGGTGTCACTGTTTCTGTCACTGTCAGAATTCCCTAGCCTAAACCACTACTCAATAATTTGTTGCATTGCGCCAAACACGTGACTGGTCCCTATCTAATTATATGCCACTTAATCACAGCCATTGATTTTTGTGTGTTAAACTGGAGTGGTTACAGGGACACAGTAGTTTCCAACTGAAATATATAGGCTGCAAAACCCAAACACAGGGCCTAAGTGAAAAGACTTGTTCCTCCAAAGGATCTCTTGAGTGCCATTATGAACAGGGACAGAATTGCCTACATATATTAATGTCTGTTCCTCGGTCTTCTCCTTCAGTTTTTGATACCACATTATCTCGATGACTGTATGAACATCTCTCTAACTACAGGATGCCCCAGTAACGAGACTCACAGAATTGCTTGACTATAACTAGATTTCAACTCCTCTTTTTTCTTTCTTTCTGTTCTCTCTGTTTCCAAACTACAAAAGTCTCCAGGTTGGTAACAGGAGATACTGCCAAAAAATTACTAATACAAATTTATGACTATCCATATGACTATTGATAAGGAATGGCCAAGGACAGAACATGCATTGTGCTGCATTTTCTCTCACCATGTTCCCTTCATGAATATTCCTGATCAAACATTTATTTTTATTTTTCATTTTACCAGCTATAGATATATTGAATCTATTTTACAAGACAGACCTTGCCATGAGGCCAGCTTGGTATATACAGAAAATCATACAATGACAGACAACTGCGATACAGAATAAACACAAAGAATTCCACTTGTTAAAAATGATGAGAAACGTCCACCAATGCTTTCTGAATTCAGCAAGAAAGTCTTTTCTGATGACTATTCCAGGACCAAGGAGTTGAAAGCTTCCCTCGCTACCTCAGTTCTTGCTCGCAATAGCTGAAACTTAACCAAGGACTGAGAGAGGAGATAATAAGAACTATGATCAAAGGTTTCAGTGCACACAGATATGAGGGAAAGTTCAAAGTAAAGCTATATAAATTAAAACACACACACACACATATATATATATATATATATATATATATATATATATATATATATATATATATATATAATTATATTCTGTGGGTCTCTAAGGAGACCACCGCAACTGATGACACAGCGTGGAGTGATAAGTAAGGGGTTTAAACCAGCGCTGAATTGTAAGACCCCATGATTCAAAGAGTTCAAGACACAGGGTGAGGCTGCAACATGCCTGTTACTGTATGTCACCAAAATCAAGGGCGGGAGGCATAGTTTCTGGCCTTTTGCAATGAAGGATTTACAGAATAGGATATTGAACAGCAAATCTTTTGACCATCCTGTCAATACAAATTAAAAATTCAGATTTTTATTAAACCTAAGACCTACTGTACAGTATGTACAATAATTGTAAAATAAAATATTCTCAATTGCAGTGCCATTCGTGGTTATTATATGACCGGAAAGCCTGGGATTTTCATCGTACACTAAGGGTGTGAGGAAGAATTGGGTAGCCTCCTTTGTAATTCCATTGGCCATATCATTTATGTACCTAGACCCAGAATAGAAAATCGCAGAACACCATTGATTGTTTCAAGCAGTCAGACATTACAGTGTCAGCATAAGCATACTAAGTCCAATTACATAAATGAGTTTGGGACCAATCATCAGCAGTAGTTCTTAAACCAATGCTGTAGCACAGTAGCACATGGTCCACAGCATTGTATGCTTTATCTAGACAGATAAATAGGCAGGTCCAATGTTGATTAGTGGCCAGTCAATGCCATTCAAAATTTTAATGGTAGAAATGGCACTATACCCCACACATTGTCCAGACTGGGCTTTGCTCAGGGTGGTTATTTCACTCAGATATGTTGTTGACTGTGAGTAAATTGAACTTTTTAAGATTTCTGCAAAGATGTGCAATTGTAACTCAGGCAGCGGCTGTTCATATATGAAGGATCACCACTTTTCAATAAAATAAAGATGTAAACCAATTTCCAATTCTCAGGTATACTATTACTTTTAAGAGACAAATATGAAGTATGTGTTAAGAGACAAATGAAAAATGTGTCAAGATGCATCAAATTTATAAGCTTTGGCTTCAGCGGTAGAAAGAAAGAACTGTCTGCAATATTAAGAACTCTGAACTGACCATCTTATTAGTATTGAGAATCTAAATGGATACTTCTGTGATGCAATGTTGAACCTATCCTTGGGAGCTTTTGGAAACCCTGAATCCCTACATTCTGAAATCATCATCCTTAAGTGCAGATACTGAGATTTCTTCCCGCTGAAGTTTGGGATTTGAAAGACCGTTCTCTCCTAATTAGAGTTTTCATTGTTTATGCCTGGCCCGACATTTCCGAGCGCTGATGCTTACACATAGCAGGTGGCTTAATGAACGAAGCGAGACTTCCCTGGAAATGAAAGAAGCCAGAGGGTCAAAGTTCAGACTAGTCCCTTCTACACTTAATTGGCTGAGCCCGTGGCTGTGCTTGACAGATTAAATTATCAGGCTTTCCAATCCCCACGAGTTTCTCTTCATGGACTATTAATAACCACTCAGCCTTCAGCGAGGCCTTAAGTGAGAAGAATGAATACTACATTCTCAGTTACCCTCCCAACTCCCTCCGTTTTTACACTGCCTACTAAATCCACAGCATTAGACTCATTTTGTGCGAGGTCAGGATTTGGAGAGGGTGAAGTCCGCCTGCTGAACGAGGTGCTGTTTATCCTGAAGGTTTCCTTTCCAGATTTGAGCGGGAAGCTCTGTTCCCTCCTCACCTCGATATTAGTGAGATTAATCTTACGGACACAGAAAGTACGATGCATTTTAGTCAACTACAAATCAAACAGAGACATAAATTTTACCCTCTATTGTCAACAACAAGCTGAAAAACTTGAAATGAATGTTTTTCAATGAATGAATGGATGTAGACCTCTGGGACCAATAAGTAACCCTGTGTGATTTGAATTGCAGTTATACTGGCAATATTGCCGTAATATATTGCAGTACGCTTGGTGAGCACGTCATGAAGCACAGCCAAAAACGCTCTGAGGAATGCCCGATGAGGCACAGAGCCGAACGTCCTTTGAAGCGCACACGGACTGCAAAAGCAAGGGGAGAAAGATTTTCTTCCCCCCTAAGATCCATATACATTCCAGACAGGGATGTGAGGCGCCAGATAAGATATCAAACATCCAAAAAAAAAAGCCAGCAGACACAAACAGCAGAAAGAGCAGATAGCCAGGATTAAAACCTTGCCTTGAGTTCAGCACATCGGAAGAAAGAAAGAAAGAAAGAAAAAAAAACCCCTTCCTGGAAGATTATCCCTCCAGTGCATGTGTAAGGGACAAGCGGCTGATAAAGTCCGGCCGCCGATAAGCCCCCGACCCCCCCCAGCGGCCCGCGAGGCCCCAGCCCGGCCGATTGCCAGCCCCTGATACGGTGGCGTGGGCGGGTGGCCGCCTCTCGGCTCCCGGCCGGGGCCTCTCCTGACACGCTGTTAATTACAAACGCCCTGCCCTCTCCCCCTCCTCTATATCGAAAGCCTCTTCCTTGGTCAACAAGGAGCGATACTGAGACTCCCGCGTGAACGCTCGGCGACACCGCGATCGTCAAACGCGCGTTATCTTAGTGTCTGACATGCGCCTCATACTCTCAGAGATGCTAAATCCTCTGGAAATCTGGCGAGGATCAGGGAAAAAGGAAACACGTCCTCTTATTCCACTAAAGCAATTTCGAATGGAGTTGGGCTACAGTAATATATTTGTAATTGGTGATTGGAATTGGAAACAGAAGCCCGGGGGGCCCAGCTCGGGGAGGCTGACAGGGTTTGCGCTGATGAGCTCCAGAATGAGTTGGTTGAGACAGGACGAACGGAGGCAGCGGGATAATTAATTATACAGCAGAGCCGCACTGCATTGCAATCAAGGCCTGAAGTGGACTGACTGACGCTAGAAATAACATTTCCACGGTGCCAAAAGCAGAGGAAACCCGACAGCACCGAATCCAGCAAGAACAAGTTACGTTGTTGACGGGGGGGAGAAAAAGTAGACTAAATCAAAGGCTAGCGTTCTTTAGTCTCCCTCGCACCCAAAAGTTAATTCAGCATTTCATCACCCCGAACGGCGGCGTGTGATTTTTGCATGATGTTCCCCGGTTCAGAGCGATCCTTCCCCCCCGCTCTGAGAGTGGTGAGAACGCCGGGGCCCTTTCATGTGCAGACGGTTCCTCGACTGCACAGCGCCGCTCCCACCGGGGCTTATTACCAATGACACCCAGCCTCTCACAGCCTCGGCACAAGCCTCGCACCAAAGTTTCGCACCGGAAAAGAAAAGTAAGCTCTGCACATTAGTTAAGATATTTCATTTCTCTTACATGGAACTACCCTTAAAATAGAAAGGAGCTGCCCTCATTTGCCTATAAGGTACATAAATGAGGAATCGCTACAGCTTATAGGTTCTTTTTTTGCCTATTTTTGCCTTCTGAAGGTCACAAAAGGGGAATAATTTGTGAGGCACTGTGAAATATGTCAGAAAGATATCTTGATATCAAGAACAGGTCTTCAAAAGCAGTATCTGAGAGAAAACCCATACGGTATTTACATTTTTACTGTTGAATTCCATTTGAAGTAATGCCATGCAAATGACAGTTCATTATTCAAATAGTCTTTCCGAAGATGCCTAGGCCTTTCCGTAGCAATGCAGTAGCTATTTAATCCACAACAGCTCCACAACACAACCAACCATACACAGCTATATAGATTTAGTGTTTGTCAAACCTCTGTCATCTTATCCATTGCCTTTTTTAAGCTGCAAGGACAGATAAATTATCAAATCAAAAATACAACCAGTTCATTTCAGTCATTAAAGATAGTGATAAGGAGGACTGTAATCAGAAATTCAGAGAAGTAACTATATTGCTTCGGCAAAAGCAGGTTTCAAAAGTTTATTGGGAACAGTATGGGTTGAAATGATGACATTTTTACACTTGAACAGTGTAACAGACAGAAGTGCGAGTAATTGACAATACGGAGCCACTGAGGTTCTTAAGAACTTTGATTCGGAAAGAGACATTCATTGAATCATTATTTCACAAATATATATATATATATATACCCAGATGTCTTTCACATTGACTGTTGAATGATGTTCTTACTGTGAAATGCTGTATTTGCTTTACATCAGACACAACGGAACCTCTCTTTATTATTACATCATGAATACTGACCTTAGCTCAGGCTAGAGAGGCCTGCGGTTTTCTGGATGATTTACTGGCATCTTTTGTGACTTCCTGGATGAGTTGTTGCAGTGCCCTTGGAGACATTATGGCAGGCCGGCCACTCCTGGGAAAGCTCACCACTGTTCTAAAGGTCCTGGAGATAATGGCTTCTACTGAGGTTCAGTGGAGTCCCAGAGCCTTAGAGATGACTTTGTAACCCTTTCTAGATAGATATATTTCAAAAACTCTTTTTTTTATCTCTTCTGGAATTTCCTTTGATTGAGGCTGTAGAAACTTTGTGGTGACTACTTCATTCTGCTGGTAAGAGTTAATATGAGTGAGTTTTACATTCAGCAGCGCTGACTGCAATCAAGCCTGGCTGTGTTCAATCAGCTGAATCTAATTGTAAGTCAAATTTGCTTAATTGTTTGATTGAACAACTAAGGGGGCAATTACTTTTTCACATGGGTGATATGGGTGTTTGATAACTTTTTTCATTAAATAAATTAAATAATAATTTTTTAAAATGTGTTCTGTGTTTACTCAGTTTCCCTTTGTTAAATATTACATTTTGTCTAAAGATCTGCAACTATTCATTGTGAAAAAATAAGCAGTAATAGAGGAAATCAGGAAGGGGGCCAAAACTTTTTCATGGCACTGTATGGCGCTTAGTCGCACTTCATGTAATATGAGAATGTTTAAGTGATAGACGCAGTGTAGTGTGCATTGACCAGCAAAGCAAATGTACCCGTCTTCTCTCTGAAATGTATTAAATATAAATCCACATAAAATATGCACAACCTTGACTTCTGAAATAAGGAGAAAGCACAAAAGATAAACAAAGAGTGCAAAATGGAGAAACTGTCAGCCATACGTTCAATGATAACTCACAGTTGTCAATGCGTGAAGTCATAGATTAACCGACTAATTTCGCTATCTGTAGGAGACTAATTGTGATCACATTGCTTCTCATGAAAATCGATGCCTATTATACAGAACAGGAGCAGAGAAAGGGGCTGCATTAAGCAAAAACAGAAAGCCTGCACCCGAGTATCTGTCTGCACTATGTTCATTCCATTTTCATGACCTTGGTCGCTACTCTGTCAGACGCCATATTTTAAGGACACAATCATAGTTAAGAAATGCTATGAAAATACCAAAGGAGATACCAACTTCGGGACTAATGCCATGTTATGCATGTGGGGGGGGGGGGGTCCTAATTTAAAATATTTTCACTAACCAAACGTGTCTGCATTCATTTTGTCATGGACATGGGACCTTATACATGTGTATAGGAGCTCATAAAGAGAAAACTGGCATTGAGCGACTGCATGAAAATGAGAAAATAAAAAAGTAATGAGAAAAAAAGTCATTTTTGAAAGGGGCAACCATATGACAAATATTTCAGAAAGCCTAAGCTATAACAAAGTACATAGTGCAAAATAGCATGAAGGAGGAATGATTCAACTTAAGTGGAGACATAAAGGTTATTTCTCCACATCTCATTGTAAACACTGTGACAATAATGCCATGGCAACACACAAAGTTAAGAGGTGACATCACTGGGACTGAGCTTCACTGCCGCTCCATTATGAGGATCTTTCGTTTCTGCCAGGAGATAAAGTCATTACTGTATCTGCCACTCAAGAGATAGGGGTTTGACTCACTCTTGCTAATGCCAAAGATTACAAAGCCTGGCTGTCCCTCTTCTTCCCTACACTAAGTCACACTACAAGTGACAGGAGAAAGTATGGGGTCTCTGTGGAAACATGAGGTTGCTTACTACAGGCTGAGCAGCAGGTAGCCATTTTGTGAAACAAGAAAAGTAATGAACAATTAAAAAAATGAAATATCTTGTTGATATTTCATGTGGGAATTGTAGCTCTTCAAGGATTTTGGCAGATAAATTGACAGGTACATGAGAGTTGAGGTAATTGTTAACAAACACTAGCCAATTAGTCAAATTTCTACTTCATTTTTTTTTCTCGATAGCTGAAACAGAATGTAGGGGAACATACTCCCTCTATCTCTATCTCTCTCAAACACACACACACACACACACACGCGCATACACAGGCGGTACGATTATTCAGTCATACACATGCACACGCAGGTGTAACAATTATTCAGTCTTTGATCTTTAGATCCTAAACAAATTGTATCTTTGTAATTTTGTAAGTAATCTCCATTCAGCGAGTGGCACTATACACCGACCAAGAAATAAATGTTCCGCTTTCTCTAAAGTAACACTGCAGTCTTCTCTACTTTTTTTTTTTATCTGCCAGGGCTCCTGTTCCCAGCAAAAACCCCATTTCAAAGTTTCTCCAGATTCTTTTTAAGTGCACAGAAGGATGGCCATGCACATCCCAGCAGGGAGTTTCAGGGCCCAGCGTGATAGCCTTTGTTAGCCGCATTAGCACAGGAGAGAACGTGGGATGCAGGAGGTAGGAGCCACGTAAAGAGTACATACGGAAAGCAAAGTTCACTTATTTTAGGTGCCCACCCCCGCTCCCCCACCTCAAGTGGCTTGCATGTGCTGATAGTACGAGATACAGAAAAAGCCATTTTCAAACACTGACTTAAGAAATGAACGGGCACTTTCAAAGCTCAGTGTGACATTGACAAATTGTTCAGGCAATTAAGAAAGTAAATAAATAAATAAATAAATAAATAGATAAATAAATAAATAAATAAATTGTGCAAAGTCAACATCTTCATTCTCCTAAATACCATACAGTGTCACTCAGACCCAGCCATAGCTGCAGTGCTAGAGACTAGAGGAAAGCACAGAAAGCATAGACTAGCTCCATGACACAAACTACACGAATTCAATGGCCCACACTCAAATACCGTAAAAAATTACCTCAGGTGCTGCATGTCTAACGAGCCTGTTCTAATAGCGCCTGAAAATATCCTACATCAACCTGGAAACCTACAACCTGGAAACGATTAACAGTAGCTAACAAACTTTGCAGACAATTTCATATTAAATTGAACATTTTTAACAAGTTACTTACATCTTACTTGAAAATTGTAAGATGTAAGTAGTGTGGAGCAGCAACAAGTAACTGGAATAGCCACCAGGCACCAAACAAGTCCAGGAATGGAAGGGGCAAAAAGTTGATAAATCCTCCACAGCTCCAAAAAACCAGACCGACGAGACACGAGTTCTTCACAATGATGCTAACAGTATGTGCTTTAAAAAAGGCAACTGTAAGCTAATCACGTAGGCTACTTCTTCAATACATACTTCTTCCCTTCTCGTTCTTTTATCATATTGATCACCCAATTTAAAAAAAAATTGTCCTCCATGACTGAAAACCTACATGCTGTCAGTTTCAATACCAGTAGCCTTGTTATAGTGAGTAACACTATAGAGGCTGGTTTCCAACTGACACTGGGGTTACTGGTTTTTTAAGCAATTAAATAATCTGGCTAGTAATCAAAGCTCTACATAACTAGCTATTTTTAAATGTTCTAATGTTCTTCTGAAAAACTATAAATGTGTATTCAGAAATATCCTTTAAGCAGTCACAACCCCATGACATTTAGGCACACACTCCCAGGTGTATAGAATAGAAGCCATTTTGGAGCAACTAAAACGCATAGATTCAGTTATGTGATAGCAACAATTAGTGCAGTATTATGATAAGAAGATAAAATAGTGGATAGAGTTTATGTTTCAAGGTAAATTTACAGTATGCTGCAGTGCATAAAATATTGCTAGGCTACCAGACAGAGCTCTGGTAAGACATTACCTAGCTCATCCAATTAAAAGCTATACTTCACACCTCTCCCTCTCCCTCTGACTAACCACATAATTGACTCTAAAGCTCATCCTCTTGGAATTTATCACCTTTTATGGAGTTCACATTCATACCTTCTCCTTTCAACATTAATATGTCTCATTCTAAAATCTTAATTCAACAAGCCTCTACCACAACAGTTCCTCATGTTTTATGATGTTGTTATTTTTAATTAGACACTTAGAATAATCATGATGTTGGGTTTGGGAGCAAGAAGAGGGAGGAGGGGGAGGAGAGGTGCTTTCTGGTCTTTTTTTTCAGATTTGATCAAATGGAGATGCTGAAGGTTTATGATGTGTCTGGATGGAAGCAGTGTTCCTAATGGTCTCACCTGTAGAAAATGTGACAGCAGTAAAAAAAAAAAAACGAAGACACTGGTTACCATGGAGATAAATCACGTTCATAGGATATTTTCATCACTCCTCAGAACAGTGATCAGTGATGAGAATATCCCATATTAGGGGCTGTGGGGTGGTGTATCCTGTTAAGACCATGTTACAATGTGTGGACATGCCCCAGTATTGAACCCAGACCGTGTCAGTGCTGATAGTGGCGGGAGGGAGGGTTTGAGCAGGTGGGGTTGTCCGTGCCAAATGCCTGTAATGTAATGTGTCGTGTCTCCACCTAAAGACAGTCTCACAGGGGGTGCTGGGTGACTCATTCAGTTAAGACAACACGCTGTAGTGCATGAATTGTGGCTGCCTGTTCCATAGGGTGACACGCAATTGGCGATTATGTCCCAGGTACCCACTGACTACATACCAAAGCTACATATGAGTACATATGAGGGTGGCCTTCCTCTGACTCAACTGAGGTGAGGTGCGAAGAAGAAGAAGCACCACTTGTTTCAGAGGAAAACCGTCTTCACCCTCCTGAATCGGCAGTGGGGATCATGCATGAACTAAATAGTTCATTGGACATTCCAAATCAGGGTTGGAATGTTCAGCCCTGCGTTGGTCACCAATATTTAAAAAAAATGAATAATGTTTTTGTTGTTTGTTTGTTTTTTAAAGGACAGTATCAAGCAGCAAATGCACTCTGTGGACACGCGGCCGGGGGACTGCAGAGCGGAAAAACACGGCAGCTTTGAAGCCGAGAGCGGAGGGCACGTGACCGTGCCCTCCCCAACTGATGGGGATTTCAGCAACGGGATGGGGCTACAAATACAATACAGAACATAAAGACATTCACTGCAGCAAAAAAAAGCAACGAAAAATAAGAGCTGGTGGTAGAAAAACAGAAAACATCAAAGTAAAACTACGTAACCTTTAAACACAGCCGAGTACAGTGTAATTGCGGCATGTCAACATAACATTTTCAGAGCATTGCGGCTCTTCAGTGTGGGTCAATAACCAAGTCAAAGGCATTAACGGAACACTCGTACTGCGGCACGCGGCGGGAATGCCAATTCAGCATCGGGTTAAGGCAGCTGTATCTCTCTGCCCATGCACAGGTTGTCTTGGCGCTACGCTTTAATTTCTTTGGAAGAGTTTCGCGGATTCCATCGCTGTCACGGAAGGAAAAAGCAGAGCCTCTGCCAGCACGTCGGATTTGAAGTTTATTAAGTCTATCACACGGGGACCGGGCCCCTGGGGGCACATTTGCAATCCAAAGCTCCAGTCTCCTCAGCCTCCATTCCTCAAGCTGTCACTAACACTCCACTTAATTTGCAAACTGGTGCACGAAAAAAAGAGAGAGTGGGGAAAAGAGAGAGAGAGTAAACAAGCATCATCTCACAAAGTGCGAAAAAAGCACTCCGCGCATCTTAATCGACAGGGACGATTGCGTTGATTTTACTGGAATGGAATGAAAAATGAGGGGGAAAAAAACTAGTCTTTTAAAGATGAATCATTCACAGCTGGGCACTGAGAAGGCTATGTTTACCCAAACGAGTGGCATCTCAACAATCAATCCAAAAGTACGCTATATGGTACACAACATTGATCCTGCCAAGCTCTCCAAATGTCAATTGCACTTTGACCAACAATCATGGAACTGGACAGAATCACATAAACCAATAAATAACCCCGTTTACCATAGTGTTTGGGGAAGGGGAGGAGGGAATGTAACTATGCATTTGATGTTGCCAAAGGGATGGAAGTTTTAAAAACATCTAAACAAAAGTATTTTAAACATCCATACTTTTGCACAGATGTTTTTTTGAAAAGATTTATAATACATGTGGTTTCAGGCTGTTCACTCAAGCTTCCACTATATAGATTATGGTTGTATTTTCAGAGAATGAGAAAACACCACTAATTTGTATCTGGAGTTTTTTGTACACAATGACAGCTAAATTATCATGCTTGCTTACAATTTTTTGTTCATATTTTGTAAATTTGGCACGGTACAATTCGTGTTTTCATTCTATTTCAAATGTTACACAAAAAAATCCTAACATGCCCATCAAAGATAAGTGAAATAATATGATGTTTACTTCTCAGAACACACACATGCACATCAGTTTTATCTACAAAGCTGAAGCTTTTACAATCTTGTCCAGCTAAGATAAATGTTCAAACACAAAAATCCCGTAGTTCTAATACATTTTCATCTCTGATATATACAATCTCGGGCATATAAAATAATTCCTTCAGAAGGAAGTGCAAGAGTTCACTGGTCAGAATTTCTGAGAGCACACACTCCCACATATGAGATGAAATCTCAAATTTATTTGTGTACAAAGTAATGAAGTAGCTCATTAATCAAAGTTCTATTCTTTGTAACATCACTCAAACATTATCTGTACAAAGCTTGAAAGACAAATGTTTGGTGACTACTATGAACATTTTGGAACTGTTCAGAACATGATAGAGAAACAAATTAAGTATCACTTCAATATAAATATGCGTATAATATAAAATCCAACTCAGCCGAACCAAACATATGACAGAACACCTGTCTAAAGGGTTAAAAGTTCTTATGGCTCCCATCGCATCTTGCAGGAGCGACTTTTTGGAGAGTTATATGCCTGTTTTAAGCCTATAGCCTACCTGCCACCTCTCCTCCACCCGCCCCCTTTGTTGAATACAGTACATAAAATAATTGTGATAAAATAGAAAACAAAGATTTCTTCAGAAGTTTTGAAGTTAGTTTTCAGTTTCTATAAATATATTGAAAAGTCCTTAGGCTGAGTGAAACCATCTAAATGTATTTCTTCATAATCAGGAAAGCTTTGGGGACCTGCTAGATTAGGGTATAGACAGACAAATATTTATTATATTCATTCATCACAGTGCATTTATGTTGTTCATTGAAACCACATGAAACCATGGTTACCAGCAAAGTTATCAGGACCTATCAGTGAGTGACCATAGGCTAGAAAAAACATAGTGGGGGAAAAACGATGCGGGTTTACTGTAGTTTACTTCAGTGTAGTGGTGAAATCCATCTCTATTGGTTGAAATATCAGAACAGCTAATCAAGGATTTCTAAAGCAAGCAACACTGCTGAGCTTATTAGCTAGTTAGTAATTATAGCAGGAGTATCTTTTCATAAAAAAAGTTATCAACATTCTTCACCATTTTCCAGAAACGGTGTATCGTGACTGAAACTGTACTGGCATGAGACATTTTGCCCATATCACCCTAGTATGACATACAGTAAACATAACAGAAATGGGTGTCAATAAAAAGTGTGTGTCAATATTGAAAAAATGAGAGATTCCCGTGGGAAGTGCTAGAACCTGAAGCCCGATTAACGCATCTCCCGAAAAGGAGGGGTGCTGAACAAATATGACTCAGCCACAAGCATTTTACCTGAACCTGTATTTGCGGTTCGCTAAATAAATGAACAAAGGGAAAGAATAGGAGAAAGGATGAAAGGAAAGAGACCCTGTGATCTGCATGCATTCACAGATGTGTCTGAGGGGAAATGGATTTCCCCAAAGCGTACTGGTGAGAGGTTATGACCTCAAACAACATTAAAACAGTGCTACTAAGAGACAACAAAGCTTTAAAAAAATAAAAATAAAACAGAAATAGAAACAGAAACAGCATACCAACTAGACATGACACAAAACATCATACCTGCCAAGACAGGGTCATGCATTGCATAGCGATATATCAATCTATTGTGTCTCAGCGCGTCAAATCTGCAACTGTCAATATGAATCTCATCTCTGATTTGTCTCCATGGTAACTAGGCCCTGGCCAAGAATAACACAGAGTTGTTGATATAACAAAAAGAAAAAAAGGTTTCAAAATAAAGAATTCAATATAACCAACTATATTTAATCTGGTTGTAGTATAGCCCAGGTGTGCCATGACAGTAGTCATGTTGAAATGGAAAGAATGTACAAAATAAGCTGTTTATCAAATTTCCCTGCGGCCATGTTGTACTCCATTTTCCTCAGGTTCATAAAGTCCACTGGTTTGAAACACTAAGAAGTCAAAAATGAAAACAGTGTATTACTGCACTTCACGGTGTTTCATGTTAGGATGAGATTCTCATCCACGTAAGTATCCAGCCAACACCTCAGTATATAGCTGTTGGAACATATGAGTGAATTCCATAAATATTTCTGGAAACATGAACATTTTGTAAAGTTGCAAGGCATGTTCTCAATAGAAAACACACAACATCCTTATTTGCATAACCTTAATACGGATTCAGATTGGCTTTCTGGGGAACAAAAGACAATTACGTTTGGTAGCATTGGACTGGTTGGTGACACCGGGTTACATTTGCAATAATTACTGAGCTTTAATTATCACCTTAATTTTCTTTTTTTATAATTTGAATTCATTATTTATTTCAGTTTTTAATAGTTTATGGCTGTTGTTATACTGAACTGTGGTCCTGGGGGTTCTGCATTCCATTCTTTTTCTTACACCCCTCTGTGTTGAGAAGAATGGCAATAATCGCAACTTGAACTTGGACAATCTTTTAATTTTAATTACGGTATGTGTCTGCAGTTAAAATGAATGTGTGTGCCATGATGCACCTGGAACAACATTCATTTCCAAAAAATGTTATCTTCATAAAGGGCTAAACAATTGATTAATTAGGCTGGTTACACCTACATATGTATCCGCATCAGGCCTAATATAAAAGTGGCTATGATTAAGTGATTTGTTCATGACACTTCTGCAAATTAAGGAGGCTATTTGCAGAGACAATTCAAGGAAATCATTCAGGAGAAAGATTTGCCTGTTTGGTAAGATAGAAGAATCTCAGTTATATCTGTGTTAATTGTCATCTATTTGGATGAATGTTATTTATATCAATTTGTAAGCTTAATGTAGTATAAAATGAATAAAGACAACTTTGGTGAAGGGATTAGTTGGTATTTCTGATTTTCGTTTATTCGCACATTAATTTGTACCAATGCACAATAGAATGCTTGATTAGTCAAAATTTTTGAGTATAATATTAATGCATACTGTCATGTCGCTCGGTGAAATCATTCATTAGTGGGTGTCTATTTGGTCATTTGATTATACAAATAAACTAGGTTACATATCAGCTATTTCAGTATATGGTGGATTTCATTTTGTTCTAATATCCTTAACCCTACACTCAAAAAAATAATAATTAATTGTTGGATTTACTTAAAAAAATTATGGACCGCAGTTGCACACAATATTATTAGGTATAGGCCAATGTCAACTGATTAACCACTTTGGATAGAAGTTTAGTTTGTGATTTTAGACATTACTTTGTGAAACAAACCCATCATTGGAGTGACATTTTATACAATACACAATAGCAATACAAAATCAATATGTGGATGGCAGTGGTACACCACAGAAATTGGCAGTAAGCCAGGGTGTTGTGCAACCCGCTCTTGAAGGAAATGAAAAGTGGTCATTTGATTGGCCATGCGTGAATTCAATTGCAACACACCCACTGATTATATATTCATCATAGTCCAGCCCACTTTCGACCTGCGCCCTGCACTCCTCGCCTCTAGTCACAACAATCCCAACATTCAGTAGCCACGCCCAGTGCACCAGTCAATATATGACCATTGACTGTGCCCATTGACATTGATTGGGGAAAATAGAGCCCTAAGCATTATCTTGTCTGGGTGGAGTGGGCAGCACCTGCTTTTGTGCACCCGACCTGAATTCCTAAACATCCCCCGCCCCTCCAGCCGGGGGCCTTAAAGTGTTAGCTGGGACCGAGGGAGGGCTGCCAGAAGGGGCCTGTTGGTCAGGCTCCACTGCCCATTACTCCCCAACAGGCTACCTGAGCTAATTTCACCCTCCAGCGGCCAGAGGAACCAGCCCTTAAATAAGTCCAGGATTGCCACTTTTCCCCGAGTCTGGGGAAGGGCCAGGAGGTGAGAAGACTGACAGTTTTACAAGGGGGAGAGCTATGGTGCATAATGCGGGCAAGCAGGAGGGGGAACGTCCAGGACTACTCTTTATCTGCACACACAGTAATGGAACAAAGAATAACAGTAATAAAATAAATGCAAGGTCACTGAAGGGAAAAAAATATATATTTCCAGCACTCAAATGTGCGCAAAAAGGAGATGCTCATGACTAGTAGATTGATTATTTTCTTTATCTATTTGGCAGACAATTTGGAGTTACAACAGGAGACAAAACAGCTGCAGTTACTCATTAAGTTATTTAATTTCTATCTGGAAAACCAGCCAAATATAATTTCTAACAACACTGTAAATCACTAATAAGTACTTATGCAGGTATCATAGTCGGTTTTGACCTTTAGTCAAGTGGAATGATGTATGATGTCACATTTCAAAATACTTTACATATATTGAGCCGTCTCTCATAAAGCATTGTATTTGCCAGGAAACTATTATGTAGTTGCTATGACATGTTAACAATGGCAGTGTGCATGCAAGTAGGTTCCAGGGCTTTTTTAAAAAGTGTGTTGAAAAAAATCCTTAATTTCAAATATATGCTTCAGTTTACTGACACAAATAGTTTTCTATTACACATTTGCAAAGCAAAACATACTCATGTCACTGGTTGGTGTAAAAACCTAAATTACAGCAGACTCCCGCATAATTGGCTCCCATATGAGCAAGCTACGAGATTGTTCAATAACCTCAATAACCTCATTTAAATGTTAATGTCAATTTCTAATCAAAATTGACAGACTGGCAAAGTGGTAACTTTTTACTCTTGCTGCATGTTAGACCTCCAGAACCTCCCCCACCAGGGCATTATGTGATTGATCGTCAGTTGGGGGGAAAACAGTTGAATGAATGATTTTAGCATATTCACGTTTTGAATTTGCATCAGCTCTCACTGCTAATTTCAATTTTTATGGTTTATTCAACCTTTCATGTATCTGCCTCCCCTTTGGTCCCATTGAGGTCAGTTATGCAGGAGTTTACTTGCTGAGAGACAATATGCCGAGCCAGAGAATCTATTGTCCTTTAGGATGGTAAAAATGGTGTATTATGCCCATGAACAAACATTGATATTGGCTACACTGTCTGATGTTTGTTTTCCTTCACCTGATTTTCTTAACCTCAACCAAATCAAACAATTTAATGAAAACTATGTCGTATAAAATGAAATGAGCAAAATGCTATGCCAATCTAAGGTTAAACAACATACATGTTGACTCAGTAGCACCAGTTTAATACCGAAAGTCATTACTTTATATGAATGTTTGGATCATATTATCTATGACCACTGTTGACCTCTCTATAGTAATTAGTAATGTTTAATAAAAAATCAAACTTCGAATCCAAAAATAACTAATAGGAGACCTCCAAAATGTATGGGCCAAAATACAAACCAATCTCTATTATCATGATTTCATGCATTATTTATTTATTCAATGTTTCAAAGCAATAATTTATTATGATAATATGTGTGTATAATATAGATCAGTAAATATACACAGCACCTGCTGTGAGCTGATTCCCATGAATAAACAGAGCGAAGACAATTGAAGCCAGCTGATTCTAAATTTTGTCAGAACATACCTGGGTTCATTTGGGACACATGAGGTAACCATATCTATGGAGCAGTAGTTGCAACCATTAATTTCATGGGTAGCTTACCTTGTAAGCTATTTTACTGATAAGTACCTGCTAGAAGCATAGGCTGGGATTCAAACAACATTTGTTTTTAAATTGGACTAACAATTAAAAGTGAGAATGATTTTTTTTTCTACATAAACTCAGTTTGGCAAAGTTTTAGTGTTTGCTGAAACTTGCCAAACTGCATTTCTGATCAATACATTCTTCAAAGTGTAACAGTTGCATTTACTTGTAATTTGCTTGTAAGGAAAAATGTTGGTTGAATATAGGCCATATTTGTTATGCCATATTGTGCCATGGGGGAAAAAACAGAATTGTTAATAACCACGACACCCTACCAATATCCAGTAAACCAAATTACTCTGCATGTGTAAACATGGGAAAAATACAATGCTAACATTATTAAGCTACGTGCAAACTTTGACTTCTAATCCATTTGAAAAAAAAAACTGATACCTTGAATATAGTAATCATATTGATAGTAATTATCCGGAAACGTAAATATAAATAAAAACAACCTTTCATCTTTCAAGGATACCTACAGGGCCGGCCCGTGGCATAAACGCTCTATGGGGTTGTTTAGGGCCACAACCGCTAGGGGGGGCACATGACCACGAAGGGGTCCACATGATCCAATATTTATCTAAGGTAACAACGTTATTTTCATAATGACGTTATTCATCCCCTATCATGGAACTAGCGGTATAAATTTTAAATGGAATGGCAACAGAACATTTCATAACAATGTAATGTAAGAAGGATTTTACCAAACGAATCCCTCCTCAACAACTCCAAGACCCTCCCCTCCCCCCCCGCTCACAAATCCAACAGCACCACCTCCCCCCGCTTGTTTAGGGCCACCAAAATCCTAGGGCCAGCCCTGGATACCTAGACTGTTTTTTGTTTAAGAATCAGCTCTGTTTTAAATTGAGGCTTTCAAAAAATCATGGCCCCTCAGGTGTAATAGGGCACAAGCCATGATATCGGTTTAACTGCCAGCAACAAATCTATGTACCTATTGACTGAGATCTTTCAAAAAATGGCAACAGTAATGCAGCCATAACTACAAATATATACTGTAGCTCATATCCTTGTGTTTCTCTGCCCTCCTCTTCCTGCTTTTCTGCCTTTACTAACTCAATCCAAACATTTCTCTTTCTCTCTCTTTCTCTCTCTCCCTTCTTTCTCCTTTGCCCCTTAGCTCTACTTCTCCCTTCTGACTTTCTTTTCGTTCTTGAGTTGACTGTTCCTCTCTGTTAGCTTTCTCCTCCATGCCTGGTTGCGCTTACAGCGGCTCAGCTTGAAAGGTGAAATCAATGTCCAGACAGAAGCCGGTCAAATGCAGTTAATCTGGTCACGCAATGAACAGAACATGCTAAGAATATTCCAGCTGGATCTGGGGGAAATAGTAAGCAAAGCAAAAGGCAATGAACTATGAAAAATGAAACTGGTTTTCCAAAAATGCAAGACTGGCTTCGGTGCACAACATAAAGTATATAAAGTACCATTGATCAAATGCTCACTGCCCTCCTCTCTCTAAGAGGTATAGACTATGAAATTAGCTAACTTCTGCACATTCCCCATTAACTGAACACTGCAACACATCAAGCTGGTATAAAATAAATGACCAAACACTGAGAGTACCGTCACATTCGTACATATAGAAGGCAACACAACAACAGTAAGACTAATCCCCTGGAAAACATGTAGGGGGGACCAGGGTGTATTCCTACCTCTCGCCCAATGCACGCTGGGATAGGCTCCAGCACCCCCCACGACCCTGCCCAGGATAAGAGGGCATAGATAATGGTTGGATGGATGGATAACAATAACATATTTATAGTCATTTCATGCTCATAACTCAAATCGCAGAACCAGGGTGACAGGAACGATAAATTGACCTCAACTTGTTCCTCATGATGAAAAGCCTGGAAGACCGTTTTCCCCTGCCACGGCTGGGTTATTTTTACTTCAGTGTCCAGTGCACGGAAGAGGTCATGCAAACCGCACATTGCTCCTTTGTTCCCCTCCCCCTTCCATCTTTCCCTTTCGCTCTAAATCCCCCTGCATCGTCGGCGAACAGATTTCCACCTGCTGTTACAGCAGTAACGAACCTGCACGCAGTCGCGCTGTTCTTCCGTGCCGTTAGCGCCCGCTGTACATTTAAACGTTTGCTTCATCATTTCTCTGCGTTGCGGCTGGTCTTCCACCACTTTGAAAGAGATGATACACAGGGGAACTACGGGTTATGGTCGGTGATTACATCTGCCTGAATTCTTTGAAGCACCTTTTATAATGGAGGTGTAAAGTCCAAGGGTTAGAAAGTAAAAGTCCTGCCATGTGTTCCTTCCTCCCATGTACACTGATTTCACAAAATAGTTCTACCTCCTGGCTGGAGGATTGTGCCAATTGGCAAATCCAGGTGATTGAAACAAAATACTGGGGAGGACCAGCTGCACATAGGCACAGCTGTATTGTGAGGTGGTCTAGACAGTAGTAATAGCGAGAATAGGCAATGGAAAGGCATTTGTTCCTCAGTATTTCCTGTCAGGCAAAAAGGAGAAAATGGTCTGACATACAGAAGCAATTCTACCTCACATCAATCGCGCTTTCTTAAACACCGTGCAAATCTAAGACATCCTGGTCACCCTTATTCGGCTAATAGGGATAACTTATCTTGGATGGAAACCCAGAGTGAGTTGTCATTAGTGAATTGCCAAAGCTGTAAAAATCTGTTCGATATTATATTTGGGTAACTGAAAGATACTGGTCCAGTTATGTTAATTAGCTTGCTATTTGCCTTGTAAATGGGATGAACCTTTGCAAATGGAATTAGCTGTAAATGCTGAAGTTTCTACTACATAGCATCAATAGTTTGAAAAGAGATATAAAATATATTTGTGAAAGACTGATACTTTTAAGTCCTTCATTAAACACTTTAACAATAAGTTTCTTATGAAGGATAAGAAACTTATTGTTTCTGATACCATGACTTGCTATCACAAAATTAAGCAGACTAGATCTCATTATATCTGCTTTGATCACCAGCAAGATTTTATTTTGAAAAGCCATTTACAAAGGTGTATTTCATTATTGCATGCAACCACAACAGCCAGAAATGTGCATTTCCAAATATGCAAGTTCCACCATCGAGGTGTATACCTCAAAACCTACATAAAAGGGGAAGGGTTCATTTTATTTTTATTTGATAAGCAGAAATATTGAAGTATAGTCTGAAAAAGTGAGTTTTTAGTTTTTAGACCGCTTCCAGGTGCTTGAAGAGATTGGATAACCAGCTGGCGAGGGGATGCTGAACAGAGGGGTCTATACTTGGAGTGTGCAGTGCAATTATTGTCTGAAGACAGGCAGTACCATTCACAGCTTGGTATGCCAGCCTGAGAGATCTGAACTGAATGCAGGCAGCCACCAGAAGCCAGTGCGGGGCGTTCTAAAGAGGCGTCGCGTGTGTGAATTTGGGCAGGTGGAAGACCAGGCAGGCAGCAGCGTTCTGGCACAGGCTGCTAATCCCACCAGCAAGGCACAACGGTAGTCCAGACGAGAGATTACAAGGGTTTGTACAAGTAGCTGCTGTGTTCCATGGGTCAAGGAGGGACAGATTCTCCTGATGTTGCAATGGGACAAATGGCAAAGCAGGGTGGCTACAGCCATGTGTCCCCAGAAGCTCAGCCGGTCATCCGGAGTCTTAGCCAAGATTCTTAGCTGAGCAGGAAGGAGACACTGAGTTACTGGCAGTGATTGTGTTCAGGCGCAAGTTGATCGGTATAATTTTACCTCACTTAGACTAATGTGCCGTCGTAGATAGCATTTAAAGGCTCTTGATTTTTATAGTTGTTTGGACGATTAGGTATGAATCTGGCTCCCAGTACAACTTTACCGATTGCTAACATTTGTGCTATCTCCTTGCGTAACAAGAGCACGAGAGAAAGCAAAGGCTACCTCAAAACACCATGCAGGTCTCATTATCTACTTCAGACAAAGGCAAGTTTCATGCCACTATTGATTGCGAGATGGATTTGTTATCATCATTTAAATTAAGCCTATTAGGGCAATTAACTATGGGCTGTAAAACAATTTTGGAATGCATCATGCTGATCAGTGATTAAATCCATTGCAGGACACTCATTACATTACCGTTTCATACTTACAAATAACTTAATAACGAAATGAAGATAACCTTGAAAGGGCCCAAGATGTTATTTATGGTGACCAGCGGCCAATGGTAATTACACATCGATTGAGGCCCGCGGACGATGGACCGGAGAGAGGCTGTCTCTCTGAGCACAGATAATGCCATTATAATGAGTGATATGTGCTATATCACTGTACCCGGGACTATTATCTGCACCCATAACTGCGCGGCGGGTGAGGAAGAAAAGCAAAATGACAGCGCTTTCCTAAGAATCACTCTTATTAAATTATAGATCTGTCCTATACAGACCAAAGCCCTGATAAATAATTTAATAAGTTGACCTCAAGAAGGAATGGGACGCTGGCCGGTGACAAATCGTGTTGCACCTGCCTTGAGCACATTCCCCAGCATGTTCTGTCCCGAGTCACACATTTTATTTCTGAGCAGCAGGCGGGAGGGGGGAGGGGGGGGGTACCCCCAACTGAAAACTTTTGGCTGAAGTTCCAGTCCGACGCTTAAAGGGTTCTCCCCTCCCCCGCCCCTCCGCATATAAAGTTCCTCTTACGGTTTCTATTAGTCCAGTAGCTGTGCTGTGTCTGTCATTAAGTTGTTTACTTACTTCTAAAGAAGAAAACAACTGCCGGGGATTTCAGTTCCATTAAGGAGAGAAGCCATCGATCCTGATGGAGAATTAATGAAAGGTAACCTTAAAATGACAGGGCAGTGTCGACTCAAAGACATATGCTGGACATTAGCTTCGCATGGTCATTAGGTTCCAGAGACAAAAGGGCCAGTCGATGACAAAGCCATGCTATTTGCAGCTAAACAGACATTCATTAAAAACTATTTTCCGTAGCACTCAATTGCAGAATCCTGAAGGATTATACATTTATAAAACCATGGACCTAATAGTGTTTTGTATTGAAGTAGCCTGTCGATTTATTACATTTTGTTTTGGCAATGTATATCCCCCAAGATATAGGTGATTTACAGTTCTTTGAATCAGGCACAGGCAGATATTTTTTTAAAATAAATAACTGGCTGATGACATCTCATAATCATTGTTCATAATATTCCTGGGAAGCACTGAATTCTTTCATGGGCATATGTTGTCATTTTTTCTTGTGTATTTGGGAATTAAAACAAATTGTCAATGTGTTTAAGTACATTCATAGTTTGAAAATATGTATTTTTTCTCCACCTAAAGAAAAAAAGTATTGACTCAAACTAAATGGCATGTACTACCAAGAGCCTGAAGGATCATTTCTTGTCTATTCAGATAAACAGTGCTGGATCAAAACTCCACCCTCCCATTCAGAGACTTCATGTTTTTAAGCAAAAAGTTTGAGTGGACTTTAAATCAGGAATATCTAGCATCATTTAAAAAAAAATCCAATTTATGTATGTGCTAAAAATTCAGAACAGAACATATTCCTTCTGAAGAAATGTAAGTATTTTGCAGTTCATTTTTGACATATGCATTAACTGCACATCAACAGAAATGTTCAGTGTTATTCAGAGAATTACAATATAATAATAATAATAATAATAATAATAATAACAATAACCTCATTTATATATAACCATTTTCAGTCATACAATCACTTCACTGTGCTCTGAACACTTACACATGTGCCTGCCTGCTTAGATAAAGAAAATAAAAACTATGATGTGAAGGAGGGTGATGGTGTGAAAGTAGCGATATGCATCCTACTTCCCCAGCTGTCAGATATTCCTGATACCTCAACAACAGGGACCTCAAACTCAAATTACCCGCAGGCCACTTTAAGAATCGGGGGGGAAAACTGTCCCATGTCCTTTTCAACAATTAATCTGAACTATACACAGTCACCTGCGTGCATGTTGTTCCTTTTGTTTTTCTTCATCCCTGCTGCCAGACACCTGGCCCTTCTTCTGCTGAGACAGATGAGCCTCATTTGCTTTGAGGGAGTTGGCAGTGGGCAGAATTGCCTGAAGATGGGAATCAGTCAGTCTGGATCTGTGTTTTGACTTATTGAACTTCATAGTGGAGAATAGTTTCTCACAGCGATATGTGCTACAGACAGACACAGGACCCGCTCGAACATTTTGGACAGCTCTGAGAAGGAGGGGGGTAGCTCTAGCAGAAATTCTCCAATCATCTCTGTTTTTCCATTTTCCTCTACAAATTTGGCTTTGAGGTCACTGCAGCACTCCAGGTCGATAAGCTTCATTAGTTGCACACACTGAGCACTGTCCACATCAAAGGAGAAGAGGTCTGCAAACAGCTCCAAAGTGGCACTGGGCATCGTAAAGTCAGAAAAGTCCTGCTGTAGCTTCCCAATGGCAGCAGAATTCTCATCAGCACTGAATACAGCGACGGGGCTGCTGAGTAGCTCACCCAGTAAAAGCACCGCTTGCGGCACATGAGTGAGATCACAGGCTTGGATCGAATCCCACCTGTACCAATCCAATAGGCTAACTGTGGCTGGCAGCCCCATGGGGAATATACTGGAGGGATTTGCTCAGCAGGGATAGCAGTGTTCGCTGCTCGAGTGAGTCCTGATGGTCATCTGGGCACCCGTGTCTTCCCCGCCGCTCACGCGTATGATTGGGTCTCCCCTGCCCCTGCTCTGTGCATGTGCGGATTGTGACTGCGGTGTGAAAATATGCAGCTACCTGAGTGTGTTTCTAAGGTGAACCACAAGTTGTCTTCACTGTCTAGAGCCGGCAGCTGGGGCCATATGTCAGTAAACTTGGACTTAGTTCAAACATACCAAACGATTGGAGATGCCATATAAAAAAGACCCTTCAGCTTCAGATTGAATGTGATTGGCATAAAAAGGCCAGGTCCATCACGCACTTTGGATCAGCAAGCTCTAGAACATGCATCAAGCTCTAGTCTGCCCTCCCTCACAGCTGCCATGACTTCCTCTCTTAACTCAGAAAACCTCTCCAGAACACTAGCCCTGCTGAGCCAACACACCTCCGTTAAGTACATCACCATATGCTGCCTCAATTTCTTCTAAAAAGGCATGGAACTGGCAGTGCCTCAATCATATGTACTTAATGCATTCCATCACTACTGACATAACATTGACAAATTTCAAGCATTTACTGTCAGCTGATGAATAATGCAGTACAGAGAAACAGCAGGATCTACATTACCTTCCTCTAAATTTATATGAACCTTAGATGGCCTCCCTGTCATTGAATGCCACCCATGGTTATTCCAACCATTTGGTCCCATGGCAGACCAGCATGCTCACCTGCATCACAGAGTGGCTGAAGTGTATACCTGCTGGAAATATGCCCATGCATCAGCCTCAAACCAAGCAACATCTCGGTCACCTCAAACTGGTCATAACAAGCCTGACAAATAGAGCAAGCTGAGCATTGTCATTTATATCAGTCCTCTCATCAAGCGCCAATGAATAGGCACTGAAACCGTTGGCTTTCTTGCGCAGCTGATCATATATGTCATTTTATCACTCAGTGGTCCGCTCTGCCACTGCATTTGCAATCAGACTGATGTATCTGAATAAACCTGCCTTCTCTGAGTGTTGGAAATTGGCAACCTGCAGCAAGCAATCTTTAAGAAAGTGTCTCCCATCTTTCGCTATCTGCTCACACCGCATAGCTAGCCTCAAGTGCTGCGTCACATTCTCTTTACGCTGGCTGGAAGAGATATTGCTGCATGAATAGGCCTCTCTGAAGTAGACTGTCTTGTCACTCCCTCTCCTCTCCCTCGTACCTCTCGTACTGCTCCATGTTTTGTAGAGTAATGCTGCCTGAGATTGTGTTCTTAACAATGGAAACTTTCTCTTTGTAAATTGACAGGTTGCTGCTGTCTCTTTAAACTCTATGAAAAAAAGTGACATGTTTGATCCAGAATTTTTATTAATTTGTTTTAAGATGTGCCAAGTGCTGTTTGTTCTGCTGAAGCTGACAATGTTGGCTAGTTACCCGGTTCTAGGTCAGTTAAATAATTAGACATGCATGTGAAATAAAAAGTCCATATTTTGCAACCCTATTGGAAAATTACATGACTACTGTAAAGGTAAAGGCTGGAGAACAGTCAAAATAAAAAATAAAAAACACACGACCTTACGGAAGATGTTTGAGACCCCTGCCTTACAAAGTCTGCCTTCAGGACCATGGACAGTGGCAGCCTTTGCCTGTAGGAAAACTCAGCTGAGGCTGATGATTCTTGTAGCCTTCTTCACCAGGCCCAGCCAGGCCCAGACACTGAGCTGAGTCTCTGCAGCCCTCTCAATAGGCTTTGTTTGCTGTAAGCTTGTTTGTGTCTGCTTAGTAATTATCTTGTTTTTAGCAGGTCTGTTATAAAGATAGCCATTTCAGTGAGAGACCATAATGGACACAACCATTGCAAAGTTTAAAACCTCTACCTACACTTAATATACTGTCTTTAGCATCTTTAGGGTGATAGCACCTCACAGTCTGCATTCTTATGGTTGATTGGTAATCAGTATATTTTTTTCTTGTTGCTTTAATCAGGCTGGTAATAAAGGCATAGCTTTCCTTACCCTTAGAGGTCAAAACAAGTCCTTCTTTTTGAATGAGGGCTGTTAACCTACCCGTCAAAGTTTATGAAGTGCCCTGTGCTGCTTTGAGATAGACCTCTATTTTCTGTGCACTTTCACAGGAAGTACAGATCAACCAAATGGCTGATAAAGGGAGTGGAGGACGGGCGGGGGGGGGTTCATTCGGTGTTTTACTGATGATTGCTTCCTCTCAGCAAATACGTATGCCACCACACTCTAAAAGCAGAGGGCAATTTAGAGAATGTCAAAGCCATACGCGCAACACCGCTGAAGATGATTTGTGTAAGAGCCGCAGCGAAAGCGCCCGGCGCCAAACAGCCACGGGAATAATGAGAGAAAGCGCAGAGAGCGCCACTCAGAGTGCGGCGCGCAGCATTTACTCTGCGCCGCGGCGCGCCGCTTGTGCGTTTCTTTCTTTCCTGGCCGATCTGCAGCTGCTCGCTTCCGCAAACCTCACAGACGTATTCGTTTTGCATCTCAGGTCAGAAAGCTGACGGAAAGGCTTTTATTTATTTTTTTTTTTTTTGCTTGACAGGGCTTGTAGTCGAGTGATTAAGTGAGGTGCCTGGAGATGAGCCGGCGCCAGACGAATGCTGACTAAAAAAAAGTGTCAGGCTGATTGACAGATCTGTAGATTGATTGAGGAGGTCAGGATGAAATGGTTCCCTTTGATCGCTCAATTTCAGGACTTTTTTTTCTCGTTATTCCTTTTGCAATGCTAAGGCTTAAAATAGCAGAGGAAATGCTTTCGCAACCGCGCTTTCCGCCAAAACGTACAAAGGCGCATCCATACACTTGGATAATGAAGAGACCTCTGCCTCGAGCTATGTAGAATGCTATATCAAAGGTAAGAAGGATCTAGTCCTCTTAGGATATTCCATTCATTATTCTATTTCTAAATATATTCAGATTGACATTTAAAAAGCAGGAGAGCACAGCTTGGCTTTATATTAAACGGAATCCGCTTTTATATATGGTATACCCATATGCTTATATTTAATGTTTTATGCAGTGTTTTATCTGGTGGGGAACATGAGCAAAGCCAAATGTTCCAAGGTTGTTCACTCTTGATAAATAAACCAGCTCGCAAGGAATGGTGAACTAGAGCGTCTGAAGCAGAATTTCTCAGTAAACATAAGATGAATCATCATGAAAATACAAGAGAAAAAATGTGTGTAGTAGCAGTACCAGAATCACTACACAAAAACCGTACCCCTTATGGGTACCACAAAGAGTAATGCCAATTTTATGAACAGCCTGCAGGATGTCCGTCCCTACTCTCTTAAGACAGGTGCATCACGATCTGTCTGTCATTTCAAGCCCATGTCACAGAATCACAAGTTTGCACCCACAACCCCGAAGTCAAATTCATTTATGTCGGGTGTACTGTATAATCCGCCTCACTGCATTGGCTGGTAAGGCATTTTGCCTGTTGATTACAGTATCGCCATAAATGGTAAAACTCTGATCATTACCGCATTTTCACCTCCTGCACAAACAGCATGACAGGTGCAGCTTGTTGTTATAGCAAGAATCGCATACCGCGCACCTGGCGCAAAATTAGCTCACATTTGACTAGAAAGGTCGATTGTTAGAGCAGAAAATGTAAAAATGTCACCAGCACTCCTTGGCTATATTCTCTGCTCAGAACTGGAGACATGCAAACCAGTTGGCCCTAACAGCAATACAGACAGCCAAGACAAAATAATAACAATTTAAAAAAAAAATTGAATAACTGTCCATCGGTGTATGCCCAGGAAAGCACAATATACAGTTATTTTCCAAATTCATAGACATTAACTTTAGGATTTTAAGACACGGGTAGCAAAATCTGATTTGCTGTATTACTCAACTTCAATAAAATGACAAGTTGGCTGGCAAAATGTCATATCAGTCAAAGTAAACCATTTATTGCAAGCAAGCATGGAGCAGCAAGGCATTACTCTCACTTGGCTAGCCACTAAGTTACATTAGTTAGTACCATAGATAAAACTGGCAAGCAAAGTTAACATTATCTTGGTTGCTAGATACAATGGATGGGTACATTATGATTTTACAGATTACTATATTGTTATCAGAAATACCAGAAATCTGATTATACATATTTGATGTGCAAATTAAAATGATATGAGAATGTGATTTCATTAAAGAAGGGATCGCTTTGATTAATGGGTTAAGTACACCCAAATGAGTTTCAGGGTAGAAAGAAAGGAGATACCGGTGTTTGATGGTTTTTTATTCATAAAACCCAATTCTTTTTGAAGGATGGATGATGACCGGTGGGGTCAATTAAATTTTAACAATGCAATGAGATGCACAGGGAGGATAATTCACTTACTGCTATCTGTTGCAGACTGTTTTTGAACTTTGGGATTATTATTCTTGGCTTCCAGTTTGTCTGGCTAATCTGCTGACTCCTGTGAATATTAGTTGTACATTTTCCTTGCAGAGCTAACAGTTCCTGTGCTTTCTAGACCCAGAGGAGTGTTGGAAAGGGCATTAGATACAATGTGACATTTATCTTTGAGACAACTCACTTAGCTACTTCAAAGCTGGCTTTGTGTAATTTAACACCCCTGCCGGAGCAGGGTGGCCGGCAAAAACTTCGAGCTGCTTCAAGCTGCTTACCTTTGAGGTAAAAATGCCATTCCTTGGTTGCCCAGACCGCTGATCTATTGAGAGTGTTTTCGTCTGCTGGAAGGACGAGATTGGAAATGTCTGATTCAGAACTGAATCTAAAGCGGGATGACTTACGCCCATGTCGAGGCAGAAAGGGAGATAATGGTGGCGATGTGTCGAGACTGATTAGAGATTAAAGAAGCCGTTAATGTCTTTTAAAAATAAACTTATATGCCTCCATTTTATGGCTATTAAAATGTGCTAATCTCTCAGATGTGAGGGTGAAACACTGGCACCCCAACCAGCAAGGCTGAATACCTTTTTGCTTTTTGAAAAAGTGCAAGAGGACCAATTGGTTGAGATGGCCACATTTGAGAGAAAATAATGATAAATGTGATCTTGCATTGGTAAAAGGCGACATTATGGTACTTACAATAAATCCAGATTTTACAATATATCATGGAGGACACATTCTGCTTCTAAATGAAACTGATCAATATAAAATATCAATTTCTTCTCCTCCACCTTGCACGCCAACTCACAAGCTAAAATATGCACCCTCTGTGAACCCTCTAAATTTACAGAAATCATAAAAACTTTCAAATGTGGCCTGTTAAGTGCTTAATCATGTCTATAACCACAAGAAGCTACTTCCATCTCAAGTGTTTATCAAGTACAGAGCCTCAAAGATTTTCTGTATTTTGGGCATCACATGATAAATGAGATACTTTTTTATCCAGATCTTTGTTGTTCAAGAGCAACAGTAGATGCATTCGATTTTATGAGCACCTTTGGGGCAGGTAGTGAAGGAGTTTTCACCCCATGTATTATGTACCTTCTTATGAACTCAGCACCCAAGCTTTCAACAACACAGTATGTATCTGAACTCAACACAAATTGAACAACTTCTTTTCAGGATTAGAAACAGTGAAAGTTACAGTGTAGATAACTTTTGTGTGAGATCAGCAGGTTCGCCAGGAGACAAATTTATGGGTTTTTTTTTTTTCAACATTTTAGTTAGACACAAAAACATTTATCTTCACTATATCTTTGGCATGATGTAATCGACATGCAAATTCATTCATGTGAAGTGATATAATTTTTTTAAGCCATTGGAAAGTGTGTGATTTGTTGGCCTGAACTTGTTAAATTTCTTCAGGTATCTTAACATCTCTGTGGTGGTAATGGCAGACAGGTCTTCTGTACTGTCATTGGCGCCTTGTATTCTGCCTTTCCAAATCAAATCCCATAACGTTTGCAGCTTGAAGGCATTTTAAACCGAGCAGTGAAGTGTAGGAATGCAAAGCAACTCAGCAGTGCTTAGCCCTGAGATGAAGGCGCTGAGAGCTTCTCAGAATTCGGACAGCAGGCTAGGAACTCCACAGAATTCCATATAATTCAAAGGGTCTGTTTCATCACCCCCTCCACCACCAAAGCAAGGGAATGGCTTTTGTGGACGAGGATAGCTAGTGGTGAGGTTTAATATTAATGCATTGGGAATGGCACCATCTGTCCCCCTTCCTCCCAGAGGAGCTGACGGAAGGAAACCTCGCACTGGTAAAAAGCCAGGTGGCTGGAAACCTATCACATCACCCCTGGGTTTACAGGAAGTGCAGCTGACAGCCGTGTGCAGCCTAAAGTTTGAAACTTCACAAGATACTTTGAAAAGACACCCTATGGAGGGAGCCATGCCATGAATTGTTTAACTGTGCTGTGACTGGTTGGACAGCTCTATCAATCCCCCCACATATATAGGGGTTGGATAAAATTACAGAATTACCGCATTAAAAAGTGCTTTAACTAAATCACAATGGCAAAGCCATCTATGCAGGTGAATTCCAATTAGCAGTATGTATCAGCTTAAAAGAGGTATGACAATCAGCTATTTAATATGCAAGTTTCTACAGCAACATGAGGCAACTAACAGAGATGCTAAATAGTCTGTGTTTGAACTGCAGGTGCATCAGTCACAAAAATTGCAAATTATTTTGGGTGGCATGGGCAACAGTATCAAAAATGGCAAAACTGCAAACAGCATAACAAAGTGGAACAGCAGTAGCAAGTTGAAGCTCACAGGGACAGATGGACACTTAACAGATTAGTTGCTAAACACCCCAACACTATGGCCTCAAAAACCACAGAACTGAATTAACACCTCTGTGATTCAGGCAGAACAAACACTCGTTGTGAGCTTCACAAAGTGGCATTCATGGCAGGGCCACCATTCAGAAATATTTGTATTCAAGGTTAACGCACAAAGACACATTACTGGTGAAAGGAATACAAAACTTGAAGGCCTGAGAAAAATAAGTAATATGGTTCGATGACTCATCTTTTAAACTTTTTTATGACGCAAAAAATGCATTTATAGGTTTCTACCTCCGTCATCTCTCAAAGAACTGGAGGTTTTCCTTCTTGAGTAATGGTTCAATATCCTACTACACTCAGTTCAGAACTTGTACAAAGGCACTACAGAAGGGACTGAAGCTGTTTTGAACATAAAGGGTGGCTTTACCTCTTTCTAAGCTACTTCATATCCATATTGTTAGGCCTTTCCATTATTTTGAACAACCCCTGTATATACAATCACTAAGTTGCATGTCACTGGCAGGGCTGCATAAATGCAGTGATCGGCAATGGACAGAACAGGGCATTATTTTATATGACGATGATACAGTATGAACAAGCTGATGGCCACTGGGGGGGAAAAAAAACACAAAAAAGCTTTCTACAACATATATTTCTACCACAATTCCATATAAGACAGTGGGTCTTCACACACTGCAAGCAACTGTCTGAGATAAATAATTTGACAACAACACGCCAATCTGAATTTTGTAAAAACCAACATCCGACATCGTCCGCGGCACTGCGCCAAATGCCAAATGTTTGGCCAGCATCGCACCTTGCTGCGGCTTCAAAAGAAGGTGCCAGTGCTGATTACCAAGGAGAAGTTTCCCACTTTGACCTGGATTAAGGGACGTTATGTGGAGTGGGCAGGGTGCTAAGGAACCATCTCCCTTTATTGGCTGCATTAATGCAGCGGCAGAGTTCTGCTCACATCTAAATGTTTCATTATAAGCCGAGTGGAGATGCAATTTCTCGCCCTATCTCCGGCCGGCTCGCTCGCCCCTCTCTCCGAGGGGGAGAGAAAAGCATGACAAATTGAAATAAATGAGAGCGGAGAAAGGTGCCGGGGACACGGCCGCCCCTTCTCCAGTCTGGGTTTCTCCTCTTCCCCCAGCCTGCCCGGCGGCCTGCGTCCTCCTTGCGTTTCTCCCCTACCAGCCTTTTTTTTTAAAAAAAAAAGAAAAACAACGCGATGAGTGGCAGCGATTGTGCTGATAGGGACGAAAAGGGAATATTTAACGCAAAGCCTCATTCATATTTTATCAGGGGACTCGGCCACGTACATAAAAGGACCCTCGGCATCATAGCACATTAAAGACAAGCCCTTATGATCAGTATGCGCACAGAGCCGTGCATCTATATGATGAAAACAGAATTAAACATACACTATATGCCTTGTGATCTATTAGCCAGAACCAGGCTGATTTTTCAAAAGTTAAAAAATGTGCTTGTTCCCTTTCATTTCAGCTGTCTGTCATTGGGGATCCGGCTCATGGATTTTAGTATAGGTGACACGTATGCGGAACATTTATATAAAATGGCTTCCAATGCTAAACAAGTTGCTCCACTCTGTACTGGAAAATATTTGTTGTGATGAATGAAAAAATGTTAGCAGTTTATGTGAAGTATATGCCACAAAGCCTGCACATCACTGTCAGGACAAATGTCATGCTTATGACAAAAACTAACAACTCCAAGATATATGGCATGCCACTGACATACACGTATAATAAAGCTTATAACAAATGTCATACCACTGTCATACCGTATGCAGCAAATTAGAAAAAATTACAAAACACATTTGAAATAATCACTGCATGAATTATGCAAGTTGTATGGCTTTTGTCACCTGTGCTACAATGCAATAACCATTTCTGGCAGGTACAGTATTATAGGGTATACAAATTATTTCTAAAGTTTTAAGAGGGCAGCATGGAAGAGGCCAAAAACACACCCCTATCAACCCTATGACTGAACATGAAGATTTTGTGAAAACCTTGCTCTCGTGAGAAGAGTTTTAATGAGAATCTGATCAATGAAGCACGACCCAACAAAGCAGACAGACTGCCCAAAGACTGGGCAGCTATTTTTCTCTCCGTGACCTTTATCTTCCCTCTGTGGGCCAAATTAAAAAGTTCTGCCCTCCAGCGATTAGCAAAGTATGTTTACATATCCCACTGAGCCCTAGTTCTGTCACTTCTGTGACAATGACCATGTCTCAGACTTCATTAAATTAGAGATAAAACAACTGGCCCAAGTATTCAGTCACACACTGCTGGCTGTCTAAATGTTAACACTCAGGGAATAGCAATGCACGTTTTAAAAAGAGAAAGTGATGGAGAAGCCAGACTGCAGGTGTACGGGGTTGGGGCGAGGAGGGAGTTTCCCATTCATGTTCACAGAGCGCTGTGATGTTTCCTGAGGCTATTTTGACATCCACCTGTCCCTGACTTTAAATGTCAGCAACAGTTTCATCACAAACACTTTATTAAACCTCAAACACGCATTACACAGTTCCCAAACAGCAAAGCAAATTGTTTGTCATAGTTAAATGAGGTGGTGGCAGTGGTGATGATATCATTATTAGTAGTAGCAGTAGTAGTAGTGTGGTGGTAGTTGTAGTAGCAGTACTAGTAGTGGTAGTAGCAGTAGCAGTAGTGGTGGTGGCGGTGGCGGTGGCGGTAGCAATAGTAGTAGTAGTTTTAATATGTCATTTTGATGCAATTTCACACTGAAAATTTGTTGGTGTTGACAAAATTGCAGCAAAATAAGATATTGATATTCAGGGGATAGCTGGTGGTGAATTCTGAATAATTCTATGCTGCGGAGTGGAGTTGTGGTGTGTTCAAGGTCAATAGGTGCCTCTGACTGTCAAGACAGGGAAATTAAAATGCTTTCATGCAATGAGGAACATTTTCTGCTCTGTTCCTCATTTCCATTCTTCTGGTGCGTCCACGATGCGACCGCGTCTTCAGCATCGAGCTGCTGTCAGAATGCCTAACTAACCACCGCGCTACGTTCCCAAACCGAAAACACACAGTTTCAAAACAAACCCGCTTTGCTCACGTTATTATACGGAGTCTCACTATCAGAGCGTGCGGCTGAGGCCTCAGCACAGTGGTGCAAAACATATCTTGGGTCCCCCGTTTTAATTATTGATATATGACAAGCTCAGCAACTCTCTCGGGTTGATCTTAAGATAATTTAATGCAGATCTACTTGACATTTAAATCCATCACATAATCAGAGAGATAATGAATTCGCATGATTAGGATTATCATAGGATGCAGTCGCCATCATTAGTGCCCATTAGGATTACAGGTTTTTATGCTCACGCATATACCTCGCATTAATCTTGGCACTCTCAAGTAAACACACAGCAGGAGAGGAGCAGTGCGGTACTTCCTAAATAATTTACACAAGCTTCCCACCGACCACATCCAAAATGCCACCTTCTGCAGCGGGGGTTATTTTGATTTGAATGACCTTTAATGTTCCGTCATAGTTTCTCATAATCCATTGTTGTACCATCAACTTTTGAATAACCCGGTATATCGGACATTCTGTAATGAAATTTAATTGCTTAGGTTTATTTATTTTTAAAAGTTCGGCCTCCTTTAATGTCGTTTTTTTTGTTTGTTTTTTCTTTGCTTTATTCAGACAGGTAGAACGCAGTGATGGTGACAGACAGAGAAGGGAGCTCAGCTGAGAGAGTGCCATGGTGAAGACTGACCCCAATGCCCACACAAGGGGAATCCAATATGGCTTGCAAGTCAGCTGACCTGTGGACTGCCCCACAAGTGTCGGCAGTTAGGTTTATTTCTTAATTATCAAAGCTTCAGGCACAAATTGACGTTATGTCAACATCATGTAAATACTCAATAAGTAATGTTTTAAGGTTCAGAAGCCATAGGAGAAATATTTTTGTCTCATTCTGAATACATAAAAAGGAGTACAGCACATCACCACACCCATTTGTATGAAATGATAGTGGCATCTTAACGTAAATAACTTATCCTACTGTGACAGGCTATTCTCTTCGGGTTTTTTTTTTGGGGGGCGGGGGGGCGGCTGGTGACTACTCCACCAGAAGCCTGCGGCTCACCTCAGGCATTCTTGTAGGTAGGTTTCCACGGCAACAAGGATTAACACACTCTAAGCTTGCAGTCGCATTTCACATTATCTGCTTAGATTCCATTCTGTTCCAGCAAGTCCATCACAGTTTCACCATTCATTACCAGATTTTTGATACATCTTTCGGTGAATTCATATGAAACTTTGGAATGTGAAAATTTGCCAACTGAATAAAATGGGTGCACTATGCAAAATATGGATGTGCTCCCATCATGTCAAAACACAACATATATCACTGAATCTGTGTGAAATAATGTCAGATTGACATTTTCTGTTATTCTCCATCACTCAAAAGTCAATGCGCTCAGTGTTGGAAAAGCCAACAGGAACCAGATACGCTGCTAGAGAATACCCTTGGGGGGTGGGGTGGGTTGTGAGGTGAAACAAAAAACGACTATTTATTTTAACAGCTTTTAGATCTTGAACACTCCAGCGTGTTAACCACAACAAGTGAGGCTAAAGGCTATCAAGAGACTCGTGAAAGAAGAGTGCTGCAATATAATGGCCTGGAATGGGATTTTGTGAACCACAGGCGTGGACTGGGTGGGACAACATGATATTTCGATGGTGAAACCCAATATGATGATTTTAAATTTATCATATCTTTGCATCATTTACATTTTTAAGAGTTTTTTTTTTTAAGTTAGCACAAAAAGTGTACAACTCAGTTAATACTGTTTAGTAAAAATGAAAGAAACGGGAAGGGAAATTTACTTGTACAATTCAGATGAATCAATATTTACATGGCCGCTTCATATCAGTCTTCATATCAGTCGGTTCTTCAAGCAACTACTGAATGAAACGAAAGCTATAGGAGCAGTGTTCAATAGATTAACATAGGGTTACAAGAAAATTTGTCCAAGCGATGGTAAATAATTACTCCATATCAGCAAGACATAGCTAGCACGACCAAGTGGGTGATAAATTGAGTACCCGACAATAGAAGATAAAAACCTGAAAATCTGATTCAGCAAGTGGATCTCTAGCATGTGTCTTCATGCACACTGTTCTCTTTCTCCTTCCTGTCACTTTAAAAGGCCCCACACACCATACTGAACTTAGCTGACAATAGCTGCCACCTGGGAGCACCTCCACCTTCTCACAGCCTTAACCAAAGAGGGTGACATTAAATGACATTGGACACTACATCCGCTCAGGTGGTTCATCATTCATTTCAGATTATTTAGTTATTTTAACTATCGTGGTATACTGTTCAGTTTATACTACTTCATATTTCAATTTCATGGCAGCCTGTCAAACTGGTAAACTGTCACATCCCTAAATCAAGCATCATTTATATTCTATCAGAGTGGTGTCCATCTGTGACAGGGCTTCCCATACTCTGAGGAGCACTGAATCTTTCAAACTAATGTTTTCACACCGGTGCTTCTGACTATCCGAGAGGCTGAGAGGAATCTAGCTATGGTTGTGTATGTGTGTTTGTGTTTGTGTGCGTGCAGTCTGCATGTATACAATAAAAGTACATGTGAGTGTGTACACAATCTGTGTGTGTGTGTGTGTGTGTGTGTGTGTGTGTGTGAGGGCGAGAGAGAGAGAGGGAGAGAGTGTGGAGGAGAGACAGAGATGCTTGTTTGGGTGTTAGCTGTGGCTCAGTTCATCCTGCTTCACTGCTCTCCTCAAGATCCCAGTTGGTACAAATTATTGATCGTATCTTTCCCTCTCCCAAAGCCAGGCATGAGGTCGTCTCTGCTGCTCTGCTCCAGGCCCCTGGGAGGACACTGGCTTTATTTAAAGGGGAAATCAGGCACACAAACTCATGAGGCAGTTAGGTCTCCCTTAAAGTCTATAGCAGGAAAACTACCGAGTCACTGAAATTGGGCTTTGGACTAAAAGAAAACCACAGATACATGAGGTTAGATGAAAAGTAATTTGATTAAACATACATTTAAAAAAATACTGTATTTTTAAAATACTAATGCTAAAGCTAGCTTTTGTTCCTCGCACAGAATAAATGGGAAGCACTTAACTAATAATCACAGTCACATGTTTCCGAAACTACAATCCACAAAGCAAGGGGGTAAAGCTGGTTTCAAACCGCAGACAAGCACCTGACCACACTTAAAGTTCTCCTAAACTTTCAGTTATTTACAGAAACTATAACAGAAACTACTAGAACTCTATTCCAAAAACATAGTTTGAAATCTAAAATGAACCATGGATTCAATTGTTGAGTTTTGAGAAGATACTGAAAAATACTCCAAAATTGTTGACGGCCTCTCCAGAGGATGATGAAATATGATGAGCTCTATCCCGGCAGATGGAAAAGTTCTTCAACTTTTAAACACTTTTTAAAGCACGTATGTGTCCAGCTTTTGCTGTGGTTACTATTGCTGCCATTTTAACTATGCCTTGTGCTATTAATGTACAATTCTGGGAAGAATACAAGGGTTGTGCCAATTGTATCTATAAATGGTTCAGGGAAACCATTTTATTGTCTGTTTATCGTCTGATCTGCCGTTTTATAGTGTCTCTTTGTAAAGTGACTACACAGTCAACCATTTCCAACCTTATAACAATACTGAGAAAAACAATGCACTGGAACAAAGGCTTGTAGAGATTTGGCTTCCAAATATTTTCAGGGGCCAGCTGTGCTGAAAAAACACAGCATAACTTTTTATTTATACAATATATATTCAACAAGCACAAGGCAAGACATTGCAGATGTACTGTAGTTCATACTGTTAGCAAACAGGCAGCTTTACATTTACTTGCCTGAATTGTTACCGAACAAACTTTCAACAAACATTCACAGTGTATAAACATCAAATACAGTAGAATTAGTCAAGTACTGCAGACTCCTTGGCCAGTAATAATTTTTCTGCAGAGCATCAAATATACAATAATATACTGTAAAAATGTACCATCCTTTACTGGGTAAACTACAGTAATGCGCTGCAACACTAAAAGCTACCTTTAATAGCATTTTACTGCAGGCCTGACTCCCGTGTTACAACACGCTATTTTATGCCAATTTGATTGTTTTTTTAGATCACGGTAAAGCACTAACCTGACTTGAGAAGGGATTATCTGGTTCATCACACAGACAGTCTTTATGCTCACCGTTATCAGTGCTGCGTCTGACCTCCGTAGACTGAAAGATAGCAGATGACTTGCACACAAGATCTCTTTCTGCATAATGAATTAAGCGGCTTTGCTTCTCATTCATTTTGACATATTGATTTGTTTTCTTGCATGCATGCAGGTATACACCAACACACACACACACATACATACACACACACGTATGAATATAAAATAGACATTTGAACATCATTTGGTATACACACAGTCCTTGCGTGGTAGGGGATACTCCATATCAGCACTACAAAACCAAAACATCAAGGTAATGAGATGACTGAAATGTTTTAAAATGAACAAATGCTTTGGGAGAAATAAACTCTGACAGTAAAAAAGTGTCTCTTTCTAACTGAATTTAGGTGTCATCTCCAAAAAGGAGAATCACGCACAAGAGCACATTTCATCCACACACTATAACCGGGAAAGCACAAACATGACAGGTCTGTTTATGAAGCCTGCTGGACAAAAAAACACTCACATAAATAGAAACACCTGGACAGGCTCTGTTATCGATATTAATCCACAAAAACAACTCTCGGCCTATTTTTATGACACTTTAAATCCAGAAACCCACAGGATAAAAAAAAAAGCCCTAAAACGTCCAAATCAGTTATATGCGCAGGTCAGTATGATTCCAGTCATTTAAAGCACGCGCGGTGCACGAGCCGAGCCGTAGCGCAGTCGCGCGCGCTCGAGCTTAGCGCCGAAAGCGCCGTCAAAACAGCCCTGAAAACCACGTCCAATCGGAGCGCGAAACCGCGCGCCTCGCGGCTCCTGGGAGCTTTTTACTTGAGCTCCGGTTTCCCAGCTCACTGACTGCTTATGATGGATGGAACCATTAGCGGAAACCCCTGTAAATAACACGCAGGGCTTCTGGGTAGCGGCGATGTGCCTCATTAAAATCGCTGACTGGCACCGCTCGCAAATTAGGCACGGAGGTGCTGAACGGGCGGTCGACGGCTTCGGCACTGACCCCGCAGGAGGGCAGTCAGGGTTAATGAAACAAGTTATGAAAGAACGCTCTTTAGCTCGTTGTCTATCCCTCCTTTCCCCCCTTTTTCCCTTTCATTGACATATAATACGGAGGCCCCGCTTTCTTTCCTTTGCTAGAAAAACAGAAGCCCGGGGAACAAATCCTTAAATCAACCTAACAGGCAACTATGTGATCTTCTCCCCGAGCCTAATTAGGGATTTCTTCAAATAAGGTAAACATTTCAGCGGCAGACAATTAGACGGCAAATTGCGAGCCGGACCCGCGGGTCCCCTGCGTGTGCGGCAGCCGCGCCCGAGACGGAGGAGCTCGTCTCTCTTTCCTTTCATTTTCCGGTGGCAAAAGAACAATGTGCAGCTTTGTTCTGACAGACCATTTTTGATCCCTGCATACAAATGTGCTCTGAGAGTTGAATTTTATCATTTTCATTTTGAGATAAAGCATAATGGCATGTGGCACAATAGCTACAAAATTCCTGTGCATGGAGCGTTTGAGAAGAAACACCAGGGGCTTTTTTGTTTCGGGTTTGACCACCGACAGCTTGTGGCTCAGAAAGATTTGTACTAAACATTAATCTCATCCAATTCAGGTTCTTTCTGCTTGTCTAACAATCAAAATAGTAATTGGCTGAATAACCTATACCAGTTGGTTGCTAATTCTTAATTTCATTTGTGAAATTAAATCAAGAATTCATTTCCTTTGCATCACAAAATTATTCAAACAATTATTTTAATAATTAGAATTGTTCCAATTATTGACCTGGACTAAATCAAAATTTGTTTTTGTTTCTTAAAACACTATTTGATGGGTTCAGAAATCAGCTAAATAAACTTGGTAAAAAAAACTCTGCTAAAAAAATGTTGATTGAACTTAGGCAACAATTGTTATTATTCACCAACGGATAGACTTCCTGATCATCATATATGCCAACAACAATGCAAACGTGGTGAGGTGAATATCAAACATTTCTGGCCAGACTTTACAGTTTAAATGCTTCTTCTGAAATGCAATTTGTTTGCTAGCATTTGTTGCGCTTGTGCAAGCCGCATGCTTCTTTTAAAGCGGTTGCAATGATTACCCTGACTTCAATAAACTGAACACTTATCATTCAAATTTACAAACACTGCATGAATAAGAATAATGTCACCTTGTGTGTTACGTTAGGAAACAGGACTTAACTGCCAATGGGCATGGATTAATCAGCTCAATTAATCAGCTCAATGTCGTGTTTGTGAATTAAACAGGATGAGAGCTATAATCAGTTTTACATGTAAGATTTCAGCCTCCTGTCATAAGCCACTGATCTTAGCCACTTGTGGATTATTTTTTTTTACAGACAAGAGACAAACACACCTCAGAAGATACCCCCGGGGAAAGTCTAATATTATCATGGAAAGCGAATCAACAAAGGACTAATGATGGATTGCACATAGTGCTTTCCAGTATCCCAAAGTGCTTTGCTCTGTGGGGGGTAAACTGACATCAACTGACACCGATGTGTCACAGCACCCAGGGTGATGCCCAGCGGCCGTTTTTCACCACAGTGCCAACCACTCTCATCAGCAGCTGTCTGTCAACTGGTCTGTAACTGGTCCAGTTGTGGCCCTGCCGAGACGGAGCCTTGCAGGACGCATCTGTGGTATAACTTCAGGCTTTCTGCACAGCCCACAGAAGTGCTCAGACGCATACATTTGCTCCAAACGCTGGATACGCATGATTTGGTGTAAAATGGTTTTAGCATTTTATCACTGCAGGTGATTCACTTGTTCTCTTATGTACCAGTGAAGCATAACAGATATTTTAGAATATAAATAACAGATCCTTGGGGAAAAAAAGGAAACGGCGTCTCTACAAAATTCTGTGGACGAGTGGGTGATTTAGAAAATATACAGCAGAAAAGCTGATCAAATGGCAGAGAAGGGAAGAAGCTGAAAAGCTGTTCCCAGCCTGGTTGATTTCTCAGATCTATTTGTTCTTAGTGTTTGTAACAAGCGGCAACATAGTTTAAAAGTTCACCAGCAACCACAAGCACTAGGTGAGCTTTGTTAATAGTTCCCAAACTAGGCATCATGAATTTAATCTGCCTTTCTATCATGTGCATATTCTACTGAATGCATATATATTCTACTGACCAAATTAATGTTTATTTTTCAATGAATAATGTTTAAAGGCAACAATCTGTTTTCCATAATAATATATTTGGATGAGGCCTATTGGTAGTCTAGCATCTTGAAAGTAATTGAAAAAAAGAAAAATTACCATATAAATATCTGTAACAAAATATCTAATAAAACCATTTATTTCAGAATGTATGTACACAAATCATGCCTTAATCATAACGGAAGCAAAAAAACCATATAATAAATTAGTAAAACCACAAGTGACAAGCTTTGCTGCTTCTACCTGCTGCTTATTCACCACACCCACTTTGCAGGCAATTTAGAAGCAGCTCAAGCTCAAGAAAAGTTTCTGAATGATTCCTCTATTCCTCTACACATATTGAGGCCTTAGCAATAAAAAGCAAGAGCCGGTATATCAGAGGAAAGTAAGCTCACTTCGCTGCTGTAGTAATCTTCAGTGTAAACACTGACCAAGCTTTGGATGGTGCAGACCTTGTAAATCCTGACAGTGTCAAACACACACACTGACAGGCCGGTAAACTGATTCACCTACTCCCTTCACACCTATAACAGTGTAAAATCACTCAGTACAAGCGCTTCATCCAGGAAATGAGTACGGTGTGTTACTGACCCAAGGATTATGACCGCTGGATTATGGAAGCAGAGCTGTATAGGAACAGTAAGCAATTCAGAAGCGAGCATATGCATTTAATCAACCTCATCATACAGTGCATTCACATTAAAACGATTTAGTGTGGTTGGCTTAAAACAGGCATTCTAAAGGAAGTTCTGGTGAATATGTACTCTCTTTCTCCATGATGACCATGCCAAAAGGACACAGAAATGTGGTAATACAATTTGATAAGATGGTGCCAAAGGGCATAGATTACATGTATAAGTTGTATGACTAGAACATTCTAATGCCCACCACTGAAATTAGAGGAAAAGTGATACTTGCACACTGTATTATGTGCTTTGTATCAGCTTAGTGTTTGTCTTGATAGCTGAACCTCAAAGACCTTTTCATGCTGAAATGTACGTCTACCGCTTACCCCGGGCACTTGTGTAACTAATGGTAGTGTACAACTTACCATTCTCTTTGTATTTGAACTTTTGCTAGTAACACAATCCATTGCTATTCCTTCACATTAACAAGCCTGACATCACTGCGCTACTGTTTTTTTTAAACCACATCTAGGCCATTAAATCATGTTACAATCATGTTTTTTTCTCCACCTCAGATGTGATCCCCCAAACAGTGCCCATGTATTTTCAGAAATCAGACAAAAATTTATTAAAGGGGACCCTGGGTGTCTGTTATCTGAATGGCTTTGAGCAGACTCATGCATTGGTGAGGACAAGGTCTCTGAGTTCCTCTGATGGGGCATCAGCTATGGGATCATATTAGAGCAGAAGCTGGAGGAGAAAAGAAGTGTGCCTTCTGGGCTTTCTATAAACTGTCTCTCTCTGAACTTGGTGAGTCCAGACTGGAAGATCTGTCACCATGGTAACATGAGCATTCCATTCAACCATTGCGTGAATGGGTTACAGCCTCATCCCATTTACCGTGGAACTGGGATTTCAGTTTGTCCATCAGACTGACTCTTGTGGTCCATGTACCTTGGGTTTTCAGTTGATTCGGTGGTTCAGGCCCGAGTGCTGTTGTGTGTCTGTGTAAACATGGGAGATCTGAACAGTCCCTTGCTCATTGAGCTGGGATCCTTTCAGAGGATTCAGGGAGGATTGGCATGCCACGGTACTTCAGCTGACCATAGAATCGGTGCTGGTTTTGTGTAGATTCACTCCGCTCAGCAGGCTTCTTCCAGTTGTGCCTCCAGATCATTATCTGATGTAGAGGTACCTGACATTCTCTTTGTGCTAAAGCGCCTCATGTTAGCCTTGAACAAGTAATGATCTCCTTCCTTCTTGGAAACGGCCAACTCCATACAACACAGCTCTCTCTCTCTCTACGGAAGCAGATTGCGCTTCATTTTAGCCTTCAGGTTAAAACAGAAGGGTGGAAGTCAAAAGGATTTCAGGGACGTGAAACATCCCCCCATTCAATGTTTTTTTCAGATGAGACAGAATTCCAGGTAGTAGCTGAAGTATTAAAACATTTCAGCATATTGCCTTCATCCTGCTTGAGCTTTGTTTTATGGGACAAAATGTAGTTATGTCCGTCTGTCCTCAGTCTCTGCACGGGTGTGATTCTTTCCTCTAATTTAAGAACAAATGAAAATGTTTGACAGGTTGCCTCAATTTGCCCTTTTGTTTCACAATGTAAGGCATGACGTCAGTGGCCCACAGTTCTTCTGAGGATCCTGATCGTGCTGCCGCGCTATGGATTCAGCCAGCTGCCACGACAGCTTTATCACACCATTTGTTTGAAATCGCGCAGGAAGTCCCTGCCTTTAAGTCCTAGCATGACACCAATGGGCTTAGACAGTGCGTTGTCTCAGACAATTCATTGAGTTGTGTAACATCTATGGCAGGAGCAACACTCACATCAAAATAAGCTTTTTCAGAGGATGCCACCAAGAACAGCGTCATCTATTTCAGGTGGCACAGTTTTCTCGCCTCTCAAATCACCTAAATTAACACTGCAAACTGTGAACTATATGTATGAAGAAAAATTAAATACTTGTATTTATCTGCAAAACGTAAGGACAAACATTAACTGACTCCTGGCCAACATGTTTGCCACAGGCTGGTGTAGCACTTATGTGGGTGAGCAACCCTGTGCTTAGTTTCTAGAGTTCACACCGCATGAGCTAGTTATTTCATCTCTGCTATTTCAAGTGCATCACAGTTCACTGCCTGCTGGGTGAAATTATACCCAGCTTGTTGTTGCGAGTGTGCTTCCACTATTGTAATGATTTATTGTCACAGTTCTCCACCATCTACATCACTAGGAATGACCACCATATCTGAAAGCATGGTGTTTAACCTTTTGTGATCCAGGGACACCCATTAGAAGTGAAAAGGGATTTATTTTAAAAAATCAGTTTTATATTTTCAAATATTTGTAGAATTTTCCCAAACCTAATCCCTGCAGATGAAGTCTGGCCAGAGACCCCTATAGTACCTTCAAGGACCCCTGGTTCCACAGACCCCCTGTTGAAAACCCAGACCTTAAAGCACTGGCAAAAAAGAAAAAAAAAACATAAGAATGCTACGAAAATTCTAAGCCGACTGAACTGATAGTTCATCATAACAAATCAAATACTGACTTATTTTGGTCTGTCTCAGAATCCCAGATTGTTAAGCTATTTATGAGAAGCACAGAAACAACTGCATGAAGGAACACAGTGTATCCTCAGTCCACCCAAACAAGCTTGTTTACTAGTTCTGACTGGTATCCGGGCCAAGTCTTTATCTTTCTCCTTTAAATGGAAGTCCTGCAGCAGTTCTTATCAATCTTGCTTTTGTATTTTCACCTGCTCACCCTCTGTGACATTCCCCACTGATACTCAACACCGGTGAGAGTCAAGTGTAAAACCAATATGAGGTAATGAGATGGATGCTCTGCGGGTGTACAGGGCTGGGATGATTGAGGGGTCCTGTAGGGCGTGGGTTCCCAAAATATTTCATCTCAAGGCCCGCTAAAATAACCACACTGCAGCTAAGGACCTCAACCTCAATAACGGTTAACTTTTGACACCCACCGCATGCTTAAAGCCGTGTCTATTTAACACGCCTGTACATGGAAGAATCAGGATAGCATTATATGTATGTAAGCTATTTAGCAATTTAGTATACATAAACTCATAATTACAGCAATTACACAAATTGACAAAGGTTTATAAACCATTCAAGTGTCTTTGAAAGTCTAAAATGATGATGAACTTAATTAAATATGAAAACATGAACAAAATATTATTCAGAAAAGATCCACACTCAGTGCTTTTAGTGAAGATGAACCTAAAAGATTAGTAACTGAATTTGTTTGATCTACGCACCTGTTTTTACCCGAGGGGCGGAAAGAATGTAACACATATTTAAAATAAACACAATATTATTTAATGGGATAATTTTATTTTAATTTTGCTGAAGACCTGCTGGGACTCATTCCTCGAGCCCCGGTTTGGGAAGGCCTGCGGTACCGTTTCTCTGGCAGAAGGAATCACATTATCAGCATGAAGTGCCACCTCGCCGTAGGTGGCACCATGTGGTTAATCTTGTACTTGGTTGCCTGGCAACAGGGGGTAGCTCATCTTACCCCCAGGCTCACTTACCCCGGACTCCCTTAGTTCTAGTCTTATTCAAAACACTTTCAACTCGGCCTCCCTCTTTGTCTTCTTTTTTGCCATTAATTATCTGCTCCTTCCAAAAAGCAAGCAAAAGAGAATGAGATTTTGAACTTCAGCATAGCACCATGGCAACCATTTTGTTATAATTCAGGATCCTTTTGTTTTTGCAACTGGCGAATAAGAATATGACATGGAATGGGTCTATGACAGAGTAAAATTAATATTAACTCAAGAAAAGAAAAGTCCTTCTCCCCCAAAGACAGCCTCAGTTTGAGAATTTGAAATGCACCTTGATGTTTGGGGAAACATCAAGGGGTGCCCCTGTACAACTGATGCTTCCTTTTCAAAGACAATCTGCAAAATTAACAAATCCAATGCTTAAGTCAATATGTCTCTTTTTAGATACTTTTGAGGGAAAGGTGTTGCTGGCATGAAAACAAAGGTATGAATTCATCTTTTTCCAAGCACGGTCATTTTTTTGTTGAAATGACCCTTGGTGACCTTCACATAGCTCCTGTAGATACCAAACTCAGCTGCACTCTGGGGCTTCATATTCCACAGCTATAACATGTACGTTGTGTGTAATGCTCAAGGAAAGGACATTGTCAGGGTACCGCAAATGTTTCATTTCGGGAATAAATTCTGTTTCCCTGTCTGGGACAGTGTGTTTGCAGGAATAAATGGAAATTGGGCTCACTGACTGACAGCCAGGTAAAAGCAAGGCTGTCTGTTCTACACACGTGTTGAGCTCTTGACCTTTACTTTGACTGTTACACTGTATAGTAGCTATTATCGCTTGCATTTTTTTGCATGTGATTTAATCTATTTTGCATTTGTTGTTGTTTTTCTCTCATTCTCCCTTTCCTGAATAGCTTTGCTTTAAAATTCTGACATTCTTCTCCCCCCGCCAAGTACAGCGATGCTGATCTTACTCTGATTATTATTATTTTTTTTACCTTTTCAGAGACAGATTGTACAGGAAGGTAATGCTAACAAAAAAATGCTTGAAAACTTAAGAACCGCACTGATTAAACAATATTCTGTTTTGAGTTTCTTTCCAGGCACTCACAGAAAAGGAACGGAGAGGAGCTCAGAGTGAGATCAGAGTAAAAGGCTTTCAAACCCGGCCATTACAGCCCCATTAGCATGCGATGTGAGATGATGCGGGAGAGTAACGTGGGCGTGTAATAAGGTTGTGTCACTGAAAAGGTTCCTGCTTTTAACGCTGTGTCTAATGCTAGGCGGGTGGGAAAGGGTCACGTCCCACGTGAGAACGCACGCAGTTAGGATGGTTTGGGAACCCCCCCCCCTGCGCGAGGGGACAGAGTCCCGCGCGGCCCCGCCGACCGTCCCCGCTTAACCGTAACGGGGTGAACCGGCAGGTCTGGAATCCTCCGTCTCACAGCGCGCTGGTTTTGGGGCGCGGTCGCTCCATTTCAGACCGTCGCCGGAACTGAAATGACTGGTGTTGACGCCCGGCCGGCGGGTGAACGAGTGGGTGACGGGCCGTGATTGGGTGAGATCGCAGAAGGGGGCGGGCTTGGAGCAGCGGCACCTCTGCACGTGCCCAGCACGCGACAGCACCTTATCTTTGACATGGCAGGGTGACCGCGAACGCAAAGCTCAATAAAACGAAAAAGAATCAACGAACTATGCTAATGTGATGGCTTTTTATATTAATAACAGCAATTACACAAGTTTTTCCACTGATGTCTCTTTGCTTTAATAATCAGGGTTTAACAGCCTCACTGACTGCATTTAGTGATATGAGAAAAATAATATTTTACAGAAGGCTACTGAACTGAACCCAATTCAATAGGAACTGTAACATCTGCTGTGGCCAAATCAGGGAACATATATATATAAAATTCAATAAGCAGTCACATATTGAATTTGAAGGATGTCCCTATATTAAATTAGCATATTTAAAAGATAAAGCAGTTTAAAATGTGGGTCTGCTGCATTAACTCTTCTGTGCTTTAGATAACACATTATAATCATTTGAGATGCATAATCAATCCACACTTACAGGATGAAAACTGCAGTGGAGCGTGACTGAAATGTATTAGAAATGTTTGAACTCCCCGCTGTCATGTGCAAGGTCTTTAATTATTACCGTGCATTTGAATTTCACACTGAGTCATCCTCTTTTTCACATATGATCAAAATCTCAACAAGAGAGTATAAAAAGCCCAATTCAGTGACACACAAAGCATACACTCTCTACACATTTGTATAAAAAACACTTGCACAACTATTTATTCATTTCGCAAAAAAAAAACTTGACTTTCATGAACGAAATGTGACGCAATCCACAACAATTGTACATTTATTAAAGTTAGTAATGTCATTTTCTGGCCTAGGCTGTGCGTATAAGGTTGGCACAACCAATGAACTAGTGGTGAATGTTAAAATGTGTGTATCGTGATAAATGCTTGAGACTGGAGAAGCTACAGTGAGTTCCATAAGCTTAGGGACAAAGACATATTTGTTTCTTGATTTGGCCCCGTACTATTTAATTGCGCTGTCATTTCTACATGGTGAGACAAACATGTATAAAAATAAAACATGGTAATAGTTAAATTACAAATATAAAATTGTGGAGTCAGCGCCAAACGTTATGGAGCTCACTGTATGAGCTTACGGCACCCAGTTGTACAGGACAGCTATCGCATGCATTGTATTCTGTATGTCAATCCACATAAAGTTTCCCGAACATACTATTTTTGTTTCTGTTTACAACTGGCTTCATTATGGGTACACAATCTTACATAAGGTAGCTAAATTATATACTTTTTACCTGTGTAAGCTGCAAATGATGGCTATGAACAATTAAGAGATGTAATTGGTTGAGGTGTACTGGTTTTACTCAAGATCAATTGATGGTTAAGACTGATTGACCAATGAGGAGAAATAAACGTAGTGGTACTGGGACTTGTTTCTGAATACTGTGTTGTTACATGAGGGGAGAAGATTGTTAATGTTTGTATGAAGTAAGAGTCTGCTGTTATTATAATACTTTCAGTGGGAACCCCAGAAAAGTACCAGACTCACCAGTACTGTATAGGCATGGAGCAAACCCTGCTCTGACATAACTTTGGCGATGGCATACTTGTTCACTGCAGTGAAAAGTTTTTTTATTACTTTCGATTTTCTGAACCAGCATGTCCAATGTAGTTGTGTATGGGCATAGTGGGTGCCAACTGAGCCTTTAATATAAAATCACTTATGCTGATTCTTCTGTTAGCTTCCTGTAGCTAATAAAATACAAATAAGTACACCATGGCCTTGACAAAAGGCTTGTGAATGTATGATGACCGTGAAGTCATTTTTCAAGCAAACAAGGGAAACAAATGAATAATGACCACAATAGTATTGTTAAGAAATAAAATCTGGAAAAAATATTCTACCAGCAATAACAATGATTTGAATGCACACTGCTAAAAATGTCAGTTAAAACTTGCAAGACAGGCAGGTCTTTTCAAGTGCAGTGCGTATGTAATCCCAATCAATTTATGTTTGCAATTTAAGTTTTTCTACAAGGGAGGTGAAGATGGGAGTAGTGCTTTCCACACAACAGATATTAGCAACTATTAGATACTGAAGCAATCATGGTACCTCCACAAAATGAGAAATACCTAAAACAGTGGTAAGATTAATATTCATTGTAAGTTCTCCACAGTGCCACCTACGCCTAGTCTGTCTGCTTATTTTCTTCATCTTTTCACATCTGTCTTTTTATCATAAAATAGAACATCGGAACATTTGAAGATGAGAGTGGGCAACGTGCCCAATCTTTGCTCACCTTTCACCTACATCTGAACAATAAAAAAGGTTGTACCACCATCACTGTACTATGTCGTTTAAATATAGTAGATGATGCAAGATTAAAATCTGCCAGAGGATAAGACTGCGACTCTTTATTTTCCACTGTCATCAAGTGTTCTGAAAACAAAGTGAGGTGCAAAGAAAGAGGTATCATATAGAGCTAATTCACTAAGTGTTTTAATATCAATAAACATATGTTCACCACGTAAATATGCGTGTTATAATGCTTAGAAAACAACAACTGTGAGCAGCAAATCTGTGCGAACATCAGGGACACATATACATATGCTTGAAACATGCACTTCATGCAACAAAACAAGTTTGTTGTTGAAAACATTTTGACATCAGCATGGAAACAGTGTATTTAAATATGTAAATGATCTTATTATAATCAAATTGTTAAGGAATGCGTGTACAGAAAATGGCTGTTTCTTCTATCTACATTTTGGCATTTAGCAGGTGCTATCCATAGCAATTGACTGTACAGGTTTAGGCAGTGAACAGTGCTGATGCTCATCAGGGTAGCAACCAACAGTAGAAGTCAAAACACCATCTTACAACATAAAGACTCCATAAGGTTCGGTGAAAGGGCATGAGCTAAAATGGCTTGCATTCTCCGCTCAAACCTGGGAAACCAGGCAGCCTGATAGTACTTGTGCTGTACTGTCAGGGGGAATACAGAGGGTGCATACATTCCTGATCATTGCATTAAAGAACAAAAGATACATGGCAGGATGCATTTGTTAGGTTGTTTTGTTGATGTATTGTAAATATATATACTCAGTGCAAGAATGTCCTCTTGCCCAGTGCACCTCCCATGGCCCTGACCAGGAATAAATAATGGATTGATTTTTTTTTTTTGTACCAGTAAAATAGCATATTCGGTAAGATATCCATCTAAGATATGATACACTAATGAGTGTTTAACAAAGCATCATAACCTTTACAGTGTCATAAGCAAAGATGCATATATGACATTAGTGTTCATAGAGCATGTGAAATATGAATGACAAGACACCTATGAATACATGATCCACAACTTGGGTCCAGAGTTAATCTCAAGCCATAATCTCAGGCTGTCAGATTGATTTCTGCAGTTTTCAAAATGTCTGTCTTCCTGTGTCTGTATAGGTGTTCCAATTTTTTTTTTTTTAAACCTTTGAAAATAAGCATAAAGACATGATTTATTCTACAATTACGCACTGACAACACCATTACGGGTCATAAGGCAATGGAGGAAGTGGAAACGATGCACAAACAAGACCGAGGAACCTTCCATAAATGACGGAGTAAACTGATATCCTACTGGTACACAGCATATTGATAGGTTGAATTTATTTGCACATCTTGCAACTTATTTTTAAACCGCATGATAGAAATTGTTATGCCGGTACTTTGAGACACAAACAAACAAAAAACAGTCTGAGCTGAACACAGGTGAGGAAGAAACGAGTCCAAGATGGAAGAGAGCCATACGAGGTGTTAATTTGAGAGGTGGTAAAGATGTTTAACTTTACAATTTCACAGTGTAATGGGTGTCAGTGAATACACCCCCCTTGGAAAAGTGGATCACATGGTCAGGCACTGTCAGAACAGGAAAATGAGATGTTCAGAACATCTCAGGAAGCCCATTCACATGGGAAAGCAGTACTCAAGATGGTCTCCAGAGCCACAGAGCACCACTCATTCAAAGTCTGTAGTGATGGAGAAAAGCATTTCACCCAGGACAACAGCAGTGAAGGATCTTAGAACATTTTTGGCAGCTTGGAGTAAAAAAATTGTACATCTCTTCATGCACAATATGGTAAGAGATGTACATGAATGATTGACTTCATCCTGTGGTTTGGGAGTTAGAAAGGCAGAATTTATGGAATCTGCAGTAAACTCGAACAGCTGGTGAAAACATATTGAGCGTTTCACAACAGGTTGACGGCCAAGACTTAACAGTACACCATTACTGTATGATAACATTCAATCGAGCAAGAAAAAAGTTCACACTATCTTTATTTAATTTATTTCTTGTATGCTTGGTGTTTATCTTTAACTTTTCATCATTTTGCAAACACTCTTATCCAGAGCAATTTACTTTGCAAACACAGGGGCAGAGATCAAGAACTGAAGTGCAGTAATTCCCCAGAGAGGGAAAGTATAGTCCCAAAAGTATAGTTTCCCCTTTTCATCTCCTTCCACTGGCAACCTATATCGTTTCACATGAAACTGAAAACCTTGGTGTTAGCCTATCGGGCAGCAAAAGGGTCATCTCCATTATATCTTCAAAAGATCATCAGACCTCACACACCTACCAGACATTACATTACATTACATTATAGGCATTTAGCAGACGCTCTTATCCAGAGCGACGTACAACAAGTGCATAGGTTTCATGATGTAGAGGCGCAAAAGAAACACTAGAGTGAAGTAAGGATCGTAGTGCCAGAAGTGACCACATCGATCAGGACTCCGACCCTGTAGAGTAAGCTTGTTCAGCAAGCAAGAATCCTACCAAGTACAAACTAGCACTGGAATCACACCTAATCATACAAAAACAATCCTGCCAGATACACTAACATAATCAAATTATCCTAGCTAGGTACAGCGAGCTGAACTATAGGCTAGGGAGGGGTGGGGAGAGGTGCAGCCTGAAGAGATGAGTCTTCAGTCTGCGTTTGAAAGTGGTGAGATTCTCTGCTGTTCTGACCGTCACGGGGAGGTCATTCCACCAGCGAGGGGCCAGGACAGACAGCAGACGGGAGCGGGAAGTGCAGACGCAAAGAGGGGGAGGTGCCAAGCGTCCAGAGGTGGCAGAACGGAGAGGTCTGGCTGGTGTGTAGGGTCTGATGATCCTCTGGATGTATCCTGGTGCTGACCCCTTAGCTGCCTGGTATGCAAGCACCAAGGTCTTAAATTTGATGCGAGCCATAACAGGCAGCCAGTGGAGGTCAGTGACCAGGGGGGTGACATGGGAATGTCTGGGGAGGTTGTAGACGAGACGCGCTGCAGCATTCTGGATGAGCTGCAGGGGTCTGATGGCGGATGCTGGCAGACCAGCCAGTAGCGAGTTGCAGTAGTCCAAGCGGGACAGAACCATCGCTTGAACCAGGAGCTGGGTTGCGTAGGTGGTGAGGAAGGGGCGGATTCTCCGGATGTTGTATATTTGAGGCCTTAAAAAAAAAATGGTTTCCCTGAAAAAATATGTATATATTCCATATCCTTTTATGGTCATAGGTACCTATACTAGTATATACAAAATTTTTGGATTGTCCAAAATCAAAAAGAACCAATGTCCCAACCTTTCTTTAACCTGCTGAACACAGCCGTGAACTTGCCTCGACCCTCAGACTTATCGTTTTCATAACCCTAACCCTAAGTTGAGCCCTAAAACGTAATTGAAGCCATAGGAACTGTTGAAAACATGTGATTACTGATTTAAAATTGTGGAAAAACTAAGTCAAGACTGTGAATTCCATAGTACAAATGCTAAAAAATATATTTGAGGCCTTAAAAAAAAAAATGGTTTCCCTGAAACAATATGTATATATTCCATATCCTTTTATGGTCATAGGTACCTATACTAGTATATACAAAATTTTTGGATTGTCCAAAATCAAAAAAGAACCAATGTCCCAACCTTTCTTTAACCTGCTGAACACAGCCGTGAACTTGCCTCGACCCTCAGACTTATCGTTTTCATAACCCTAACCCTAAGTTGAGCCCTAAAACGTAATTGAAGCCATAGGAACTGTTGAAAACATGTGATTACTGATTTAAAATTGTGGAAAAACTAAGTCAAGACTGTGAATTCCATAGTACAAATGCTAAAAAATATATTTGAGGCCTTAAAAAAAAAAATGGTTTCCCTGAAAAAATATGTATATATTCCATATCCTTTTATGGTCATAGGTACCTATACTAGTATATACAAAATTTTTGGATTGTCCAAAATCAAAAAAGAACCAATGTCCCAACCTTTCTTTAACCTGCTGAACACAGCCGTGAACTTGCCTCGACCCTCAGACTTATCGTTTTCATAACCCTAACCCTAAGTTGAGCCCTAAAACGTAATTGAAGCCATAGGAACTGTTGAAAACATGTGATTACTGATTTAAAATTGTGGAAAAACTAAGTCAAGACTGTGAATTCCATAGTACAAATGCTAAAAAATATATTTGAGGCCTTAAAAAAAAAATGGTTTCCCTGAAAAAATATGTATATATTCCATATCCTTTTATGGTCATAGGTACCTATACTAGTATATACAAAATTTTTGGATTGTCCAAAATCAAAAAGAACCAATGTCCCAACCTTTCTTTAACCTGCTGAACACAGCCGTGAACTTGCCTCGACCCTCAGACTTATCGTTTTCATAACCCTAACCCTAAGTTGAGCCCTAAAACGTAATTGAAGCCATAGGAACTGTTGAAAACATGTGATTACTGATTTAAAATTGTGGAAAAACTAAGTCAAGACTGTGAATTCCATAGTACAAATGCTAAAAAATATATTTGAGGCCTTAAAAAAAAAATGGTTTCCCTGAAACAATATGTATATATTCCATATCCTTTTATGGTCATAGGTACCTATACTAGTATATACAAAATTTTTGGATTGTCCAAAATCAAAAAAGAACCAATGTCCCAACCTTTCTTTAACCTGCTGAACACAGCCGTGAACTTGCCTCGACCCTCAGACTTATCGTTTTCATAACCCTAACCCTAAGTTGAGCCCTAAAACGTAATTGAAGCCATAGGAACTGTTGAAAACATGTGATTACTGATTTAAAATTGTGGAAAAACTAAGTCAAGACTGTGAATTCCATAGTACAAATGCTAAAAAACATATTTGAGGCCTTAAAAAAAATGGTTTCCCTGAAATAATATGTATATATTCCATATCCTTTTATGGTCATAGGTACCTATACTAGTATATACAAAATTTTTGGATTGTCCAAAATCAAAAAAGAACCAATGTCCCAACCTTTCTTTAACCTGCTGAAAACAGCCGTGAACTTGCCTCGACCCTCAGACTTATCGTTTTCATAACCCTAACCCTAAGTTGAGCCCTAAAACGTAATTGAAGCCATAGGAACTGTTGAAAACATGTGATTACTCATTTAAATTTGTGGAATCACTAAGTCAAGACTGTGAATTCCATAGTACAAATGCTAAAAAATATATTTGAGGCCTTAAAAAAAAAATGGTTTCCCTGAAACAATATGTATATATTCCATATCCTTTTATGGTCATAGGTACCTATACTAGTATATACAAAATTTTTGGATTGTCCAAAATCAAAAAAGAACCAATGTCCCAACCTTTCTTTAACCTGCTGAACACAGCCGTGAACTTGCCTCGACCCTCAGACTTATCGTTTTCATAACCCTAACCCTAAGTTGAGC